>NC_134082.1:82275064-82902148 GCF_000715075.1 Nicotiana tabacum | reverse complement strand
TTAGCTTAGTAATAGAGAAAAATTCAGAAGCATGCAAAAGTTAGGTGAAAACCTTTCTGAAAACATAGGTGAGTTTGACAAATAGCAAGGGATCAGAACAAAGGAATCACATAAAGAAGACGAGATGCTGCAGTAAAGGAATCATATGGAGCGATTTCAAACAGGCGAGTTGCACAAACAAACTCAAGACCTCGAACAGACCCCAAAGAACTAGGGTTTTCGAAATCAGTAGAGTTTAGAGGCGATAAGCAAGTGAAACAAATAAACCGTCTCAGAATCTCTAGTAAAACCTCCAAAAATTAGGGTTTTCAACAATAATCAAACTTAGAGATGATAAGCAGATGAATCGAACAAAACATTAACAAAGAGACTCAGAAAACCTAGTTTGAAATCAAAAGGTTTTGAAAAGGAAATTTAGGGAAAACGCTTAAAACATCACATATAGCGCAGATCAAGCACAGATCCAAACAAATAAACGAAAAGAACCTCAAATAGGCTAGGGTTTCTGAGAACCCTAGAAACGAGAAAGGCTTGGAAGAAACAAGATCAGATCTGGAGTCGATAAGGTCGGAATCAGGCTCAGGAGGCCAAGACACACTGGACCAAGGCCGGAGATGGTTGAGAACCACGAATAGACGAAGGTTTGAGCGAAGACCCTTGAAGTCTGGCCTCGAACCTTCAGGTATCAAGCATGTGAGAGTAGTAGGGGTTGAGTATAGGTCGTCCATGGTTATAACAACCATGGATTCCGGTGGATTTGGGGTTGGAGGTGGCAGAGAGCGATTAGGGTTTCGATAGAGCTCGAGAGAGTTTGAGAGACGAGAGGTTTCAAAGGCGGCGGACCAAACGAAATGAAGGGATTAGGGTGTAGTTGGGGGATTAAAAAAGGTAAGGGACAATCCTGGCCGTTGATCCAAATGATCAAAGGCCTGGATTGAAAGAAAGGTCGGGCGGGTTTTTCAATTGGGTCGGGGGCCGGGTTAAAAAAGAAACTGGGTCAATTGAGGGCCAAAATTTAAATGTAAATAGGCTGTAATTGCAATGAAATGAGGCTAAATGTTAAATAGCCAGTTTTCCCTTTTATTTTATAAAAACTAGTAAAAAAGATTTTAAAAGCAAATTAAAAGTACTGAGCCAATTAATAATATATAAATATTAATTTAAAAATGTTGGGCCTAATTTTACAATCATAAAAGGCTGTTAATCGTAAAGTAGGCTAAAATTGCAATTATATGCAATTTAGCTTTTAACATACCAAATAATTTTTTAAAACTATACAAAGACCGGCGGCATTGACAAGTATTACTTAATTCTGTCAAAAGCTTTCTGGCAATCATTAGTCCATTTGGTAGCAGCGTACTTCTTCAACATTTTGAAGATAGGTTCACAAATGACCGTAGATTCAGCTATGAACCGGCTGATATAGTTGAGTCTTCCCAGGAAACTCATCACGTCCTTCTTGTGCTTTGGCGACGGCAATTCTTGGATAGATTTGACCTTTGATGGATCCAATTCTATTCCTCGACGACTCACGATGAAACCCAATAATTTTCTAGCAGGGACCCCGAATGCACACTTGGCGGGATTCAGTTTCAGATTGTACCTCCTCAGTCTGTTGAAGAACTTTCTTAGGTCTTCCATATGATCCCTGACTTTCTTGGATTTGATGATGACGTCATCCACATATACCTCGATCTCCTTGTGTATCATGTCATGAAAGATGGAAGTCATGGCTCTCATGTAGGTGGCACCAGCATTCTTCAAACCGAACGACATCATTTTGTAACAGTACATTCCCCACGACATGATGAAAGCCATTTTCTCTACATCTTCCTCATCCATCCATATCTGATGATACCTTGCGAAACAATCAACAAAAGACTGCAACTCCTGCTTGGCGCAGTTGTCGATAAGAACTTGTATGTTAGGCAAGGGGAAGTCATCTTTGGGACTGGCCCGATTAAGATCCCGGTAGTCAACACAAACTCTAACTTTCCCATCCTTTTTTGGCACTGGCACGATGTTGGCTAACCATGTCGGATACTCTACTACCCTGAGAATCTTGGCTTTGACTTGCTTGGTAACCTCTTCTTTGATTTTCAAACTCATGTCGGGTTTGAATTTCCTGAGCTTCTGCTTTACCGGCGGGCATGTTGGATCTGTCGGCAGCTTGTGAGCTACAATGGATGTGCTGAGACTAGTCATATCATCATATGACCAGGCGAATATGTCTTCATATTCCTTCAGGAACTCCTTGTACTCTTTCTTTTCTAATGGTGACAGGTGAACACTGATGCGCGTTTCTTTGATATTTCCTGTATCTCCCAGATTGACGACCTCAGTTTCAGCCAAGTTAGACTTAGGCCTATTTTCAAAATTCTCAACTCCTCTGACGACATCTTCTGGTATATCATCCTCTTCTAAGTCTGTATCCGCTTGTTGCGTCGTCTCGTTGCAAGTCACAATCGTTGGTTCATCATCAAGACAAGTAATAGTAATGCTATGTAAAATAAAGTGAATGATTGAGTATCAGAGCTCTTTTCAGAATTAAAGACAATGCAGAAATAAAATCAGCTAGTAAAAAGTAAAATGTGATGCATGGTGCTTTTGTTCAGCCTTGCTACCCCGAAGGTTTCCGGGCCCTGGTGGTTCTGATCGACCAATTGCTGAGGCGCTCTCCTTGGTTCACAACTTGTATAGAAGGGCCTTCCTCCCCTTTCTCCTCAAAAATAACATAGCAGTCCATATCATCATCCTCCAGGAACAGATTCTTCACGGCTGCCAATGCTTCCTCTTTCTCCGACCCATATATAATATCTGCCGGCTGGAAAGTCTACTCTAGGTGAGGTATCAGACGCTCCAGTAGGTAGTAGGGACCGCGCCATGTTGGTGACCAGTGATTGAACTCCTCCCAAGTGTACTCATACCCCAAACCAAATGTAGCGCCATGTTTCTTCAGCTTGATAGGTTTGGCGATTCCCTAAAGGTTTTTGCCGAGTCCCTTTCCAGGTTCATATCCGCACCAATTCAGGATACTTTCAATCTTGTTATCTCACCATTTATCTTTGTCTACAGCGTTGACTATTTCAATGTGGTGGTATGTTTCTCCACCTATTCTCCTTCTTCCTCCAATCATCGGGATGGTCTGGCGACTATATATGGGGTTGCTACCATCGCCATGAATGATCACCTCTTGGTGGTTCCATTCAAACTTCACTGCCTAATGTAGGGTCGATGCTACAGCTCCAGCGGCATGGATCCATGGTTGTCCCAACAGAAAATTGTAGGATGCTAGGACATCTATCACTTGAAAGTCAACGTCGAACCAGGTTGGCCCCATTTGCAAGCATAGGCTGATTTCCCCGATAGTAGACCTTTGGGACCCATCGAAGGCTTTGACATTGATGGCCCCATCTTTGATCTCGTGCAGGCTCTTTCCCAATTTCCTGAGAGTTATCAACGGACAGATGTTGAGGCTGGAGCCTCCATCGATCAAGACTCTAGTGACGAAGTAATCCTCGCATTGCACGGTGATGCGTAGGGCCATGTTGTGACCCAGTCCTTCCGGCGGCAACTCATCTTCATGGAAGGTGATTTTGTGGCTTTCCAGTATTTGTCCTATCATATTTGCCATTTCACCCCCAGTTATGTTGCTGGGCACATAAGCTTCGCTCAATATCTTCATCAAGGCTTTTTTGTATGCGTCAGAGCTCTGTAGAAGAGCTAGGATGGAGATCTGTGCTGGTGTTTTGTTCAACTACTCAACGACCGAATACTCCTTAGCTTGTATTTTCCTCCAAAGATCATCGGGACCAGTTTCAGTAGTTCGTTTCGAGGCTTGCTTACTGGACTCAGCTAGGTGCTCTGGAGTGTAAACCTTGCATGTTCTGGTCATACCCTGCGCAATAATTGCTTCTCCCATCTTGGTCTTTCCTTTCCTCCTTGCTTCAGCTGTGTAATCCCATGGTATGGCATTTGAGTGGAATGGTATTATGTCTGACATTGCTACAGGGATAGGTACCCTCGGTGGTAACACATCAACTTCAAAGAGCACATGTGCCTTTGGAGCCCCAAACTCAACCTCAATTGTCCCGGCCACCTTCGCAGAAGAAGGTGCTTCAAATTCGAGAGGCATAGACATGTTTACTTCATCGCCCCTAGAGGGCTGGTTCTGCACAATAATCGGGTTAAGTGTGACTGCTGGTTTCTTTGGCTCATCATCCTCAGCAATCAGTCCTATCGATCACTCGAGGTCCCAGTTATCTTCGATCTCGATCATGTGAATGTCCCCACCTCTGTGATCAGGAAGAGGGTTGTTGTGGACATTAGGAGCAGGCTCCTTTGCTACGATAACCTTATTGTCGATTAGAGTTTGAATCTTGTCTTTCAACGAGCGACATTCGTCAATGATGTGACCATTCATGCCGAAGTGGTACGCACAGGTCTTATTAGGGTTGACCCACTGGGAAGGATTTTTGGGAGTTATGGTAGGGATAGGGGAGACATAACCAGCAGCTTTAAGTTTCTCATACAGCTGGTCAATTGGCTCAGCGATGGCTGTATATTGTCTGGGAGGTCTGCGATCAAAATTTGGTCTGGGTCTAGGGAAATTTTGGCGAGTGGGAGGTGATTGGTAGTGAGAGGGTTGGGCATTATAAGCTTGGTAAACAGATGCAGGTTGAGAGTATCTGAGTGAAGTGGGTTGATATGTAGGAGGTAGAGATGATTGGTAAACGGGTGGTAGATTTTGGTAAGAGGGTGTGGGTGCTTGGTAATTTGGGATAGGTTGATATGTAAGTGGAGGTGACGGGTAAGTGTGGTATTTTAGTGGTGATTTGGCTCCCTGTGCGACCATCACGGCATTGACATCCTTTTTCTTGGACGTGCCACCAGACTGTAAAGCCTTGTTGGTGGCCTGCAATGCTTCAAGATTAGTAACCATACCATTCTTAATGCCTTCCTCAATTCTTTCTCCCAACTTGATGATATCGGAGAATTTGTGGCCCTCCATCAGCAACAACCTCTCATAATATTGTGGGTCCTGAGCCCGGACGAAGAATCTATTCATTTGTTCCTCTTCTAAGGCCGGCCTGACCTTAGCAACCTCTTATCTCCAACGAGTAGCATACTCACGTAATATCTCGGTAGGCTTCTTCTTCAGATTCTGGATGTAGAATACAGCCGATGCATTCTCTGTATTGAATCAGAATCTATCCATGAAATCCGATGCCATACCTACCCAGCTTGTCCATTTCTTGGGGTCCTGACTGATGTACCAGGATAAAGCATCCCCCTTCAGGCTTCTCATGAAGAGTTTCATACGGATTTTCTCATTCCTTCCGACTCCGACCAGCTTATCACAATATGTCCTCAAATGGACTCTGGGATCTCCCGTGCCATCGAACATTTCGAACTTGGGAGGTTTGTATCCCTCCGGAAGTTCAACATCTGGCTGAATGCAGAGGTCCTCATAATTCAGCCCCTCTATGCCTTTGTTTCCTTCCATGCCCTGGACTCGGCTGGTCAATTTCTTGAGTTCTGCTGCCAAGTTTCTGATAAGAGAGTCCTTGTAATCAGACTCAGGTGCACTTGAGATTGGTTGAGTGTAGTAGGGTATGGTATCTACGTAGATGGGAGTGTTGTGGGGGTGGTCGTTTGTGGTGTTCAGTGGTTCAGGAATGGGTAGTGGAGTGTGGTATGTGTTGCAATGTTGAATATGAGTGGGTTGCATCTGTGGTTGTGGGGTGTTCTGTGGAGGTGCGGGATTTTGAGCATTTGAAAAGTTGACATCAAGAGTGGTGAGAGTGAATGATAAATTTGCCAAGTTCCGAACTTGATCCAGTTCTTCTTGAAACTTCAATAGTTTCTTCTTAAGTTGGGCAGCAGTTTCCTTAGCAACCGGGGTACCCTGAGGAATCTCAATTCTTTCAATTTCCTTTGTGGCGCTTGAATCTCCCATTCTACCTTTGTTCTTGTTCCGGATAGGACTCGGAGGAGGAAAAGGTGGAGGGACCTTGGATCTCGTACCGTATGATGATGGTGCCAGAATGCATGAACTAACCTTTGGGGAGGGGAATAAAAATAAAGAAAAATAAAAAAGGTAACAAGTTAGTGCGGGTTATGAGAAGAAAATGTTGCAATATTTGAACACATTGTGCAAGAATATAAATCGTGTCCTAATTTGGGTGCCTCGTTGTGCCCGAGGTAGGCCTAGCGACAAGTTAATTTGGAGAACTTATAATGCTAAATGCCTCATCTTATTGATAAAAATCTGATGAATTCACAACGATGCTAAGAAAATAAAATGTCACTAGTGGCCATTGGCCTTATTACATCATTAAAAGCGAAATAAAAGACTTCTAACTACGTGGTCCCAAAAGGACCTTCTTCAGGTTGAATGTTCTCGTTGATCAAGTCCTCCAGCTCGCGCAGATTTTCCAGTAAAAATGCTATCGCCAGACGTTCTCCTTTGCCTTCCTCAGCATTTTGACAATCGATGACTCTTTTCCTCACTTTCCCTTCCAATTCTAGCAAGCTGTACTCCAGGTATTCTAGCTTCTCACTAGCCTTGGTGACTCTCTCTTTCCATTCGTTGATTTGGTTGCTCGATGGGAGGTTTCTCCACCGAGTCTGCAAGAGTGAAAGTATGTTTACCATACCGAAGTCAGGAACTTTGTCATTCATTTTCTGCAAAACAAAAGGGTTAAGACCTCACCCTCACCGGACTCGACTATTTAATACCAATAATCAGCATAAAAAGCATTTTGTTCTCCAAATAAATGCACAGAACATGTAGGTGTCTGTTTGGGTTTCAGGGAAACCCGATGGGCTTTGGACAAGGCTATCTTAATGAGTCATTATGCAGACAACATAACTGACTCGGCTAGGCTTGACCATGATGCATGTACAATTGAACAGAGTAAGGTTTCTATTGGGGTATTAGACAGGTACCCTTGAGCGGACAACTCAAGAGGAAAAGGCACGGAACCGTCGACTGTACCGCTGATCGACTGGTTTTACCGCAAATATGCCTTTGCCGAATTTAAAGGGTGATAATATTGGAAGAGCGCAACCACTCATTATAAGCGTTGCTATGGTATTTGTTTGGCACAAGTGGAATATGATGTTGAATATGCAGTTTACAAGAATGAAACAAATTGACATGTATTTCCATATTCATAAGATAAATGATTACAATAATTGCAGTAATTACAACAATATTGAAATAAAGCAGTAAAGGAAAGCAGTTAAAAGAAAGAAAAGACATGAAGAGCCAAGTCAGTTTCGTAGGGAAAGAATAAAAGATAGTAAATAAAGCAATTAATGAGATAGTAAAGTCACAAGCAACATGCAATGGTAAAAGCCTAAAGAATCCCCAGCAGAGTCGCCATGCTGTCGACGCCCCCTTTTTCTCTATGTGACCATGGGGTCAGAAATCGGGTATACAACATTAGGAGGACAACTCTATTCCCTTTCGAGAATTGGGTTTAGAAGTTGAAGAGTCGCCACCTAATGATTAGAGTGCATTAGGACACTTTAAGAAGGGTTTGAGATGAAGAGACCAAAGATTAGGGTAAGAGCTAGAAATTATCCCGAGAGGAAGGTGTTAGGCACCCCTCAGGATCCACAAGTGTGGTTCCCGGCCATGCTACAATTGTGACTTTACAAGTAAACAATCAAGGCTCAAATAAGGACTTGCATACAACATTGCAATTAGGTTGAAACTTATGAAAGTAAGTAGAAAGAGAGCAAGGATTTGAAAAGTTTAAACAACTCTAAAGGAAGCGAATAAAGAAAAGGGGTCCTAGGTTTGTGATTAATATGGATCACATCAATGCAATATCCAGCAATCACTCCTCAGAAGAGGGGTCGCACGTGATATTAGCGCACCGGTCATCATATCCATATTCTACCCTTCCCACCCCGTTAAGGTATTAAAGCGCGGATGGTGTCGTTACTTATTGCATGCTAGTACCCGTCCCAGTCCTATCAGTCCCGGAGGCATTTAGGACTATTAATCCTAAAGGGAAAGGGATTTGGGGCTTTTATGGTTTTAAAAGGATAAAATTCTAGAGCGACAAACAAAACACATAAAGCAGGTATGGGAAAACACATAACAGTTGAAAGGCTCAAATAAACCTCCTCAAGTCAGAAAAGCATAGAGTTTAGCATGTCTTACATGTACTGATTAGGTCTGAATTAAACTTAAAAAAAATGCATGAGGCAGACTTGATTTATTACATACTTCAGATAAGAAATCCGAATCAGACCTGCCTGCTGGTTGGAATTGTCAAAGACTGAAGCACTTATGGCTTTTACCCTAAAGCTTGCCTAGGTGAAACCTATATGCATGATATCTAATAATGCAAAGTATACTGATTTTAAGGAAAAACTTTACTAATTTTAGGAAAAAGGGATTTGTAGATTTTAAGACGGGTTTTAGATTCGAAACGAGGCTGATTCAATTAACTGATCCTGTAGGCATGGTTTCTAAGTGTAATTGATCTTAAACAGTTGCAAGAATCTATAGACATGATATCTAGGCGTTACTGATTTTAAACGTTTATAGAAGTGCAGAAGTCCTATAGGCCTGGTGTCTAAAATACTGATTGTTATTTAAACCTATATACACGTTTGCCTAATGCTAGATGCATATGCAGAATACAGAAAGTCCTATAGGCATGGTGTCTATATGAGAATGCAGAAAATCTTATGGACATGGTATCTATGTGAGAATGCAGAGTTTCAATGATTTATAAAATGCAGAACTTTAAAACATAGTAATTCCTATGGGCATGATCTCTAGATGAGATGCGGATTTTTATAAATGATAACCCCTATAGGCATGATATCTACCCCTTGCATTCATAAAAGTAAACCCCCTCCATTCTTTACTAAATCCCCATGAGTTTAATACAAATTATTACAAACCAGTGAATCGGATTGAAATTAAAAGTACATCAGAAACTAACAGATGCATCTGAGTAACCTAATTTAGACTTAATGTCTAACAATTGGGGATAAACCACTTCCGAGATCAAGGTTTCCAAAGCCTTCTCTTATCTAGGGTGTCTCAGAGATCCAAGGAATTTCAAAAATTCCAGGCAGTGCTTACACCCGAGATATTAATCAGAAAGAGTTATAGTGCAGTGTGGAAGAGCCAGCCCTCAGGTGTCCAAGTTCAGAGGGAGTTCATGAATCCCAAAGCAAGGCTCACAAGAGGGGGGCAGAACTTAATGTTCTAAGAATGAGTACAAGTGCAACAGAGGGGTTAGGGAGTGCCAAGGCAGGCTGGTGGTCATACCTAGTCATAAGGTAGACTGGCACACCCTTGACCAAGCCTGTTCAACCAACAAATATGAGCACAGACCTGTTGAAGGTCAGGCTATGGTCCAGACAATGATTAGGACATTGTTAGACCATAGTCTTAAACTCAGAATACATATAAAGGGGAATGGGAATGGGAATTGGAAAGAATTTAGGACTCAGGGAGTCTAGCCCATACACATGAGCAACAATGTCAAGTGTTGTCATGCTTTCTGGACCATAACTCAACATACAAAGGGAGTTGGGGTGGGAATTCATGTGAGCACAGAGAAAAGAAGTAAATAAACTTGCAGAAATTACAGCATCGAAACAGTAAGACAAACAGAGGAAAGGCTGAAGGATAAACATGTAGTGGAGAGGCAGAAACTAAACAAAGATAGACATACCAGTTGCAGAAAAAGTAAGCAAAGAGAAAAGCAGGATTTCTTTCAGCCAAACCACAAGAAAGCTTCAAGCTTGTGAGATCAGAGAACTCAAATGTTTAAAAAATTCTAAGTATATTTGAGAGAAGTAGTGACTCGTTCTGTTAGAACTTGTTTTTGAAAGAGAAAAAGGTACAGGTATATATAGCTTTGAAAACGAGTAGAAAACAAGGCAACGAATAAGGTTTCAACACAAACATGGAAATAATCACAGTCAAAATCAATTAATACAGCTTTTTCCCTTTAGTCAAGGGATTACTGCTCAACGGACACTAACAAGATTAATATAAGGAAAGAAGATCAATTTGTAATCAGAATGATTGTTACCATAAAAGGAGCAGTAAAACCATATAGTAAGGGATTAAGTCTAAATACAGGAGTGTACTTATTTTGGAAAGGATCTGGTAAGGCCAAACAAAGAGAGAGAACCAATTAACCCTTAACGGGCGAGTAAAAATCAGAATTTCACAAGGAAAAGTTTTTTGAAAAATCAATCACGAGTTTGAAAATCAATCGCAGAAGGGACTCAGTATATAAATGAAGTACACAAGTAATAGACATGTGAGGCCAAGCTATGGAAAGAAGAAATAGCATACAGTAATAGCATGATAGTCATTTAGGTCAAACTTCATTAGCTTAGTAATAGAGAAAAGATCAGAAGCATGCAAAAGTTAGGTGAAAACCTTTCTGAAAACATAGTTGATTTGACAAATAGCAAGAGCTCAGAACAAAGGAATCACATAAAGAAGACGAGATGCTGCAGTATAGGAACCAGACGGAGCGATTTCAAACAGGCGAGTTGCACAAACAGACTCAAGACCTCGAACAGACCCCAAAGAACTAGGGTTTTCGAAATCAGTAGAGTTTAGAGGTGATAAGCAAGTGAAACAAATAAACCGTCTCAGAATCTCTAGTAAAACCTCCAAAAATTAGGGTTTTCAACACTAATCAAACTTAGAGATGATAAGCAGATGAATCGAACAAAACATTAACAAAGAGACTCAGAAAACCTAGTTTGAAATCAAAAGGTTTTGAAAAGGAAATTTGGGGAAAATGCTTAAAACATCACATATAGCACAGATCAAGCACAGATCCAAACAAATAAATGAAAAGAACCTCGAATAGGCTAGGGTTTCTAAGAACCCTAGAAACGAGAAAGGCTTGGAAGAAACAAGATCAGATCTGGAGTCGATAAGGTCGGAATCAGGCTCAGGAGGCCAAGACACGCTGGACCAAGGCCGGAGATGGTTGAGAACCTCGAATCGACAAAGGTCTGAGCGAAGACCCTTGAAGTCTGGCCTCAAACCTTCAGGTATCAAGCATGTGAGAGTAGTAGGGGTTGAGTATAGGTCGTCCATGGTTAGAACAACCATGGATTCCGGTGGATTTGGGGTTGGAGGTAGCAGAGAGTCATTAGGGTTTCGAGAGAGTTCGAGAGAGTTTGAGAGACGAGAGGTTTCAAAGGCGGCGGACCAAACGAAATGAAGGGATTAGGGTGTAGTTGGGGGATTAAAAAAGGTAAGGGACAATCTTGGCCGTTGATCCAAATGATCAACAACCTGGATTGAAAGAAAGGTCGGGCGGGTTTTTCAATTGGGTCGGGGGCCGGGTTAAAAACGAAACTGGGTCAATTGAGGGCCAAAATTTAAATGTAAATAGGCTGTAATTGCAATGAAATGAGGCAAAATGTTAAATAGCCAGTTTTCCCTTTTATTTTATAAAAACTAGTAAAAAGATTTTAAAAGCAAATTAAAAGTACTGAGCCAATTAATAATATATAAATATTAGTTTATAAATATTGGGCCTAATTTTACAATCATAAAAGGCTGTTAATCGTAAAGTAGGCTAAATTTGCAATTATATGCAATTTAGCTTTTAACATACCAGATAATTTTGTAAAACTATACAAAAATTATATTAACTATATTTTGGTATAGATATGGGAATGAATTAAATTATTCACCAAAATTGATGATTCTGGGAATAATTATGGGTTTTGCACATCTAAAATAGACAATAAATTGATTTCAAAAATCTTTAAAAATTAGGGAAAAATACAAAAACTCTTGGAAGTACTTATGTATGCACATATATGCTATTTTTGAAGTATTTTGGGTACAAAAATACCTAGGAAAAAATTGGGTATCAACAGTTGTCACAATTGCACTTGCCTAACCTTCATTTGGAAGCACCCAAGGAGCTACTCACGGAGGAGCTGGGGGAGGGTCTGGAATATTTTCATTGGCCTGGCGGCCTCTTTTTTGAGCTTGAGGTACTAGATGCTGTCGTGCCCCCTTTTTTCCTCCGAAGAGAAAGTTCGGGGTTTCGACATTCATGGGGGGTAATAACTCGTTTCCTTTTGAGAATTAGGTATTTGAAGAGTCGCTACCTAACGGATTATGGTGCGTTAGGGCACCTAAAGTGATTAACTCTTGGATTAGTTTGCATTACCAGAGATTTAGGGTAAGGGCTCGAAATAACCTTGAGGAGAAGGTGCTAGGCACCCCTCACAATCCACAACGGTAGGTCCTGGCCGAACTTAACTTGTGAATCAGTACATTAACAAATAAATAGTTGAATCAAATAATTTGCAAGTAAAGCACGTTGGACGTTGTATAACTCAAACAATAAGACAAATATTTTGAACAAGTTGTATACATATAAAACAAAGTTTCAAACAAAAGGGATTTGGGAAAGGAGGGGTCCTAGGTTGGTTAGCCTACAGGATCACCCCACACAATGTCCGGTAAACACTCCTCAATGAGGGGCTACACGTGACATTAGCACATAGTCATCATATCCCATATCTACCCTTCCCACCCCCTTAGTGGTTATTAAAGCGAGTGTTGGTTAGCGAGCTCTATTGGGTGTTGTTACCCGTCCCTTCTTATTGGTCCTGAAGGAAATTTAGGACCTCTATCTATAGGCAGTTCTAGACAGACCCCTAAGGGTTAAAGGAGAAAATACTAAGGCGACAGGCAAGAACAAATAGGACATTAGCACATAAGGCAAAAAGAAGCAATTAGAGGCACGACTCAAACACATATAAGGGTCGTATTGTTAAACGGTATCCTAAGACATGATGTCTAAGTGAATATCAAGACATAGAAGATAGGCGGTTTATTTTATAAACTCAAAAGCAATGACCCTATCAAGTTTGTCTACTGATTTTAAGCCTATAAAATCAGAACAATATTAAGTGACAGAAACAGTTTCAGAGTTGCAGGATTTAAAATCGCCCTATAGGCTTGCCTGCACGCTGAATAGTAGTGTCCTAAGAGCATGATGACTATGTTTGCTATAGTAAAAATAGTGGGCAGATTTTAAAACAGACTCTTGAGTTCCTATAGGTATGCTTTCTAATAGTAAATTAGAGCAGTACTCGAAAGAATTCATTTCAGGGAAAACAAACCACTAATTAGACCAGTTTCAAAATAAACTAATCATGAACTGGATTGACTTTTTTAAAATAGGCTGATTTTAGATCTATAGGCAGAATTTTTGATGTTGTTCCCTATAGGCATGATATCTAATTGTTAAGAGCTGATGTTAGAAACTTGTAGGCATGATAACAAATGAAAACACATGTAAATACCCGTTATAACAGAAGTTAAACTGGATCATATTCTGTAGGCATGATATCTACTTGTTTAGTTGGTTTTAAGACCTATAAACATGATTTATATTATTGGAACCACTTGAGACCTATAAGCATGATATCTAACATGGTAAGACAAACATAGCAAATATAAAATCCTATAGACATGGTTTCTACCCATATTACCCCACAAATATGTAACTACCTACCCTTTTTCACTAGTCACCCCAATATTCATTTACAAATTATTACAAACCAGATGAATGAATTACATAAATAGATAAACAAAAGAAGAAGAAGTTACACTATAAGGAGCCTGAAGCAGGCCCAAGTGATTTACCAAACCTCCAATAGCCTCAAATGCCAATTTTATAGACAATATTATTGTCTAGGTGCGTTAGAGTTCCCTAAGGATCTCAAGGATCTTGAGCAGTGCTCACACCTAGACTTCGGAGCCAAATTGAGTAAGTGCAGTGTGGAAGGGCCAGCCTTAGTGTGCCAGAGTTTAGAGGGTTCTCAAAAGGATCCCAAGGCAGTACACACATTGGAGGGGTCAGAACCTAGTGACTTAGGAGTAGAGTGAGAGTACTTGACGTAGTTTGAAAAAGTTTCAGTAGGAAAACAATGTTACAAGGGATTTGCTTGAAATAATTTTGTAAAATAAATAAGGAGTTATTAAATAAGACAATTTTGAAAAGGGTAAGGTGACAAACAATCAATCACACCAAATATAGAATTAGAAGAAGTTCATCAGCACTTCAATACATGAAATCAAACAGGTGCACATATCCACTCAAGGGGTAATGGGGATTTGGGGTAAGTATAGGGCACATAGTAAGCACAAATACACATAGGTACAGAATCAGATAAGCCTTGAAAAGGGGTTCAAAGGATTTTAAAGGATAGCTATTGGTACCAATACAATAGGAGTCTTAGAAACAATCATAGAATCAGCCATTTAAAGTGACAGATCAAGTTGCATATCAAAACTGGATAACAAGTAGACAAGCATTCAAAGCAAGGTAGAGTCATGTTGAGACAGACTACTAGGGGAGGGGGTAGAACATGTTCTGAAAAAAACCCTAAGAAGGTTAGACTAGCATGCTAGATGAAGTAGTAATGTAAATATGTCAATTGCATGTTGAACAACAGAACCATAGATAGAAACAATTGAGAAACATGATAAACTGAAGTAGTAAAAGAAACATATTGGTTTTGAGACTTGAGTTGAAATCAGAACATACCAGTAGTGGGATAGTAAACACAAAGTGAGGAATAGGAAAGTGCAATAGCTAGCCTTGGCTTGCAGCCGACTAACTCAGAATAATAGCAAGTAACCAAAGAGATAGCATAAAGTTTTTTGAGTGTGAGAGAGCCTTTTTGGACCAATGTGTTCATGTGTTTGTGTTAATGAGAGAGTATGTATATATAGTAGTTCGAAACTAGGTAAATAAGTCAAGAATCACAATAGTATAGTAATTATGGAACTCAGAACCAATTAGAGCAAAATCAATACAAGTACTCCCTTAATTTAAGGGAATCAGTTCAAGCGGTAATGACAAGTAACAAATAAGGAAACAAATCAATGTACGACCAATAAGGAAAGATTTCAAATACAGTAAGTATAGGGTAAACAATTAGGGCTAAGTTCAGAAAACTCTAATTAAGGAGTTAGTCAGTAAGAATAAAGTACCAATGCAGACAAGGTAGGCGAATCAATCAATTTGAATAGAAAGGGTAGGAATCGAAGGTTTAAAGGAAGGTCATCCAATCAAACCATGAAATAGGGGATCCAGAATCAATCAAAGAGAAAGTCATGAGTCAATGTTCTAGCATATAAATAGAGTGAGATAAGAATAACCAGACATAGCAAACATGAAGGTTAAATAGCACTGATAGAAAAAGGAAAGCTTTGAAGTATCAAGGTGAACACAAGCACATAGAGTTGATGTAAGTTAGGGTAAGAAACTCAATAGAAACATATTCGAGGCAAGATAGTCACAGAAACGCAAACAAGAACCGGTCAGTCACAGAACCAAATGAAGAAACCTAGAAAATTAGGGCTTTAAATATAGACGAGTTAAAGATGTGATAAAATCATAGAATCAGTAAAAATACGCAAGAAATAGAAGTTTAAACACAAAGAATCAGTTAAACAAAGTTTTAAAAGAAGCTCCGAAACCCTATTTTTTAGAAGAAGGTGAAAAACACTTGAAATAAACGATTCTTGTAAAGAGTTCCAAGGACAGTGTAAAATATTAAAGAAACAAACTCAAATCATCCTAGATCTGTACAGATCTAGGAAATATAGGAAGAAATTAGGGTTTCAAAAGAAACCTATATAGAGGTGAAAGAACCTGTCTAGAACCCCAAGGATCGTAACAAATACAACATGATTTTGCTCGAAATCACACTGGAGTAGCCAAGAGTAGACAAGTGATGAACCCTAGATGCAAGTCAGCATGACCCTGGGACCTTGAAGACCTTAGAGAAGGCAGACATGACATGAGAGAAGCCATTGGAGGCTTAGGAGACGATGAGAGGTCACCGGAGAAGAGAGGTCGGCGTTTGAAGGGCTAGGGTTAGGTTGGGAGTATTTTGAGAGAGAAAAGGATCTTAGGGCGGCGGATGAGGGAAAATGGTTAGGGTTGGGGGGTCGTTTGGAATAAAAGAGGCAAGACTGAACGAGAGCCGTTGATCTTTTAGATCAACGGCTAGGATTTGATAGGTTTTGGGTCAGGTAGGCGCATTTAGGGCTTAGATCGTGTTATTTAATCTAAAATTGGGATGGGGTATTGGGTTTAATTGAGGCTAAAATTGAAATGCAATTTGGCTAGATTTTAAATAGCCAATTTATCCCCATATAATTTATAATAAATAATAGATAAATTCTAAAAAATAACTTCATGTACTAAAATGATTTAAAATAGATATTCAATATTTTAAAAAATATAGAAGGTCGATTTTATGCATATTAATGTAATTATGCATTAATAGGGCTAATATTGCAATTATATGCAAATTAGTTTTAAAAAATATAAATGTAATTATAAAAATGTACTAAAAAATATTTTAACAATATTTTGGCATAAATATAGAATTTAAATAACTAAATTACCACAAAAATAAATTGATGTATAATTTCTGGAGATTTTATGAGTAAAAATGGATGAAATAAATCAATTTAAAATCTTTAAAATTATAGAAAAATTATAAAATCCTTGGGCATGCTTATATATGCATATGTATGCTATTTGTAAAGTATTTAAGCATATTGAAAATATGTAGGGAAAAAGTGGATATCAAAAGCTGGCCCTCTTTACTCGGGAAGGATGAAAAGAGTTTTCGGGTAAAGAAATTATGGCCAATTTTGACCAACGGGATGCTTTGGAATCATTGCGAGAATGAACACAAGGTGTCGAAGTGCCTATGGTGAGCGGTTAAAGCTCGGAACAGTTGAAGGAACTGGAGCAAGATCACTAATTCTAGGATATCGGTTGCTTACTGGTTACTTGCAGATAAAATATGTATTTGCGAAAATTTAAACATGATGAAAATTCCCTTTGGACCGTGAAGGTTGTCTTTGAACAGTTAAAGATGACGTCCTCAGACCATGACGTCCTGGGCAATGAATTGTTCAGTGAGGGATTCGCAGGCCATGAAATGATGTTCTCGGGCCATGAAGATGGTGCATCCGAACCATGACGCCTTTAAATAATGATATGCAAGTTCCAGAGATCCTCAGGCCATGGCATAGTGTCTTCCGGCTATGAGGATGATGCCTTTAGAATATGACGTCTTCGGATAGATTGGCGATATTTCAGCCCGTGATATGCAATAATATGATGTTAACAAGACAAGGCTTAATCTTGCGAAATGGGGGGAAAAGCTTAGCCCGACAGAGGAGCAAACAAATAGTGCTAGAAATAGAGCAAATTTTATGCTAAAAGGGACAATGCTTAGTCCTTATGCGAATGTGGAGGAAAGGATTAGCCTCATGCAGGTATGAAGGCAAGGATTAACCTCATGCAGGTATGCAGACAAGGATTAGCCTCATGTAAATGGGAGGTAGAAATTAGCCTCATGAAAATTGGGAGGTAAAAATTAGCCTCATGTAGGTATGGACGCAAGGATTAGCCTCATGCAAATAGGGAGGCAAGGATTAGCCTCTTGCAAATAGGAAGGCAAGGATTAGCCTCATGCAAGTAGGGAGGTAGGGATTAGCCTTATGGAGTCAAGTATTAGACTCATACAAATAGGGAGGCATGGATTAGCCTCATGCAGGTATGGAGTCAAGGATTAGACTCATGCAAATAGGGAGGCAGGTATTCGCCTTAAGCAGGTATGGAGTCAAGGATTAGACTCATGCAAATAGGGAGGCAGGGATTAGCCTCATGTAAGTATGGAGTCAATGCTTAGTCTCATGCAAATGTGGAGGCAAGGATTAGCCTCATGCAGGTATAGAGGCAAGGATTAGCCTCATGCAAATAGGGAGGCAAGGATTAGCCTCATGCAAGTAGGGAGGCAGGGATTAGCCTCATGGAGTCAAGTATTAGACTCATGCAAGTAGGGAGACAGTGATTAGCCTCATGGAGTCAAGGAGTCAAGGATTAGACTCATGCAAATAGGGAGGCAGGGATCAGCCTTACGCATGTATAGAGTCAAGGATTAGACTCATGCAAATAGGGAGGCAGGGATTAGTCTCATGCAAGTATGGAGTCAAGGATTAGACTCATGCAAATATGGAGGCAAGGATTAGCCTCATACAAATAGGGAGGCAGAGATTAGCCTCATCCAGAGAGCAAGTAGCAAATAAGAGTAGTATATGTCTTAGATGGAGATATAATCTGTGTCTGATGGCCGGATGGATAGTGAATTTGCTTTGTGTATATATGTTTGCGAGCGTTATCGTTACATCAAATGTGTTTGCGTTCAAAGAAAAGTTGTAAGTTTGGGGGGGAGGTTGGTTCGTGCTTCTGTCCGCTAGCCTTGCTTTGCTCCATCCTAGAAGCCCCTTTCAAGTTCCCCTAGGTAACACCTGACTATTATGGAAATAGAGTTATCAAAAATATGCAATTATTGATAAAAATAGAGTTGATATATCAAGTAATTTTTGATGAGCTAGTGACTGTAACATGTCTCAAAGGCATTGCAGCTCTCTTATGAAATTTTGAGGGTCCTCCTCAAAATTCTGCCCCAGTTTGGTAGATTATCTTTAATCGTTTGTGGATAATAGGCTTTGCTGAACCTTCTTCAAAATTTTGAGAGTCCTTCTCAAAATTCTGCCCTAATTTCTTAACTGACTTTTTGGCATGCGATGGCATTGGCTGGACTTGCTCTGGAATTTTGAGGACCCTCCTCAAAATTCTGCCCCAGTTTCTGCGCTTAGGGGAAATGGGAATTTTATTATGATATGACCGAACTCGTAAGGCTGCCTACGTATCCCCTCTTAAATGGGAATTAGGTCAAGCATAGTTCAATTACATCAGATGATGAAATGTAAATAATGTAAGCATAATATCTCTTGACTGCATCTGGATTGATTAGTTTTGGCCAAATTTCTCCATCTATTTCCGCGAGTATGAGTGCGCCTCCTGTCAGCACCCTGTGAACCATGTACGGACCTTGCTAGTTGGGGGAGAATTTCCCTTTGGCTTCATCTTGATGCGGGAAGATCTTCTTCAGCACCAACTGACCTAGTGCAAATTGCCTTGTTTTGACGTTTTTTGTTGAAAGATTTGGACATTCTGTTCTGATAAAGTTGGCCGTGTCATACTGCGTTCATTCCTTTTCCATCTATAAGGTCCAATTGTTCATAGAAACTCCTTATCCACTATGCATCGCTAAGTTCGGCTTCCTGTATGATTCTTAAAGAATGAATCTCTACCTCGGCTGGGATGACAGCCTCGGTACCATAAACCAGCATGTAGGGATTTGCCCCGGTTGATGTGCAAACCATGGTGCGGTACCCCAATAGAGCAAAGGGTAACTTCTCATGCCATTGTTTGTGGTTCTCTACCATTTTCCTTAGTATCTTCTTAATGTTTTTGTTGGCGGCTTCTACGGCTCCATTCATCTGAGGTTTGTAGGCTGTGGAATTCTTGTGCTTGATTTTGAAAGCTTCACACATAGCTATCATTAGATAACTGTTGAGATTGGCGGCGTTGTTAGTAATAATGGACTCAGGAACTCTGAATCGGCAGACAATATGATCCTTGACAAAATATACAATGACTTTCTTAGTTACAGCTTTGTAAGATGCAGCTTCTACCCATTTTGTGAAGTAATCAATGGCTACCAGAATAAACCTGTGTCCGTTTGAAGCAGTGGGCTAAATCGGACCAATAACATCCATTCTCCAGGCGGCGAATGGCCAAGGTGAGCTTGTTGCATTGAGCTCATTTGACGACACTTTTATCATGTCGGCATGCACTTGACAACATTTGCGGAGATACTGAATGCAATCCATCTCTATGGTCATCCAAAAGTAACCTTCCCTGAGTATCTTTTTAGCCAAGACGAAACCATTCATGTGTGGGCCACGTGTCCCTGCATGCACGTCCTGAAGTAGCTTAGAAGCTTCCTTTGCATCGACACATCTTAGTAAGCTCGGATCAGGAGTTATTCTGTGCAAGTTTCCTCTACTGTGGAAGAAGGGATTTGACATTCTTTGGAGTGTACGTTTCTGAGTGTGATTTGCATGCTCCGGGTATTCTCCTTTCGAAAAGTACTCTTTTATGTCATGGAACCAAGGCTTTCCATCTGCTTTTCCTCGATATGAGCACAATATGTAGGCTGATTATGAATCCTCACTGGAATGGGATCAATGTAATTCTTATTTGGATGTTGTATCATAGATGACAAGGTGGCCAATGCATCGGCAAACTCATTCTAAATTCTGGGCACATGTCGGAATTCTATCTTCGTGAACCTCTTTCTCAATTCCCGCACATGGTGCAGCTATGTCAATATCTTAGAATTCTTGGTGGCCCACTCTCCTTATACCTGGTGCACAAGCAAATCTAAATCACCGATTACCAGCAACTCCTAAATATTCATGTCGACTGCCATGTTGAGTCTTAGTATGCAAGCTTCATACTCCGCCATGTTGTTGGTGCATGGAAATCTGAGTTTAGTAGATACCAGATAATGTTGACCCATTTTTGATACCAAGACCGCTCCAATACCTATTCCTTTGAAATTGCAGCTCCATCAAAGAACATCCTCCAACCGCCGTATGCTTCGGTAATATCTTCCCCTACGAACGACACTTCTTCATCAGGAAAATAGGTTTTCAAAGGTTCGTATGCTCCTCCCACCGGATTTTCAACAAGGTGATCGGCCAATGCTTTCCTTTTGACCACCTTTTGAGTTACATAGACGATATCGAACTCACTTAATAGTATCTGCCATTTAGCCAACTTTTCAGTAGGCATGGGTTTCTAGAATATATACTTCAGAGTGTCCATCCTGGATATGAGATATGTAGTGTAGGTGCAGAAGTAGTGCCTCAATTTCTGAGATGTCTAGGTCAAAGCGATGCAAGTGCGTTCAAGCAGAGAATACCGTGCTTCATAATGTGTGAACTTCTTACTCAAGTAATATATGTCTTGATCCTTCCTTCACGTCTCGTCATGTTGTCACAGAACACATCGAAGGCTCCATCCAACACAGATAGATATAGTAGCAAAGGTCGTCCTGGTTCTGGCAGGACCAAAACTAGTGGTGTGGACAGGTATTCTTTGATCTTGTCAAAAGCTTTCTAACAATCCTCTGTCCAGCTTGCTTCAGCATCTTGAAGATGGGTTCACATATGACTGTGGACTGTGCTATGAATCAACTGATGTAGTTGAGCCATCCTAGGAAGCTCATCACATCCTTTTTGCTCTTGGGTGGTGGTAACTCCTAAATATGCTTGACTTTGGACAGATCCAGCTCGATCCATGGACGACTGATGATGAATTCCAGTAATTTTCCTGCGGGAACCCCGAATGCATACTTTGCAGGGTTCAATTTCAAATTGTACCTCCTAAGCCTGTCAAAGAACTTTCTCAGGTCCGCTATGTGATCTGCGACCCTCTTGGATTTGATAATGACATTGTCCACATACACCTCTATTTCCTTGTGTATCATATAATGGAAAATGGTTGTCATGGCTCTCATGTAAGTGGCCCCAGCATTTTTCAAACTGAATAGCATCATCTTGTAATAGTATACACCCTATGGTGTAATAAAAGTTGTCTTCTCTGCATCTTCTTCATCCATCCAAATTTGGTGATAACCCACGAAGCAATCTACAAAGGATTGGAGTTCATGCTTGGCACAATTATCGATCAAGATGTGTATATTCGGCAACGGGAAGTCGTCCTTGGGATTTGCTCTATTTAAATCTCAATAGTCAACACATACTCTGACATTCCCGTCCTTCTTTGGAACTGGCACAATGTTAGCTAACCAGGTTGGATATTTGACCACCCTAAGAACTTTGGCTTTGATCTGCTTGGTAACTTCCTTCTTGATTTTCAGGCTTATGTCTGGTTTGAACTTTTTGAGTTTCTGCTTTACTGGCGGACACATGGGACTAGTAGGAAACTTGTGAGCCACTATAGAAGTGCTCAAACCAGTTATGTCATCATATGACCATGCACAAATGTCCTCATATTCTTTTAGGAAACGAATGTACTCTTCCTTATTTGTTGGTGAAAAGTGAATGCTGATGTGAGTCTCTTTGACGGTCTCGACGTCTCCCAAATTTACTGCTTCGGTCTCGTCCAGATTGGATTTAGGATTATTTTCAAAATTTTCAACCTCCCTGACAATTTCCTCGGGTATCTCATATTCTTCATCTGAATCACTATTCTCATGTTGCGTTGCCTCATTACATGTCATAGTCACTAGTTCATCAGGAAAAGTAATAATAACGTTGTAGAAAGGAAAAGTGTAAAGATAGTACTGAATAATAAAGAGCAAATGCATTTGATTTAAACTGAAAACTCATCCAGACAATTTCTATACTCTTGCCATGTGTACTGGTGTCCGAGCCTAAAGGTGGTACCATGAGTTTTTAGCTATATTGGTTTGGTGATACCATGGAGGCTCTTTCCCAATCCTTTGCCGGGTTCATATCCAGATCAGGCCAGTATGCCTTTTATTTTACTGCTCCACCATTTATTCTTTTCGATGGCATTGACCCGTTCAATGTGATGATAGGTTTCCCCTCCTAGCCTTCTTCTATGTCCAATGGTCGGGATGGTTTGACTAGTATAAATGGGGTTACTTCCATCTCCGTAAACGATTACCTCATGACGGTTCCATTCAAACTTTGTGGCTTGATGTAGTGTGGAAGGCACGACTCCAGCGGCATGGATTCATGGCCATCCCAACAAAAGATTAAATGAGACTGGTATGTCAAGCACGTGAAACTCAACGTCGAACCAAGTTTTCCCCATTTGTAAGCAAAGATTGATTTCCCCGATCGTAGCCCTTTGGGATCCATCGAAAGCTTTCACGTTCGTGCTTCCTACCGTATTTTATGAAAACCTTTGTCCAACCTTTTCAGAGTGTCCAATGGACAAATATTTAGGCTTGAACCTCCATCAACCAAGACCCTGGCAATGAACTTATCTTCAAATTGCACTAGAATATGCAATGCTTGATTGTGATTCAGTCCCTCGGGTGGTAGCACATCTTCGTGGAAGATGATATTATGACTTTCTAGTACTTTCCCAACCATGTTGGCCATTTCTCCGCTGGTGATGTTATTGGGTACATAAGCCTCGCTCAACACTTTCATTAAGGCATTCTTGTGTGCCTCTAAATTCTGCAATAGTGACAGGATAGATATCTGAGCAGGGACTTTGTTCAGATGGTCAACAACAGAGTACTCCTTTTCTTGTACTTTTCTTCACAGGTCATCTGGCACGGTCTCAATGATAGGCTTCCTAGTAGTGACCTCCTTACTTGAACCTCCTAGGTGTTCAGGTGTATAGACTCTTCCGATTCTAGTCATTCCTTGTGCAGTGTCAGATTCCTCTACCTTGGCCTTTCCTTTCCGCCGAGCCTTGGCAACATAATCCCAGGGTACTGCTTTTGAGTTGAATGGGGGTGTGGTTGATACTGTCACAGTGAAAGGTGTGACCACTTCTACTTCTAATGGAGCGGGGGTGGCTGCGGGCGGAGCCACTTCTACCTCGAATAAAACTGATGCAGTTACCTCAACCTCGATTGGTGCCTGAGTCTGAACCACAATAGGAGTAAGTGTGACAGCAACCTTAAAGTCATCACCTTCTCGAATAAGCCCGATCAACCCCTCAGGGTCCCATTCTTCATTTGTCTCTATCACATGTACATTATCACCTCTGTGATTAGGGAGGGCATTGTTGCGGACATTAGCTGCAACTTCCTCTGCTTGTATGACCTTATTGTCAATTAGCGTCTAGATCTTATCCTTTAATGTTCAGCACTCAACAATGGTGTTCCCTTTCATACCGGAATGGTACACACAAGTTTTGTTCGGATTGACTCATTGGGATGGATTTTCTAATGCCAAAGCGAGAACATGAGTGATGTAGCCCGCGACTTTCAACCTTTCATATAACTAGTCGATGGGTTCAGCAATAGTAGTGTATTGTCTGGGTGGCTTGCGGCCGAAGTTAGGTCTTGGTCTTGGATAATTTTGGCATGCTAGTGGTGATTGGAAGTGGGATGGTTGGGAGTTATAGGTGTGATGGACAGTGGTTGGTTGGGAATATCTGCAAGATGACGGTTGATATGAAGGCGGTGATGCTTGGTATGTGGGTGGAGGTATTTAATATGTGGGTGGAGGTGTCTTATAGGTAATTGGAGATTTTGGGCCCTGGGCCACCATTACTGCCCCAACATCTCTCTTCTTCGATATGCCACCTGATTGTAGTGCCTTATTCATGGCTTGTAGTGCCTCGAAGTTTGTTACCATCCCGCTCTTGATTCATTCTTCGATTATTTCTTTGATTTTGATGATGTCAGAGAATTTGTAATTTTCGATAACCATCAACCTCTCATAATATTGTGGATCCTATGCCCTGACGAAGAATTTATTCATCTGTTCTTCGTCCAAAGAGGGCCTGACTTTGGCAGCTTCCGACCTCCAACGAGTAGCGTATTCACGAAAAGTCTCAGTAGGTTTCTTTTTAAGATTCTGAATGTAGAAAACATCCGATGCATTTTCTATGTTGAATCTAAACCGGTCCATGAAATCCGATGCCATGCTTACCCAATTGGACCATTTCTTAGGATTTTGGCTGATAAACCAAGACAAGGCATCCCTAGTAAGACTCCTCATAAAGAGATTCATCCAGATATTTTCATCTTTCCCGACAACAATCTTGTCACAATAGATCCTTAGATGAACCCTGGGGTCACTTGTGCCATCGAACTTTTCGAACTTGGGAGGTTTGTACCCATCTGGCAGTTCGACATCCGGCTGTATGCATAGATCTTTAGAGTTCAAACCTTATATTCCTCTGTCGCCCTTAACACCTTGAACTCGGCTTGTTAACTTCTTGAGTTCTTTAGCCATATTTTTAATGAGCAGGTCCTTCTCGGAAGATTCCGATGTATATGAGTGAGGTACAATTTCCACATATACAGGGTTGCTCTGATGGGTGCCAGGGACTTAGGTGTAATGATGGTCATTGGTGGAGTTTTGGGGATCGGGAATGGGTTGTGGTGTGTTTTGGGGAGTGTGTTAAGTGGTGGTTGGTGGATACTGAATTGGTTGATGATGACGTTGCGGCAAAGTTGGTATTGACAGTGGATTGATATTTTGGGGTGAGTCGTGTATTGATTTGGTGTGGGAGGATTTTGTGGATGTTGGCTTTGTGCGTTCTAGGGAGGTGCTGGGTTCTTTATGTTTTGTTGGTGGATATCGAGGACATTGAGGGTGAGTGACAAGTTTGCCAAGTTGCGAACCTGCTCAAGTTCTCCTTGCAATTCTAGTATCTTTTGTTCCAATCTCAAAACTTGATCATTTAGGGCCGGAGTACTGCGGCCATCTGAAGTCTCTGCGTTCTCAATATTCTCCTTTCGGATTCCACTTAAGTCATCCATTTTTGCTTTTCCTCTACCTTCTGTGTTGCTTCGAAGAGGAGAAGGTGAAGGGCCTCTAGATCTGGCATGATATGCTGATGAGGCCAGTATGAGTGAACCAACATAAGGGGGTGGGAATAACAATAAAAAATAAGCAAAAACAAAAAAGTAACCAATCAATGAGGGTCCTGAAACATTTGCAGTATTTAAACACATATTGCATAAATGTTATTTCGTGTCTTAGTTTGGGAACCTCGTTGTTCCCGAGGTAGGCCTAGCGACAAATAGATTTTGAGAACTTTTAATGCCAATAAATGCTTTATTTCATAATATAAAAATAGATGAATCCCAAAACCACACTAAGATAAAATAAGTCACTACTGGCACTTGGCCTTATTACATTTATAGGAAAAAGCAAATAAATCTAGCCTATTTGATCCCAGAAGGACCTTACTCAGATTCGATCTTCCGGACTCCATCATATAGATCCTTCAGCCTCGCAACCCTAGCAGCAAGTAGGCCCTAGCCAGATGTCCTCCTTCAGCTCCTTCAACATTCTGGCAATTTTTAATCCTCTTTATGACTTTACCTTCCAGCTCCACTATTCCCCGCTCAAGATATTCCAGTTTCCTGTTGGAAGTGACTGCCATTTCCTTTCATTCTTTGATCAACCTCGCATTCCTCTCATGTATTCCCTGATGCTCATTCTCAGAGTCGTGGACCCTTTTGTGCAGCATGTTGTATTTGACTTGAGCTTCAACTTCCTCATATATGATTTTGTTCCCTCGACCGGCCCCTGGTGTCACCATTATTTCAGATTGTCCTCTAACCATGCCGGGTAGAGAGGTTCTCACCCTGCATGATACCTGTCTGGCTCAACGGTGTTCTTCTCCACAATGATTTTGCAGTGCCATATGTGTTGAGCTTGGCACTTGTAAGGGACGTTGTCGTCTTGAAAGTTTGCCCTGAAATGACTCATCTTGACAACCCTTGGTACAACCTGTTTCCTACATGCTTGTCTCATAACTCGCATAGATGGTTATATTCCCTTCAACCCGATCAGAACCAAGTACGGAGCATCCCTGGATCTGATAATAAATTCTTCTGTTAAGAACCATTCAAACATCCATTGCACCTGTTCCTCGGTCAGATTGTCGAAGAACTCTGCCCATTCTTTGGCGCTTTTTGACTGAGCAAATCTGTCTGGAATGTAAGTCATCTGCTTGGGGTGATGGAAGGCAATATAGTCGTTCCAAGCCCTTCGCGGAAATTCCTAGCTATAGCGACCCTTTTGGAAATGCTCCAATAACCATAACTGCAGCAACAAGTTACAACCCTCGAAATGCTTGACCCCTCTTTGACAGTGCTCCGGAGCCCTGTAGATGTTGGCTATGATCATGTGGACTATGGTATATGTCTGTCCAGTAATCCCTTCTATCAAAGTCTTGGCGACCATGGCCAACCTAGTGTGGATTCTTCCCTTTTTTCATTGGGAACACTATCAGGCCTAAGAAGCACACAATGAATACAAACACTCTACGGTGGATGTGACCCAGAGAAGTGAGAGAGATCTCATCATGGTAGGTACGGAAAGACTTGCTATGGCCATACCTCTCATACAGGTACTCGAAAGGTATGTAAGATTTCTTCAAGCACACTAGGTCAACATTCTTCTTCAGCCCCATCATCTTTAAGAATCCTCTACCCGTACGGTTTTCTGGTACTAATAGCCTAGGTCTATCCCAAGTCAATCCCGTAAGACCTCCAATTTCTTCTAGAAGCGGTGTCATTTCTACGTCGCCATAACGAAACATAGCCCTTTCACTATCCCAGAATAAGGTGGCAGCCTCGATCAATTTGTTGTTTGGCTCAATATCTAGCAAGGAAGGCAGGTTACCCAGGTACTTTCTCACATGTTTCTTGTCACTTGAGGAAAGCGCCTCCCACCAATCTAGTAGAAATGGTGGGATGTTGCTAACCATACCAAATCTGGGGACTTCGTGCCTCATTTTCTGCAAAACAAAAGGGTTAGACCTTACCCTCACTAGACTTGACTATTTATACATTTATGATCAACATATCGACATATAGTTATCTAAATAATGCACAGAACGTGGTTGTATCTGTTGGGATTATGGAAAACCCGATGGACTTTTGGATAAGGCCTATCTTAAAGGATCATTACGTGGACAACATATTGATCAGACTAGGTTTGACCATAATGCATGCACAATTTTAACCAGAGTAAGGTTTCTATGGGGTTTTAGACTGGTACCCTCAAGTGGACAACTTGAAGGGAAGGCACAGAACCATCGACTGTACCGCTGATCGACTGGTTTTACCGCAAATAAGCCTTTCCGAATTTAAGGATAATAAATAGGAAGAGCGCAACCACTCATTAAAGCGTTGCTATAAGATTTGATACGCACGAGTGGAATATGATGTAGAGCATGATTTATGCAGCAATTAATAACATGTAGTCAAGTATTTGCACGTAGGGAAAAATAAATACAGTGTTTAAATAATTGAAGGACAGTTACATGAAAAAGAAAACAAAGAGAAAAGTCATTTTCAGGGATAAGAAACAATAAATGCTTAAAAAAAATGGACAGTTAAATTCAAATAAGGGAGAAAGGTACGAGATAAAGCATGCTTGGACTAATTCATAAAAGATAAGTTCATTATGGTAAGAGCCTAAAAGGTATCCCCGGCAAAGTAGCCATGCTGTCGTGCCCCTTTTTTCCTCCTCGGAGAAAGTCCGGGTTTCGACATTCATGGGGGTAATAACTCATTTTCTTTTGGGAATTGGGTATTTGAAGAGTCGCCACCTAACAGATTATGGTGCGTTAGGGCACCTAGAGTGATTAACTCTTGGATTGGTTTGCATTACCAGAGATTTATAAGGGATCGAAATAAGCTTGAGGGGAAAATGTTAGGCACCCCTCGCGGTCCACAACAGTGGGTCCCGACCGAACTTAACTTGTGAATCAGTCCATTAACAAATAAATAGTTGAATCAAATAATTTGCAAGTAAAGCACGTTGGACGTTGTATAACTCAAACAATAAGACAAAGATTTTGAACAGGTTGTATACATATAAAACAAAGTTTTAAACAGAAGGGATTTGGGAAATGAGGGGTCCTAGGTTGGTTAGCCTATAGGATCACCCCACACAATGTCCGATAAACACTCCTCAATGAGGGTCTACATGTGACATTAGCGCATAGTCATCATATCCCATATCTACCCTTCCCACCCCTTAGTGGTTATTAAAGCAAATGTTGATTAGCGATCTCTATTGCGTGCTGTTACCCGTCCCTTCTTATTGGTCCTGAAGGAAATTTAAGACCTCTACCTATAGGCAGTTCTAGACAGACCCCTAAGGTTTAAAGGAGAAAATACTAAGGCAACAGGCAAGAACAAATAGGACATTAGCACATAAGGCAAAAAGAAACAATTAAAGGCTCAAGTTTACCTCCACAAATAACGCACATAAGCAACACGACTCAAACACAAATAAGGACCATATTATCAAACAGTATCCTAAGACATGATGTCTAAGTGAATATCAAGACATAGAAGATAGACGGTTTATTTTATAAACTCAGAAGTAATGGCCCTATCAATTTACCTATTGATTTTAAGCCTGTTAAATCAGAACAACATTAAGTGACAGAAAGAGTTTCAGAGTTGCAGGATTTGAAAATGCCCTATAGGCTTGCCTACACTGAATAGTAGTGTCCTAAGAGCATGATGACTACGTTGATATAGTAAAAACAGTGGGCAAATTTTAAAACAGACTATTGAGTTCCTTTATGCATGCTTTCTAATAGTAAATTAGAGCAGTACTCGAAAGAATTTATTTCAGGGAAAACAAACCACTAATTAGACAAGTTTCAAAATAAACTAATCATGAACTGGATTGACTTATTTAAACTAGACTGATTTTAGATCTATAGGCAGAATTTATGATATTGTTCCCTTTAGGCATGATATTTAATTGCTAAGAGCTGATGTTAGAAACTTGTAGGAATGATAACAAATGGAAACACATGTAAATACCTGTTATAACAGAAGTTAAACTGGATCATATTCTATAGGCATGGTATCTACTTGTAAAGTTGATTTTAAGACCTATAAACATGATTTCTATTATTGGAACCACTTGAGACATATAAGCATGATTTCTAACATCGTAAGGCAAACATAGCAAATATAAAATCCTATAGGCATGGTTCTACCCATATTACCCCACAAATATGTAACTACCTACTCTTTTTCACTAGTCACCCCAATATTCTTTTATAGATTATTACAAACCAGATGAATGAATTACATAAATAGATAAAAAGAAAAAGAAGAAGTCACACTATAGGGAGCCTGAAGCAGGCCCAAGTGATTTCTCAAACCTCCAATAGCCTCAAATGCCAATTTCATAGACAATCCCATTGTCTAGGTGCGTCAGAGTTCCCTAAGGATCTCAAGGATCCCGGGCAGTGCTCACACCTAGACTTTGTAACCAAATTGAGTAAGTGTAGTGTGGAAGGGCCAGCCTCAGTGTTCTAGAGTTCAGAGAGCTCTCAAAAGGATCCCAAGGCAGTACACACACTGGAGGGGCAGAACCTAGTGACTTAGGAGTAGAGTGAGAGTGCTTGACATAGTTTGAAAGGTTGTCAGTAGGAAAACAGTGTTACAAGGGATATGCTTCAAATAGTTTTGTAAAATAAATAGGGAGTTATTAAATAAGATAATTTTGAAAAGGGTAAGGTGACTAACAATCAATCAAACCAAATACAGAATTAGAAGAAGTTCATCAGCACTTCAATACATGGAATCAAACAGGTGCACATATCCACTCAAGGGGTAATGGGGATTTGGGGTAAGTATAGGTCACATAGTAATCACAGATGCACATAGGTACAGAATCAGAGAAGCCTTGAAAGGGGTTCAAACAATTTTAAAGGTTAGCTATTGGTACCAATACAGTAGGATTTTCAGAAACAATCATAGAATCAGCCATTTAAAGTGACAGATCAGGTTGCATATCAAAACTGGATAACAACTAAACAAGCATTCAAAGCAAGGTAGAGTCATGTTGAGACAGACTACTAGGGGAGGGGGTAGAACATGTTCTGAAAAAAAAACCCTTAGAAGGTTAGACTAGCATGATAGATGAAGTAGTAATGTAAACATGTCAATTGCATGTTGAACAATAGAACCATAGATAGAAACAAATGAGAAATATGATAAACTGAAGTAGTAAAAGAAACATGTTGATTTTGAGACTTGAATTGAAATCAAAACATACCAGTAGAGGGATGGTAAACACAAAGTGAGGAATATGAAAGCACAATAGCTTGCCTTGGCTTGCAGCCGCCTAACTCAGAATAATATCAAGTAACTAAAGAGATAGCAAAAAGTTTTTTGAGTGTGAGAGAGACTTTTTGGACCAATGTGTTCGTGTGTTTGTGCTAATGAGAGAGTATGCATATATAGTAGTTCGAAACTAGGTAAAATAAGTCACGAATCACAATAGTATAGTAATTATAGAACTCAGAACCAAATAGAGTAAAATCAGTACAAGTACTCCCTTAATTTAAGGGAATCAGTTCAATAGGTAAGGACAAATAACAAATAAGGAAAGAAATCAATGTACGACCAATAAGGAAAGATTTCAAATACAGTAAGTATAGGGTAAACAATTAGGGCTAAGTTCAGAAAACTCTAATTAAGGAGTTAGTTAGTAAGAATAAAGTACCAATGCGGACAAGGTAGGCGAATCAATCAATTTGAATAGAAAGGGTAGGAATCGAAGGTTTAAAGGAAGGTCTTCTAATCAAACCATGAAATAGGGAATCCAGAATCAATCAAAGAGAAAGTCACGTGTCAATGTTCTAGCATATAAATAGAGTGAGATAAGAATAATCAGACATAGCAAACATGAAAGTTAAACAGCACTGACAGAAAGAGGCAAGCTTTGACCAGTCAAGATGAACACAAGCACATAGAGTTGATGTAAGTTAGGCTAAAAAACTCAATAGAAACATAATCGAGGTAAGATAGTCACAAAAACTCAAACAAGAACCGGTCAGTCACAACACCAAACGAAGAAACTTAGAAAATTAGGGCTTTCAACATAGACGAGTTAAAGATGTGATAAAATCATAGAATCAATAAAAATACGCAAGAAATAGAAGTTTAAACACAAAGAATCAGTTAAACAAAGTTTTAAAAGAAGCTCCGAAACCCTAATTTTTAGAAGAAGGTGAAAAACACTTGAAATCAACGTTTCTTGTAAAGAGTTCCAAGGACAGTGTAAAATACTAAAGAAACAAACTCAAATCATCCTAGATCTGTACAGATCTAGGAGATATAGAAAGAAATTAGGGTTTCAAAAGAAACCTATATAGAGGTGAAAGAACATGTCTAGAACCCCAAGGATCGTAACAAATACAATATGATTTTGCTCGAAATCACACTGGATTAGCCAAGAATAGACAAGTGACTAAACCTAGATGCAAGTCGGCATGACCCTAGGCCCTTGAAGACCTTAGAGAAGGCAGACATGGAATGAGAGAAGCCATTGGAGGCTTAGTAGACGATGAGAGGTCACCGGAGATGATTGGAGAATAAAGGTTGGCGTTTGAAGGGCTAGGGTTAGGTTGAGAGTGTTTTGAGAGAGGAGAGGATCTTAGGGCGGCGGATGAGGGAAAATGGTTAGGGTTGGGGGGTCGTTTGGAATAAAAAAGGCAAGACTGAATTAGGGTCGTTGATCTTTTAGATCAACGGTCAGGATTTGATAGGTTTTGGGTCGGGTAGGTGCATTTAGGACCTGGGTCGGGTTACTTAATCCAAAATTGGGCTGGGGTATTGGGTTTAATTGAGGCTAAAATTGAAATGCAATTTGGCTAGATTTTAAATAGCCAATCTATCCCCATATAATTTATAATAAATAATAGATAATTTCTAAAAAATAACTTTATGTACTAAAATGATTTAAAATAGATATTCAACATTTTAAAAAATATAGAAAGTCGATTTTATGCACATAAATGTAATTACACATTAATAGGGCTAATATTGCAATTATATGCAAATAGTTTTTAAAAATATAAATGTAATTATAAAAATGTACTAAAAAACATTTTAACAATATTTTAGAATAAATATAGAATTTAAATGACTAAATTACCACATCAATAATTTGATGGATAATTACTGGGAATTGTATGAGTAAAAAGGGAGGAAATAAATCAATTTAAAATATTTAAAATTATAGAAAAATTATAAAAACCTTGGGCATGCTATTTGGAAAGTATTTATACATATTAAAAATATATAGGGAAAAATCGGGTATCAACAGATGCACCTCATCTTCAGCATTATCATCTACCTCCTCCCCCGGGAGAACATTTTCGAGATGATCATTATTTGCCATTTTGTACCTGAATTCATTAACTCACACAAGTTTGTAAAATAGAAGGAAAGAAAAAAAACACACAACTAGTCATATAGATATCCAAAACCATTTAACACCCCAGCAATAGTGCCAAAAAGTGATCGGCTCCAACCCTGCACCACTATATAATGGCGAGGAGTGGTCGATGCAGCTTTTACCCGAAAGGTCGGGATCGATATCCACAGGGAATTAATATTGGTTGGGAGTTGGGTTTCTATCTAATCTAGCTATGCGTGTTGCTTTTAATTGCATTTCTAACCATGCTTGGATTTGTTTCTATTCTACGTTTAATGCTATTGATTGCTGAAAATAATCTAAGTACAATGTTTTTGTAGGAGTTTTCTCAATTTATATAAAAAAAGCACTAGGGAAGTGACTTACACCTAGGCGAGTATTTAATGGCGTCTAGAATTTAGGACAAGCTTGTTATGATTGGGGTCGTGATATAACCATCACACATAAGTGCTCACTCTATACCTCTCGGTAGTTTGAGTGACTTTGCCCAATTTGGCTTTCTCAATTCCAAATGGGTGCTCATGCATAACAAATGATATTGGCTCAAGTCGGGTATTACTATCTCTAGGTTTAACCCTTTAATTGGGGTTATCAATCTCTTGAATGCACATCAATTCCTTGTTAGCCTAATTTTCCTAGACTTAGTCCCTCTTTCTCAAGAAGAGTCTAAGTCATAAAGGCACGAATTAGTGTTTGCAACCACCAATTCCACAATTAAAGCATGAATCAAGCTAAATATTATTAACACATAAACAATTAATCCCTAAAATTCAAAATCTATTAAATACCCACACTAGGGTTGGGTCACAACCCTAGATATGGGTTTAGCTACTCATAATGACAGCAGAAATCAAAGCTAAAGATGAAATATAAGCCATAAGATTCAAATACAAGATGAGAATCTAAAGATTGAAGATGAATCTACTCTAAAATTACTCAAAAAGGTAAAAACTAGTCGTTCACGTGTTCTCCTAAACAAAACTTAACCTAAAAATCTGAAAAAGATCTATTTATACACAACTAAAAATTCCTGACAAAAATGCCCCTGCGGAAAATTTGGGAGGTGTAAAAGTGAGCGCGCTCGCGCTTGAGCTATCGCGGCCGTGCAATAATGAGCACAGTCCGTGTTTCTTCAATTCTGTACTTGGTTTCGCGGATATCATAAAAGCCATCACCTCCGTGTTAGCTTTAATCGCGACTACGTAATTTGGACGCGAACTGCATTCCTCAGTCAAGCTCAACTTGCAGAGTCTCTAAACTTCAATCAATGCTCAGCGGAAATGCCACCGTGGTTGCGTCAGATATTCTGCAGCCGCACTTTTCCATCGTGGTCAACGGTAGACTTTGTGCTCAAATTAGGTTCTCTGAACTTTGCTTTCATGGGCCGCGTATTTGTGGATGCCTCAGCTGTGGTCCTCACGCGGCCGCGTATTTCCATCGTGATCAGTGCTCCAGTTCCATGTCTTTAAACTGTGCAAGTTTACTCCTTCATGAGTTTACTTTGGCTTCTTTGCTTCATTTTGACCAAACTCTGCAGACAAGCACACTAAGTTAATTTTCGATAATACGTTTACAAATTTTGATCCAAAACCTAAGCAAAAGAGAGCATAAGATAAGCTAAAATCCATAGTTATTAATACTCCACCAAGTTTTGTTTTAGCTGTTGCGAATCCGTTGAGCTATGAGGGTTAAGTCCTTGAGTGAATGCTTGAATGACCTAATCATCGGAAACCGGGGGAAATTCCATTCGTTCCATTTGAAACCTTGACATAAATTCCCTGAGCATTTTGTTATCTCTTTGTTTAACTTTGAAAAGGTTCAATTTCCTGGTCTCGACCTTGATGGCCCCAGCATGAGCTTTCACAAAAACGTATGCAAGTATAGCAAACGAATCAACTTAATCTGAGAGGTAAGTTGTGATACCACATCATCCCTCTTTTTGATAGAGTTTCCCCGAACTTCTTTAACAAAACCGACTCGATTTCGTCATCTTCCAAGTCGTTTCCCTTGATGGCGCATATGTAGGAGGTCACGTGCTCGTTGGGATAAGTGGTTCTGTTGTATTCTGGAATGTCGCGAATACAAAATCTCTTCGGTATTGGCTTCAGTACAGTGCTCGGAAGGAAAGGCTTTTGGATAAACTTCTTAGAATCCGGTCCCTTTCATATCGGGGGTGCGCCCGAGATTTGATCGACCCCGGAGTTATAGGTCTCCACCTTTTTGTCTCTGGCCTCAATTTTCTTCTCCCCCGATTCCACCAGCTTTGTGAATTCCTCAAGTATTTTCATTATTTCGGGGTTGGTCCCGGGCGCAGCTTCATCCGCCCTCCCGGTGTTTTGCTCATTTCTTCAGGTACTCTCCAGGGTTTATTCAGGTTTGACCCTACTAGGAGTGTGGCCTTGATTTGTACTTGCGCTATCGCTGCCTGTTGAGCCTGCAATATTTCGAAGATTAGCCGCAAGCTTATCCCATCACCTCCACCTTTCGGTGTTTCTCGAATCGTTGCTCGCGGGCCTCCGGGAGCACTGTTCTTGGGGTCAGTTGGCAGGTGGGCGTTGATTTCAACCTTTGAATTGGCGTCGATTGAATCGGTAGTTGGGACTCCATTGGAATCAACAAGGCATGCCTCACCTCTAGGCACCAAGTTGTTCTTTTTGCCATGATGGCCAGACTCAGCCTCAACGTTCAACTGAGCAGACTAAGAATTTGACATTTTTAAGCAAACCTAAAATTGAAAACTTAAAGAACAAGCGTAAAATAGAGTGCAATATTAAAATTTGTATCAAATTACCACTATTATACTTAGCCCCCACGACGCCAAACTGTTTACCCTTAAAAATGAATAACAATTGAATTTATACGCGATTTTAAAGATATGTGGATTGGTTCAATAAAATGATCAAGAATGTTAGACAAATGAATTAGATATAAAATAAATAATCAAACCAGTCGTGATGTTGAGTTCGGGCTCAGATTCTAAGCTTAACAATTGTTCAGCCCTCGATTCGGAACCAAACAGGTATGAAGAGCTACAATTAAAATTAGAACTTTTCAATAACTAAGAAGCAGAGAAAACAAGTTTATATTGCCATGATATGCGGGTTACATAGCGTATTTATTGAATAAAAATCTTCCCATTTATATAGTATGAGAGTTTTACCCTTAGTACAATTCTGAAAAAGGAAAAAATCCTTCTTGTATGTCAATTACTGATATGCTACCGACATCGGGCGAGATCTGCGCTGTGATATTCGGTTAGGTGCAGATATCACGGCCCTTTGTTAGTCGTGTGCAACTGTTTTGTAGTGATTTTCGAGGTCATGGGGCTCGTACCGGGTTCGGGGGTGTTGTCTTATTGGGCCCAGTGGCGAGCACTCCGTTCGGACCTTAGTATGAGAAATTCTCAGCTTCGATATTGATTCTAGGTCGTCGTGTCTTCACTTCATTTACCCCATCAAAAAATCGGGGTGCTTATTAGCCCCGGGTTTACCCATATAAAATTTATAATATCATGCGTTCAAGCATCAACTTAGAAATCATAGCTTCAATCTCGTCTAGTGAGATGAACTTGTTCCATATCTGTTTAGACTTTGGACAGATCCTGATAATATGTAGGGGTGGCAAATAAGTTGTTTGGGCTGGTCAATATGGGCGGACTCATTAAATGAGTTATTTCCCAACCCTGCCCAAAGTTCACTTGGGCTAAGATGGGCTAAATAATGAGTTGTAAACTAACCCGCCCAAATTGACCCAAATCTTTGCAATATTCTCAACTTTTAAACAATCATATATAAAAATCATATTATGTTTGGAATAAATATCAATTTACGCCAAATGATTTCATTCCTCAATTTGGATTTCGAATTTTAATGATAGTTCTTCATCTTATAATACTAACAAAGATCAAAATAATAAAACAAAGTAGTAAAATTAGAACTTCCCACCTACCCCAACCCACCTCCCACCACCCCAACCCGGAGCCTCCACCGCCACCCTAAATAGAAATATTATTTAAAGTATTTTCTTTAATGTTGTAGATAGAGTATTTTCTTTTTCATTTCAACAAATGAATATTTTCTTTGTATGATGTAAAAGAAGTATTTTCTTTCATTTCAATAAAATAAGTACTCTCTTTTCATGATATAGAAAAAATATTTTCTTTTTTCATAAAATGAATGCTTTCTTTTCATGTTGTAGAAAAAGTATTTTCTTTTTCAAAAAAAAAAGTATTTTTTTTCATAAAATGAGTACTTTCTTTTCATGTTGTAAAAAAGTATTTTTTTTGTTTCAACAAAAAGCGTACTTTCTTTTTATGATGTAGAAAAACAATATTTTTTTCCATAAAATTTTTGTTTCAACTAAAAGAGTACTTTCTTCTCATGATGTAGAAAAAGTATTTTCTTTTTCCACAAAATGAATACCTCCTTTTCCTGTTGTAGGAAAAGTATTTTATTTTATTTCAACAAAAAGAATATGGTTTTTTCATGTTGCAGAAAAAGTATTTTCTTTCATTTAAATAAATGAATATTTTATTTTATTTTATTATGATACCTAAAAAAAAGTTTAGTACCCATCCTTTATTTTATTGATATATCATTTATTTGTTATTTTTTCTGTTGTGATAATGTATTTCTTCTTTATTTTCAGATTTTTCTTGTTTGATGATTATTTTTGTCAATAATAGTTAGTTAAATAAATAATTCGACATCATGAAAAAGTACTTATTTTGTTGAAATAAAAGAAAAATAATTTTCTACATCATGAAAATAAAATACTTATTTTGTTGAAATGAAATAAAATACTTTTTCTACAATTTAAAACGAAATACTCTAAATAATATTTTTAAATATTTAGGGTGGGGAGGGGGGTGGGGGCTAGGGGTAGGGTTGGGTAGTTTATAAGTGAGAGTGGGGGATGAGGTGGGGAATAGGGGGTTAGGTAGGGGTAGGGGTGATGGGAGGGGTGGTGAGGGTTGGTGGAGATGAGGAAGGTTGAAAAAGAGTTTTGGAAAATATTTTTCCTTCTCTTGATACAGAAAATATTTTCCTCCAATTGGAGAAAAATGGATCCATAAAGAAAATATTTTTCAAACATTTAAACCAACCAAACATGGGATAAATTAGAATTTTTTTTTCAGAACATGGGTCAAGGAAGAACTCTAAGATTGAGCATTTTTATAGGTCAGGTTGGGCATAATTATGGGTCCATTTGGGCTGAAGATTTGTAACATCCCGACTAGTCGTTTTTCTTTCTAGAACTCCGTTCCTCTAAATAAAACTTCATGCACTTGCTTTTACTGATTTATGACTTGCGGGGATGGTTGATTTGTGTAATGACCCGTCCGGTCGTTTTAAGAATTAATGCTCTGATCCTATATTAAATATTTTCTTGTGTTTGTTTATGCTATTGTGAGTTGTCGGGAGGATTCGTTTTGAGTTTCGGAGTGTTTTGGGACACTTAGTCCCTAAATGAGAGCTTAAGCTTTAAAATTTGGACCGTAGTCGGAACAGTGTGAAGACGGCCTCGGAATAGAATTCCGTCGATTTTGTTAGCTCCATAGGGTGATTTCGGGATTAGGGGCATATTCATATTGTATTTTGGAGGTCCGTAGCTTATTTAGGCTTGAAATGCCGAAAGTTGAATTTTTGAAGTTTCCGGATCGATAGTGAGATTTTTATATCGTGGTCGGAATCCGATTCTGCAAGTTGGAATAGCTCCGTAGTGTTGAATGTGACTTGTGTACAAATTTGGGGTCTATCGAACATGGTTTGGTTGGTTTCGGCATCGGTTGTAGAATTCTTGAGATTACAAGTTCATTAGGCTTGAATTTGAGAGTGAATCGTGGTTTTAGCATTGTTTGATGTGATTTGAGAGTTGGACTAAGTTCGTATGATGTTTTAGGAGTAGTTGGCATGTTTCGTTGCGGTCCCGGGGGCCTCAGGCGAGTTTCGGATGCTTGACGGAAGTTGAATTGGACTTAGGAATTTTTGAACTTTGCTGAACCTGTTGGTTTCGCACCTGCGGAGCTTGGACCACAGGTGTGGCGCTGCAGGAGCCAATTGGGAACCGTAGGTGCGGTCTAAGGCAATAGTGAAGTTGGTCGCAGAAGCTGCCCAAGGACCGCATAAGCGGACCGCATCTACGGGTAAATGAGCGCAGGTGCGGAACTTGGTATTTTAATGAAAATCCATAGGTGCAGTGTGTTGGACGTAGAAGAGGGACCGCAGGTGTGGTAGGATCATCGCAGATGCGGAAATCGCTGGGCAACAAAAGAGAAAATCGAGGGTTTGAGTTCATAACTTGGAAAATTGAATTGGAGCTCGGTTGAGGGTGATTTCTGGAGAGATTTTGAAGGAGGAAGATTGGGTAATGAATCCTAACTCTAATTTGGTTCTAATACATTAATCTATTGTTAGTTTTATCATTTAATTTCGGGATTTGGATGAAATATTAGGGAAAAGTTGAGAAAAAGTTCTTAGGCCTAATTTTTGGATTTTGATCGAGGTTTTGGTATCGAATTTAAGTGATTTTGGTATGGTTAGACTCGTGAGTGAATGGGTGTTCATAATTTGTGATTTTTACCCGCTTCCGAGACGTGGTCCCGGGGAGGATTTTTGGGCATTTTTCTATTTTCTTACCTTAGCTTCGATTCTTTTAGCTAAATTCGTTGTTTGTAGTTATATTTACGTTATGAAGTTTATTTGATTAGATTTGGGCCACTCGGAGTCGGATACTCGTGGCAAGAGCGTAATTTCAGGTTGATTTTAAGCTGGTTCGAGGTAAGTGGCTTGTCTAACCTTGTCTGGGGGAACTCCCCTTAGGATTTTGGTACTGTTGTTATATGAGTGCCGTGTACATGAGGTGACGAGTGCATACACATGCAAATTGTTGAAAAACACAATTTTCATTAAGTAAATATCTATGTCTTCTTGTAATTGAGCAATACTTTTACTTGAAGCCTCTTGTTTAGTTTAGGAAAAGCATACTTATGTGATTAAATTGTCTTACCTGCTTACTTATATTCTGTGCAGCATGTGTAGAGTAGAATTACTATTTATTCTCGAATGGAACTGTAAATTCTTTCTTGAGACTGTTATGTGTTTACTTTGGGACTACGGGACGACACCCGGGAGATTCCCCTATACTGGATATTTACTTTGGGACTACGGATTTGTATTCAGGGAGTTTCCCCTGCATATTTATGATTCAGACTACGGGACGATGTTCCGGGAGATCCTCTGTACATTTACGCTTGGGACTACGGGACGATATCCTGGGAGATCCCCTGTTGATATCTCTGTGTACTGAGTATGTTCTGTTTCTGATTTTATTCTTTATCGACGGCTAGTGTTTTAATTATACTGTTGCACTTCATACTGTTTTACCTTGTCTTATATATATATATATATATATATATATATATATATATATATATATATATATATATATATATATATATACCAGTAGGGCCCTGACCTTCCTCGTCACTACTCGACCGAGGTTAGGCTTGACACTTACTGGGTACCGCTGTGGTGTACTTATGCCCTTTCATGCACATGTTTTCATGTGCAGATCCAGGTTCTTCTGCTCATCCATTCTATCAGTGAGACGGGCGACATCAGAGAATCTGCCGCGTCCGCAGGCCTAGAAGTCCCTCTCTATTCTCCCCTTCAGCTTTAGACTTCCTGTATTTTCTTTTGATTAGACATTCTAGAGTTAGAACACTATGTAGTATCTATAGCTTGTGATTTCATGAGATTCTGGATTTTGGGAGTTGATTCAATTTTGAGAGTGTGTATTCGTATATGCCGAGCGGCATCTTAAACGCTTTTATTATTTTTTCGCAGTTTTTGCTAGTTTCGTATTTCATTTTTTTTTCGAAATTTGTTAGGCTTACCTAGTCATAGAGACTAGGTGTCATCACGACAGTTCACGAAGGGCGAACTTGGGTCGTGACAATTTGGAATTTGGAAGAGTTAGGATTGAAGTCGGAACGCTTGGTTCCTTAAGGTTGGCTTAAAAGACCAAGTTTTACTTGGGTCAACATTTTGAGTAAATGACCTGGGAATCGGGATTTGACGATTCCAATATATTCGTATGATGATTTTGGACTTGGGCGTATGCTCGGATTGGGTTTTGGATGACCCGAGAGCATTTTAGCGCATAATAGTGAAAGTTGGTTCTTGAAGATTCTTAGAAGTTCTTTAAATTAGGATTCCGAGATAGGGAATAGTTCCGTAATGTCATTTAAGACTTTCACGTAAAATTTGGTATCAATCCGAGTAATATAAGTATGTTTCGACACATTTGAGGTAAATTGAAGAACTTGAAGTTCATAAGTTTGAATCAATTGGTTTTAGGGTGTGATTCCTAGTTTTAATGGTGTTTCGGGCATTCCGAGGGTTCGAGTGAGTCTGTTTTATCATTTCAAACTTGTGGGTGTGTTCGGGCAGGCCCCCGAGGGCCCCGAGTGTCAATCGGACGAGGCTCGGACTAAGTTGGCAAAATTGAGCAAAAAATTGAATGCCCAACTTCTGTCATAACCAGACCTGTGGTTGGTCAGCCGTAGATGCGAGCTCGCAGGTGTGGGCCCTGACTCGCAGATGCGGCCAAGAGTGGGCAGCCTAAAAACCACAGATACAGACCTTTCTCTGCAGAAGCGGCCCCAGCCGGCCCAGTGGAGTTCCACAGAAGCGGACCATTGTCCGCAGATATGGGGGCGCAGGTGCGGCCCAGGACCGCAGGTGCAGAAATCACTGAAGGCAATAGCCTTCATTTTATATGGGCATTAGACGTTTTTGGCTCATTTCACTCCATTGTTGGGCGATTTTTGAGCTTCTTGAGAGGGGTTTTTACCAAGCTTTTGGAGGTAAGTAATTCCTACTATATGTGAGTTAAATACTTGGATTTTGAGTATATTAACATGTAAAGATTAGTAAAAATCATGGAAGTAGAGTAAAACCTAGGTTTTTGATAAAATCAAAATTTAATCACGAAATTCGTTATCGAATGAAGTAAAAATCATATATTCTTGATCCTTAGGTTATGGGTAACAACTTCCTTCGAAAATTTTCGGAATCCGGATACGTGAGCCTAGGGTAAATATTAGGAATCTTACCTTTGGGGTTGGATAATCACTTTAATAGCTAGAATATGAACTTGTAAACCTATAATGATTGGTTTTTACACTATTTGAATAGTTTCGGATTGTGCGGCTCCGGTTTGAGGGTTTGAGCACATTCTTGAGTTGGAAGTAGGCTCGAAACGAGGTAAGTCTCTTTTCTAACCTTGTAAGAGGAAAATTTCCCCATAGGTGAACTTAATTAATATATGATTAACTGTGGGGGGGTACGTACACATGAAGTGATGAGAGTTCGTACATAGCTACTATTCTTGTTATGTCCGGGTAGTTCTATGCTTACACCATGCTTTGTGGACATCGCTATATGATTATACTTATTGATTTGCATTGAATGGAACTAAGTTGAAGATGTCATGATTTCAAGTAAATTATTATTTTGAAAACAATTTAGGAAACATTACGTTATATTTATATTTAACCGCGTTGCAAGTATATTCTGCGAGCGGAGTGATTATTTACTACTCTCATGGGAGCGGGCCGTCCTCGGCAGGTTAATAAATGTATATATGGTTCGGGCTGTTAGACCCTCGACAATACACAATTTATTTTTATTTTAGATCGGGCTGAACGTCCTCGGTGGTATATGTGTGTGATAATAGAATCGGAACTCTTTATAATTTGTATGATTTATCGCTTGAAAGGTCACTTGTTTTTAAATCAAGAAAGTGCCTTGATTTCTTAATTTGATGAAAATATTTTTCAGTATTATTCTTGTTTGAGCTTGTTGTTATCTACATACATTGTGATTTAAAATATTGAACTTTATATTATTATATTGCTGGCCGTAGTAAGTGTCGGAGTTGACCCCTCGTCACTACTTCTTTGAAGTTAGACGAGATACTTACTGGGTACATATTTTTATGTACTCACGCTACACTTCTGTACTTGAATGTACAGGCTTTGAGACAGGTTCATCTGGCCATCAGTCCGGCACGCAGATTTGGACTCCTCAGCTTGAGATTTTCTGGTGAGCTGCCCTTCTGAGCCGTTCCGTAGCAGCTGGAGTCTCTCTTTTGTCTTTATGTTCCTGTCTATTTCTATTCCAGACAGTAGTATAGTATGATTTTGTATATTCTACTAGATTGCCCATACACTTGTGACACTAGATCTTGGCACACAAATTAGTAGACTTATGATTTTTGGTTTACTTTCATGGTTTCAATTCATATTTATTACTTTCATTTAATTGTGCTTAAATTTTAAACTCCAAATTTCTTAATCGATAAGGGAAAGTTATCACGTACTAATTATTCAAATGAGAATTTACTAGTTCATTAGTGTTGGCTTGCCTAACAAAGGTGTTAGGCGCCATCACGGCCTTATACGGAATTTTGGTCATGACATGATTGTTGATGGGTTATGTTGGGATAACTCAAAGCAACCTATTTTCAAAAGAAAAAATGGCACCAGATGATAACACATAATAAGAATTGACAACTTTTTAACCTTATATTAGGTTTGGCAAAGACAGCCCCAAACAATTGACATTATATAGTCAAATCATAAAAAAATTACTCTCTTATATATTCTCTCAAACAACTGCCCCAAACCGTCTACTCCCCCCCCCCCGCCGCCGCTCACTCCTCTTCTTGTTCACTGCTTCCCCCCTTTCTCTCCTTGTATTTTCTTCTATATCTTCTCTTTCACTCTCATAGTTTAGCAAAAATTCTTGCAAATTATGCAGAAAAAATCAGTGGGATGAAAAAGCAAGGTTGATCTCACTTCAGAGAAAATCAGAATCAAAAACTAAGAGAGAAAAAATGCATTTCAACTTTGTTTTTCTTCTCTTTTTTTTGTTTGGATTGAACGAGTGGGTGTGATTAAAATTGGTAGAAAATACCTATCGAGGCTATATGCAAAATTAGAGCAAGATTAGAAGTGATTTAGACCGGATTCAGGCAAAAAATCAGACATAAAAATCCAAATATGACATTAGTGTATATCGTGTACATCAGTGTATATCACACACATGCATTTAAGGACGTCTGTGCATATTTATCATGATCCCAAATACCCCGGTCGTGATGGAGCCTATCACAGTACTAGGCTAGCCAAATAACACGAACAAAGTGAAGATCTTTTATAAAATTCCTTTTTCTAAATAGATTAAGTCTCAAATCTTTCATGTTTAAAATATCAAAAGAAATATGCAGAAACAAGTACGTAAATACATCAACACAGCCCGAATCTGGTGTCACTAGTCATGAGCCACTAAGTACAACTCAACACTGTCTGCTTAATACAAATTAAGTCTGAAATATAATGTACTAGGATAGGAAGGAGAAGGGCATGGTTGCGAACGCGGTACATCTACCTTGCTAACTCCGGAAATACACAGAAGCTGCTGAAAGCTCAGAAATACTTGAATCTGCACACAAGGTGCAGGGAGTAATGTGAGTACGCCAACTCAGTAAGTAATAAAAGTAAATAAAGACTGAGTAGTAGGAAACGATAAATTCACATCAGGATAAACTTAGTAAGCACAACAAGCTTTCAAACCAGAATATGAGTCAATCGTCTCATTTAAAATCCATCTTTTGGTAAAAATCATTTGAAGATGCTTTCCAACAGTTTCAATATAATTTATAATAAAGGTGATGAAAATCATAATCGGCCCCTTGGGACAAATATAATTAGTATACAGCCCCTCGGACAAATAAAAATCATAAACATCTCATAACATAAAAATCTCAGTGAAAATAACAAAGCCAAGTCAGTGATTAAATACCGAACATCTCGTAAAAACTCCAATTTAAATGAAAGTTGTTTAAAAGTATTTGTTCAACATTTTCAACAGAGGCTCAGTATAAGGAGGAGTGAAAACAACAGTTTCATAAAAACAAGTCCCTCGGGGAAAGCATCACTCATATATGTATATAGCCCCTCGGGCAAGTCTCTCAGTCACTCGAGACTCAACTCTCATCAATCAACGTTCACACTCAGCACTCACGCTCAATAGGTACTATATAATAATCATTGATGTGTGCAGCCCGATCTATAAATATATAGACGATTACGCTCACTGGGGGTGTGCAGACTCTAGAGGGGCTCTTACTACCCAAACGCTATATCGTTGCGGCATGCAACCCGATCCAACATATCGCTGCGGCGTGCAACCCGATCCATATATCACTGCGGCATTCAGCCCGATCCATAAATATATAATCCTTACAACTAGGCCCTCGACCTCTCTCAGTCATTAACCTCACAATCAGGCCTTCAGCCTCTCTCAGTCATCAACCCCACAATCAGGCCCTCAGCCTCTCTCAGTCATCAACCTCACCAGTCACTTGGGCTATCAGTAAAACAGGGTGCTCAGCCCAAACAATTTTCATATATTAAGAAGTAGAGTAACAAAACCGCATTAAATAATAAACAGGTAAAACATGACTGAGGATATGCTTTCAAATTAAAACAGTGTGAAACGTAGTAAAATACCCCTAAAGGTCTAAAGACGGACCAAGTCTGTGACGACCCGGCCGGTTGTCTCATGACTTACCGCTCTGTTTCCCCCATTTCTGCTTCTTATTGCTATGTTTATTGGTATTATGTGTTATCTGGTTGGTTGGCTCGGGTTTGAAAAGGTTTTGGTGAGATTTGAGACACTTAGTCTCTTTTGATTGAGCTTAAAGTTGGAAAAGTCAACCGAATGTTGACTTATGTGAAATAGGGCTTGGATGTGAATTCTTATGGTTTGGGTAGCTTCGGGAGAGGATTTGGGGATTAGGAGTGTGATCGGGACGTGTTTTGGAGGTCCGTAGTAGATTTAGGCTTTAATTGGCGAAAATGGAATTTTGGCATTTTCTGGTTGATAGGTGAGATTTTGATATAGGGGTCAGAATGGAATTCCAGGAGTTACAATAGGTTCGTTGTGTCATTTGGGATGTGTGCATAAAATTTCAGGTCATTCAGACGTGGTTTGGTAGACGTTTTGATCAAAAGCGGAATTCGAAAGATTTTGGAACCTTATTCTTGAATTCGATGTAATTTGGTTGATTTGATGTTGTTTGAGGTGTTTTGAAGATTGGTATAAGTTTGGATAGTGTTAAATGACTTGTTGGAGCTTTTGGTTGAGGTCCCAGGGGCCTCAGGGTGTTTTCGGATGGTTGGCGGAAAGTTTGGAATTTGGATGTTGCAGCTGAAGCTATGTCTGCTGTCAGAACCGCATCTGCGATTGGGAGGCCATAGGTGCGACCCCCACAAATGTGGAAGAAAGTCGCAGAAGCACAATGGGCTATGGGGAGCTGGAACCGCAGAAGCGTATAGGTGAGCGCACCTGCTCTATCGCAAGTGCGGATATCTTATCGCAGATGCGCCTTTGGGCATTTAAGTGAAAACTGCAAGTGCGGTGGTCAAGACCGCAAAAGCGGTAATGGGACCGCAGGTGCGAAAAGCTTGGGTCAGATGGTATAAAATATTTCCTTCACGATTTTTGAGTTATTCTTTACCATTTTTATGCGGGTTTGAGCTTGAGGGATCTATTTGAAGAGGGATTTCATAGAGGTAATGTTTTTGGACCCTAAACTCATTCCTATGGTGTTATTTGTTGCCGGATTTTGGTACTTTTGATATGAATGGACTCGTGGTGTGATAAGGATTTCATTGATGTAAATTTTATCGGATTCTGAGACGAGGGCCCGGGGGTCGGGTTTGGCCAATTTCGGGATTTTTAGTATAATTTGATTATTTTCGCATGGGCTTCATTCCGTTAGCATATTCTAATGTTATGATTCTGATTTTGGGTAGATTCGACGCGAGTTGAGGCCGAGGCGAGAGGCAAAGGCGTCGTGGAGTAGTATTTCATCCGGTTTGAGGTAAGTAACAATTGAAAATCTGGAACTGAGGGTACAAACCCCAGTATTTCGTATGGTTTTTGATAAATGAGGTGACACACATGCTAGGTGACGAGTGTGTGGGCGTGCACCGGTAGGGATTGTGACTTGGTCCATCTCGTAGTGACTATTAAGTCGCGTATTTGATTTTTAAATCTTATGATATCACTTATTTTAGAGATTGATACTATATTAGGGGTTGTATGCAATGTTTGGGGCCTTGTGCCGACCTGTTGAGACCTTTAGGGTATTTTTACTATTTTCCTCACTTTGTTTGTTTGAAAGCATATCCTCAGTCATGTTTTACCTGTTTACTGTTTAAACGTGGTTTCTATCACTCTATTTATTAAAATGTGAAACCTGTTTGGGCTGAGTTTCCCTTTTTTCTACTGTTATGCCTGAGTGGCTGTGAGGTTAATGACTGAGAGATGTTGAGGACCTAATGGTGAGGATTATAAATATTATGGATCGGGCTGCACGCCGCAACAATATTATATGTATGCATTATGGATCGGGCTGCACGCCACAGCGACATATATATATATATTGGATCGGGCTGCACGCCGCATCGATATGACACTTGGGCTGTAGGAGCCCCTCCGGAGTCTATACACCCCCACTGAGCGTAGTTGACTATAAACTATGGATCGGGTTGCACGCCGCAGCGGTTATTATGATTATTACTATTATGAGATATTATTGAGCCTGAGTGCTGAGTGTGAGTACTGAGTGATGAAAGCTGAGTCACGAGTGACTGAGAGGCTTGCCCGAGAGGCTATATTTATGAGTGATACCCTGCCCGAGGGGCCCCATTTATGATATCTTTGCTGATTTCACTCTTCTTTTATAATGAGCCTATGTTGAAAGCTGCTAAGTAAATAATTTCAAAGTATTTCAATAGAGACTAAAGTTTTTACCAAGTAACTGATTTTTAAACTATTGAGTTTGATTTGATACTCCGTGTGTACTCTAATATTGTCGTGCCCCTGTTTTCCCTCCGCAAAAATCGGGTTTATGACATTTTGGTATGGGACAACTCACTCCTTTTGGGAAAGGGGTTTGCATTTTTGAAGAGTCGCCACCTAACGATTTTTAAGGTGCGTTAGGGCACCTATATGGTTCATTTACAACTACGTTTTGGTAACCAGAGATAGGGTAAGGGCTTGAAATTATTCTAAGGGGAAGGTGTTAGGCACCCCTCAGGATCCACTAGTGTGGTTCCTGGCCAAACAATTTTTGTGAATTTGTGCAAGTATCAAACAAACAAGTATGACTCAAATAGTAGGGGATTTAAGTTTAAATATTCAAGTGGTTGAAAAGGACAATTAATAAAAGCAAGATTTTGAAAAGAATTACAATCTAAGCATGCTTATGAATGTAAAAATGGGTGTCCTAGGTTTGTTTATAATATGGATCACATCAATGCAATACCCGGTATGACACTCCTCAAAGAGGGGCTACATGTGGCATTAATGCACCGGTCATCATATCCATATCTACCCTTTCCCGCCTCGTAAAGGTAATTAAAGTGAGGGTTGGTCTCGACCCCTACTGCATACTGTTACCCGTCCCTTCCTATCAGTCCCCGAGGAATTTAGGACTCATATCCTATAAAGGGGGATTCTAGGCAGACTCTCAAGTTTAAAGGTAAAATACTAAGGCGACATACAAGAACACATAAGACTACATTAAAGGGGGAAAACACAGAAAACTGGTAGAAGGCTCAAGTATACCTCCACAAATGATGCACTTAGATAGCATGACTCATACACAGATAAGGTTTGAATTCAGAATTCTAAAACATGGTATCTAAGTGATTACAGCAGAACCAAATTTAATACATGATTCAGAAAAGAAGTCTGAATCAGGCTTACCTACTGATTTTAACAGGTTGACAGTTAAACAAAGGCAGTTCTGGTTTTATTTAAGTTATTACCTAAGGCTTGCCTAAGCGTAAAGCAATATGCAACAGTCATTCCGAGTTATTAAAATAGTTTGGAGATTATTTTTACCTAAAACATGTTGTTCTAGTTGATACGAATGCAGAGATTGTTACCAATTTTATTCAGAAAACATCACAATGTGAAATTATTACGACTTTATTACCTTTTCATGAATCGATAATTAACTAGGCGTTTTAAACAAAATGCAAATAGGATCCTAGAACATGATATCTAACATGCACATGCAAATGACAGGATTGTCAAAAAATAGAATCCCTAAGGCATGATTGCTAAATGCGCACAAGAGTTGCAGAATTATTGAAATAGGACTTCTGAAAGTACAAGAGTAACAGCCTTTATGCCAATGTTGTTATTGTCATAGGAGCAGGATTTCTAAGTGATAGACATAAAACATGGATTAGTGATGGATGAGATGCTGAAGCAAGAAACATAAGACCTAAGAGCATGATTTCTAATGCATGTATGAGTCCTAAGCATGGTTTCTATTGCGCAATTTAGAATATAAATCTAATAACATGTTTCTACCTTAACAACTATAGCATGCATATTTACCCCAACCCTTTTCACTAGCCACCCCAATACTTATTTACAACAGGATATTATAGACCAACATTGAAGTGAATTATATAAGCAGAAATGAAAAAAATAAGAAGTTACACTATAAGAAGCCTGATTAGGACTTCCTCCCTGAGTTATGTAATAAACCACCTCAAGTGCCAATATTGTTCCATAGCCTTTCTCATATCTGGGTGTGTCAGAGTTCCCTAAGGACCTCAAGCGGTCCCGGGCAGTGCTCACACCCAGATTGCATAACCAAGACAGAGTAAGTGCAGTGTGGGAAGGGCAGCTTTTATGTGTCCAAGTTCAGAGGGAGCTCAAGGGTCCTAAGGCAAGGCTCACACAAAAGGGGCAAGACCTAGTGGTATAAGAGTATATGTGAGAGTGGTTGACATAGATTTAAAAGAGTTGAGTTGGAAAATAGTTTTGAAACAGCATGTTTGAAATAAGTTTGCAAAATAACAGAAAAGTTGCTTAGAGAAAAACAGTTTGGAAAGGAGGAGAGAATAGGAGCAACAACAACTTGGAACAAGCCAACACACACATGAAAAGTTCAAATAATAGGAACATTAACAAGCAGGGGAGTAAGGGGTTGGGGACACAGAGAGCCCAAATCAGAAACACATAAACATGGATGAGAAGAGAAGCATATTGACTAGCAATCACAAAGAACAAGTAGGGACTGATTGGCCTTTAGAACACAAACAATTACTTCAAAGTTTTAACAATGGAATCATGCTTGAAATTAGAATAGTAATAAGACATAGGGACAGGGTATGGGAGTAATCATGTAGGGGTATATTACACACAATTAGTCATGACTTAGTGTTAGTCAAATACATTAGGAGACATACTAGTTGAGGGACATAAACAGCAACTCAAGTAGACATGCTGATTACATTTGAACAAGAGAGGGAAGAACTTAAGCATGCTGAATAAAGCAGTAAACCAGACAAACAATTAAACACATGAGTCATTGAGTTAATGCAGAAAGAGACAGGGATTGACAAACAATGGAGCACATAGAGTTGAGTTTCAGAATTGAACTAGGGACATACCAGTTAAGGAAGCAAAGTGCAGAAAAGTAAAACAAGTAGAGTTCCACAGTTTAGCGTTGACTTTCAGCTGGCTAGACAAGCAGTAACACAAGTAGTAGAGAAAGAAGAGCGAGTTTGAGTGTGTGTGTGTGTGTTCTGAACTGTGTTCGTTGTTGAGAGGTAAAACAAGAGTGTGTATATATATATATATATATACACTTTAGGAGTAGAACTAATAAGGTAAAGAGAATCAGAGTTCAATCAATTAAGGATCAATCAACCAATCATAGAATCAAATTCTATAGAGAAGTCCAGGAAATACCCCTTTAATTGGGGAATAGTCAATTAACAGCCATAACAAGGTTCAATTAAGGTAATAAATCAAAAACCATACCATATAGGGAGTCAGTAAAATCCCCAAACTACTGATAACTAATTAAGGCAAGTGTAACCAATCAAGGTCACAAATAAGGAAACAAGTAAAATTCCAGCACACACTGATTTTAATAGGACAATCATTCGAATCAATGAAAAAAAATCTTAGAGAATACTGATTTTTAATAAGAAAGATTGCTCAAAACCCTAATAGAAAATAAGCACGCAAGGATCCCAAAGAATACTGATTTTTAATAGAGAAGATTATTCAGACCCCAAATAGAATCAGTTGATACATTGGGTTGACAGAGAAAATAAACAAATAACGGAGAACAGGTGAAAGAAAATCAGTGCAATAGACAGAAACATCCAAAATTCACGCATATATAAGAGAATCATTCAGGATAGTGAAGAATACTTAGTTTAGACATCGAAAAGTTAGAAAAATCTTTAAAGAAAAGTCTGACATGAACCCTAATTTCAAAAAGAGTAAGCAACGTCGAAATAATTAATCAAACTAAGAGATTTTTAAAGGAAAACACCCAATGATACTCGAATAACTATAGATCTATAAAGATCTGGGAAGATTCGAACAATAGTGAAACTAAGGTTTTCAGAAAATAGTAGAGTTGAAGAAACAAATTGGTTTAAAACTCATGGATATACCTAGATCTAAGATAGATCTAAAGAAAAGTGGAAAATCTTAAGAGTTAAGGTTTTAGAACACCCAAAGAAGATGAGAAAACCTTAGAACATTACCGGTTTTAGCCGGAAAAGTCATGGATCTGACTCAAACAGCCATGGATGGCCGGAAAATGGCATGAAAGACCATGGAGAGGCTCTTGGAGGGTTTTGAACAAAATCTAGACTAGATATCTTCAAGATCCCTCCATGAAATCACAGAAACAAGAAACCAGGAGACGTAGGTGACAACTATATGTCTCGAACAGCCATGGGAATCCATGGATCAAGTGAGGATCGAAGGGATTAGGGCTAGTTTTGGGTGGCGGCGGCTATGGTTAGGACTAGGTCTCAGAGAGACTGAGAGGATTTGGGGATTATAGGACGGTTGTTTGGTAAGAATGAATTAGGTTAGGGGGTCGTTCATGTTAAAAAAAAAAGGCAAGAAATAACGTGGACCGTTGATTTGGGAGATCAACGATCGAGATTAGAAAGGGTAGGTGGGGTTCTGGGTTTGGGTATGTGTTAAAAGGGTATGGGTTGGATTTCAATTGTAAAATTGGGCTGAGGATTGGGGTTTGATTTGGGCTACAATTAAAAGCCAATCTGACTATATTTTAAATAACCATTTTTTCACTATTTGATTTATAAAAAATAGTAAATAGTTTCTAAAAAATAATTTAAACCACTAAAAAGATTTAAAATACATAGTTGGCAACGTAAAAATACAGGATCCAATTTTTATACATATAAAATACAATTAATCCTTAAAAGAACTAATATTGCAATTATGTGCAATTTAGCTTTAAAAATACTAAAATAATTATAAAAATATATAAAAATTACATTAGCCATTTTTTGGCATGAATTTAGAAATCCAATAGATGAATCATCAAAACAATAATTTTGGAAATAATTATTGGGGATTTTATGGATACAAAGGGAGAAAATAAATCAATTTAAACCTTTGCAATTATGGAAAAAATAATAAAACCCTTGGACATGCTTGTATATGCAAATATATGCTATTTTGAATGTATTTTGCATATTAAAAATATATAGGGAAAAGTTAGGTATCAACAGATGATTTTTAACTGCTCGTCACTGCACTCAGACCTTATTTACTTTTGTTACTTACTGAGTTGGCGTACTCACATTACTCCCTGTACCTTGTGTGTAGATCCAGGTGCCCGAGCGGCAGAGTGAGGGTCCCCAGCATTTTTGGAGCTTATCGGAGACTGCAAGGTAGCTGCATGGCCCGCAGCCCTGCTTTCCTCCTTCCTATCCTTGTTTTCCGCATTTTTAGACTTATTATGTAATAGATAGTCGTACTAGTTGTATTTAGAAGCTCTAGACTCATGACACCAAATTGTTGGGTTGTGTTTGTTTGATGATTTACTGTTTTTCGCACATTTTGGTGATTTAAATATTTCTTATGAAAAATTGAGACTTAATTCATGTTAGAAAAACGTTTTTATTAAAAGAGATTTACTGTGGATATTGGATTGGGTTGGCTTGTTTAGTATTATGATAGGCGTCATCGCGACCGGGTAATTTGGGTCGTGACAAGTTGGTATGAGAGCCTAGGTTACATAGGTCTCGCCAGTCATGAGCCGGTTTAGTAGAGTCTTGCGGATCGGTACAGAGACATATGTATTTATCCTCGGAAGGCTGCAAAACCTTTAGAAAAATTTCTCAATCTTGAATTCCTGTCGTGTGAATCTGTTGATCCTAGTACTAAACTTCTGTTATTCTATTCTCTCACAGATGGTAAGGACACGTGCTACCGGTCAGGATAGACGACCACCAGTTGGGGCCACTAGAGGCCGAGGACGCGGTCGAGGCCGTGGTAGGGGCAGGGGTGTAGCCCTCACAACTGCCATGGAAACACTTGCAGATCCACCAGCCGCCCCAATTTAGGATCAGGTCCCAATTGCGGACGCTTTAGCAGCACCAGCCTAGGCACCAGTTGTGCCTATTATGATTCCAAGCCTTTAGGAGGCTCTAGCTTAGATTCTATCAGTGTGCACTGGTTTGGCTCAGGCGATTTCAGTTACTACGGCCGCAGCTACTTCTCAGGCTGGGGAAGGCACCCACACTGTCGTTGCTCGCACACCTAAGCAGGTTGTGCAGGGACTTCAGACACCGGGCGCACCTCCAGCCCAGCCGGTTGCACCAGCTTAGGAGTATGTGGTACCAGTTATGCCTGACGACGAGCAGCATCGATTGGAGAGGTTTGGCAGACTTCAACCTCTGACTTTCAACGGTACTGAGGGCGAGGATGCCCAGGGTTTCTTGGATAAGTGTTAGAGGATTCTTCGTACAACGAGTATTCTAAAGACTAGTGGTGTAGCATTTACTACCTTTCAGTTTTCTGGAGCTGCCTTTAATTGGTGAGAGGCTTATGAGAGGCGTAGGCCTGTTGGTGCAACACCCCTTACTTGGCAGCAGTTCTCTGTTCTCTTTCTGGAGAAGTATGTGCCACAATCTCACCGAGAGGAGTTGCACAGGTAGTTCGAGCAGTTGCATCAGGGAGATATGCCTGTGACATAGTATGAGATGCGGTTTTTTGAGTTAGCTCGTCATGCGGTATGGTTGGTTCCCACAGATCGAGAGAGGATCAGAAGGCTCGTTGATGGCTTCACATATCAGCTTCGAATTCTCATGACTAGGGAGAGGGTGTCAGGTGCTACTTTTGAGGAGGTTGTTGACATCACCCGCGAGATTGAGTCAGTTCATCGCCAAGAGCGAGAGGAGAGGGAGGCCAAGAGGCCTCGGGGATCTGGTAGCTTTGGTAGTGCTCCTTCGAGAGGTCAGTTTCAGCACGGCAGAGGCTGTCCATTCAGGCAGGCTCAATTAGCTCGCCCAGGTTATCGTGGAGCATCATCTGGTCATGGTTTTCACAGTTCTCATTAGGGCCATTCATCACTTAGTGCCCTTCCAGCCCAGAGTTCGTCCTGTGCTCCATCAGTTCAGGGTTCTTCTATGTCAGGTCCCTCTACTAGTTATTTTGGTATCAGGGGTTCCCTTCAGTCCCCATCTCCAGTGCCGGGGAGTTATTATGAGTGTGGAGAGTTTGGGCATATGAGGAGGCAGTGTCCTTGTCTTCTTGAGGGTCCGTCTCAGCATAGGGGTCAACCCTCGATTTCAGCTCCAGTCACTTCACCCCCTGCTCAGGCAGCTAGGGTTGGGGGGTCAGTCAGCTAGGGGTTGCCCCAGAGGGGGAGGTCGATCAGGTGGTGGTCAGGCTCATTTCTATGCCCTCCCAAGTAGACCAGATGTTGTTGTTTTAGATGTTGTGATTACAGGTATTGTCTCAGTCTACTACAGAGATGGCTCTGTGTTATTTGATCCTGGTTCCACTTATTCTTATGTGTCATCATACTTTGCTCGTTATTTGGATACGCCCTGTGAGTCTCTTGTTTTACTTGTTCGTGTATATACTCTGGTGGGCGATACTGTTATTGTAGACCGTTTGTACCGGTCGTGTGTGGTGACTATTAGGGCTCTGGAACCCGAGTGGATCTTTTGTTGTTATGTATGGTGGATTTTGATGTTATATTGGGCATGGATTGTCTATCTCCGTGTCGTGCTATATTGGACTGTCACGCTAAGACCGTGACGTTGTCTATGCCGGGTGTGCCACAGATGGAGTGGAGAGGTTTTACTAATTTTATCCCCAGTAGGGTGATTTCATTTCTGAAGGCCCAACGGATGGTTGGGAAGGGTTGTCTTTCATACTTAGCCTTTGTGTGAGATGTCGGTGCAGAGACTCCTAGTATTGATTCTATTTCTGTTATGAGGGATTTTCCCGATGTGTTTCCTACAGACCTGTCGGGCATGCCACTGGACAGGGATATTGATTTTGGTATTGATCTGGTGCCGGACACTCAACCCATTTCTATTCCGCCGTATCGTATGGCAATCGCGGAGCTGAAGGAGTTGAAGAAGCAGCTTCAGGAACTCCTTGATAAGGGGTTTGTTCAGCCTAGTGTATTGCCTTGGGGTGCGCTTGTTCTATTTGTGAAGAAGAAGGATGGCACGATGAGGATGTTCATTGATTACAGGCAGTTGAACAAAGTAACAATCAAGAATAAGTACCATTTGCCTCGTATCAATATTTGTTTGACCAGCTTCAGGGAGCGAGAGTGTTTTCCAAGATTGATCTTCGTTCAGGTTATCAGATCAGGGACTAGGATATTCTTAAGTCAGCTTTCAGGACCCGATATGGTCATTATGAGTTCTTGGTGATGCTTTTTGGGCTGACCAATGCCCCAGCAACATTCATGTATTTGATGAACAACGTGTTTCGGCCTTATCTCGACTCGCTTGTCATAGTCTTCATTGATGATATTCTAGTATACTCGCGTAGTCAGGAGGAGCATGCGGAGCATTTGAGAGTTATGTTGCAGAGATTGAGGGAGGAGAAGCTTTATGCAAAGTTTTCCAAGTGTGAGTTTTGGCTTAGTTCAGTGGCTTTCTTGAGGCACGTGGTGTCCAGCGAGGGTATTCAGGTTGATCCGAAGAAGATAGATGCAGTTCAGAGTTAGCCTAGACCATCCTCAGCCGCAACTTTCTTGGGTTGGCAGGTTATTACCGTTGGTTTGTTCAGGAATTTTCATCTATCGCATCGCCCTTGACCAAATTGACTCAGAAGGGTGCTCTATTCAGGTGGTCGGATGAGTGTGAGGAGAGCTTTCAGAAGCCCAAGACTGCCTTGACCACAACTCCAGTGTTAGTGTTACCATCAGCTTCAGGTTCATATACCGTGTATTGTGATGCTTCGAGAGTCGGTATTGGGTGTGTATTGATGTAGAAGGGTAGAGTTATTGCTTATGCTTCTCGTCAGTTGAAGCCCCATGAGAAGAACTACCATGTTCATGATTTGGAGTTGGCTGTCATTGTTCACGTGTTGAATATTTGGAGGCATTATTTGTATGGTGTGTCTTGTGAAGTGTTTACCAATCATTATAGCCTCCAGCACTTGTTCAAACAGAATGATGTCAATTTGAGGCAGCGGAGATGGTTGAAGTTGCTAAAGGATTATGATATTACTATCTTGTACCATCCGGGGAAGGCCAATATGGTGGCCGATTCCTTGAGTAGAAAGGCGGTGAGTATGGGGAGTTTGGCATATATTCCAGTTGAGGAGATACCTCTTGCACTTGATGTTTAGGTCTTGGCTAATCGGTTCATGAGGTTAGATATTTCGGAGCCCAATCGGGTATTGGCTTGTGTGATTTCTCGGTCTTCCTTATTTGATTGCATCAAAGAGCGATAGTATGATGATCCTCATTTGCTTGTCCTAAAGGACAGAGTTCAGCATGATGATGTCATAGATGTGACTATTGGTGATGATGGAGTATTGAGGATGCATGGCCGGATATGTGTGCCCTATATGGATGAGCTTCGAAAGTCGATTCTAGAAGAGGCCCATAGCTCGCGGTATTCCATTCATCCGGGTGTCGCGAAGATGTATCAGGATCTGAGACAACATTATTGGTGGAGGAGAATGAAGAAGGATATTATGGGATTTGTAGCTCGGTGTCTCAATTGTCAGTAGGTCAAATATGAGCATCAGAGACCATGTGGCTTACTTCACTAGATGGATATTCCAGAGTGGAAGTGGGAGCGAATCACCATTGACTTTGTAGTTGGGCTCCCATGGACTTTAAAGAAGTTCGATGCTATTTGGGTGATTGTGGATCGGCTGACCAAGTCCGCGCACTTCATTCCTGTGTGTACTACCTATTATTCAGAGCGGTTGGCAGAGATCTATATTCGGGAGATTGTTCGTTTGCATGGTGCCCCAGTTTCATCATTTCAGATAGGGGCACTCAGTTTACTTCACAGTTTTGGAGGTCTGTGCAGCGAGAGTTGGGTACTCAGGTTGAGTTGAGCACAACTTTTCACCCTTAGACGAACGGGCAGCCCGAGTGCACTATTCAGATATTGGAGGACATGTTGTGCGCTTGTGTCATTGATTTTGGAGGGTCATGGGATCAGTTTCTACCGCTCTCAGAGTTTGCTTATAATAATAGTTACCAGTCGAGTATTTAGATGGCTCCATATGAGGCTTTCTACGGGAGGCGGTGTAGATCTCCAGTTGGTTGGTTTGAGCTGGGCGAGGCTAGGCTATTGGGTACAGACTTGGTGCGGGATGCTTTAGACAAGGTAAAGGTGATTCAGGAGAGGCTTCATATAGCGTAGTTGAGACAAAAGAGTTATAGTGACAAGAAGGTTCGGGATGTGTCCTACATGGTTGGTGAGAAGGTTTTGTTGAAGGTTTCAGCCATGAAGGGTGTTATGAGATTTGGGAAGAAGGGTAAATTGAGTCCTCAGTTCATCTGGCCTTTTGAGGTGCTTCGGAGGATCGGGAGGTGGCTTATGAGCTTGGTTTGCCACCTAGATTATCGAGTGTGGATATGGTATTTCATGTTTCTATGCTCCGAAAATATATTGGCGATCCGTCTCATGTTTGGATTTCAGCACGGTTCAGTTGGATGATGATTTGACCTATGATGTGGAGCCAGTAGCCATTTTGGAGCTTCAGGTTTGAAAGTTGAGGTCAAAGGATATAGCTTCAGTGAAAGTGCAGTGGAGAGGTCGGCCCGTGGAGGAGGCTACCTGGGAGACCGAGCGGGAAATGCGGAGCAGATATCCACACCTATTTGAGGCTTTAGGTATGTTTCTTGACTCGTTCGAGGATGAACGTTTGTTTAAGAGGGGGAGGATGTGATGACCCGGCCGTTCGTCTCATGAGTTACCACTTCGTTTCCCCCATTTTTTCTTCTTATTGCTGTGCTTATCGGTATTATGTGCTATCGGGTTGGTTGGCTCGGGTTTGGAAAGGTTTTGCTAAGGTTTGAGACATTTAGTCTCTTTTGATTGAGCTTAAATTTGGAAAAGTCAACCATATGTTGACTTATGTAAAATAGGGCTTAGATGTGAATTCTGATGGTTTGGATAGCTTCGGGAGATGATTTGGGGCTTAGGAGTATGATCGGGATGTGTTTTGGAGGTCCATAGAAGATTTAGGCTTGAATTGGCGAAAATGGAATTTTGGCATTTTCCGGTTGATAGGTGAGATTTTGATATAGGGGTCAGAATGGCATTTCGGGAGTTAGAGTAGGGCCGATGTGTTATTTAGGATGTGTGCGTAAAATTTCAGGTCATTCGGACGTAGTTTGGTAGACTTTTTGATCAAAAGCGGAATTCAGAAGATTTTGGAACCTTAGGCTTGAATTCAATGTGATTTGGTTGATTCGATGTTGTTTGAGGTGTTTTGAAGATTGGTATAAGTTTGGATAGTGGTATATGACTTGTTGGAGCTTTTAGTTGAGGTCCCGGGGACCTCGGGGTGATATCGGATGGTTGGCGGAAAGTTTGAAATTTGGATGTTGTAGCTGAAGCTAAGTCTGCTGTCATAACCACATCTGTGGTTGGGAGGCCGCAGGTGCGACCCCCGCAGATGCGGAAGCAAGGCGCAGAAGAGGAATGGGCTATGGGGAGTTGGAACCGCAGAAGCGTCTAGGTGAGTGCACCTGTACTATCGCAGGTGCGAATATCTTATCGCAGATGCGACTTTGGGCATTTAAGTGAAAACCGCAAGTGTGGTGGTCAAGACCACAAAAGCGGGACCGCAGAAGCAGTAATGGGACCGCAGGTGCAAAAAGCCTAGGTCAAAAGGTATTAAAGATTTCCTTCGCGATTTTTGAGTTATTCTTCACCATTTTTATGCGGGTTTGAGCTTGAGGGGGCTAGTTAAAGAGGGATTTCAAGGGGATTTCATAGAGGTAATGTTTTTGGACCCTAAAGTTGTTCCTATGGTGTTATTTCACTGATTTGGCTTGAAATTAATGGAAATTAAGGGTTAAAAATTGGGAATTAGGGCTTGGTGTTGGAGAGCTTTGAGGGAGGGTTTGAGGGGCCATTTGTTGCCGGATTTTGGTAATTTTGATATGAATGAACTCGTGGTGTGATAAGGATTTTATTGATGTAAATTTTATCGGATTCTGAGACGTCGGCTCGGGGGTCGTGTTTGGCCAATTTCCGGATTTTTGGTATAATTTGATTATTTTTGCATGAGCTTCGTTCCCTTAACATATTCTAATGTTATGATTCTGATTTTGGGTAGATTCAATGCGAGTTGAGGCCGAGGCGAGAGGCAAAGGCATCGCGGAGTAGTATTTCATCCGGTTTGAGGTAAGTAACCATTGTAAATCTGGAACTGAGGGTACAAACCCCAGTATTTCGTATTGTTTTTGCTAAATGAGGTGACGCACATGCTAGGTGACGAGCGTGTGGGCATGCACCGGTTGGAATTGTGACTTTGTCGGTCCCGTAGCGACTATTAAGCAACATATTTGATTTTTAAATCTTATGATATCACTTATTTTAGAGATTGATACTATATTAGGGGTTGTATGCCATGTTTGGGGCCTTGAGCCGACCTATTGAGACCTTTGGGGCATTTTTACTGTTTTCCTCACTCTGTTTGTTTGAAAGCATATCCTCAGTCATGTTTTACCTATTTACTATTTAAACCTGGTTTCCATCACTCTATTTCTTAAAATGTGAAACCTGTTTTGGCTGAGTTTCCCTGATTTCCACTGTTATGCCCGAGTGACTGTGAGGTTAATGACTTAGAGAGGTTGAGGACCTAATAGTGAGGATTATAAATATTATGGATCGGGTTGCATGCCACAGCGATACTTATATGGATCGGGCTGCACGCCGCAACAATATATATATATAGGATCGGGCTGCACGCCGCAATGATATGATGCTTGGGCTGTAGGAGCCCCTCCGGAGTCTGTACACCCCCAAGTGCGCGTATTCGACTATAAACTATGGATCGGGTTGCACGCCGCAGGGGTTATTATGATTATTACTATTATGAGATATTATTGAACCTGAGTGCTGAGTGACGAGAGTTGAGTCACGAGTGACTGAGAGGTTTGCCCGAGAGGCTATATTTATGAGTGATACCTTGCCGGAGGGCCCCCATTTATGATATCTTTGCTGATTTCACTCTTCTTTTATAATGAGCCTCTGTTGAAAGCTGCTAAGTAAATGATTTCAAAGTATTTCAATTGAGACTGAAGTTTTTACGAAGTAACTGATTTTTAAACTATTGAGTTTGATTTGATACTCTGTTGTGTACTCTTATATATGATTTTTAACTGCTCGTCACTGCACTCAGACCTTATTTACTTTAGTTACTTACTGAGTTGGCGTACTCACATTACTCACTGCACCTTGTGTGCATATCCAGGTGCCCGAGCAGCAAAGTGAGGGTCCCCAGCATTTTTGGAGTTTACCAGAGACTGCAAGGTAGCTGCATAGCGTCCGCAACCCTGCTTTCCTCCTTCATATCCTTGTTTTTCCGCATTTTTAGACTTATTATGTAACAGGCAGTCAGACTAGTTGTATTTAGATGCTCTAGACTCGTGACACCAGATTGTTGGGCTATGTTGGTTTGATGTTTTACTATTTTCCTCACATTTCGGTGATTTAAATATTTTTTATGAAAAATTGATACTTAATTCATGTTAGAAAAACATTATTATTACTGTGGATATTGGATTAGGTTGGCTTGCCTAGTATTGTGATAGGCGCCATCGTGACCGGATAATTGGGATCGTTACAAAGTCACAATCCCCAATGGTGCACGACCCCACGCTCGTCATCTAGCGTGTGTGTCACCTCAAAGTAGCACAACGATGTGAAATCTGGGGTTTTATACCCTCAAGACAACATTTACAATCATTACTTACCTCCAACCGGTTCAAACTCTAGCCCGCGATGCCTTTGATGCTCGACTCGGCCTCAAATCACCTCGAATCTATCCAAAAGCAGAATCATATCATCAATACATGCCAAAGGGACAAAGCCCACACAAAAATTATCAAATTAAACTCAAAAACTCGAAATTGGTCAAACCCGACCCCCGGACCCACAACTCGGAATCCGATAAAAATCACAATACTAATATCTTTATCCTCTCACAAGTCTATACATACCAAAATCATCAGAATCCGACATCAAATGCCCATTCAAATCCCTAAAATCATCTCTCCATTCTCTTCCATTTCTCCCCCAACTTTCACTCCAAATTTCCAATTTAAATGATAAAATCAAGATACAATCATGGAATTTAACCAAAATTAAGTAAAGAACACTTACCCCAATCACTTCTCTAAAAATCCCTTCAAAAATCGCCTTACACCGAGCTCCCACTTCCATTTTATGTTATGAACTCGGAACCCTCATTTGAATCTTTTAAATCTACCCAGTTACACATTCATCGCGATCACGGAACTACCATCACGATCGCGAAGAGGAAGAAGAAGATGCCCCCTGAATAACCCTATGAGATTGCATAATACACTTCGCGATCGCGTTAAGCAACACTAACTGAACTATACGTTCGCGTAACTGACCTCGCGAATGCGAAGAGGTAACCATGCTGCCTCAGCTCAGACCCAACACTATGCGAACGCGTGCTCACCGTTGTGAACGCGATGCTCCATCTGCCACAAGCTAAGCGAATGTGGACCCATGTTCGCGAACGCGATGAAGAAACAAACAGCCTCAAATCTTTCCCTTACGCGACCGCGTTCATCTATCCGCGATCGCGATGAAGAGAAAAGACACCAGATGCTGAATCATACCAACACTGAAATCATAGGGAAAATAGCCCGAAATCAATCCGAAACACGCCCGAGCCCCTCGGGACCCCATCGAAACATACCGACAAGTCCCATAACATAACACAAACCTGATCTAGGCCTCAAAACACACATCACAACATCGAAACAACGGATCACACCTCTAATTCAAAATTATTGAACTTTGAAATTTCAACTTCCCCAACTGATGCCGAATCATATCAAATCACGTCCAAATGATCTGAAATTTTGCACACACATCAAAAATGACACAACAGACCTACTCCAATTTCCAAAATTCTATTCCAACTTCTATATCAAGATTTTCACTACCGGCCGAAAAACGCAGAATTTCCAATTTCGCCACTTCAAGGTTAAATCTACTACGGACCTCCAAAATACATTCCGGACGCGCTCCCAAGTCCAAAATCACCTAATAGAGCTAACCAAATTATAAAAATCCATATTCGAGATCGAATACTAAGATGTCAAAACTTGGTCAAACTTTTCAAATTTAAAGCTGCGAACTGAGAGTTGTTCTTCCAAATCTATTCCAATCATCCTGAAAATCAAAACCGACGATTTACATAAGTCATAATACATCACACGGGTCTAGACATGCCCGAAAATTGGTGAGCGAAGGGTAAATACTCAAAACGATCGGTCGGGTCATTACGATATTACTTTGTATATCGTGTATACAACACAATATTTTTATGGACGCCGTGTATATAACATTATATGTCATATATATAACACAAATTTCCATGGATATACATAGATACACATGATATACATGAGATATCACTGATGTACATAGAGATATACACAGAATATAATAGGGGATGTACATGTAGAGTCATCTTGAACTTGAATTTTCAATCTAAAATGTGTTATACAAAGAAGAAAAATAAATTCTAATATACTTTTTTGATATACACATTATTATTATGCTATACAATGTGACATACAAATAATATAATTATTATTGTGTTATATATATTTGGATATACATATAAGAAAACTAGAAAAATAATTAAAAAATATTTGGGAGTTTTTTCGGATATTACTGAAGGAAATAAAATCTAATTTCTAGGATGATGGTTACTATGAGAGAAGAGAGAGAGAGGGTTTTAAATATTTTTTGCTATTTTTATGAAAAATAATTTTGATGGGGCTTATTTTTAGGATGATGGTTGAACAATTTGAAGAGAGAATAACTTTAGGCAACCATATGCCAAATCCTAAAACGATGCCAATTGTTGGACTTAGTTGTCATGCCATGCCAAATTCCCTTTTTAAAATTGTTTCTAGCCCAAACCCATTAAAACTTGAACGGATTGGACGGGTCAAATGGGTTTGGATTAATTTTGTCACCCCTAATTAATATGTGAAGAATTCTCCAAATCAGCATCACATCGTTCACGTTTTTGTAATTCTACTAGTCTTACATTACGTGCATTGCACGTGTATATAACATCAGTCAAATTTAAATTATATATATATATATATATATATATATATATATATATATATATATATATATTAAAATAAATTATAGTATTTATTTAAACGATGAAAGTAAATATTATTACAATGACATAGTAGTTCAATTTAATATCTTTTGGATAGAAAAATAATGATTTAATCAAATTAATTGTATAATATATTGAAATTATACATATTTTATAATATGAAATACAAATATTTTAAGTTGTATCTTACCTCACATCTCTTTATGATTTTTTTTTGTCTTTTATTATTTCATCTTCATTTCTTCAAATTTAATTTTAATTAATTAATTAATTAAGTCTTAATATTATACTATAATCGATTTTTGTTTTATTTTCTGATTTCTTTCCTTTTTATGGGCAAAAAGTTATATACTCTAAAATTTATGTAAACTTGAAAAGTAATAATATATATATGATGAATTAGAAAAGAATAAAATTGAACTATTCTACTTATTATTTAATTCAAATACTTAATTAATATTACAGGTGAATCTCGTAACACACATGTTTAAATCGGAGCAATATTTATTATTTTCAGAAACTTGCATTTACTTTTTAGGTTTCGTTTTATAGCTCAAAAATATTTTTCAATATTATTTGTATGATATTTTTAGAAGTTTATGCTAATCAATACAGGATACACAAGCATCACATGACCCTAAGACTATGTAATATTCAAGATAACTTCTTCTTTTTAAAAAAAAATTGAAATAGTGTTTTTCCCCACAAATTTGCTTGTGTATCTTTTATTTTTAATTTTTTTTATTAGCATCTTGGTTGATCTATATTTATATTTTTTTAGTTTAGGAACTTAGAAGTCAAAATATCAAAACTAAAGCTGGCCAAACCTAAAAGAGAAGGATATATTGTATCTTTGCATGATCAAAATTGCAATATTGTACAATTGTTCTATACGCTTATATAGTTTAATTGTAAAATTTATATAAGGTAAATTTTTAATGAAATAAAGCCTAAAATATAATGATTTCTTACTTAGTCAAATAAGGAAAAACTTAATAAGTAAAATTTGAGTTAATTTTAAACTCTTAAAAATTAGGAAAATAATTAAATTACCATTTTTTCTATAGTGAACTCTATTTTAAAAGGATTAAAAAGACGAACAATATTTTGATAAGGGCCTTGTGCTTTTATATAGAATAGATAATCTTCCCGGTAACTCTAAGCTCGTTTGACATAAGCTAATTATGTCTTATAAGCCATATAAAATACTTTATCTTATGAGTAATGTGAATTTTTGATATATTAATTAGTCCATCTCCAGTCATTTGGTTTCTTTAAAAAAATATTGAACTAAGATAGAAATTATATAAAAAATGCCTCATATTAATACTCGGCTTTAGGCCATAAAATATGTCAGCCGCCCTAATTTGAACATAAGTTATACATGATTAACTATGCTAGGATTAGCTATACTATAGTTAGTTATGTTGGGATTGGTTATTTATGTATTATTTTTTATTTACTGTTTGATATGTTGTATTAATCCAGGAATTTTTAATTTTACTGCTCTATTCTAGGATAACTTATCCTGAGATTATTATTCCATCCTCCGGCAGGTATAAATATCTCGGTACTATTTTTTAATTGTGAGATAAACTATACTAGGATTAGTAACCAAAAAAAGAAATAAGACAGTACTATATTTTTATTACAGAATTATTTTTGCTTATCCATCGTACCAAACCAATCCTTAATCTAAGGGTTTTCCTTCATAAATGTAAAAAAAGAGGCATAAAATGAGATGGTTATTAGTTTCTTCCTCTTTTGTATTTTGGGACCTTTCGGCATCAATCAATTAATCCATTTCCTTCCTGGGATGCTTCCTGTCTTTTCATTCCCTCTTTTGAGAACAATAATTTTGCAAAGTTCTAATTTACTACTCATTCAAAGGGGCTCTTTCATCCATCAATTTTTATGGGGATTGCCAGCTAGCTTATCCTCTTTTGACTCAACCACATAAATAATATGGTGGCCAAAATATTTGATCCTACAAATGATCATTTCATCACCTTCGGAATCTTGAAGCTGTGGGTTCATTTTCCCCTTTATATCTCCTAATAAAGTCTAATTTATTCATGACAATCATTTCTTTTGGGTCATGTAAACTAATATCATGCATTGACTGAACCTAGATCTTTTGCTAGCTGGTCAAGCATGACCAACTTTTGCGGAGTCGCACACTCATTAAAATATAGGTTGCTGTCCAAGCTTTAGTTAATGTTATGTTTGAGTAGCCGTTGCTGAATATGATGGGAAATGTTGGGTAAATATTTAGGCGTTTCTCTTTTTACTTCTAGGGTCAATTCCTTCCATTTTGATAATACCTGTGAAAAGATCCAAACTTTTATCCATTGCATATGTTATGTTTATAATGCTCTTCCTACTGAGGTGTGTACGAAGATAGATCGAATTAATTAACATGAATTTCCTATGGGGTGACACAGAGGACAAAAAAAAGATTACACCTTAATTATCAGTTGAAATACTGTTTGTAAGATTAAACGGAAAGGAGATTTGGGTATTAGAAAATGTAATGAAACCAATCTTGCCATGCTCGTAAAATATGGTTTCAAACTGGCTTCGATCTCTAATGATTTTTCGACTAATGTGCTTAGAAGTAAGTATCTTCAAAATCAATAATTATCTAATTGGCTACTAAACCAAAATGCTTTCCATTTTTGGAAATGTCTGCTGAAAGCTAAGACTATTTTGACTAAGGGGCAAAATGAAATTTGGGTCGCAGTAGATTAATAAACTTTTGGCTCGATTGGTGGTGTGGTGACGAGCCACTTATCAAAGTTATTTTATTGCTGATAATGTTATTCTTTGCAGATAAAATCTCTTGGAATGGAACAAATAATAAGATGTTTAGCATAAAATCAGCATACGAGATAGCTTGTGATTATGAAGAATTAACTCAAATAATCGCCCACCTAATTTTTTAAACTAAAAATAGCCGGCGTATATATATAATTATCTATAGTTAATATATAATCTATGTATATTGGCTCGAAAAAGTCCTTCAATTAATACACTATTATTGAAAAATAGGGCCCCGAAAATTGGGGGCCAAAGCAATTGCGATAGTGGCTTGTGCATTAGAGCCTGCACTGGTTAAAACCAAACCACCCCAGAATGTACGTCTATGTTTGTAAATGATAATGACTTTTCAAGACTAGAAGAATGGTGGGTGCTAGTGTTTCTTTTCCTTTTTCTTGTTTCTTGTCTTGATTTTGTGTTAAGACATTCAAGAGATGGGACTGGTGGTGATTCTTCAAATTGTCGTCCTTTTGTTAAAAGAAAAAAAAAATCTATATTGCTTTGCATCATTCTCTTTTTCATTTTTCCATTAGGCAAAAGGGTCAGTTAAGAATTGGAGTTGACGCTTTCTCGTACAAAAAACACACTATCATCTTCTTCACCATTCATAGGTTTTTACTGCTCTACCTAGGCTTACCAATTATAAGTTTACATAAACTACTGAAACGGAGGAAGTAATAATTAATGTGATTACCTTATATGCATCGACGAACTAGTTTTTTTCCACATTATTTATGTAATTGAATTTATTGTTGCATATTATGATTTATTTTTCACGTAACTAATTTTATTTATTATAAATAATTGATTAACGACAGTTATCTTTTAGGTGATTTTATAGTGTTAATGTATTAATGCCTAAGTGTATAAAAAAGTTTAAGAAAACTAGTGTATAGAAGTGAAACTCATTTATTAACCTTTACTGATAAAAATTTAGTGAAATTTTGAGTATAAAGAATAACAAATTCCATTTCAAGGTGATCATTAGCCTATATAAATAAAATGGAAAGAAGAAGAAGAAACAAAAATGAAATACAGACACCGACACATACTTCCGAACTATAATTGTTTGGATTTGAGTAGGGAATTAATATGCCACTCTATAATATTAAAGACCGAAGAAGGGACCCCGATGTTGAGTGTGGGCAAACCCAAAGTCTTCGATTCGATTTATATGTAATTGTACAGTTTGAAAAGATAGTATATACGTATTAAGGTAAAATATAATGAAATAGAAAATTTCGTTATTTTGTAACTTAAATCCTAAAATAAATTAAACTACCAAGTATCTAACATCCCTTACAAAGTACTTGCTAATCGTAATAATGATTGTTTTCATAAAGGAAATTTTACCTCCTATAGCAAAGGTTGATACCTTATTTATTATAAATAAATACTCTTTTAAAAAATTATCTTTTATAGTTACTTTTTAATTTTTATAGCAAAATATTTATTTAAGGTCACTTCCTACCTTTAAGTCATTAAATACATTGTGTATTTGTATGCGGCAAAATCAGAGAACTTGATTTCTTGCTGTCAAGTCACTTCGGAAGAACGTCTCGAGTCCCCGAGGGCGGGAGGCCACGACCGAGTTCCCGACATCGAAGCTCGTCTAGGCCCGACTTAGAGAAAACGGAGATCGAAGCGAAGACGAAGGGGGGAGCTCCCAAGGCACACGACTAGGCCTGACAGGGCCGGCCTATACAGAGCCTATGCTGAGGCATCGCGTCAAGCCATCCCATCTCCATACTTTGTAATTAATTTCCACGTACTTGTACCCAAGTTCCCCTCCTATATAAAGGGGACTTACACTACCTTGTAACGAACTGATGTTGCTCCATTTTCTCCACAAGTGCAATAATATCTCTCTCTCTCTCTCTCTCTTTCCTTTCTAAGCTTGTTCGTTCTCATTGGTCTGAGGCCACCTCGATATTCATCGCGTTCCTACTCGTTCTTCATCATATACCTTAGTATTGGCCAAACAGAGCCTTGTTTGATTATATCTTCAACTGTTATCCCACCCCCGACTATCCCCAATAGCTCGAAATCGATCCTGACGTAGAGCTCGAGGTCCCTCATCGACCAGACCTATATCCGGGCAGCAGGCCCTTCGGTTCAGTTATTATCTCGTTTTAGCTCGTATTTAATCTCTAAACTCTATATTATTAGCATCAACTGCTCTAACAACTAGCTCGGGAATAGATCACGTATTTTTAGAATCCCCTTTATAAATTTAATTGTTGTTACCATTTTCACGGTAAACAGTATTATTTTTCTCTCTCCCTCTCTCTTTCCTTTCTCCTCTTTTCTCTTTCCTCTTTCTTCTCTTTTCCCCCAGGTTTTTCCTCCCCTGCTGTTAGAAACCTTAGCAGGGCTGTGTTCCGCCAACGACAGATCCGGCCGGCGACCACTTCCCGACTTCCTTGTTGTGTCACCCATAACCCCATCCTCCGGTAGGCGATTTCTTTTACACAGTTCTGTTACACATTCTAAATTTTTCTTAGATTTTGTATTAATTGTTCATGTATGCCTTGTGAGATCTGAAGAAGTTATGTCTCTAGTTTCCGTTTGATCCTTTAGATTGGTGCTTCTTCAACAAATGTCTTCATTTAACCAGCGGTGATACCCCACATGGCGGCAGCTTGGATATCGGTAGATTGGGGACGGAGTTTGGGGCTGAGGAACTTGAAGAGTCTGTTATCTTTTTTTTCATTGTATTTCAATGTATCTCGCTGTATTTCATATATTTTATTGTATTCACTGTCTTTTTTTTATTGTATTTTAATGTATCTCTCTGTATTCCATGTATTTCATTGTACTCACTGTCTTACTGTATTCCATGAATGCATTCATATATTTTTTTAATTAATATAATTTATGTATTCAGATGTATATATGTATTCAAATGTATCTGCAATATGTATTCATATGTTTTTGCACTATATATGACCTGCTATACTTCTTGTATTAAATGTATTTTTATGTATTGAATTGTATTCAATGTAATTATATAATTTTAATGTATAAATCTATTTGTAAAGATACCACTAAGATACTACTAAAAAACAAAGAATGGATTGAATCTCTGAAGATTGCTTTGTTTTTGGGGTGTTTTTCGGTTGAGAATCTTTTCTATAACTAGAAATACAATGTGTTATAATTGAGTTTGTTGAGTTATATTAGGAGTCTATCGCGTTAATTGATTCACTTACCGTTTTTAAACAGACGAAGACCTTTTATCGCAAATTCCGTTACTGTATTCACGAATACAGCTCGCGAATACAGTCGAATATATTCTCTGCTTAGCTGGACTCCTTTGTTTTCCCCTGATTTTTGCTACTGTATTCATGAATACAGTAGCAAAAATACATCAAATACAATCTATAACAACTGAAAACATAGCTACATGAAGTAATTTAGTAAATGGTAGCTATATCAAGCTAATAATCACTAAAATATAGTGATTTCTGAAAGTATAGAAGTCTCTTTTTCCTTTTTGAGTCATCATTAACCTAGGCCCAGCTGATACATAGAGGCCCTTGCAACTTAAATTAAAAAGGATAATAAAAACAACGTTACGATGAAAAACCCAAGTTAGCAACATAAATTAATTAGTGAATCGTGATGTAGCATGCACAACAAATCTACACCTCGTGTTTTGTAAGGAAAGAAATCATGGCATATTGGGACGGAAAAAAAAGAAAGGAACAATGATGTTAGCTAATTAAACATCTGTATTAATTAATTCGACCTTCCCCGCTATGAACGTCATTTTAGCTTTCCATAATGCATGTTCATTTGAATTAAAAGGTAACCTTACGGAAATTATTTATACTCCTTTGTTCATTTTTATTTGACACGTTTTGACTTTTCGCCTTTAAAAAATAATAAATTAAGCGCATAATTTACCATGATACCCATATTAATTGATGTATATTTTATTGGATTTGAGAAAATGATTTGAAAAAATAATAAATATTGTGGGTATAACATGAAATTTTTTTTAGCTTCTTTTGATATGTGTAAAGTAACAAGTAAAAATAAAAATCTATTTATAATATATATACCAAGTAAAAGTGAACGGAATGAATACTAGCTAGCTAGGTTTGTTTTCCTTCATTTTTTGAAAAGAAGCCACGCGTATATTTGTGTTATCTTTTGCATGCCCCTCCCCCCGCCTGGCCCAAACATTAGGTCGTTTTATATTCATAGTCCTTCACTTCAACCAAGTATTTGTGTTTAACACGAATTAATACGCGCAATTAAACTACTCCCTCCATTTCAATTTAGATAACACATTTTTCTTATTAGTATGTTCCAAAAAGAGTGACACATTACTATAATTGAAAATAATTCAATGTTAAACTTTTATTTTACTAATTTTAGCCCTAATGGGAAGCTTTTATAACCACACAAATGTCATAGCCCCACAAAGTTTTTACCCCTTAGTCTTTTAAGACTACAAATTTTAAAAGTCTCCATCTTTCCTCAAACTCTGTGTCAAGTCAAACTAGCTCATTTAAAATGAAGCGGATGAAGTGTTTGACTCAAAAGATATCAAAACCTTTTTGAACAAATCAATCAAAAGATGAAGGGATAAATCTTAGCTGAGCTTAATAATCTCTAGAAAGATTGATAGAGAAAGAGTAGATAAATCACAAGTTTTCTTTTTATTCGTGAATAATAATGTTTCCAAAATTCCCACTACCCATTACAAGGTTATTGTCCCCTATTTATTCTAAGAGAAAAGCTCTTCTAAACTATACAAGACAAAAATACAAGGAATATTCCCGATATCCCCTAATGGCTATACATTATTACAAGGGTCGTCCAGTCTCTAGTTTGTTTCAGGGTCGTCTCCTTCAAGGCGCCGATTTAAGGAGGCATCATCAATCATCGTACTCGTCGTCGGTCGTGGTCGGTCAAATTTGGACCCATACAGTTAGTCCCTCTGCTTGTCGGGGTCGCGTCTGGGTGCGTCCTCGATGAGCGGAAACCATGCGTTCCTATGGAGAAATTTGAGCGATTGTCACATTACGAAATGGCTAATAGGGAAAGGTCAGCGTGCTGAGCAAGACACCAGTAATATACTTTACCGGGAAATGATGTCATCTTCACGTGCGTCATCATCACGCACGTTTTCGAGGCAGCAGTTGATGGCTTGACGCTTTGGTTCTAGCGCTACTGTGTGATTTTTTGCTTCGATTCCGACGCCACCCAACCCTATAAATAGGTGAAGGGTTTGTTTTTTTGAAAGTTTTTGGCCATTCCTCTCTTGATATCCTTCTTCATTCTTCCGAGCTTTCCTTCATACCTTCCTGCTTCTTCTTACGTTCTTCATTTGAAGCTTTTTCCTTCTTCTTTCTGTGTTGATATCCCTTTGAACGATATTATGTCAAGGTCTCATCGTTCTCGTGAAGAGGTTAGTGAGGCCACCCTATTTTCCACGGCACCCCTTCTAGCGGTGAAGATACGGTGGTAGAGGAGGGTGAAAACCTTCCTACGGTGGAAGAGCTAATACCGAGGCATCCCTTATCTAGAAGTGACTTCCTCAAAGATCCCCCCTACTCCAGACCCCGTATTCTCTGAGACGGACCAAGTTCATATCGATGCTCTTCATGTGAAGTACGACATTCCTGCTCATGTAGATATAGTTTCGGCAGGGAGAGATTACGTAGAGGTCCACAGACCCGAGTACTGTGCTTTCTATGAGTAACCTTTTATGATTGGCTATACTCTTCCTCTCTTCCCCTTAGTGGAAGAATTCTATAGATTCTACCAAGTTTGTCCGGCGCAACTTGCGCCGTATATGCTCAAGATACTTCTGCTACTGACCAAGTAAGCAGAATTGGCAGAGTGTAACGTTTCCATCCACCACCTTTTGCACCTGTTCACGCCAGGCTTTCATAGAGGTACCATGGTGCACTTGAGGCTCTATGGTACAAAAGGGCTGGTGGTTGGGACCGATGACCGGGCAAGTCGCAAGTTTTGGCACAAGTATTTCTTCGTCAAAACCGAACATGTCGTTTCTGACTCCGCCAGGTTCCCGGAGCGATGGAATGAAGTGCGTAAGTGTCGCCATTCGTTTTACTCTTTTTTGCTCTGTATTAGTTATAAAGTTTGTTCGCTTCCCGTCTGCAGCTATAGGACTTCCGCCTCGCCTTATTGCGGATATCAGGTATTAGGTAGCACATCTGTTGCCTCATGCAGCAGAAACTCGAGATTGGCCCACCTTCATAAAGCGTTACGGTCCTAAAGTCCCCTCTGGTAAATGTCTTCCTTACTACTCCGTTGGCCGTATGACCTTGTTTATTGATACGACCCTTCGTGATGACAGGTCGAGAAGCTTCCAAGTGAAGGGCGCCAGTCCATGCATTTCGACAAGCCGTTGCTACTGCGGACACACAGTTTGTTTTGAGTGAATCTATTCGAGAGGGTCGTCCTCAACCTATTCAATTAGAAGGTTCGTCTCGAGTCGTGGTCGTGAGAGAGGAGGATTCTTTGGTGCCGGCCTCCCACCTTTTGGACGAATCCTCTAACGGGGACGAGCAGTTGTCGAGAAAAAGGAGGAGGCTGGATGTCATGACCCCAAATACCCGGTCGTGATAGTGCCTATCACATTACTAGGCAAGCCAACCCAAACCATTAACCACAACAAGTTCCTTTTATATAACCATTTTCTAACACAGGTTTAGATACCAAATTTTCATAATAAGTGTTTAAAACAACAAAATGTAAGCGAAAGTCAAATAAACATGAACTACACAGCCCCAAATATCTAGTGTCACGAGTCTAGAGCCTCTACTACATAACTGATTGTCTGATACAACATAATTCTAGAAAATGCGAAAAGAACAAGATAAGAAGGAGAAAATAGGGCTGCGGATGCCATGCAACTACCTTGAAATCTTCGGCAACCTCTGGATCAGCTGAGGACCCTCACTCTTCCACTCGGGCACCTGGATCTGCATACAAGGTGCAGGGAGTAACGTGAGTACGCCAACTCAGTAAGTAACTAATGTAAATAAGGTTTGAAAGCAGTGACGAGTAGTTAAAAATCATATAACTGAATAAACAACAGGATAACATGTCAACTTCATAGTTTAAAACCAGTTTCATCGTAAAATCATCATATTCAGTTTAAACACTTGAAATCATATACTTAGAAATTTTCCAATAGAGGCTTATTTAAAAAGAAGAGTGAAATCCTTAAAAACATCATGACTGGGCCCCTCGGGCAAGGTATCACTTAGAACATGGCCTCTCAGGCAGCTTCTCAGTCACTCGTGACTCACTCTCGTCACTCAGTACTCACTCTCAGCACTTAGGCTCATAAACAACTCATAATAATAGAAGTCATAGTAACCGCTGAAGCGCATAGCCCGATCCGTAATTGATAGTTGACTACGCTCACTAAGGGTGTACAGACTCCGAAGGGGCTCCTACAGCCCAAGCGTCATATCGTTGCGGCGCACACCGAATCAAAATATATATATATATATCGCTGTGGCGTGCAGCTCGATCCATAATATATATATATATATATATATATATATATATATATATATATATATTGTTGTGGCATGTAGCCCGATCCATAATATGTACATATAATATCCTCACTATTAGGTTCTCAATCTCTCTCAGTCATTAATCTCACAGCCTCTCGGGCATAATAATAGAAATTAGGGAACTCAGCCCAAACAGTCTTCACAATTAGAAGTGGAGTGTTAAAACCAATTTTAAACATTTAAGCAGGTAAAACATGACTGAGGATATGCTTTCAACAAGTAAAGTAAGGAAAATAGTAAAAATGCCCCTAAGGATCTCAACAGGTCGGCACAAGGCCCCAAACATGGCATACAACTCATAATACAGTATAAATGACTAAAGTACTGAATAATATAAGATTTCCAAATCAAATATACAGGACAGACCAAGTCACAATCCCTATCAGTGCACGCCCACACGCTCGTCATCTAGCATGTGCGTTGCTGCATTTATCAAACAAGTCAAATACCGGGGTTTTGTACCCTCAGTTCCAGATTTGCAATAGTTACTTACCTCAAACCGGTGAAAATACTACTATGCGACACCTTTTCCCCTCTAATTGGCCTCCACTAGCGTCGAATCTAATCAAAATCAGAATCACGGCGTCAAAATATGCTAAGGGAACGAAGCTCAAGCGAAAACAATCAAATAATACCAAAAATCCCGAAATTGGCCAAACCCGACCCCCGGGCCCATGTCTCAAAACTTGATAAAAATCACATCAACGGAATCCTTATCCTCCCACGAGTCCATACATACTAAGAACACTAAAATCAGAGTCCAAATGACCCCTCAAATTCTCATTTTAAAGTCTCTTAATCTCAAGCCCTAATTCCTCAATTTAGGCTAAGATTCTATAATTTATTAGGTAAATTTCACAATAGAATCGAGTTTTAAGTCCAAAATCCTTACCACTAAGTGATTCCCCTCGAATCCCTCTTCAATCTCCTTCAAATAGCTCTAAAACCGACCAACAATGGAAGAAATAAACACCACATTCGCGGACAAGACGACCTTTTAAACCTTCTGCCCAGGCCTGAAATCCTTCTTCGCGAATGCGGTCAAAGCCTCACGTTCGCGAAGCACAAATTAACTTTGACCAATTTTCCTCTTTTGCGATCGCGACACCCCCATCGCGAATGAGATGCTTTGCTCAGACCAATCTTCGTGATCGCGTTCCGCCTCTCGCGAACGCGACGAACAATTCCCCTTGAAGCTCAGCTGTCCTTTTTGCTCAATGCGAACGCGACACCTCCCCCGCGAACGTGATGCACAAACCCATTGCCCTTCGCCAATGTGTAGCCTTCCTCGCGAACACGAAGGCTTAAATTCCACCTTCCTCAACTGACCCTTCGCAAATGCGAGGACCCTCTCGAGAACGTGAAGGTCATTTTTCTGCAACACTGACCTACAATTTTCTGCAGGTTCCAACTTCATGGAATGACCCGATTGACTACCCGAAACTCACCCGAGGCCCCCGGGATCTCAACCAAAGGCACAAATATATCCCAAAACCTTATTCAAACTTTTACCAATCTTCGAAACACCTCAAACAACATCAAATCGACCAAAACACATCTGATTCATGCCTAAGTTTTCAAAAACTTCTAAATTCCACTTTTGTTCAAAAACCCGACCAAACCATGTCTGAATGACGTGAAATTTTGCACACACGTCCCAATTGACACAACAAAATTACTGCAACTCTCAGAATTCCATTCTGACCCCTATATCAAAATTTCACCTATCAATCGGAAATCACCAAAAATCCGATTTTGCCAATTCAAGCCTAAATCTACTCCCAACCTCCAAAACTCATTCTGATCACGCTCCTAAGTCCCAAATCACCTCCCGAAGCTAACCGACTAATCGGAACTCACATCCGAGCTCTCTAACTCACAAGTCAACATCCGGTTGACTTTTCCAACTTAAACTCACTCTAAAGAGACTAAGTGTCTCAAACCTTACCAAATTCTTTCTGACCTCGACCCGACCTACCCAATACCATATAACACGGATAAACAAAGCATAAAGAAGCAAGAATGGGGAAAACGAAGCTGTAATTCATGAGATGACTGGCCGGGTCGTCACATCATCCCCAACTTAAACAAAAGTTCATCTTCAAACGAGTCAAGAAACATACCTGAAGCCACAAACAGGTGAGGATATTTGCTCTGCATCTCCCGCTTGATCTCCCAGGTAGCCTCCTCCACGGGCCGACCTCTCCACTACACATTCACTGAAGCTATATCCTTTTACCTTAACTTTCAAACCTGACGACCCAAAATAGCTACTGGCTCTACATCATAAGTCAAATCATCATCCAACTGAACCGTGCTGAAATCCAAAACATGAGATGGATCTCCAATATACTTCTGGAGCATAGAAACATGAAATACCGGATGCACACTCAACAAGTTGGGTGGCAAAGCAAGCTCATAAGCCACCTCCCCAATCCTCCGAAGCACAAAAGGCCCAATAACCAAGGACTCAATTTCCCTTTCTTCCCAAATCTCATAACACCCTTCATGGGTGAAACCTTCAACAGAACCTTCTCGCCAACCATGTAGGATACATCTTGAACCTTCCTATCAGCATAGCTATTCTGCCTCGACTGCGCTGTACGAAGCCTCTCCTGAATTACCTTCACCTTTTCTAAAACATCCTACACCAAGTCTGTCCCTAATAGCCTAGCCTCACCAAGCTCAAACCAACCAACTGGAGATCTACACCGCCTCCCGTACAAAGCCTCATATGGAGCCATCTGAATACTCGACTGGTAGCTGTTGTTATAAGCAAACTCTGCAAGCGGTAGAAATTGATCCCATGACCCTCTAAAATCAATGACACAAGCACGCAACATGTCCTCCAATATATGAATAGTGCGCTCGGACTGTCCGTCCGTCTAAGGGTGAAAAGCTGTGCTTAACTCAACCTGAATACCCAGCTCTCGCTGCAAAGACCTCCAAAACTATGAAGTAAACTGAATGCCCCTATCTGAAATGATGGAAACTGGGATACCATGCAACCGAACAATCTCCCGGATATAGATCTATGCCAACCGCTCTGAAGAATAAGTAGTACACACAGGAATGAAGTGCGCAGACTTGGTCAGCCGATCCACAATCACCCAAATAACATCAAACTTTCTTGAAGTCCATGGAAGTCCAACAGCAAAGTCCATAGTGATCCTCTCCCACTTCCACTTGGGAATATCCATCTGTTGTAGCAAGCCACCCAGTCTCTGATGCTCATATTTCACCTGCTGACAATTGAGACTCTGAGCTACAACTCCCACAATGTCTTTCTTCATTCTTCTCCACCAATAATGTTGTCTCAGATCCTGATGCATCTTCGCGGCACCCAGATGAATGGAATACTGCGAGCTTTGGGCCTCCTCCAGGATTACCTCCCGAAGCCCATCTACATTGGGCACAAAAATCTGGCCCTGCATCCTCAACACCCTATCATCACCTATAGTCACATCCTTAGCATCATCATGCTGAACTCTGTCTTTAACGACAAGAAAATGCGGATCATCATACTAGTGCTCTCTGATGCAATCATATAAGAAAGACCGAGAAACCACACAAGCCCAAACCCGACTGTGCTCCAAAAAATCTAATCTCACGAACGGATTGGCCAAGGCCTGAACATCAACTGCAAGAGGTCTCTCCCCAACTGGAATACCTTCCAAACTCCCCATACTCACCACCTTTTGGCTCAAAGCATCGGCCACCACATTGGCCTTCCCCGGATGGTACAATATAGTGATATCATAATCCTTAAGCAACTCCAACCACCTCCGCTACCTCAAATTGAGATCCTTCTTCTTTAACAAGTGCTGGAGGCTACAATGATCAGTAAACACCTCACAAGACACACCATACAAGTAATGCCTCCAAATTTTCAACGCGTGCACTATGGAAGCCAACTCTAATCATGAACGGGGTAGTTCTTCTCATGGGGCTTCAACCGGCGAGAAGCATAAGCAATAACTCTACCCTCCTACATCAATACACAACCAATACCAACTCTCCAAGCATCACAATACACAGTATATGAACCTGAAGCTGATGGAAAAACTAACACTGGAGTTGTGGTCAAAGTTGTCTTGAGTTTCTGAAAGCTCTCCTCACACTCGTTCGACCATACAAATGAAGCACCCTTCTGAGTCAACTTGGTCAAGGGCGATGCGATAGATGAGAATCCCTGAACAAAACGGTGATACTAACCCGCCAAACCAAGAAAGCTGCAAATATCTGTGGCTGAGGACGATTTGGGCCAACTCTGAACCGCCTTTATCTTCTTCAGATCCACCTGAATATCCTCGCTAGACACCACGTGCCCCAAGAAAGCCACTGAACTGAGCCAAAACTCACACTTAGAGAATTTTGCATAAAGTTTCTCCTCCCTCAATCTCTGCAACACAACTCTCAAATGCTCTGCGTGCTCCTCTTGACTACGCAAATACACCAGAATATCATCAATGAAGACTATGACAAACGAATCGAGATAAGGTCGGAACATGCTGTTTATCAAATGCATGAACACTGCTGGGGCATTGGTCATCCCAAAAGACATTACCAAGAACTCATAATGACCATATCAGGTCCTAAAGTTGTCTTAAGAATATCTGAGTCCTAGATCTTTAATTTGTGATAACCTGAATGGAGATCAATCTTGGAGAACACTCTCGCTCCCTGAAGCAGGTCGAATAAATCATCAATGCGAGGCGAAGGATACTTGTTCTTAACTGTTACTTTGTTCAATTGCCTATAATCAATGCACATCCTCAGAGTGCCAATTTTCTTCTTCACAAATAGAACCGATGCACCCTAAGGTAACACACTAGGCTGAATGAACCCCTTATCGAGGAGTTCCAGAAGCTGCTCTTTTAACTCTTTCAACTTCGCTGGTGCATATGATATGGCAGGATAGAAATGTGCTGAGTGCCTGACACCAGGTCAATACCAAAATCAACATCCCTGTCCGGTGGCATGCCCGGCAGGTCTGCAGGAAACACATCGGGAAAATCCCTCACAACTGGGACAAAATCAATACTGGGACTCTCAACTCCGACATTCCTGATAAAGGCTAGATACAAAAGACATACCTTACCAACCATATGCTGGGCCTTCAATAATGAGATCACTCTACTATGTACATAATCAGTCAAACCTCGCCACTCAATCCGTAGCACACCCACTATAGCCAATGTGACTGTCTTGGCATGACAATCCAGAATAGCACGACACGGAGATAACTAGTCCATGCCCAAAATGATATCGAAATCCACCATACACAGTAATAAAAGATCCACTTAGGTCTCCAGAACCCCAATAGTCACCACACACGACCGGTACACACGGTCTACGACAATAATATCGCCCATTGGAGTAGATACATTAACAAGTCAAACAAGAGACTCACAGGGCGTATCCAGATAACGGGCAAAGTATGATGACATATAAGAAAAGGTGGAACTGGGATCAAATAATACAGAGGCATCTCTCTGGCAGACTAAAACAATACCTGAAATCACGACATCTTAAGCAACAACATCTGGTCTACCCGGAAAAGCATAAAAACGGGGCTGACCACCACCTGATCAACCTCCCCCTCTAGGGTGACCCCTGACTGCCTGACCTCCACCCAGAGATTCTGGGTTCGGTTCCCCAATAGAGTCGCCAGAGCTGTCACACCTCCTTTTTCACTAACACCCGCAAAGGGGGTAAAGGAGTTTTTCCAATTAAAGGACAATCGGAACGGGATTTAGATTATTAATTATTCAGAGTCATCACTTGGGATATTAATGGTGTCCCAAGTCATCGGTTGAATCCCGAACCGAGGAAATTTATGACTCTGTTACAATCCGCGAACTAGAAATTCCGAGTAAGGAATTCTGTTAACCCGGGAGAAGGTGTTAGGCATTCCCGAGTTCTGTGGTTCTAGCACGGTCGCTTAACTGTTGTATTGATTTTATCTGATTTTGATACATGCTAGCCTATGTGCTTTTTATTTATAAACTGCTTTTATCATTATTTTTAAGGAGAATTGCAACATCGTGAAAATGTGTCTCGAACTACGTCAAATCAATGCACCCGTGTTTATTGACACATTCCAACTCCGTTGAGATTTGAACTTGGGTCGCATCAATGCGCACCCGAGTTTAAGAAAGTATTTTTATTAAAAACGCTCCTAAAGGGTCTAACGCATTGTTATCTTTAGGGAAAGCCGTGAAATTCGCTAAACGGCCCATCCCGAAGTCTAAAATATTTTTAATCAACCATTTATTGAGGGCCCCGCAATTTACATTTATATTTGGCGAGGCTCGTCTCAATTAATTTTTAGGGCAATCCTATAATGACTATAATTTCCTATATATTTTGTTTCTAAAAGTAAAATAAAAGTCCTAATTAGTTTGCACGTTTTCAGCTTCGAGTTCAAGGGATTATACTAATAGCCTCAACGCCTATGAGAAGGCTGCCCAAGTTTAGAGTACACAACTAGCTGCTCCTCAAATGTGAGATTCAGTATTATCTGATCCAAGATCATCTCAATTGACAAGTTATGTGGCAGAACAAAGGACTGATGATAGATATATGCAAACACAGCCATCACCATCTAACAGTCCATTCTATCTGTCATACCGCCATGTCCAGGTATAATATCACCAAAATCCTTGATCTCGAAGGCTCTCTTAAAGCCACTAGCAAGAAAAAAAACCTCCAAAAGGAGCTATAATAGATGCAAACAAGCCAAGCAATAGAGCATGCCAATTCGAAATAGCAACAACATAAACATAAAGCTAAAACTCGTAAGATTTAAACAAAATCTGCAACATACATAACATTTATTTAAGCTCGGACAGGATAGTAACCAATATCAACTCAAAACAAAGGTTAGAAATGAACCCCTATGTTGATAAATCAAGCTGGAGGTTTACAACTCAATCGTCAAACCAGAGGATCAGATAACTGAGAGAAAAGAGTATGCAATCCTGCTACTACAAGAACAAAAATGGATCCTGAAATGCAGATAAACCAAAAGCCAAGACAGATTCCTTAACAAGGCTAACAATGCAGAATTTGCGCTCAAACTGCACAGACTTGCTGCTCAATTAGAGCAAAACAAAGCAGATTTTCAGCAGACTCACAGTTCAAACAAATAACCAAAATACTGTGCGTCATCAGCTCAATCTACTGCAGAAATTGACTTCTTCAGTAGCTCGAAAGAGCAAGATTATCACAACAGTAACAAAGCAGGGAGGACACTTGAAACCTTCAAATTCGCCACTGCCTCACCATAGAGATGGTCAGATTTCAGCAACAAACGCGGGGAGAAAGCTAATCCAAGCAGATCAGAGAAGCAACACAAGAAAAACTATTTCAAACTCGAACTTGACGGAACCAAACCAATATAGTCATGAAAAGTACAAATGAGCAGATTATCGACTCGCCATTCATTTAACGGTCATGCAACAAGTTAAATTCTAGTCATGAATTATCAAAAACCAAACAGGTCTCACTTTGAAGAACAGATTTGGTTAACCAATTGATAGACACACGAATGGTCTCAAATATCATAAACGAAGACACTAATTCGACTCCTAACAAACATATCGGAGCAGAGGTGAAACACTAAGCATGATCTTAACATAGCAGCCATTTCAACCTCCCTAGGATCATGTGATTTAAACTTTGATAACGGCAGAATCCAAGCACAACATGCTATGCTCGTTTAGAAAAAGAGAATAGAACGATTTAGGCATCGATGAGCAGGCATACGACCCTGAACAGATAACCGGAAACATTCGTACTAGAGAGTCAGATAACCAAGCAAAGAACCATGTGAGTATACATAAGGCAGAGCAGAACAGAACAATGAGTGTAAGATTCGAACAACAAACGACATGTCAAATAGCCTTTCCAAACGCGAACTGAAACTGAAATCTAACCTCAAATTCAACCTCTAATGGAATTAGTCAAAAAATTACTTCTATAAATGGATTTCCATGGCTCTTATCGTATTTTCAATCAACATCCAAACTGACATAAGAAAAGAGAAAGAGATTGAACCTAATTGCGCGAAGCTTTGATTAATTTCGTTTGGACTCCAATACAAACGAATACGGCCTTGGAATTGGGAGTGACAACAGCTGAAATTTTAAACTCCTTTTAATAACTATATACTCGACAATACACCCTTTGATTCCAAATCCCGTCGAGGTTCAATGGCGAAGCAGCAGAGCAACCATAAAAACAGAGTCGACGAAATTGAAGCTCATGAACAGTTAGTAGACCTCAGTTCATTTTCCTTCGAGTTCAACCCAAGCTCATCAGTGAAGAATGAGAATTCTTTTTGAATTTTTTAAATATAGAGAACAAAGAAGAGAATCAGATTAAACACAAAACCAAAAATAGATTTTTGTATTTTTCTTTATAGACTAGAACTAAACTAAAATTCAATCCAGAAGAAGAAGAAAGACCATTGTTTTTAACCCTCAGTTTTCTGCTAAAAAATTCTTCTCCCTTCAAAAATCGGATTAATTCCTTTTATGAAACGAATCCCTGATGAATGTGGGGCTCGGATTGAACGAAATCAATCCAATGCCTCACATTCATCCAACGAATCGTCTCTAGGACCTTCCAATCGCGTGCCTCCTCTCAAAATCGAGTGAGTGAACAGAAGCGAATCTTGGCATCAGAAAATCCGTTAACAACAGCAAGAGGATAGGTAGGGGGACGCGTGGGTTAGGGCTTGATGCTCACTCGCGTGAATTTTGACGATTTATTGGGACGGATTTGAGGCTTGACTCGCGTGTTCTTCAAAGATGAAGAACAGTCGCGGTTTTGGGATTAGGGGTCTGGGGGTTTGATTGACTGATTGCATTTCCGTGTGTATATGGATGGGTCGGGTCGTGGGAAGGAGGGGCGATTTGGGCTGGTCCGAATTGGGCACTAGTTGGGTATAGGATTTGGCCCAGATTCACATTATAAGTCCTAAACTATCCAAAAGTGTGAAACTACACTAATTGGCTAATTATAAAAATTATAAATAATACGTAATTCTAAATTAAAAGAGGAAAATTAATAAACTAAAAATTAACAGAAAAAATGTAAAAAAAATGGACTATTTTTGTGATTTTCAAATTTTATAAAGCAAATAATTACTGCTTAATTCTAAAAACGTAAAAACAAATCCTAAATGCAATGCATGATATTTTGGTACTTTTTCATGACTTAAATAAAACTTAAACACGCACAAAAATGCAAACAATTAAATAAAAATCCTACAAAATCCTGTAAAATGGTAAAAATTGGAAAAGTCTATTTTCTTTGATTTTATAAAAATGCAAAAAGTAAAATAGAGTCCTAATATATTTTAAAGTTAAACTAATTAACTCCTAAAATTGTTTAAAATCTATTTCGTGAAAAATTCAGCAATTAACAATTAAGAATGCAAAAGTGGATTATTTTTGTTATTTTCTTTATATTTTGTTCTAAAACAAATTAAACCCTAATTAATCCTAAAATATGAAGTTAAATCCCAAGTGCAAATGCCAAATGTATTTTTTTTCGTATTTTCATATGAATAAAAATGCACAAATAAAATGCAAACAATTAACACAAAATGACACCAAAATTCACAAAAATTGTAAAATAAAGAAAAATTATTTTGTTTGAATTTTGGGAATTATTCATATATAGGGCAAAAATCACGTGCTCACAACCATCAACAAATCTCATAATCCTTTATCGATCTGTGGGAACCAACAAAACCGCATGACAGGCTAACTCGGAGAACCGCATCTCATACTGCATCACAGTCATCTCTCCCTGATGCAACTGCTCGAACTGCTTGCGTAGCTCCTCTCAGCGAGACTATGGCACATACTTCTCCAGAAAGAGAACAGAGAACTGCTGCCAGGTAAGGGGTGCTGCACTAATAGGCCTACGCCTCTCATATGCCTCCCACCAAGTGAAGGCAGCCCCAAAAAACTGAAAGGTAGTAAAAGCTACACCACTGGTATCTAGAATCCCCGTTATACAAAGCATCCTCTGGCACTTATCCAAGAACCCCTGGGCATCTTCGCCCTCTGCACCGCTAAAAGTTGGAGGCTTGAGTCTACCAAACCTCTCTAGTTTACGTTGCTCGTCGTCTGGCATAACTGGTACCACAAACTCTTGAGCTGGTGCAACCGGCTGGGCTGGAGGTGCCTCCGGTGTCTGGAGTCCCTGCACAACCTGCTCAGGTGTGCCAGCAATGGGAGTCTGGGTGCCTCCCTCGGCCTGAGAAGTAGTTGCGGCCGTAGTAACTGAAACTGCCTGAGCCAAACCGATACACACTGATAAGATCTGAGCTAATGCCACTTGAAGTCCTGGCATCACAATGGGCACATCTGGTGTCTGAGCTGGTGTTGTTGTAGCGTCCACAACTAGCACCTAATCCTGAACTGGGGCAGCTGGTGGAAATGCAGGTGCTACCCTAGCTGCTCTTCCCCTACCACGGCCTCGGCCTTTGGTGGCCCCAGCTGGTGGTACTGGAGGTCGTCCATCCTGCCCGATAGCAAGTAACCTCACCATCTGTGAGAGAATGGAATAACAGAAGTTTAGTATTCGGATCAATAGATTTACACGAAAAGAATTTCAAGAATATGAAGATTTTCCTAAAGGTTCTGCAGCCTCTCGAGGATAAATACAGACGTCTTCATACCGATCTGTGAGACTCTACTAAACCGGATCATGACTCGCGAGACCTATGTAACCTAAGCTCTGATGCCAACTTGTCCAAATAACCGGTCGTGATGGCGCCTATCACATTACTAGGCAAGCTAACCCAAACCATTAACCACAATAAGTTCCTTTTATATAATTATTTTCTAACACAGGTTTAGATACCAAATTTTCATAATTATTTAAAACAACAAAATGTAAGCGGAAGTCAAATAAACATGAACTACATAGTCCCAAATATCTGGTGTCATGAGTCTAGAGCCTCTACTACATAACTGACTATCTGATACAACATAAGTCTAGAAAATGCGAAAAGAACAAGATAAGAAGGAGAAAAACGGGTTGCAAATGCCATGCAACTACCTTGAAATCTCTGGCAACCTCTGGATCAGCTGATGACCCTCACTCTGCCACTCGAACACCTGTATCTGCACGCAAGGTGCATGGAATAACGTGAGTACGCCAACTTAGTAAGTAACTAAAGTAAATAAGGTTTGAAAGTAGTGACGAGCAATTAAAAATCATATAAATAAACAACAGGATAAGAGGTCAACTTCACAATTTAAAACCAGTTTCGTTGTAAAATCATCAATTTCAGTTTAAACACTTGAAATCATATGCATAGAAATTTTTCAACAGAGGCTTATTCAAAAAGAAGAGTGAAATTATTAAAAACATCGTGATTGGGCCCCTCGGGCAAGGTATTACTTAGAACATGGCCTTTCGGGCAGGCTCTCAGTCACTCGTGACTCACTCTCGTCACTCAATACTCACTCTCAGCACTCAAGCTCATTAATATCTCATAATAATAGAAGTCATAGTAACTACTTCGGCGCATATCCTGATCCGTAATTGATAGTCGACTATGCTTACTAGGGTTGTACAAACTCCGGAGGGGCTCCTGTATCCCAAACGTCATATTGTTGCGGCGTGCAGCCAGATTCTATATATATATATATAGCTGCAGCGTGCAGCCCGATCCATGACTATATATCATTGTTGCGTGCAGCCCGATCCATAATATATATATATATTATGTTGTTGCGTGCAGCCCGATCCATAATATATATATATATATATATATATATATATCTAATTGATAGTTGACTACGCTCACTAAGGGTGTACAGACTCCGAAGGGCTCCTACAGCCCAAGCGCTATAATCTGCGGCGCACAACCCAATCCAATATATATATATATATATATATATATATATATATATATATATATATATATATATATATCGTTGCGGCGTGCAGCCCGATCCATAATTCATACATATATAAATATCCTCACCATTAGGTTCTCAACCTCTCTCAGTCATTAGCCTCACAGCCTCTCGGGCACAACAATAGAAATTAGGGAACTCAGCCCAAACAGTATTCACAATTAGAAGTGGAGTGTTAAACCCAGTTTTAAGCATTTAAGAAGGTAAAACATGACTGAGGATATGCTTTCAACAAGTAAAGTGAGGAAAAACAGTAAAAATGCCCCTAAGGGTCTCAACAGGTCGGCACAAGGCCCCAAACATGGCATACATCCTATAATACAGTATAAATGACTAAGGTACGAAATATTATAAGATTTTTAAATCAAATACGCGGCTTAATAGTCGCTACAGGACGGACCAAGTCACAATCCCTACCGGTGCATGCCCACACGCTCGTCACCTAGCATGTGCGTCACCGCATTTATCAAAACAAGTCAACTACCAGGGTTTTGTACCCTCAGTTCCAGATTTACAATAGTTACTTACCTCAAACCGGTGAAAATACTACTCGGCGACACCTTTTCCCCTGGAATTGGCCTCCACTCATGTTGAATCTATTCAAAATCAGAATCACGGCGTCAAAATATGCTAAGGGAATGAAGCCCAAGCAAAAACAATCAAATAATACCAAAAATTCCAAAATTGGCCAAACCCGACCCCCGGGACCACGTCTCAAAACTCGATAAAAATTACATCAACGGAATCCTTATCCTTCAATGAGTACATACATACCAAGAACACTGAAATCGGAGTCCAAATGACCCCTCAAATTCTCATTTTAATGTCTCTTAATCTGAAGCCCTAATTCCTCAATTTTAGGCTTAGATTCTATGATTTATTAGGTAGATTTCACAATAGAATCGAGTTTTAAGTCCAAAATCTTTACCTCCAACTGATTCCCCTCGAATCCCTCTTCATTCTCCTTCAAATAGCTCCAAAAACGACCAACAATGGAAGAAATAAACCCCACATTCACGGACAAGACGACCTTTTAAACCTTCTGCCCAGGCCTGAAATCCTTCTACGCGAACGTGGTCAAAGCCTTGCGTTCGCGAAGCACAAATTAACTTTGACCAAATTTCCTCTTTCGTGATCGCATCACCCCCATTGCGAACGCGATGATTTGCTCAAACCAATCTTCGCGATCACATTCTGCCTCTCGCAGACGCGATGAACAATTCCCCCTGAAGCTCAACTGCCCTTTTTGCTCTATGCGAACGCGACACCTCCCCTTCGAACGCGATGCAGAAACCCTTTGCCTTTCGCGAATGCATATCCTTCCTCGCAAACCCGAAGGATTAAATTCCACCATCCTTAAATAACCCTTCGTGAACGTGAAGACCCTCTCGCGAATGCGAAAGTCATTTTTGTACAGCACTGACTTGCAATTTTCTGCAGGTTCCAACTTCATGGAATGGCCCGATTGACCACCCGAAACTCACCCGAGGCCCCCAGAACCTCAACCAAAGGCACCAACATATCCCAAAACCTTATTCATACTTGTACCAATCTTTGAAACACCTCAAACAACATCAAATTGACCAAAACACATCGGATTCAAGCCTAAATTTCCAAAAACTTCTAAAACCGCTTTTGATAAAAAACCCGACCAAACCACGTCTGAATGACCTAAAAATTTGCACACACATCCCGAATAACACAACAGAACTATTGCAACTCTTGGAATTCCATTCCAACCCCTATATCAAAATCTCACCTATCAACCGGAAATCGCCAAAAATCCAATTTCGCCAATTCAAACCTAAATCTACTCCAAACCTCCAAAACTCATTCCGATCATGCTTCTAAGTCCCAAATCACCTCCCGAAGCTAACCGAATCATCGGAACTAACATCCGATCCCTCTAACACACAAGTCAACATCCAGTTGACTTTTCCAACTTAAACTCACTCTAAAGAGACTAAGTGTCTCAATCCTTACCAAAGCCTTTCTAAACTCGATCCGACCGATCCGATACCACATAACACGGATAAACAAAGCAAAGAGAAGCAAAAATGGGAAAAAAGAGCGGTAATTCATGAGACGACTGGACGAGTCGTCACACTGGAACTTGGGAAGGGTGTGGCCATGGACGCTGATAGAAGCAGGGCATCGCAGACAGCCTCTGTGCCCGTATTAATGGCTTATGCCGTTTTATCAGGGAGATCTCCCAAAGTGGAAGGAGTTTACCAGGAGCTGGCTCAGTGCGCTCTACTAAGGGTGGTACGTCATCCAATGTTAGAGGACATCATGTTAAGGTGACAGCTTAGGTTCATATGTCGACCCAGAGGATATCAATGAGTTCGTAGGTCGCCATACCCATGTGGAGGTCAGAACGGAAGGGTATGATCATCATATAGTCATCCCATAGGACTAGAACTTGCTACTGAACTTTGAGCAAGTGGCGTCTGATCTAGCTCCTCTATGGGCCGCCCCTGAAAACGAGGTGTTTAGAGAGATGCACGACATGGAGTTGTCTAAGAAGATCGCCGGTATTGCCATGCAGGTAGGTATCTTTTCTTCCCTTTTTGTCGTTGGGTTTGTGTGATGATCATCATTTTTCATTTTGTTTCTAACTCCTTTTTTGCCAGATCCTCTTCATGGAGATTGAACGGGAGCGTTGGGAGAGAAGAAGGATGGGCCTTTTGAGAAGATGTCGTCCAAATATCAAAAGTATCGTGCTAAGAATCATGCGATGGCCGATATTTATCATCAGGACCCTGAGTTTCAGTTGTTTCGCGAGGGGCTCAAATAGTGGGAGTACCAATTAGAGCGTAATATTGAAGAGTTGAGGGAGCGGGATGAGGAGCTCATGAAAACTGTTGCTCGTAATAGTGAACTCGAGGCGTCCCTTAAGGTGAAAGACAACGAGCATGAGTTGAGTAGGGGGTGATGGACAAAAATGCCGACTTGCAGGCAAAGGTGGCCAATTTGACCACTGAGTTAAATGCGAAGGCGGTGGAGGTAGAGGGGCTTAAGGGCGAGCTGAGCGTTGGTATTGATAAGTTGGCAACAAGTATTTCTGGAACTGCATCTTTGGAGAATGCCCTCCGCGTTTACAAGTTGGAGCTGGCTGAAGAGAAGGAGGCCTCTAGTCGTAAGGTTGCAAGGCTCGAGGGATGTGTCAAAGAACTGGAGGCAGAGCTGGCTACGTTAAATGGACAAGTGGCCTCGCTGAGGGTGGAGGATACAAGTCGACTTTCTCAGCCTTCTATGTCTCGTGCCTAAGCTCATCCAGTCGTTCCTCATCATTTATATGAGTTGTGGGTCCATGCTGAGGCTCGGCTTGACGTGTATAAGGCTTTTCACGCTGAGGGAAGGGAAACTGAGGCGGAGCTTTAGGTCGTGCACACCGAAGCTCGTGTGGCTCGTGAGGCTTGCGGGTACGACCCTCTTACACCTGACGGGGATGACATCAATTCTGGTGATGCGAACCGTCTTGCTTTGAAATCATGGTACGAAGATTCTTACCCCACTAGGGACGATGTGTAGTCTTTGTTTGTACTTTGCTTTTGTTTTGGGATTTTTGCAGAGGGCGTACTTGAGCCCGTTTGTAACGACTGTAAATAACATTTTGATGCAATGTAAAATATATTTTGTGGACTTTCTCTTCTTTGCAATGTCTATGGTATCTGGGGTACCTGTCGATGGCCTTGGCCATTGGGATGTTGCTTCGGATTGTCGTCGAAGTAGTATCCCATCGTAGTTCGAACGAGGTCGAACTCATGTTTTTTGTCGATGGCCTTGGCAATTGGGATATTGCTTTGAACTGTTGTTGAAGTAGGATCCCGTCGTAATTAGGGTGAGGTTGAACTCATGTTTTTGTTGATGGCCTTGGCCATTTGGATGCTGCTTCAAACTGTCATCGAAGTAGGATCCTGTCGTTGTTCAAGCGAAGTCGAACTCATGTTCTTGTCGATGGCCTTGGTCATTGGGATGCTGCTTCAAACTGTCGTTGAGGTAGGATCCCGTCGTAGTTCGAGCGAGGTAGAACTCATGTTTTTGTTGATGGCCTTCGCCGGTGGGATGTTGCTTTGAACTCTCGTTGAAGTAGGATCCCATCATAGTTCGAGCGAGGTAGAACTCATGTTTTTGTCGATGGCCTTGGCCATTGGGATGTTGCTTCGAACTGTCGTTGTAGTAGGATCCCGTCGTAGTTCGAGCGAGGTCGAACTCATGTTTTTGTCGATGGCCTTGGCCATTGGGATATTGCTTCGAACTATCATCGAAGTAGGATCCCGTCGTAGTTCGAGTGAGGTCGAACTCATGTTTTTGTCGATGGCCTTGGCCATTGGGATATTTCTTCGACCTGACATCGAAGTAGGATCCCGTCGTAGTTCGAGCAAGGTCGAACTCATGTTTTTGTCGATGGCCTTGGCTATTACTTGGAGATTTGATCGTATTCCCATAGGAAGACATTGATTTTATTCATGCAATGGATGTTTGATTGTATACTTGCAAGGATCACATGTCGATTAATGGAGATTTGATTCTGCACATACAATGGAGATGATTATCTATATCCAGTCTCTTTTACTTCGCCCCGGAGACCATGTCGACGGTCGGGGTAATGAACAACACTTCGATCCTTGAGGCGCCTCCCTTGCCACCTCATTAAAAACCTCACCGGGAAAACCCGATTGGGACAAAATCCGGGTAAGGGAAAAAGAGTACGACTTAGGTGACGTCTTCTTTTATAAGTGGAAGTACTTGGGATTAGCAACATTCCAGTTGTTTTGGAGTAGTTTTCCTTCCATTGTTTCTAAGTGGAATGCTCCTTTATTTGCTGTGGTTGTGATTTTGTATGGTCCGTCCCAGTTTGTTCCTAGTTTTCCCTCATTAGGGTCTTTTGCTGCTTGTGTTTTAGCCTTGAGGATGTAATCTTTGACTTTGAGCGGTCACACCTTGGCCCTCTTGTTGTAGTACCTTTCCACTTGCTGCTTCTGGGGTACCATTCTTATGTGGGACATGTCCCTCTGTTCTTCGACTTCATCTAGATATTGTAGCCTATTTTCATCGTTGCTTGGTCTGCTCTCGTTGGAGTATCTCAAACTGGGTTCTCCGACCTCGACGGGTATAACTACGTCAGTATCATAGACCAGGGAATATGGCGTCTCACTTGTGTTGGTTTTTGGCATAGTGCGGTATGCTCACAATACTTCCAGTAGTAGTTCAGGCATAGCCCTTTAGAATCCTCAAGCATCTTTTTCAATATATTCAGTATTACCTTATTGGAGGATTCGACTTGACCATTAGTGGCAGGGTGATATGGCGTGGAGAATATTCATTTGATGTGCCATTTTTCAAAGAATTCAGTCATTCTCTTTCTGACGAACTGAGGTCAATTGTCGCAGCTGATATCTTTGGGGATGCAAAATGGCATATTATGTTTTTCCATATGAACGCGATGACCTCTTGATCATGTATCTAAGTGTATGCACCTGCTTCCACCCATTTAGAAGTAATCAGTTAAAACCAAAAGGAAACGTACCTTACCTCATCCTGCTGGGAGGGGGCCGACTATGTCCATTCCCCACTTTATGAATGGCCATGGTGAAGTGATAGAGTGAACGAGTTCCCCCGCTTGATGTATCATAGTGGCACACTTCTGACACTATTCATATCTCAAGATATAGTCCGCAACTTCTTTTTTCTTGGTGGACCTATAATATACGGCGCAGATGAGGCATCGGACAAGGGTGTGGTTTCCCGTATGAGCACCACGGTGCCCTTCGTGTACTTCTTCTAATACTTGCCTTGTTTGATTTGGCCCAAGACATTTAGCTAGGGGGTCACCAAACACTCTTTTGTAGAGATCATCGTTTACGAGGCCGTATCGGGCTGCCTGTACTCGGAGTTTTTTGGCTTCCTTTTTACCTTGCGGAAGCGTTCCATCATGCAAATATGCTACAAGGCGATTACACCAATCCCAAGTTAGGTTTACATAATGTACCTCGACGTGGTTTATTGCGGAATGGAGAAGGGTGACCACATTTTCCCTGTTGATATTTTTGGTGGCCACAACTAGTTTGGCGAGGCCATATACTTAGATATTCTATGCCCTGGGTATCTAGTCAAGGCGACATTCATTGAATTCCGGCAGTAGTTTGTGAATTTCTGACTGGTACTTTTGTAGTCTCTGTTCTTTGATTTGGAAAGTCCCAGTGACATGGTTCACCACGAGTTGAGAGTCGCAATGGATGATGAGTTATCGGGCGTCATATTTGAGGGCTAACTTTAAACTTGCAATCACGGCCTCATACTCGGCCTCGTTGTTAGTTATCTCGGGACATCGTATGGACTGGTGAATTACTTCGCCTGTAAAGACTTCGAGGACGAGTCCCAGTCCCGATCCTGAGGCGTTAGAGGTGCCATCAGTGTAAACGACCCAGAGGTCGGCATGCATAGAAGCGATATGCGCTTCTTGTTCTACTTCAGGAAATATTTCTGCGCTAAAATCAGCGACAAAGTTGGCGAGCACCTACGACTTAATGGCTGTTTGGGATTGGTAGATTCTGTCATGCTCGCTTAATACTATGGCCCATTTGGCCAGTCTACCCGATAGTTCGGTGTGTGTAGGATACCTCTGAGGGGGAAGGTTGTCACTACCTTTATAGGGTGACTTTGAAAATACAGTCTGAGCTTTTGTGAAGCTACAACTAATGCCAAGGCTAGTTTTTCAAGGTGAGGGTACCTCGTTTCGGCATCGATTAAGGTATTGCTAATATAATAAATCGGAGATTGCGTACCTTCATTTTCACGGACCAATACTGCGCTTACCACAACTTTGGAAACTACTAGATACACAAGTAGACATTCTCTAGGGTCTGCTTTGACGAGTAGCGGTGGCGAGGATAGATACACTTTCAACTTTCTTAGGGCGTCGACACATTCTTCATTCCATTGCAGTCCATGGTTTTTCCTTAGCACATTAAAGAATTTGTGACATCTATCCGAGGACCGTGAAATGAACCTTGACAGGGTGGATACTCGTCTTCTCAGTTTCTACACCTACTTTTTGCTGGTCAGTATCTCCGGTATTGCGTCGATAGCCCTGATTTGATCCGGGTTGGCGTCGATACCTCTCTGTGATACTAGGAAACCCAAGAACTTTCCTGAAGTTATGCTGAAGGTACATTTTTCGAGATTCAGTTTCATTCCGTATTGCCTTAATATCTCGAAGGCCTCCGTCAGATGGCCGATATAGTCCTCTTTCGTTGTCGACTTTACTAGCATATTATCGATGTAAACCTCTATGGTCTTGCCGAGCTGTTCCTTGAACATCTTGGTAACTAGTCTTTGATATGTGGCCCCTTTGTTCTTGAGTCCGAATGACATTATCTTATAGCAATATTTCCCTCGGTGAGTGATGAAAGTTGTTTTCTCTTGATCTTCTTCGGCCATTAGAATTTGATTATAACCGGAATATGCGTCCAAGAAGCTCAACAATTCGTGCCCCGCTGTCGCATCGATGAGCTGGTCGATATGGGGCAACAAAAAGGAGTCCTTTGGGCATTCTTTGTTCAGATCGGTGAAGTCAACACACATCCGCCATTTCCCTTTTTTTTACCATGACCACATTGGTGACCCATTGGGGGTATTCTGACTCTCTGATGGAACCGTTAGCGAGTAGTTTATCAACCTCTTCGCTGACTGCCTCATTGATGGCGTCATTGAACTTTCTCCTTATTTTCCGTACTTGCGGATGAAGTGGATCGACATTCAGCTTGTGTGTGGCGATCTCCCTTAGGATTCCTGGCATATCTGTGTAGGAAAAGGAAAACAAATCGGCGTTGTCAGTTAAAAACTCACTATATTTACCTGGTTCCGTGAGGTTGTGTCCAACATAAACCTTTTTTGTGTTGTCCATATTGTCCAACTGGACGCGATCGAGATCCTCTATGGTTGCCTTGCAAGCTTCTGCAATGTTCAGATCTTTGATGGCTTCTACTTGTACGTCGGGTTTGGTTCCTAACATGGCTGATTGCTATGCCTCCGCACTAGCCCCTTTTAGTTGTTTGGAGTGTGCACAATCTTGGGCGATCCGATAGCTTCTTGGGAGGTGCGTGGCTCTCCTCGAATGCTAAATATCCACCATGGGGTGGGAAATTTGATTACTTGGTAAAAACTTGATGGGACGGCCAGCATGGCGTGTATCCATGGACGTCCTATGATAGCATTGTAGGTTGTTTTCTGATTCATGACGTGGAATATCGTTTCCAGGTTGACCCCTCCTGCCAGGATGGGTAGCATTATTTCTCCAGATGTTCGCTCCACTTCATTATTAAAACCTATTAGTGTTATGCAATGGGGTACTATTTTATCCTTGAGTCTCATCTACACAAGAACTCATGGGTGAACAATACATGTGCTGCTTCTGTCATCCACCATTATTATTTTTACATCGGTATCCGCGATGTGTAAAGCTATAACCAAAGCATCATAGTGAGGGAAAGACAAACCGTCGACATCCGACTTATTGAAGATGCTACTGTCTTCAAGGTCGTCATACCGTTAGTGGGCAACTGTCAGTTTGGGTTTATGTATGGTGGTGAATTTCACATGTTTGTTCACTGTATTGTCGCCGCCGTCAATGATCATTTGTATGGTACGAGCTGGTGATGGTGGCTTTGGTGGTCCTTGAGGTTGATCGCACCCTCGAGCGAAGTTGGCCCATCCTTTATCGCTCAGTAGTTCTTTTAGGTACCCCTGGTTTAACATCCTCACTATTTCTTATCGCAGACCTATGTAGTCTTCGGTCTTGTGTCCTCTCTCCTGGTGGAATTCACACAGGACGTTCGACCTTCTGGTACTTGGATCCAATTTTATCTTTTTTGGCCATTGCACTTTCGTGCCCAGCTTTTCCAGTGCGTACACTATCTTTGAATGGGAAACACAAAACTTATGAGCAGATAATAGTGGAGGCATACCTCTTTCATTTCGGAGGGGTTCAGTATGTCAGGGCGCGACATCCGCGTGTTGTGGAAGGGACGGATTGGATGTTCGGATATAGGGCTAATTCCTTTCACGATTGAAACGTGGTAGTTGATCCCTTCTCCTATCATTACGTTGATCTCTCTTTGTCTCAATCTGCAATGATGTTAATCGCTGAAGCGGTCCATTCAGATCGTCCTCGTCTGATCTCACTTCGGCGCAATAAGCATTGTGGATCTCTTCCCATGTGGTAGGGGGTACTTCATGAGTCTATTGAGTAGTTTTTTGGTTGCATTTGATTCGTTTCTGTTTAACCCATTTTGAAAGGCTGCTACTGCCATCCCTTCCGACATGTTCGATAGGCTCATCCTTACTCTGTTGAATCGGGATAGGAAATCCCGAAGTCCCTCGCCCATCATTTGCCTAACGGCAAAGATATCATTAACCCTAGCCCCGGCCTTCTTCGCTCCCGTGTTAGCGGTGGTGAATTTATCCGCCATCTCTTCGAACGTCGATATCGATCGTGTTGGCAGTTGGGAATACCATGTCAATGCTCCCCCCGTCAGAGTTTCACCGAATTTTTTCAGCAGCACAGGCGATACCTATTCTTTTGATAGATCATTACCCTTTACTGCGATAACATAATGGATTAAGTGATCCTCTGGATCAGTGGTCCCATCGTATATTTTCAAGTATGGCGGCAGTTTGAAGGTCTTTGGAATAGAATGGGGAGCTTCCCCTTTGCTGTATGGTTGTTCGACGAATCGGCCCACATCGCATTTTGGTAATAATTTTGGAGCGCCTGGTATTTTATCAACCCTCTCCTGATGTTCTTTCATCTGGCCGCAGGAGTGTTTTGTTCTCACTTTCCATCTCTTCCATTTTCTTTAAGATGGCCGTGAGTGTGTCGTTGCCTGTATCAACGAAAATACGGGTGTTACTTGTTCGTGTATCCTCAGGCTCATCGGCAGTAGCTGTGGTTTCTGTGGGTAGTGCGTCTTCGATACCTCCCTGAATGGGTTTCTCGAGCATGTTGCTCAAGGTGTTCGTTAACCATTATTCTAGTAGCCTCTTGACAGCCGGCAACATTTCTCCTGCCACGGATGTTGAGGTTCCCCTCTCGCGCAAGATCATTAGATCCCCGTGGGGTGGAGGTGAGATCTCCCCCTCTGGTGTAACACTTGGTGTTGCATTCTCATTATCTTCTCCACTGGCTTAGTTGATGGAATTCAAGAGGTTGTTTGTGACATCCACTAGTGCCTTTAGCCTCGCTTCTCCCTTTCCCGCTATCGCTGGTTTTTATGAAACTGAAGAAAAGTGATTATTACTTTCAAGAATCTAGGTGAAAACTACGATTTCAGCTATAGAAATCCCCACAAACGGCACCAAATTGTTTGACTCAAAAGATATCAAAACCTTTTTGAACAAATCAATCAAACAGTGAAGGGGTAAATCTTAGCTGAGGTTAATAATCGCTAGAATGATTGATAGAGAAAGAGTAGATAGATCACAAGTTTTATTTTTATTCCTGAATAGTAATGTTTCCAAAATTTCCACTACCCATTACAAGGTTATTGTCCCCTACTTATACTAAGAGAAAAGCTCTTCTAAACTATACAAGACAAAAATACAAGGAATATTCCTGATATCTCCTAATGGCTATACATTATTACAAGGGTCGTCCAGTCTCTAGTTTGTTTCAGGGTCGTCTCCTTCAGGGCATCGATTTAAGGAGGCCTCATCAATCGTCGTACTCATCGTTGGTCAAATTTGGACCCATACAGTTAGTCCCTCTGCTTGTCGGGGTCGCGTCTGGGTGTGTCCTCGATGAGCGGACACCATGTGTTCCTATGGAGAAATTTGAGCCGTTGTGACGTTACAAAATGGCTAATAGGGAAAGGTCAGCGTGCTGAGCAAGACACCATTAATATACTTTACTGGGAAATGATGTCATCTTCACGTGCGTCATCATCACGCACGTGTTTTAGGCAGGAGTTGATGGCTTGACGCTTTGGTTCTAGCATTATTGTGTGACTTTTTGCATCGACACCACCCAACCCTATAAATAGGTGAAGGGTTTGTTTTTTCGAAAGTTGTTGGCCATTCCTCTCTTGATATCCTTCGTCATTATTCCGAGCTTTCCTTCATACCTTCCTTCTTCTTTTTACATTCTTCATTCGAAGCTTTTTACTTCTTCTTTCTGTATTGATATCCCTTTGAACGATATTATGCCAAGGTCTCATCGTTCTCGTGAAGAGGTTATTGAGGCCACCCCATTTTCCACGGCACCCCTTCTCGCGGTGAAGATACGGTGGTAGAGGAGGGTGACATCCTTCCTACGGTGGAGGAGCTACTGTTAATGCATCCCTTGCCTCGAAGTGACTTCCTTAAAGATCCCCCTCCCTACTCCGGACCCCGTATTCTCTGAGACGGAGCAAGTTCATATCGATGCTCTTCGTGTGAAGTATGACATTCCCGCTCATGTAGATATAGTTCCGGGGGGAGAAATTACGTAGAGGTCCACAGACCCGGGTACTGTGCTTTCTATGAGTACCCTTTTATGATTGGCTATACTCTTCCTCTCTTCCACTTAGCGGAAGAATTCTGTAGATTCTACCAAGTATGTCCGGCATAACTTTTGCCGTATACGCTCAAGATACTTCTGTTGCTGACCAAGTATGCAAAATGGCAGATTGTAACGTAACGTTTCCATCCACCACCTTTTGCACATGTTCACGCCAAGCTTTCACAGAGGTACCATGGTGCACTTCAGGCTCCGTGGTACGAAAGGGCTGGTGGTCAGGACAGATGACCGAGCAAGTCACAAGTTTTGGCACAAGTATTTCTTCGTCAAAACCGAATATGTCGTTTCTGACTCCGCCAGGTTCCCGTAAGTGTCGCCACTCATTTTACTTTTTTTTTCCTCTGTTTTCATTATAAAGTTTGTTCGCTTCCCGTCTACAGCTATGTGATGTCCTCCATGCCCTGTTGCGGATATCAGCGATTGGGTAGCCCGTCTGTTGCCTCATGCAGCAGAAACTTGAGATCGGCCCACCTTCATGAAGTGTTATGGTCCTAAATTCCCCTTTGGTAAATGTCTTCCTTACTACTTCGTTGGCCATATGACCTTGTTAATTGATACGACCATTCGTGAGGACAGGTCGAGGAGCTTCCAGGTGAAGGGCGCCAGTTCATGCATTTCGAGAAGCCGTTGATACTGCAGACACGCAGTTTGTTTTGAGTGAATCTGTTCGAGAGGGTCGTCCTCAACCTATTCAATTAGAAGGTCCATCTTGAGTTGTGGTCGTGAGGGAGGAGGCTTCTGCGGTGCCAGCCTCCCATCTTTTGGACGAATCCCCTAACGGGTATGAGCCATTGTCGAGAAAAAGGAGGAGGCTGGATGTCACGACCCCAAATACCCAGTTGTGATGCCGCCTATCACATTAATTAGCAAACCAACCCAAACCATTAACCACAACAAGTTCCTTTTATATAACCATTTTCTAACACAGGTTTATATACCACATTTTCATAATAAGTGTTTAAAATAATAAAATATAAGCGGAAGTCAAATAAACATGAACTACACAGCCCCAAATATCTGGTGTTATGAGTCTAGAGCCTCTACTATATAACTGAATGTCTGATACAACATAAGTATAGAAAATGCGAAAAGAACAAGATAAGATGGAGAAAAGAGGGTTGCGGATGCCATGCAACTACCTTGAAATCTCCGGTAACCTCTGGATCAGCTAAGGACCCTCACTCTTCCACTTGGGCACCTGAATTTGCACAAAAGGTGAAGGGAGTAACATGAGTACACCAACTCACTAAGTAACTAAAGTAAATAAGGTCTGAAAGCAATGACGAGAAAGTAAATAAGGTTGCTTTTGATCCGTTTCTGTTTAACTCATTTTGAAAGGCTGCTACTGCCATCCCTTCCGACACGTTCGGTAGGCTCATCCTTACTCTGTTGAATCGGGCTAGGAGATCTCGAAGACCTTCGCCCGTAATTTACCTGACGGCGAAGATATCATTAACCCTAGCCTCGACCTTCTTTGCTCCCGCATGAGCGGTGGTGAATTTATCTACCATCTCTTCGAATGTCGATATCGATCATGCTAGCAGTTGGGAATACCATGTCAATGCTCCCCCCGTCAGAGTTTCGCCGAATCTTTTCAGCAGCACAGACGATACCTGTTCTTTTGATAGATCGTTACCCTTTACTGCGGTAACGTAATGGATTAAGTGATCCTCCGGGTCAGTGGTCCCATCGTATATTTTCAAGTATGTCGTCATTTTGAAGGTCTTTGGAATAGAATGGGGAGCTGCCCCTTCGCTATATGGCTGTTCGACGAATCGGCCCACATTGCATTTTGGTAATAACTTCGGAGCGCCTGGTATTTTATCAACCCTCTCCTGATGTTCTTTCGTCTGGTTGTGGAGTATTTTGTTCTCTCTTTCTATCTCTTCCATTTTCTTTAAGATGGCTGTGAGTGTGTCGTTGCCTGTATCAGCGACAGTACGAGTGTTACTTGTTCGTGTATCGTCTGGCTCATCGACAGTAGCTGCGGTTTTTGTGGGTAGCGCGTCTTCGATACCTCCCTGAATGAGTTTCTCGAGCATGTTGTTTAAGGTACTCGTTAACCATTCTTCTAGTAGCCTCTTGACAGCCGGCAACGCTTCTCCTGCCGCGGATGTTGAGGTTCCCCTCTCGTGCAAGATCGTTAGATCCCCGTGGGGAGGAGGTGAGATCTCATCCTCCGATGTAACACTTGGTGTTGCATTCTCATTGTCTTCTCCACTGGCTTCGTTGAGGGAATTCAAGAGGTTGTTTGTGACATCCACTAGTGACTTTAGCCTCGCTTCTCCCTTTCCAGCCATCGCTGGTTTTTATGAAGCTGAAGAAAAGTGATTATTACTTTCAAGAATCTAGATTAAAACTACGATCAGCTATCGAAATCCCCACAAATAGCGCCAAATTGTTTGACTCAAAAGATATCAAAACCTTTTTGAACAAATCAATCAAAAAATGAAGGGGTAAATCTTAGCTGGGGTTAATAATCTCTAGAAATATTGATAGAGAAAGAGTAGATAGATCACAAGTTTTCTTTTTATTCGTGAATAGTAATGTTTCCAAAATTCCCACTACCTATTACAAGGTTATTGTCCCCTATTTATACTAATAGGAAAGCTCTTCTAAACTATACAAGACAAAAATAAAAGGAATATTCGAAGGAATATTACCAATGTCCCCTAATGGCTATACATTATTACAAGGATCGTCTAGTCTCTAGTTTGTTTCAGGGTCGTCTCCTTCAAGGCGTTGATTTAAGGAGGCCTCATCAATCGTCGTACTCGTCGTCGGTCAAATTTGGACCCATACAGAAAGTATATGGCTAAAATAAAAATAACACTTATTTCAGCCCCAAAAAACAAAGAAACCTCAAGTGACCAACAAAAGTAAGTTTGAACATGCGGTAGTATTACAATTTGAATTATAATCTCAAACCTTAATATAAAAAAAAGGATGTGTGTTTTTGTTTTTGGTTTAACCATCCATTCTATATCTCAAACTTATTAGTTCAATTAATTTGAATTTGTACTAAACAAGTTCACTAAAGGATAAAACACTCTATGACAAGATTTTTCATTATCCCAGACCTCAAGTTTAAGCTCCCTAATTAAGGAAGGAGAAATCTCAATTATGATCGCATTACACTTTTCGTTGGTGTGAAGGCAAATAAAAGATTTTCAATGGTAAGCGAGGGCGAGATTCACGTGACATCATCGAAAATTACCTACAGATGGAAGAAGGTTAGCCTGTCAACCATCAAACTGCTTTTCAGTTATAAAGTTCATTTCTTTTAGTTTTTAGACTTGGCAATTGCCAAACCTATAACAAACGCCCTTTATACATACTACTACAAAAGATATATATAGATTCAGTTTACTTATAGATGGAGTAGTTATGGCATATGACTCACTCAACTTTCTATTTACACATTTACAGTTGATGTACGTAAAACGAAAACAACATACTAAATCTGGCTCAGTTGTTGCCACGTGTTGCAACAGTTAAAGCATTATTTCATTGTAAGGTACTATTCAATAATGGACTGCAATGATATTCCTAGGTCATTGCTACAACGAGAAACGTAACATCAACTTACCGTTTGCTATCTTCGCTACAAAAAGCACAAAGAAGAAAAAGAAAGAAGAGAAGAAAAGCAACGGTATATGTATCAATTAATTTAAAATGACCAAATTCAACAATTTAAATGTATCCATAGAAACTTATATAGGTCTTATGTAAAGTAAGTTGAAGACAATGAAAAAAGTTACAAAATGTGCATTTTTCTGGTCGTGAATAAGTCTATTGTTTAATATAGTACCTGACATTGTAGCTACTGCGCGTCTGTAATTGCATTTTCACATAAAAGAACAAATGATCATTTCCCTGTTACAAGGCAAGATTATAATTTGTTGTCACTTTCAAGTTTCTACACTGATGGGATAGGGAACTGAAATGGAATATCATTTTCAGAATACTGTTTTTTTTTTTCGGTTCATGAGTGTGTTTGTAAATTATGCAGTATATTTCAAAGAGTGTTAATGCTGTGACAAGTTAGACATCATTTGGGCTCATCTATTGCATGACAGATCGGGACTGAAACGTGATGGGTTGAAGATTGATCCCGAGTTCCATCGAACCAAGGTACGAAGTTAGAACATACGTCTTCAAGATAATCGAGCCCGTGACTCTGGAATCGACCCGACTCCGAATAAGCTCGATGAAACATTATCGGACCAAATAACGGAAGACCGAAATATCCGTAACCGGTCGGATATCACGACGGGAGTCTTGACACGTATCAATGAGAGACCGGTTAATTAGTGAATCATGAGATTCCTTACCTTTTATAGAATTGTATCTAAAGTAGGAGTCCCCTACTATATAAAGGGGGTCTGATTATTTGCAAGACACATTGTAACACGCTTTTCAAAGTAATATACGGTTATTACTAATTCTTATTATCTTATCATTTTGTTCCGATACCGATTAAGACATTTTTGACTCGAGGGTGACCAACCTTCAACGCCAAGATTGTTCAACTTGTGTGGTTTGCATTTACTTTTTACTCATTGATTTCAATATTAATCTGATTTTCTAAATCTGTATCAAGTTAGATCACGTATTCTTAAAACTGCGTATAAATTCAATAGTTATTCGATTTTAAGGGTAAACAAATCTTTGATGAGTCAAGGTTATATGTTGTTCTTCGTTTTTCTTTTCATTCCATTTTATTCTTGTTCTCATTCTTTAAATTTCTTCTTATTTATTTTATACCTTAACTTCAGTTTTGGAATTAATATTGTTTTATAATAGCATTCACAATGTAGTCTCTAAGAGCGTTTGTTTAGAGAAGATCTTTTTCTCTTATAAGTTTTCTTCTCTTTTATATTAGTATGGAACAAAAAGAATTAAATTATTTTGATTAGTAACTGCATATACAAATGTATTTAGGTATTTCACTCACTTAGGTACGTGTTTGGAAAGTCATGTGTGTATTAGTGGGAAATAACTTTACCATGTGGACTAGTACAACCGTAAAAAATCTCAATTCAGGACTTGAAAACTCAGGAAATGCAGAAATTCCAAATAGTTCTGGACCTGGAGGTTCATGTACGCTGAATAATTCTAATTTACAAAATTTAGATATAACCTTGTAGAAATAACTCAAGAAACAAAATAAACGGAACAAATATCGGGTGTAGCATTGGTAATAAAAGGTGTGGATATGGACAAATATTCATAACAACCTGATGGTAGGATAGAAACCTGTATTTTAGTCATAGTTTGTACTCTAATTACTGTATTTTACTTGTATTTGAGCTTGAATGATTGTGAATTGTACTTATTATGTATTTTATACCTTGCAGGACGTGATTCCGAGTTAAAAAAAAATCGGGAGGTCGTGCCCCCCTTTTTCTCGCAAAATTGGGTTTAGGACATTTGGGAGGACAACTCGTTCCCTTTCGGGAATTGGGTTTGAATTGGAGAGTCACCACCTAATGATTAAAGTGCATTAGGATACTAAAAAGGGTTTGTTTTTGAGTAACTAGAGATTGGGTAAGAGCTTGAAATTATCCCAAGGGGAAGGTGTTAGGCACCCCTCAGGATCCACTAGTGTGGTTCCCGGCCAGACAATTATTGTGACTTTAAGCGCAAACGACACGTAGGCAAATAAAACTTCAAGTAAGAGGGGGTTTCACATAATGTTTACAAATAAACAAAGTTGGAAAGAATTAAAAGAAGGCTGAGAGAAACAGTTTGAAATTTCAAAGAAACGACAAAAAAAACAAATGAAATGGGGTTGTAGGTTTATAAATAATATGGATCACCCCACACAATGTTCGTTAATCACTCCTCGATGAGGGGTTATACGTAACATTACCGCGTGGTCATCATATCCATATCTACCCTTTCCCACTCCGTTAAGGTATTAAACGCGGAATGGTCTCATTTACTTATTGCATGCTATTACCCGCCCCAACCCTATCAGTCCCGGAGGTATTTGGGACTACTAATCCTAAAAGGGAAGGGGTATGAGGTTTTTACGGTTTTAAAAGCTCAAAATTCTAAGGCGACAATCAAAACATATATATAGCAAGCATTGAGAAAACACATAAACAGGTACGGCTCAAATAGACCTCCTTAAACCAAAGAAAAGTATATGGTTTAGCATGTCTTGCACATACTGATTAGGGTCTGATTAAAACTTACGAAGTTAAAGCAGACTGATTTATCACATATTTTCAGATAAGAAGTCCGAATTATACCTGCCTACTGGTTGTAATTAATAAAGACAGGTACAGTTAAAACTTTTACCCTACTACTTGCCTAAGTGCTAGGCGAAACCTATAGGCATGATATCTACTGGTTTCAGAAACAAAGAGGTAAACTGATTACAGAAAGGTCGCCAATTTTAACAGAATAAAACAAGTTTTACGATTGATAACGCATTACTACTAACAGATTAAACTTAAAACGAGTGAGGCGATTCAGATTTTTATTAGAACCCCTATAGGCATGCTTTCTAAGTGTTTGTTAAATTAAAACACTAGTATAGAGAAGTGCAGAAACATGTTGTCTAGGCGTTGTATTTTATTACGAACATGATATCTACTTACACTGATTATTAAGGCCTATAATTATGTTTGCCTAATGAGTGAGGAGTATTTAAGAATCAGAAAGGTCCTATAGGCATATTATCTACATGCATATCAATCCTATAGCCATGGTATCTATGCAGAAATTCTTATAGACATGTTATCTACAGATGAGAATGCAGAAGTTCTTATAGTCCCGGTGTCTATATGCGAATGCAGAATTCTATAGGCATGATTTTTATATGTGAGTGCATAGATTCAGAAAGAAACTCTTATAGTCAAGATGTCTACATGATATGCAGAAATTCATAAGTAAACTGTAGACAGGATGTAAATGCAGAAATTATTAAACCTTTAGGTAGGATATCTATGTGAATGAAGAAATTAGTAAACCTATAGGCAGGATATCTATGTGAATGCAGAAATTAGTAAACCTATAGGCAAGTTATCTACCCTTTGCATACATTTATTCCATCCCCTTTTCACTAGCCGTTCCCAATCGTTTATTACAAGTTATTATAGCTCCGAATGAATAAGAAAAGTAAAATTACATCAGCAATTAAAGTACAACCAAGGGGAGCCTAATTCAGACTCCATGTCTGAAGTATGAGATGAACCAACTTCAAGAGATCATGAACCAAAGCCTTTCTCTTATTTGGATGTGTAAGAGTTCCCTAAGAGCCTCATAGGGACTCCGGGCAGTGCTCACACCCAAATGTGTAACCAGATTAGGATATAGTGCAGCGTGGAAGGGTCAGCCCTCAAGTGTCCATGTTCAGAGGGAACTCAAGGTCCCAAGGCAAGGCTCACAAGAGGAGGGCAGAACTTAGAAGCTAAGAAAGAGTGCGAGTGCAGGAGTGAAATTCTGAAAAAAAGGGAAAGGGAAGAGGGGAATAACTTGAAATCAGTGCCTAGAGGGGTATAGGGGAGTAGGGAATTTATAAGAACACAAGAAAAACAGACTGATGGGCATACTCAGCAATGAGATATACTGGCACACCCTCCAGCCTGTTATAGGTTAGGACCTCACGGATTCAAAACTTAGGTCATGGGGAATAACTCATGTTGCCATGCCCTAAGTCACTACTTACAAACACATAGGGGTAATGGGGTAGGGAGCAACGATTCACAATAGAAATAGGCAGTAGAACATAGGCATGTTAAGTTAAATATTGAACTCTACATAAGCAGTAAAGTAACCATGGATATAAAAACTTTAAGTAAACACATTGTGAATGCTGAAACTAAAATTAGGACATACCAGTTTCAGAGAAAACAAACAAAGAGAAAGCAGTAGTCTTGTAATGCCAAAGTGTAAACGAGCAATCAGAATGCTATGAGTTCAGAAGAGAATTGTGAAGTCTAAAGTGTAAAAGTATTGAATTGAAGGTTTCCCAAAGTGCAGAAGGGTCTTGCCCTTTTATTGTGCAGAAAGCAAGTAGATATAGGTAAGAAAATAGTTTGGAAATCAATAACACAAGGTCTCCCTTTAATTAAGGGATTCTGATTTCAAACAGGCAAAATAATTAAGGAAAGGGGGCAATCAAAACTTTTCCAGAGCAGTACAAGAGTGGTAAATACATAGAGGTTTATTTAAGGACAAAGTCTTGATAGTAAATGGTTTGTGCAAATAAGGAAAGGAAATCAGTTAACAGCTAGTAAATCAGAAATTGAGGATTTCGTATGAATGAACCAGGTCAGAAAGATGGGAAAGATTTCGACTTAAGGAAAATCAGTACCAATCAATTAAACTTATTAAAAGGAATTATGAATTAATCACAAGCTGGAAAACCATTTTGAAGAAAGATTCCTCATATATTAAAGCAGACAGATACGTTAAACATGAAGAAATTTGTCATGCTATTCAACAGAAGAGTCTAGTGTAGGAGAATCAGAATTGTGTACAAATAAAAGAAGTTCACACTTAGTTCATAGACCCAGAAATAAGTCTGAAAGAGTCAAGAGTCCTCAAACAGAACCCTAGTTTGATCATATGACCAAACTCGGAGGAAACCCCTAAATTCTAGGGTTTCCGACTCGAGTCGAGTACAGAGATGAGGAGGCAACAGGCTCAGAGATTTCTTTTCAGAATCTCATGAGAAGACAAGAAAATACAATTAACATTCAAAGCAAACAGAGTGTAGGAGCATAATGAGAGAATAGTCAAGATAGTAAAAGAAACGTGTTTAAGAAAACCTTTTAGAAGGGACTTAAACAAGGTTCAGTAGAAGAAAAAGCAATAACACTTAGGAGCACAATAGGAGATACAGCATAAGAAAGTACTTTTTAGAAGGAACTTAGCCAAGGTTCAGAAGAGAAAAGAGATGGTATTACACTTAAGAAAACCGTAGAAGAAACATGTTTAAAGAGGTCTTTTAGAAGAACTCAGACAAAGTTCAGTAGAAGGAAAACAAAACTTAAGAACTTAGTAGGAAATACATACAATATAAGAACACAAAAAATACTGGAAAAGCAGAGCAAAAGTTTATATATGGTTTCAGAAGAACCCTAGAATGAGAAAGGCTTTGAAAAGGTCTCCGATCTGAGTCGGAGAAGTCAGAAACAAGCTCGTAAGACCAGGACACGCCGGAGCAAAGCCGGAGATGGCCGTAGAACCTTGAATCGGTGGAGATCTGGACGAAAACCTTCGAGGTCAGACCTCGAATCTTCAAGGACCAAGTGTATAAGAGCAAAGGGAGGTGAGTATAAGGTTTCCATGGCTTGAGAAGCCATGGATTCCGGTGGGTTTTGAGGTGAGGATGATGAGAGGCTGCTAGGGTTAGGGGAAGGTTCGAGAGAGTTTGAGAGATGAGAAGATTCAGATGTGGCGGTTGGTGAGAAATGGGATAGGGTTGGGGGTGTTTGGGAATTAAAAAAGGAAAGGGGAAATTCTGGTCGTTGATCAAAATGATCAACGGCCTAGATCAAAAGGGGAAACCGGGCGGGTTGGATAAGCGGGTTAGGGGCGGGTTATTTTTGGAATTGGGCTGGCCCGTTTGAATTTGAAATTGGGGTTAATTGGGGCTGATTTTAGGCTAAAATTGAAATAAAATAGGGCTAGTATTTAAATAGCCATTTTCTCCCTTTTATTTTATAAAAAATAGTAAAATGATTTCTGAAAACAAATTGAAAGTACTAAATTAATTAATAATATATAAATATTAAATTAAAAATACTAGAATCAATTTTGTAATTATAAACATAATTAAATCTTAAGATAGGTTAAAATTGCAATTATATGCAATTTAGCTTTAAAATACTAAATAAATTTGTAAAAATGCGTAAAAATTACCTTAGTTATATTTTGGTATAAATATGAGAATAAAATAAATTATTCACCAAAATGATAATTTTGGAAATAATTATTAGTTTTTGTACTGCTAAAATAGTGCAATAAATTGATTTAAAAAATCTTTTAAAATGAGGAAAAATACTAAAACATTTGGATATACTTATGTATGCATACATAGGATTTTTTGAAAGTATTTTTCATATATAAAATATACAGGGAAAAATTGGGTATCAACAACTGCCCCTCTTTACCCGGGAAGGATGAAAGATTTGTCGGGTAAAGATATGATGGCCAATTTGACCGAATGAAATGGTTAGAAGAATCCGACCGTGCTCTGGTTCCTGAGCTGCCTACACATCCCTGGTCTTACAGGAATCAAGCCATATGTAGTTCAGGATCCGTCAGCGAAATATGCCGATGGAGATTTTTTCAAAAAACGTACGAGATATTTAGGTTGAGATGGATGGTCAAAGTCTACTAGGCTGCAGGAACGGGAGAGGGATCACTCCTTCTGAGACGGCCGTTGTTAGCCGGTTTACCTGCAAATAAGAAATACAAGCGTATATTATGCGTAAATTTAAACATGATGCAAGTTCACGTTGGACCATGAATGTTGTCTTTAGACGGTTAGGATGACGTCCTTGGACCATGATGTCCTGGGCCATGAAGCGTATAATAAAGGATTCACGGGCCATGAAATGATGCTCTCCGGATATGAAAATGATGCCTCCGAACCATGATGCCTTTGAATAATGATATGCAAAAGATTAAAAGGGATCCTCGGGCCATGGCGTGGTGTTCTCGGGCTATGCAAATAGTGACTCTGAACAATGATGCCCTCGGATAATTTGGCAATCTTTAAGCCCATGAAATGCAGTAGGGTGGCGATCTTTCAGCCAATGAAATGCAATAAGTGGCGATCTTTCAGCTAATGAAATGCAATGAGTGGCGATCTTCAGCCGATACAAGATGAAGTGGCAATCTTTGAGCCGATGCAAGGTGTAAATGAAGTGGCGATCTTTCAGCCGATGCAAGGTGCAAATGAAGCGACGATATTTCAGCTATACGGATGGAGGTAGAGCTTAACCTCAGAAGGCAGAATGGTAGCCCTATGCAATGCAGAGAATGTAGATGGAGACAGAGCTTAGTCTCGGAAGGCAGAATGGTAGCCTTATGCAATGCAGAGAATGCAGATGGAGACAGAGCTTAGTCTTGGAAGGCAGAATGGTAGCCTTATGCGATGCAGAGAATGCATATGGAGACAGAGCTTAGTCTCGGAAGGCAGAATGGTAGCCTTATGTGATGTAGAGAATGCAGATGGAGACAGAGCTTAGTCCCGGAAGGTAGAATGGTAGCCTTATGCAATGCAAAGAATGCAGATGGAGGTAGAGCTTAACCTCGAAAGGCAGAATGGTAGCCTTATGTAGGAAGTAAAAATGGCAAATTGCAATAGAGTTTTCTTAGCTGATAGCGGATTGCGGTATCGTGATTGCTGGGGATATTGTGCCTGCTAGGGACACTGTTGTGTGGGTAGCAGTTGTGAATTCCTGATTAGTATGAGCGTATAGTATATTCGATGATTTTCCAACTCAGGTGCCTGTATCCAAAGAAAATCGTGAGTTTTGTAAAGGGGAAAGGTTAGTTCGTATCCTCGCTGACTTTGCTTGACCTGCTCGGCTTTGATCTGGTGATACTGCCTGTATTATTGCGGTAGCGTTGCTAAACAGAGCGATTTCAGAAATACATATGCATGATTTTAGAAAAAAATATAAATGCATAATTAATGATAATTTCTTTTAGATGAACCAACGACATGCGACGTGGTCCAAGACATTGCATCCTTTCTTGTTATGGAATTTTGAGGGTCCTCCTCAAAATTCTGCCCCAGTTTACTGGGTTACTGCTTCTGATGGCTGCTCGCGGCGAATGGCTGAAATCACTTCAGAATTTTGAGGGTCCTCCTCAAAATGCTGCCCCAGTTTCCAATAGCGGGGGGAATCAGGTCATGCGTAGTTCAAATTACATCATATAAGGATTACACATAGTATCGCTTGACTGCGTCTGAATTGATCAGCTTTTGGCCAAACTTCTCCGTCCATTTCTGCAAGTATGAGGGCTCCTCCTGTCAGGACCCGGTGAACCATGTATGGACCCTGCCCGTTGGGAGAGAATTTCCCTTTGGATTCATCTTGATGTGGAAAGATTTTCTTTAACACCAGCTGCCCCGGTGTGAATTGCCTTGGCTTGACTCTTTTGTTGAATGCTCTGGACATCCTATTCTGATAAAGTTGACCATGGAAAACTGCATTCATTCTCTTTCCATCTATAAGATCTAACTACTCGTAACGATTCTTCACCCATTCTGCATCGTCTAGCTCTGCTTCCTATATGATTCTTAATGAGGGAATTTCCACCTCGACTGGAATGACTGCCTCTGTACCATAGACCAGCATATAGGGGGTTGCTCCTGTCGATGTGTGGACTATGGTGCGGTGTCCCAATATAGCAAATGAGAGCTTCTCGTGCCACTACTTATGCTTATCTATCATTTTCCTTAGTATCTTCTTGATATTCTTGTTGGTAGCCTCTACGGCTCCGTTCATTTGAGGTCTGTAAGCTGTAAAATTCTTGTGTTTGATCTTGAAGGTTTCACACATGGATTTTATCAAATCACTGTTGAGTTTGGAGTCATTATCAATAATGATTGACTCTAGAATTCCGAACCGACAAATGATACGGTCGCGGACGAAGTCTGCTACGACTTTCTTAGTCACTGCCTTGTATGATGCTGCTTCAACCCATTTGGTGAAATAATCAATTGCCACTAGGATGAACCTGTGCCCATTTGATGCGGCAGGTTCGATTGGTCCGATAACACCCATTCCCCAAGCGGCGAACGATCATGGTGAGATTGTTGCATTAAGCTCGTTCGGAGGCACCTTTATCATATCTGCATGTATCTGACAGCGGTGGAACTTCCGGACATACTGGATGCAGTCCGTTTCCATATTCATCCAAAAATAACCAGTTCGGAGTATCTTCTTGGCTAAGACAAAACCATTCATATGTGGCCCGCAGGTTCCAGCATGGATTTCTTCTAGTAATTTAGATGCTTCTTTTGCATCAACACACCTTAGTAATCCCTCATCAGGAGTCCTCATGTACAGGATTCCTCCGCTGTGGAAGAAATTATTGGATTATCTTCAAAGTGTATGCTTTTGAATAGGGTTTGCAAACTCTGAGTATTCTCCTTTCGCCAAATATTCCTTGATGTCATGAAACCAAGGTTTTTCATCCATTTCTTCCTCGACGTGAGCACAGTAAGCTGGATGATCGTAGATCTTTACTAGAATAAGGTCAATGAAATTCTTATCTGGATGTTGTATCATGGATGATAGGGTAGCCAATGCATCGACAAACTCATTTTGGATTTTGGGAACATGCTGGAACTCTGTCTTTGTGAACCTCTTTCTCAACTCCTGTACATGATGCAGATAAGGGAGTATCTTGGAGTTCTTGGTTGCCCATTCTTCTCGGACCTGATGTATAAGCAAGTCTGAATCCCCGATCATTAACAACTGTTGGATGTTCATGTCAATGGCCATCATGAGTCCCAAGATGCAGGCCTCGTACTCAGCCATGTTGTTGGTGCAAGGGAATCTGAGTTTGGTAGACATTGGATAATGATGACCGGTTTCTAACACTAGGACTGCTCCTATGCCAACTCCTTTGAAATTTGCTGCTCCATCGAAAAACATTCTCCAACCATCATAGTATTCTGCAATGTCTTCTCCTATGAATGATATCTCTTCATCAGGAAAATACGTCTTTAAGGATTCGTATTCTCCGTCTACAGGATTCTCAGCAAGATGATCTGCCTAAGCCTGTCCCTTGATCGCTTTCTGAGTCACGTAGACAATGTCGAATTCACTCAACAGAATTTGCCACTTGGCTAGCTTGCCAGTGTGCATGGTCTTCTAAAAGATGTACTTCAACGGATCCATCCTTGATATGAGATACGTAGTATAGGCACAGAAATAATGCCTTAACTTCTGAGCTACCCAAGTCAGAGCACAACAGGTGCGTTCTAGCAGAGAATACCGGGCCTCGTATGGGGTGAACTTCTTGCTAAGATAGTAGCTGGCCTGCTCCTTCCTCCCCGATTCATCATGTTACCCGAGAACACAACCAAACACTCCATCTAGCACTGTAAGGTAGAGTAATAGGGGTCTACCCGGCTCGGGCAGGACCAAAACTGGCGATGTGGACAGGTACTCCTTGATTCTATCGAAGGCCCTCTGGCAGACATCAGTCCATTTGGTAGCGGCGTCCTTCTTCAACATCTTATAGATTGGCTCACAGACGACAGTAGATTGAGCTATGAACCGGCTGATGTAGTTGAGTCTCCCCAAGAAGCTCATTACGTCCTTCTTGTTCTTTGGCGATGGCAGTCCTTGAATAGCTTTGAGCTTTGATGGATCCAGTTCTATCCCTCGGCGACTCATAATAAACCCAAGTAGTTTTCCGGCAGGAACCCCAAATACACATTTCACGGGATTCAGTTTCAGGTTGTACCTTCTCAGTCTGTTGAAGAACTTCCTCAAGTCTTCCATGTGATCTGTGGATTTCTTGGACTTTATGATGACATCATCTACATACACCTCAATCTCCTTGTGTATCATATCATGGAAAATAGTAGTCATGGCCCTCATGTAGGTGGCCCCTGCATTCTTCAACCCGAATGGTATCATCTTGTAACAGTACATTCCCCACGACATAATGAAAGTCATTTTCTCAGTGTCTTCTTTATCCATCCAGATCTGATGATACCCAGCAAAGCAATCCACGAATGACTGCAACTCGTGCTTTGCGGAATTGTCAATTAGGATGTGTATGTTTGGCAAGGGAAAGTCGTCTTTTGGACTGACCGGTTGAGATCCCGGTTGTCGACACAGACCCTGACCTTCCCGTCCTTCTTCGGTACTGGCACGATGTTGGCTAACCATGTCGGATATTCTACTACCCTGAGAACCTTAGATTTGACTTGCTTAGTGACTTCTTCCTTGATTTTCAAACTTATGTCAGGCTTGAACTTTCTGAGCTTCTGCTTTATCGGTGGACATGTCAGATCGGTTGGCATTTTGTGAGCCACAATAGATGTACTCAGACCAGTCATGTCATCGTACGACCAAGCGAATATATCTTCATATTCCCTTAGAAATTTTGTGTATTCCTTCTTTTCTAATGGCAATAAGTGGACACTGATTCTTGTTTCTTTGACGTTATCTGCATCTCCCAGGTTAACAACCTCGGTCTCATCCAGGTTGGACTTAGGTCTGTTCTCAAAATTTTCAACTTCTTTAACAATCTCTTATGCTATGTTATCTTCCTCTGAATCTATGTCCGTTTGTTGCGTCGTCTCATTGCTTGTCACAGTCATTGGTTCATCAAGATAAGTAATAGTAATGCTATATGAGCAAAGTAATGAGAGAAAAATAATAAGAATAAGATTTATAGGGAAAATTGAAATGTTTTGCTAAATTCCATAACTGTTTTGAATATTGAAGATCTTATTGCGAAAATTCAAAAATGCGAAAGGAAAATCAACTAGCAAAAATAAAAGATAGTGCATGATGCTTTGTTCAGCCTTGCTACCCCGAGGCTTTCCGAGCTCTGGTGGTTCTGATGGTCCAATTGTTGAGGCATGCTCCTCGGCTTACGACTTTTATAGAAGGGCCTTCCTCCCTTTCCTCCTTGAAAATGACACAACAATCCATGTCGTCGTCTTCCACGAATAAATTCCTCATTGCTGCCAGTACTTCCTCTTCTTCCGACCCATATATAACATCGGCTGACTGGGAAGTCTGTTCCAAATGTGGTATTGGATGCTCCAGTGGGTAATAAGGGCCGCGCCATGGTGGTAACCAGTTGTTGAACTCTTTCCAAGTGTACTATTATCCCAGACCGAAAGCGGTGCCATGCTTCTTCAGTTTGATAGGTTTGACGATTCCTTTGAGGTTCTTGCCAAGTCCCTTGCCAGGTTCATATCTACTCCAGTTCAATATGCTTTCAATTCTGTTGTCCCACCATTTTTCCTTATCAATGGCGTTTACTCGCTCGATGTGGTGATAGGTCTCTTCGCCTATCTTTCTTCTACCTTCGATCACTGGGATGGTTTGGCGACTGTATATGGAATTTCTACCATCGCCGTGAATGACCACCTCTTGGTGATTCCACTCAAACTTCACTACCTGATGTAGGGTCGATGCTACTGCCCCAGCGGCATGAATCCAAGGCCATCCCAAAAGCAAGTTGTAAGATGCTGACACATCTATTACTTGAAATTCGACGTCAAACCAAGTATGCCCCATCTGCAAACACAAGCTAATTTCCCCAATAGTGAACCTTTGGGAACCATCGAAAGCTTTGACATTGATGGCCCCGTCTCTGATCTCATGCAACCCCTTTCCCAATGTCCTGAGTGTCACCAACGGACAAATGTTGAGGCTGGACCCACCATCAATCAGGATTCTTGTAATGAAATAATCCTCGCATTACACAGTGATGTGCCGTGCCTTGTTGTGACTCAACCCTTTTGGTGGCAACTCATCTTCATGAAATGTGATTTGGTGACTTTCCAATACCTTCCCTACCATGTTTTCCATTTCTCCTCCAGTGATGTTGCTCGGTACATATGCCTCACTCAGCACCTTCAACAAGGCGTTCCAATGTACATCGGAGCATTGCAACAAAGCTAGGATAGAGATCTGTGCCGGTGTTTTGTTCAACTGATCGATGACTGAGTACTCCTTTGCTTGTATTTTTCTCTAGAGATCATCGGGCCCAGCTTCAGTGATGGTTGGCCGTCCAGAGGCCTGCTTGCTTGATTTAGCCAAATGTTCCAGGGTGTATACTCTATCGGTTCTTGTCATACCCTGTGCCGCGACTGCTTCTCTGGATTTGGCTTTCCCTTTCCTTCTTGCCTCGGTTGTGTAGTCCCAAGGTATAGCATTTGTATGGAAGGGCGTTATAGCCGACATTGCTACTGGAATGGGCACCTTTACTCTGAACGGAGCCTATATTTTGGAAGGCAAGACCGCAACTTCAAATGGTTCAGGTACATTTTCCGGGGACCTAAACTCAACCTCGATCGGTGCTAGCGTCTTTGTAGAGGATGGTATTTCAAACTCAAGTGTTATGGACATGTTTACCTTAGTGTCCCCAGAAGGCTGAATCTAGACTACAATCGAATTAAGGGTGACTGTTGGTTTCTTTGGATTGTCGCCTTCTGTGATCAAACCTATTGACCCATTGGGGTCCCAGTCATCCTCTATTTCAATCATGTGAATGCCTCTACCCATGTGGTCTGGTAGAGGGTTATTGCAAACATTCGAAGTGGGATCCTTTGCTATAATAATCTTGTTATCAATTATTGCTTGGATTTTATCTTTCAGAGAGCAACATTCATCAATGGTATGCCTTTTCATGCCGGAATGGTATGCACAAGATTTATTAGGATTGACCCATTGGGAATGGTTTTCAGGAGTAATAGTGGGGATAGGGGTGACATAACCAGTAGTTTTGAGCCTTTCGTACAACTGGTCAATTGGTTCGGCAATGGCGGTATATTGTTTGGGAGGTCTGCGTTCGAAATTTGGTCGGGGTCTAGGAATGTTTTGGCGAGTGGGAGGTGATTGATAGTGAGAGGGTTGAGTATTGTAGGCTTGGTAGACATGTGCGGGTTAGGAATATCTGGGTGAAGTAGGCTGATATGTGGGAGGTGGAGGTGATTGGTAAGTAGGTGGTGGAGTTTGGTAAGAGGACGAGGGTATTTGGCAATATGGGGTAGGTTGATATGGGAGTGGAGGCATCGGGTAGGTTTGGTATTTGATAGGGGACTTGGTTCTCTATGCAACCATCACGGTGCTCACGTCCCTTTTCTTGGTCGTGCCACCAGATTGTAGAGCCTTGTTGGCATCCTACAAAGCTTCAAAGTTTGTGACCATACCACTTTTGATATCTTTCTCGATCCTCTCACCTAGCTTGATGATGTCGGAAAATTTATGGATTTCAATCAGCATCAACCTTTCATAGTACTGTGGGTCTTGAACTCACACGAAAACCTGTTCATTTGTTCTTCTTCTAGAGACGGTCTTACCTTAGCAGCTTCTGACCTCCAGCGAGTGGCATACTCGCGGAATGTCTCTGTGGGTTTCTTTTTTAGGTTCTGGATGTAGAACACATCTGGTGCATTTTCTGTGTTGAACCTAAACCTGTCCCTGAAATCGGACGCCTGCTTACCCAATTTGACCACTTCTTCGTATCTTGGCTAATGTACCAAGACAGATCATCTCCCTTTAGACTCCTCATGAAGATTTTCATGCGGATCCTTTCATCCTTCCCTATTTCGACCAGCTTGTCGCAGTATGTTCTCAAATGAACCTGGATCTCCTGTACCATCAAACATCTCGAACTTCGGAGGTTTGTACCCCTCGGGTAGTTCAACATTGGGTTGTATGCAGAGGTCTTCTTAGTTTAGCCCCTCAATTCCTTTGTTTCCTTCGATGCCCTGAATTCGGCTAGTCAACTTCTTAAGCTCTTCAGCCAGACTCCTGATGAGTGAGTCTTTATCATTAGACTCGGGTATGCTTGAAATGGGTTGGGCAGAGTGCGACATGGTTTCCATGTAGATGGGGGTGTTATGAGTGTGGAAATGGTCATTTGTGAAGTTTACCAGTTTTGGGATGAGCGGTGGAGTATTGTTGGAAATATGACAGGTGTTGCAGTGGTGGTGAAGTGCGGGATGGTTTTGTGGTTTTGGGATGTTTTGTGGAGGTTTAGGGTTCTGAGTGTTAGGAAAATTGACATCCGGGTGGTGAGGGAAAATGATAGGTTCGCCAAGTTCCGGACGTGATCAAGCTCTTCTTGGAATTTCTGTAGCTTTTGTTCAAACTAGGATGCACTTTCCTTAGGAACCAGAGTACCATGAGTGACCTCTACCCGTTCAGTTGAGTTTTCCTTTCTGGTGTTGTTCAAATCTTCCATCTTTCCTTTGTTCTTGTTTTTGATGGGGCTAGGAGGAGGAGTGGGTGAGGGTCCTTGGATCTTGTGGAATATGATGATGATGCCAGAGCACGAACTAACCTTGGGGAGGGGAAAAAAATAAAAACAAAAGGTAACAAGTCAGTGAGGATTATGAAAATAAATGTTGCGATATTTAAACACGTAGTACAAGAATGTAAGTCGTGTCCTAATTTGGGAGCCTCGTTGTGCCCGAGGTAGGCCTAGCGACAAGTTGATTTGGAGAACTTATAATGCTAAATGCCTAATTTTATTTAAAAAATAAGACGAATCACAAAATGACACTAAATAACATAAAATAAAAATGTCACTAATGGCCATTGACCTTATTACATTCATAAAACAAAAGGGTAAATTCCTATCTATTTGATCCCAAAAGGACCTTCCCCAGACTCAGCATGTTTGGCTCCATCGAATAGCTTCACCAGCTTGCAAAGTCCCAGCAATAGGTAGGCTCTGGCCAAGTGTCCACCTTCATTTCCCTCAACATTCTGGTAGTCCTTGATCCTCTTAAGAAACTTCCTTTCCAGCTCCACTAAACCTCGTTCCAGGTATCCTAATCGCTTGTTGGCACTGACAACCATGTCTTTCCATTCTTCAATCAGTTTTTGGTGGGATTCTTGAATCTAATGGTGCTCGCTTTCACATTCCCGAATCCTTTTGCGCAGTTGGTTGTATCTGACCTGTGCTTCAGCCCTTTCACCGATGATTTTGTGACCTCGAACAAACCCAAGTTGGCCCAAATCATTGTTAGTGTCCTCCAGCCATCTTGAATAGTATGGGGTGCAACCAACATGGTATATGTCTGGCTCGATAGTATCTCTCCCCATGATGATCTTGTAATGCCACATATGCTGAGCTTGGCACTTATAAGGACTGTCATCAGCTTGGAAGTCAACCCAGAAATGACTCATCTTGTCGACCTTTGGTATAACCTGTTTCCTACCAGCCTGTCTCATAACCCGGAGAGGGGTATAAGGGTAGGTTCCTCTCCAACCGATCAGTATCAGAAATGTTGCGTCCCTGGATCGGGCGATGAACTCTTCAGTAGGGAACCACTCGAACATCCATTATATTTGATCCTCAGTCTGATTTTCAAATAGCTCCACCCATTCCTTGGTTTCTTCTGGCTGAGCAAACATGTTGGGCATGTAGTTCATTCGCCTTATTGATGGAAGACTATATGATCGTCCCAGTCTCTACGCTGAATCTCTTGCCGATATTCACCCCTTTGGAGATGCTCCATGAGTCAGAATTGGAGTAGCAAGTTGCAGCCCTCAAAGTGTGAGGCTCCTTGTTGACACTTTTCCAAGGCTCAATATATCTCTGTGATGATCATGGGCACTATGCTAAATGGTTGTCCACCAATTCCCTCCATCAAAGTTTTGGTGACCATGACTAGCCTGGTGTGGATCCTTGCTTTCTTCATTGGAAACACTACCATTCCCAAGAAGCAGAACATGAAGACAAAGACCCTTCGATGAATATGCCCCAACGATGTAAGGGCGAACTCATCCGGATATGTATGGTAGGATTTTCTATGACCGTACCTCTTGTACAAATAATCAAAGGGAATGTAGGACTCCTTCAAACATGTCAAGTCTGGATTCTTCTTTAGGCCCATCATTTTGAGAAAACCTCTACCCTTGCGATTTTCCAGCATTAACAAATCCGGGGTCTCCCATGGTATACCAGCCAATCCTCCTATATCCTCTAGCAAGGGTGTCATCTCAATCTCTCCGAAGCGAACACAGACCTATCACTATCCCAGAACATAGTAGCAGCTTCTATGATTTTGTTGTTGGGTTGGACCTCCAGGAGGGAAGGTAGATTTCCTAGGTATTTCCGGACAAGAGTCTGATCACTGGAATGAAGATTCTCCCACCAACTTAGCATCCTTGGGTGGATATTTGTGACCATGCCGATTCTGGGGACTTCGTGCCTCATGTTTCTGCAAGATAAAAGGGTTAGGCCCTTACCCCCACCAGATTCGACTATTAAATACCAATAATTGGCATAAAAGCATTTAGTTCTCCAAATAAATGCACAAAACATGATAGTGTCGTTTGGGTTTTTGGGAAACCCAGTGGACTTTGGATAAGGCTATCTTAACAGTCATTATGGGGATAACATAACTGACTCAGCTAGGTTTGACCATGATGCATGCACAATTAAACAGAGTAAGGTTTCTATGCGATTTTTAGATTGGTACCCTTGAGCGGACAACTCAAGAGAGAAAGGCACGGAACCGTCGACTACACCGTTGATCGACGGGTTTTAACGTAAATATGCCTTTGCCGAATTTAAAGGGTGATAATATCGGAAGAGCGCAACCACTTATTATGAGCGTTGCTATGGTATTTGTTTGGCACGAGTGGAAGATGATGTTGAAAGCATGCTTATGCAATAATTAAAACAAATTGTCACATATTTGCACATTCATAAAGGTGATAATTACAATAATTTAAAACAACAATAAAGGAGTGCAGTAAAGGAAAGCAGTGAAAAAAAAACAAAGGAAAGAAACAAGAGGCAAGTTAGTTTTTGCAGTAAAAGAGGGAATTAAATGCTTAAAGATATCAAACAAATAAGGCACATAAGAAATGTAAAGTCACAGTAATAGTTTGAAATAGTAAAAGCCTAAAAGTATATCCCTAGCAGAGTCGCCATGCTGTCGCGCCACCTTTTTCGCGCGAAATTGAGTTTAGGACATTTGGGAGGACAACTCGTTCCCCTTCGGGAATTGGATTTGAATTGGAGAGTCGCCACCTAATGATTATAGTGCATTAGGACACTATAAAGGGTTTGTTTTAAGTAACCAGAGATTGGGTAAGGGCTTGAAATTATCCCAAGGGGAATGTGTTAGGCACCCATCAGGATCCACTAGTGTGGTTCTCGGCCAAACAATTATTGTGACTTTAAGCGCAAACGACACGTAGGCAAATAAAACTTCAAGTAAGAGGGGGTTTCACATAATGTTTACAAATAAACAAAGTTGGAAAGAATTAAAAGAAGGCTGAGAGAAACAGTTTGAAATTTCAAAGAAACGACAAAAAAAACAAATGAAATGGGGTTGTAGGTTTATAAATAATATGGATCACCCCACACAATGTTCGTTAATCACTCCTCGATGAGGGGTTATACGTAATATTACCGCGTGGTCATCATATCCATATCTACCCTTTCCCACCCCGTTAAGGTATTAAACGCGGAATGGTCTCATTTACTTATTGCATGCTATTACCCGCCCCAACCCTATCAGTCCCGGAGGTATTTGGGACTACTAATCCTAAAAGGGAAGGGGTATGAGGTTTTTACGGTTTTAAAAGCTCAAAATTCTAAGGCGACAATCAAAACATATATATAGCAAGCATTAAGAAAACACATAAACAGGTACGGCTCAAATAGACCTCCTTAAACCAAAGAAAAGTATATGGTTTAGCATGTCTTGCACATACTGATTAGGGTCTGATTAAAACTTAAGAAGTTAAAGCAGACTGATTTATCACATATTTTCAGATAAGAAGTCCGAATTATACCTGCCTACTGGTTGTAATTAATAAAGACAGGTACAGTTAAAACTTTTACCCTACTACTTGCCTAAGTGCTAGGCGAAACCTATAGGCATGATATCTACTGGTTTCAGAAACAAAGAGGTAAACTGATTACAGAAAGGTCGCCAATTTTAACAGAATAAAACAAGTTTTACGATTGATAACGCATTACTACTGACAGATTAAACTTAAAACGAGTGAGGCGATTCAGATTTTCATTAGAACCCCTATAGGCATGCTTTCTAAGTGTTTGTTAAATTAAAACACTAGTATAGAGAAGTGCAGAAACATGTTGTCTAGGCGTTGTATTTTATTACGAACATGATATCTACTTACACTAATTATTAAGGCCTATAATTATGTTTGCCTAATGAGTGAGGAGTATTTAAGAATCAGAAAGGTCCTATAGGCATATTATCTACATGCATATCAATCCTATAGCCATGGTATCTATGCAGAAATTCTTATAGACACGTTATCTACAGATGAGAATGCAGAAGTTCTTATAGTCCCGGTGTCTATATGCGAATGCAGAATTCTATAGGCATGATTTTTATATGTGAGTGCATAGATTCAGAAAGAAACTCTTATAGTCAAGATGTCTACATGATATGCAGAAATTCATAAGTAAACTGTAGACAGGATGTAAATGCAGAAATTATTAAACCTTTAGGTAGGATATCTATGTGAATGAAGAAATTAGTAAACCTATAGGCAGGATATCTATGTGAATGCAGAAATTAGTAAACCTATAGGCAAGTTATCTACCCTTTGCATACATTTATTCCATCCCCTTTTCACTAGCCGTTCCCAATCGTTTATTACAAGTTATTATAGCCCCGAATGAATAAGAAAAGTAAAATTACATCAGCAATTAAAGTACAACCAAGGGAAGCCTAATTCAGACTCCATGTCTGAAGTATGAGATGAACCAACTTCAAGAGATCATGAACCAAAGCCTTTCTCTTATTTGGATGTGTAAGAGTTCCCTAAGAGCCTCATAGGGACTCCGGGCAGTGCTCACACCCAAATGTGTAACCAGATTAGGATATAGTGCAGCGTGGAAGGGCCAGCCCTCAAGTGACCATGTTCAGAGGGAACTCAAGGTCCCAAGGCAAGGCTCACAAGAGGAGGGCAGAACTTAGAAGCTAAGAAAGAGTGCGAGTGAAGGAGTGAAATTCTGAAAAAAAGGGAAAGGGAAGAGGGGAATAACTTGAAATCAGTGCCTAGAGGGGTATAGGGGAGTAGGGAATTTATAAGAACACAAGAAAAACAGACTGATGGGCATACTCAGCAATGAGATATACTGGCACACCCTCCAGCCTGTTATAGGTTAGGACCTCACGGATTCAAAACTTAGGTCATGGGGAATAACTCATGTTGCCATGCCCTAAGTCACTACTTACAAACACATAGGGGTAATGGGGTAGGGAGCAACGATTCACAGTAGAAATAGGCAATAGAACATAGGCATGTTAAGTTAAATATTGAACTCTACATAAGCAGTAAAGTAACCATGGATATAAAAACTTTAAGTAAACACATTGTGAATGCTGAAACTAAAATTAGGACATACCAGTTTCAGAGAAAACAAACAAAGAGAAAGCAGTAGTCTTGTAATGCCAAAGTGTAAACGAGCAATCAGAATGCTATGAGTTCAGAAGAGAATTGTGAAGTCTAAAGTGTAAAAGTATTGAATTGAAGGTTTCCCAAAGTGCAGAAGGGTCTTGCCCTTTTATTGTGCAGAAAGCAAGTAGATATAGGTAAGAAATAGTTTGGAAATCAATAACACAAGGTCTCCCTTTAATTAAGGGATTCTGATTTCAAACAGGCAAAATAATTAAGGAAAGGGGGCAATCAAAACTTTTCCAGAGCAGTACAAGAGTGGTAAATACATAGAGGTTTATTTAAGGACAAAGTCTTGATAGTAAATGGTTTGTGCAAATAAGGAAAGGAAATCAGTTAACAGCTAGTAAATCAGAAATTGAGGATTTCGTATGAATGAACCAGGTCAGAAAGATGGGAAGGATTTCGACTTAAGGTAAATCAGTACCAATCAATTAAACTTATTAAAAGGAATTCTGAATCAATCACAAGTTGGAAAACCATTTTGAAGAAAGATTCCTCATATATAAAAGCACACAGACACGTTAAACATGAAGAAATTTGTCATGCTATTCAATAGAAGATTCTAGTGTAGGAGAATCAGAATTGTGTGCAAATAAAAGAAGTTCACACTTAGTTCATAGACCCAGAAATAAGTTTGAAAGAGTCAAGGGTCCTCAAACAGAACCCTAGTTTGATCATATGACCAAACTCGGAGGAAACCCCCAAATTCTAGGGTTTCCGACTCGAGTCGAATACAGAGATGAGGAGGCAATAGGCTCAGAGATTTCTTTTCAGAATCTCATGAGAAGACAAGCAAGTACAAATAACATTAAAAGTAGACAGAGTGTAGGAGCATAATGAGAGAATAGTCACGACAGTAAAAGAAATGTGTTTAAGAAAACCTTTTATAAGGGACTTAAATAGGGTTCAGTAGAAGAAAAAGCAATAACACTTAGGAACACAATAGGAGATACAGTAGAAGAAAGTACTTTTCAGAAGGAACATAACCAAGGTTCATAAGAGAAAAGAGATGGTATAACACTTAAGATAACCGTAGAAGAAACATGTTTAAAGAGGTCTTTTAGAAGAACTCAGACAAAGTTCAGTAGAAGGAAAACAAAACTTAAGAACCCAGTAGGAAATACATATAGTAGAAGAACACAAAAAATACCGGAAAAGCATAGTAAATGATCATATAGGAAGATACAACAAGATAAACATGCGAGCATGGTACAAAACACAGTAGAAAAATAAAGCACAGAAGAACATGTATAGCATAAGAAAGCAGTAGAAGCACATGCGTGACTAATATAAACAAAGAAAGGAAAAGAAGAGTGAGAGAAACATTTTAAGCCTTTTCAGAAACCCTAAATCGGAAAGAAGTAATTTTTGAAAGAAAAATTGGGGAAAATGTTTAAAAACACAAGTAGAGCATAGGTATAGAATAGATCTAAGAAAAAATTAGAGAAGACCTCGAAGGGTTAGGGTTTCAGAAGAATCTTATAATGAGAAAGGCTTTGAAAAGGTCTCCAATCTGAGTCGGAGAAGTCAGAAACAGGCTCGTAAGACCAGGACACGCCGGAGCAAAGCCGGAGATGGCCGTAGAACCTTGAATCGGTGGAGATCTGGACGAAAACCTTCGAGGTCAGACCTCGAATCTTCAAGGACCAAGTGTATAAGAGCAAAGGGAGGTGAGTATAAGGTTTCCATGGCTTGAGAAGCCATGGATTCCGGTGGGTTTTGAGGTGAGGATGATGAGAGGCTGCTAGGGTTAGGGGAAGGTTCGAGAGAGTTTGAGAGATGAGAAGATTCAGATGTGGCGGTTGGTGAGAAATGGGATAGGGTTGGGGGTGTTTGGGAATTAAAAAAGGAAAGGGGAAATTCTGGTCGTTGATCAAAATGATCAACGGCCTAGATCAAAAGGGGAAACCGGGCGGGTTGGATAAACGGGTTAGGGGCGGGTTATTTTTGGAATTGGGCTGGCCCGTTTGAATTTGAAATTGGGGTTAATTGGGGCTGATTTTAGGCTAAAATTGAAATAAAATAGGGCTAGTATTTAAATAGCCATTTTCTCCCTTTTATTTTATAAAAAATAGTAAAATGATTTCTGAAAACAAATTGAAAGTACTAAATTAATTAATAATATATAAATATTAAATTAAAAATACTAGAATCAATTTTGTAATTATAAACATAATTAAATCTTAAGATAGGTTAAAATTGCAATTATATGCAATTTAGCTTTTAAAATACTAAATAAATTTGTAAAAATGCATAAAAATTACCTTAGCTATGTTTTGGTATAAATATGAGAATAAAATAAATTATTCACCAAAATGATGATTTTAAAAATAATTATTAGTTTTTGTACTACTAAAATAGGGCAATAAATTGATTTAAAAAATCTTTTAAAATTAGGAAAAATACTAAAACGTTTGGTTATACCTATGTATGCATACATAGGATATTTTGAAAGCTTTTTGCATATATAAAATATACATGGAATAATTGGATATCAACAGGGAGCTTAATCGAACAAGTTGGAGCTTTGAAGTCTGAGTAACAGTTGAAGGGATTAAATCGGGATCGCATTTAGGGGTCGAGGACCAAGTCTGGATATCAAAAATTGAAGAAGAAATTTTACTCTTTAAAAAATGTACGACCACGCCGCATGGGGCGGCGCGACAGTGCTTTGTGCTGTTGTCTGTCAGATTCGTTTTCTTTGAACTTCCCCACTAGCGCTTCGCATGGCGCGACGTGCGTGTACAAAATTCTCAGAGTATATTTTTTATTTCCGCTTGGAAAGGATAGTTTCATTCGGGTCCATTCCTACATGGTATAAATACACCAAAAAGACGTTTTTGAAGGGACTTTTGACATGGGAAGCTTTGGGAGAGCATTTGGAGGTTACAAGACACAAAATTTTATCATCTTTCCATCAATACAATATAAGAGTTTGGATTGTAACGTTAGATTGATGTTTGATTACTCATTAATTATATTTGTGATGTCTTCTTCCATGATTATAGAGTAGTTTCCCTCAGGGTTTGACGGATATGGTGTTTTGATTAATATTTGTGGATTTTAATTCTAGTTCATTGCTTGAATTTGTTTATGGAGCTTTGAGTTGTTGCAAACTTTATTCACCGGATTTTTTAATCGAAAGAGGAATATTTTGGTAATTATATTTGCATTATTTTATTTGGTTTAATTTAGTGATTCTCTTAAGTAATCGAAAGAGCTTGTGGAATCGATGATTAAATTAAGTTAGGAGAATATTCGAGAGATGTTTCCTAAAGACTAATCCATTAACGCATGCTTGTATTTTTGCAGCGCTTATATTAGTTCACCTCATAGAGTTAAGATATAATCGAGGGAGGAGTTTTAACTATACGTTTGAACTAATCATCGAGTGAATTCGTGAAAATCATTAGAACAATAGAGTGAATTATACAAGAGTTGGATCCCAAATAACTATCTTGCACCTATCCTGTCATGACCCATATTTCTCACATTGATAAGAACCCGACTTTACTAATCTCTAGTTTGTTGCAGTCAATCGTCAATTGCTTTACTTCAGTAGTTAATCGTAGTTCGTAATCATTCCATATCAAATTTTGATCACCCCAATTAAACCAGAGATTACTAGAGTATTGTTTAAATCCAATCCTTATAAAGACGATAATTAAACAATACTAACTTTGACTAGCAAGCAATAATTTTGTGTTGTGGTTTGCGCTCGTCACAACCATGAAAACCAAGCGTAACACCATTGCCGGTACCAAAATATTTTAAAATTCTAGATATTCCTAAGTATGATGGAACTTTCGATTCACGAGATCATTTGACCGCATTTTCCACGAGATCATATGAAGAACCGGAAAGAACCACCAAATCCCCCATCACTAAAAAGGACAATGAATGTTATAACCGTAGGTGAGGAAGCCAATGGAGTAACTTATATAGGAGCAAAGAGAACAACTAAAATATCAGTGACTCACGAGAAATGTATTCAGCAAGTCCTAGAAGAAGAGAGCATTAATTCGGCAAGTTCTAGAAGTAATTTCTCTATTTGTACATGATACGAATGTGAAATGAGTTTTAATTGATCAAGGTAGCTCTATACACATGATATTACTACGAGTGGTAAACGAAATACAAGCAACAGATTGTATAATACCCAAGGTTTGATCTTTGTCTGGGTTCGGTAATTCAAGTGTCATACCTAAGGGAGAAATTTCATTTTCCACATTCCTAGAAGTAGTGAAGGACATCAAATTACAAGTGGTGGAGGCAGACATGGCTTATAACATGATTTTAGAAAGGCTATGGATTCATGATATGGATGTTGTACCATTAACTTTGCATCAAGTTATTAAATTTCCGTCACAATGTGGAATTTGTCAAATTAGGGGAGACTAACGAGCAATACGGGAAACTAATACGGTGGATGTAGCGAGTGGAACAATCAAAGACGAAGAAGAAAAGTAGCAATTAAAGTCCCCAGTTGAAGAGAATATGCCCTTTACTGCAGCATCAAATATAGGAAACGGAGCAGACCTAGACGCGAGACCTGATGTGATTTAGGAACCGGAAGAGAATGATACTTTCAAAACAACAACGGATGAGCTCGAAGCTGTAACCTTATTTGCTCATTGGCCTGAGAGAAAAGTCTATGTTGGGACAACTTAAGCCTAGAATTAAAGAGTAAGGAATTTGAGGGTCGATTTGGACTTGATTCTTGAATCTAATCACATATTTGGACTCGTCGGGTCATGGGTAGTTAGAATCTACCCTTTGACTCGTATTTTGACCATGTGAACTCGAGTTAACTTTTGTTGACTCTTGGAATTTGAGTAAAGATTGAAGCTTTATTATTTGAAAATGAACCCTCTAGGTTTGTTTGGCATTATTGAGTTGTTTTTTCACTAGATTTGATTCATTTGGAGTTTGATTTGAGAGGAAAGCATAGTTTGGAAGGTTGAAGCTATTATTGGGTGGAGGTAAGTCTCTTATCTATCCTTGTAAGAGAAAAATTTCCCCATAAGTGATCTATTTTCTACTATGAGTTTTATTATTGATCCATAATCATACGTTTTTGTTATTTGCTCTATGATTTGGTGGTTATGTTGCTTAATTGACTCTTGTTAAATTATATGATTAATTTGTGCATGTTTAAATAGTTAAGAGTCATTGTGATAATGTAACGGCCTGGCCGGTCGTTTCATGAGTTACAACTCCATTTTTCCCATTTTTGCTTCTTTATGTGTTTTTCAACTATATTTCATCGTATCGTGTTGGTTTGTTCAGGTTCGTAGTGGTTTTGGAGTGGAATGAGACACTTACTCACAAATTTAGGAGCTTAAGTTGGAGAAGTCAACCGGATGTTGACTTATACGTAGAAGGTCTCAGATGTGAATTTTGATGGTTCGGATAGCTCCGTTAGGTGATTTTGACTTAGGAGCGTGTTCGGAATGTAATTTTGAGGTCCGTGGTAGAATTAGGTTTGAATTGGCGAAATTGAAAATTTGGAGTTTCCGGTCGGCAGTAGAAATCTTGATATCTTGGTTGGAATGGAATTCCAAAAGTTGGAGTAGGTCCTTAGTGTCATTTGTGACGTGTGTGCAAAATTTCAGGTCATTCGGAGGTGATTTGATAGGTTTTGATGTGGTTTGTGGAATTTGGAAGTTTCTAAGTTCTTAGGCTTGAATCCGAGGGTGATTTAGTATTTTGGTGTTGTTTTGAGTGATTCGAAGGCTGGACTAAGTTTAAATGATGTTATGGAATGTTTTGGCATGTTTGGTTGAGGTCCCGAGGGCCTCGGTTGGTTAACGGACCAATTCTTCGTTTTGGAAGTTGGTAGATTTTTTGGTATTTTGTTGCAGAGAAATCCTTTTTCGCATTCGCGAGAGGTCTCTCGCGTTCTTGAAGGGATGTTGAGAGAGGCATCTGGGTTGTTCTTCACGTTTGCGATGTAGGTCCCACATTCGTGAAGGATCATAAGTTTAAGGCTATGCATTCGCGACCTGGGCATCGCATTCCCGTAGAATCAATGGTCATGGGGAGCTTCACGCAATTAAGCCTACGCGTTTGCGAGGAGTGTTCCTCGTTCGCATATGTGACGACCTGGTCGGTCGTCTTAAGAATTTATGCCCCGATCCCCCATTAACTGCTTTCCCCAAGTTTATTTCTGCTATTTTGATTTGCCGGGATGTTTGATTTTGAGTTTCGGAGAGCTTTAGGACACTTAGTCTCAAAATGAGAGCTTAAGTGTTGGAAAGTTGACTGTAGTCAGAACAGTGTGAAGATAGCCTCGGAATGGAAATCCGATGGTTCCGTTAGCTCCGTTGGGTGATTTTGGGCTTAGGGGCATGTTCGGATTATGTTTTGGAGGTGCGTAGCAAATTTAGGCTTGAAATGCCGAAAGTTGAATTTTTGAAGTTTCCGGTTTGATAATGAGATTTTGATCCAAGGGTCGCAACGGAATTCTGGAAGTTGGAGTAGCTCCGTAGTGTTGAATGTGACGTGAGTGCAAAATTTCAGGTCATTCGGACAAGATTTGATAGACTTTTTGATCAGAAGAGTATTTTTAGAGTTTTTGGGATTCTTAGGCTTGAATTCGATGAAAAATAGATGTTTTGATGTTGTTCTGAGCATTCCGAACGTTGGAACAAGTTTGAATAAAGTTATAGGATAAGTTGGTTGGTTTGGTTGAGGTCCCGGGGGCCTCAGGATGATTTCAGATAGTTGACGAAAGAGTTTTGGAGTTTGGAGTTGCAGCTTCAGCTGGTTTTCTGTCATAAACACACCTACGAGTGTGGGACCGCAGGTGCGGCACCACAGAAGCGGCTCTGTGGTCGCAGAAGCGGAATTGGAGAGGTCCAGCAGGAGTCGTAGGTGCGAGAAGGGAATCGAACCTACGAGACCGTAGGTGCGGAGGGTCTATTGCAGAAACGGAAACTGGTCTTAAGTGAAAGGTCCCAGGTGCGACCATTGGTCTGCAAAAGCGGGACTGTATCTTGACCGCAGATGCGGTAACACCTGGGTAGATTATAAAATTTTAAAGTCGAGGGTTTAGTCATTTTATCAAAACTAGAGTTTGAGAGCTCGTATTTGAGCGAGGTTTTGAGGGATTTTCAGATATATCAATTGGGTAACGATTTTTTTACTCCTTTTTGCTTGTAACCCATTAATATAAACATGAATTCATCATTTAGTTTCGGATTGGAGATCAAAATTTGGGGAAAAGTTGGATGAAAGTTCTTAGACCTTGAATTTGACTTTTGATTGGGAATATGACCTTGGATTTGGATAATTTTGGTATGCATGAACTCGTGAGAGCGTGAGGATTGTGAAAATATAAATTTTACCCGATTCCAAGACGTGGGCCCGAGGGGCATTTTGGTCATTTTACCTAATTTCACGTATTAACTTAGAATATCTTTGTAGAATCTGTTACTTAAAGTGTTATTTACATTATGCAATTGAATTGAATAGATTTGGACCATTTGGAGTCGAGTACTCGTGGCAAGAGCGTGGTTTCGGGTTGATTTTGAGTCGGTTCGAGGTTAGTGGCTTACCTATCCTTGTGTGGGGGACCTTTCCTCTTAGGATTTGGTATGTTTGGTAATTGAAATGCCTTGTAGGTGAGGTGACGAGTGCGTACTTGTGCTAATTGTTGGAAATTCGATTTTCATTAAGTAATTACTAGTATGTTTCTTTTCCTGTTTTTATTACTCGCACTATTAAGCCTGTTGTTAGCTTAGGAAAGCATGTCTAAGTGATTTAATTGCTTTATTTGCTCAAACTGCCTTACCTGAATTCTGTGCAGTATGCTAGGCTAGAATTACTTGTTGCCTTAATATGAAATTTGTCATTTCTGAATATTTTCCTGTTACTGCTGTGTATTTACATTGGGACTACGGATGTGCGATTCTGGTAGCTCCCCCTTGTTTGTTTATTTGGGACTACGGATGTGGGATTCCGGTAGATCCCCCTTGTCTATTTATTTGGAACTACGAATGTGGGATTCCGGTAGATCCCCCTACACAGTTATATGGAACTACGAGACTGCACCTGGTAGATTCCCCCAGTACTGGGTATTTACATCTGGGGACTACGGAATGAGATTTTGGTAGATCCTCGGTGCATTATGAGTTGTACTATGGGACGAAACCCGGGAGATCTACTAGACATTTACATTTAGGGGATATAGAACGGTATCCTGATAGATCCCCGATTGCTATCTTTGTGTTGAGTTGTGTTCCCTCGGTGATTATTTTGCCTCTGTTCTAGTTGTTGTTGCTCTTTATATTCTATGTTATTTCTTACTATTGAACTTAATTACACTGTCTTGTTCTACACTGTTATACTTTGTATTTTATTTAACCTCAGTAGGGACCTGACCTTCCTCGTTACTACCCGATCGAGGTTAGGCTTGGCACTTACTAAGTACCGCTGTGGTGTAATCATGCCCTTTCTGCGCATGTTTTTCATGTGCAAATCCAGGTACCTTGACTCAGACTTACCATCTTTGAGGTGAGGCGACCGTTCGGAGACTTTGAGGTATATCTACCGCGTCTGCAAACCGAGGAGTCTCTCTCCACTCTTCTCTTATAGTTACCGCATCCTTACCTAGTCCTAAGGACTAGGTGCCATCACGATGGTTCACAGAGTTTGAACCAAGGTCGTGATAGGTTGGTATCAGACCTCTAGGTTCATAGGAGTCATGAATCACAAGCCGGTTTATTAGAATCTTGTTGATCGGTATAGAGACGTCTGTACTTATCTACAAGAGGCTATGTAACTGTTAGGAAAATTCCACTTCATTTGATTCCCTTGTCGTGCGAGACACAATTCTAAAATGCTATATTCTATTCTCTCATAGATGATGAGGACACGCGCTACTCAAGATGATCAGGCACCCGTGCCCCCTACTAGAGGCCGAGGACGTGCACGTGGTGCAGCTAGAGCACCTGCGCAAGCTGCCGCCGAGGTACCACCAACAGTTCCAACCGGAGTTCAGGCACCTGACACACCTACTGCTACTACTACTCCAGCTCTTCAGGAGATTGTGGCATAGTTCATGAGCATGTACACCACTCTGTCTCAGGCAGGGATGCTTCCCCTTGCTGCAGCTACATCTCAGACCGAGGGAGGAGCACAGATTCCCGCCACCCGCACTCCTGAGCAGCGAGTGCATGTTGAGCAGGTCCCTGAGCTTATTCCTGTATTGCCTGTAGTGCCAGTTCAGTCTGAGGGTAAGGCAGCGGCTTCCAAGGAGGAGGAGCTGAGGATTGAAAGGTTCAAGAGGTACAAGCCTCCTGTATTCAGCGGTCTAGCATCGGAGGATGCTTTGGGATTTCTAGATGAGAGTTATCGCATTCTCTGTACCATGGGTATATCAGGATGGAGCAGGGTTTCCTTCACTACTTTCCAGCTTCAAGGAGCCGCCTATGAGTGGTGGTGCACCTATGAGTTAGACAGTCCAGATGAGGCTGCTTCACTGACTTGGACTCAATTTTCAGATCTGTTTCTGAGAGAGTATGTTCCTTAGAGCCTCAAGGACGCATGGCGTGCATAGTTTGAGCATTTGCGCCAGGGTACTATGACTGTCTCGAAGTATGCTGTCTGTTACACCAGTATGGCTAGGTATGCACCAGCCTTGGTTGCTACTGTTCGCGAGAGGGTTTGTCAATTTATTGAGGGCCTTATTCCCAGCATCAGGTCTAGCATGGCTCGTGAGTTGGAGATGGATATTTCTTATCAGTAGGTGGTGAGCATTGCTAGGAGGATTGAGGGTATGCATGCTAGGGAGAGAGAGGAGAGGGAGGCCAAGAGGTATTGAGAGTCGGGCTATTTCTATGGTGCCCGTGTCCCAGCAGCAGGTCGTCATGGTAGGGGTTACATGAGCCACCTTGTTCATTCGACTCTTCCAGCAGCCAGTGGTATTCCAGCTCCTCCTAGGCCTTAGGAGCCTTATTATGCACCACCGGTATCTAGCGCGTCTCCTGCGCGGGGTGCTTTTAGAGGTCAGTCTAGCAGACCTGGCCCGAGCCAGTCACAGCCACCACGTCCTCCTAGATTTTGTTTTGAGTGTGGTGACACATGTCATATGGTGAGGAATTGCCCCAAACTTGGGAGGGGTGCACCTCCATAGACTTCTCAACCACAGCGTGCCCCGTAGAGTTCTCAAGCTATGGTTACAGCTCTAGTTGCCACCCCACCTACTCAGCCAGCTAGAGGTGAGGTCGGGGAGGTAGAGGTCGCCCTAGAGAGGGAGGCCAGGCTAGATACTATGCTCTTACTGCCTGTACCGAGGCTGTTGCCTCCGATTCTGTCATCACATGTATTATATTGGTTTGTCACAGAGATGCATCGGTTCTATTCGATCCAGGCTCCACTTATTCTTATGTGTTTTCTTATTTTCTCCGCATTTGAGTGTATCTCAGGATTCTTTGAGTTCCCCTGCTTATGTTTCTACTCCCGTCAATGCATGCCTATCACATGCTATATGTATTGTGTTCTTTATTTTTTTTAGTAGTTTTGAGACCAGAGCCGATTTATTGTTGCTCAACATGGTTGATTTTGACATTATCTTGGGCATGGACTGGTTGTTGCCCTATTACGCTATTCTTGATTATCACGCCAAAACTGTGACGCTGGCTATGCCAGGTGTGTTGCGTGTTGAGTGGAGGGGTACTTTAGATCACGCTCCCAGTAGAGTTATTTCTTTTCTTAAAGCTCAACGTAAGGTTGAGAAGGGGTGTGACGTGTACTTAGCTTATGTGAGAGATGACAGTATTAATACCCCTTCAGTTGATTCAGTTCCAGTAGTACGGGATTTTCCCGATGTGTTTCCAGCTGATCTTCCAGGAATGCTGCCTGATAGAGATACTGATTTTGGCATTGATCTGTTGCCGGGCACTCAACCCATTTCTATTCCTCCGTATCGTATAGCTCCTCCTGAGTTGAAGGATCAGTTGCAGGAATTGCTTGATAAGGGTTTTATTCGGCCCAATGTATCACCTTGGTGTGTTCCTGTCTTGTTTGTGAAGAAAAAGGATGGTTCGTATGTGTATTGATTATCGCCAATTGAACAAGGTTACAGTGAAGAACTATTATCCTTTGCCTCGTATTGATGATCCGTTTGACTAGCTTCAGGGCGCACAAGTGTTTTCTAAGATTTACTTGCGCTCAGGTTACCATCAATTGAAGATTCGGGAGCCAGATATCCCGAAGACTGCTTTTAGGACTCGGTATGGTCATTTCCAGTTCCTAGTTATGTCATTTGGGCTGACCTATGTCCCAACAACCTTTATGCATTTGATGCATAGTGTGTTCCGGCCATATCTTGACTCATTCATCATTGTCTTTATTGATGATATTCTAGTGTATTCCCGTAGTCGGGAAGATCATGAGCATCACCTGAGGAATGTGCTTCAAACTCTAAGAGAGAAGAAGTTATATGCTAAGTTCTCCAAATGTGAGTTTTGGTTGGATTCAGTGGCATTCCTAGGCCACGTGGTATCGAGTGAGGGCATTCAGGTGGATTCGAAGAAAATAGAGGTCATGCCGAGTTGGCCCAGACCATCCTCAGCTATAGAGATCCACAGTTTCCTTGCCTTGGCGAGTTACTACCGCCGTTTTGTTTAGGGGTTTTCATCGATTGCAGCCCCTATGACCAGACTGACCCAGAAGGGTGCTCCGTCCCAGTGGACGGAGGAGTGTGAGGCGAGCTTTCAAAAGCTCAAGATAGCTTTGACTACAACCCAAATTTTGATATTGCCTACAGGTTTGGGGTCTTATACAGTCTACTGTGATGCCTCGAGGATTGGCCTCGGAGCGGTGTTGATGCAGGACGATATGGTGATTGCCTACGCGTCTAGATAGTTGAAGGTACATGAGAAGAATTACCCTGTCCATGACCTTGAGTTAGATGCCATTGTTCATGCCCTGAAGATCTGGCGCCATTACTTATACGGGGTTCCTTGTGAGATTTATATTGACCATCGGAGCTTGCAGCACCTGTTCAAGCAAAAGGATATAAATTTGTGCCAAAAGAGGTGGTTAGAGTTGCTAAAAGACTATGATATTACTATTTTGTATTACCCGGCCAAGGCCAATGTGGTGGTCGATGCTTTGAGTCGTCGGGTAGAGAGTTTGGGGAGTTTGGCTTATTTACTAGTATCGAAAAGACCTATGGCGATGGATGTTCAGGCCTTAGCCAACCAGTTTGTGAGATTGGATCTTTTGGAGCGCAGTCAGGTTCTAGCTTGCATGGTTTCTCGGTCTTCCTTATATGATCGTATCAGGGAGCAATAGTATGATGACCCTCATTTGCTTGTCCTCAAGGACAAGGATCAGCACGGTGATGCCATAGATGTGACTATTGGTGATGATGGGGTATTGAGGATGCGAGGTTGGATTTGTGTACCCAATGTTGATGGGCTTCGGGAGTTGATTCTGGAGGAGGCCCATAGCTTTTGGTATTCCATTCATCCGGGTGTCGCGAAGATGTATCAGGATTTGAGGCAGCACTACTGGTGGAGGCGGATGAAGAAAGATATAGTTGGATTTGTAACTCGGTGCCTTAACTATCAGTAGGTGAAATATGAGCACCAGAGACCGGGTGGGTTGATTTAGTAGATAAAGATTCCAGAGTGGAAGTGGGAGCGGATCACCATGGACTTTGTAGTTGGGCTCCCACGGATTTTGAGAATGTTCGACACTATTTGGGTGATTATGGATTAGCTGACCAAGTTCGCTTTATTCCTGTGTGTACTACTTATTCTTTGGAGCGGTTGGCGGAGATTTACATCCGGGAGATTGTACGTCTGCATGGTATTCTAGTGTCCATCATTTCAGATAGAGGTCTCTCGCGTTCGTGAAGGGATGTTGAGAGAGGCAATAGGGTTTTTCTTCGCGTTCGCTTTGTAGGTCCCACGTTTGCAAAGGTTCATAAGTTTAAGGCTACGCGTTCAAGACCTAGGCATCGCATTCATGTAGAATCAACTGTCATGTAGAGCTTCAGGAAATTAAGCCTACGCGTTCGCGAGGAGTGGTCCGCATTTGCGTAGGGTCGAGCTGAGTCGTCTTCGCGTTCGCGAGTGGGACCTCGCGTTCGCGAAGGAGGGAATTTTTGTTAGAGTCAGTTTTTGCTTCGCGAATGCCAGGGCACTACCGCATTCGTGAAGAGGAAGGTATCTGGGCAGAATGTTTTAGTTAAAAAATGAGGGTTTGAGTCCATAATTTCTAAAAATTTAATAGAGAGCTCGAGAAAAGGCGATTTGGAGGGGATTTTCAGAGGAGTGATTGGGGTAAGGGTTCTTCACTCATATTTGGTTAAATTACATGATTGTGTCTTGATTTGTATCATTTAATTTGGGAATTTGGGGTGAAAATTGGGGAAAAAGGAAGAAATTTTGGAGAGTGGATTTTAGGGATTTGGATGACCATTTGATGTCGTATTTTGGTGAATTTGATATGGGTAGACTCTTAAGCGAATGGGCTTTCTAGTTTTGTAATTTTTGTCGGATTTCGAGACGTGGTCTAGGGGACCGCGTTTGATCCAAATTCGGAATTTTTGGTCTAATTTGATAATTTTCGTATTGGTTTCACTCCTTTAGCATATATTGACGATAATATACTGATTTTGGTTAGATTTGGAGCATTTGAAGGTCGAATCGAGAGGCAAGGGCATCACGGGCTAGAGCCTTGTCTTGGTTTGAGGTAAGTAATGTTTCCAAACGTGGTTCTAAGGGTTCGAAACCCCGAACTATGTGTTCTATGATTAATATTTAGGTGACGCAAATGCCAAGTGACGGGAGTGTGGGCGTTCACTGTGAGAATTGCGGCTCAGATCTTTCTATGGCACCGCTTAGTGACTCTTTCTTGCTGGTACCTGTGTAGTGATTATGTGATTAAGTTAATGACATGCTAATTACCATGTTAAGGCTTCATGTCGATACTGTTGAGATCCGAGAGGTCGTTTCTTGTTGTCATATCATTAGCTTCATTGATATTCTGTACTCAGTCATGTTTATGCATATTATATCATGTCTCAGTCTCAGTTATTGTTATTTGGCACGTCATATCATTGTTTTGGGCTAGTTTCTTGGTATGGTGAGCCCACGCGTGTGAGATTGGGAAATTATGACTGAGTGAGGCCGATAACCTGAATTCGAGTGTTAGTTATGAGATCGGGCTGCACGCCGCAGTAGATTATTGATTATGCCTTCATTGGCTTGTTATAGCGCTTGGGCTGAAAGGAGCCCCTCCGGAGTCTATACACCCCCAGTGAATGCGGATGATATTATTGAGGGATGAATTTTCCCTGGACATGGATTTATCCGAAGTATTGATACCTAGAGATGGATTTCTCCTCAGGGTTGGATTACCCTTGTTCCTCAGTACCGGTTGACTTGAAGTCAGTGTTATATATATTCCGGAATGGATATTCCTGGGCCGAATGGCCATATTCATTACCGAGTGGTTGAACACTTGAGAGTGGGAGCACATGGTGCATTTTCATATATTTTTGGAATTTACATGTAGAGATTTACTGTGTTTAACACTTCACATTGTTCGGATATGCATTTTGCTTTACTGTTGAGTTGAATAATTAAACTGCTAGCATGCCTACTTTACTGTTCCATTTAAATGTGTTATAACTACTGAGGTTTAGTTCATCACTACTTGTCAGTCCATAGTTTGGACTTGTTACTTACTGAGTTGGTGTACTCATGTTACCCCCTGCACCTTGTGTGCAGATCCAGGTATCTCAGGTCACGGTAGCGGCTGTTGACTGTTCCAGCCGCGGATTTCATTAGAGTTAGCGAGGTAGCTGTCTGACGTTCAGAGTCCCGCCTTTCTCCTTCTTTATCTACACTCTAGTATATTTTGGAAATTTTTAGATTATTTTGGTCTAGTTCTGTTTGAAACAAATGTAGTATTGCTCATGACTTAGTGTCAACCGAGGTCGAGAGTTTTATTTTCCGCTTTTATTTTGGTTTGGACTTTACAACTTTTAGAAAATTTCTGTTGAAATGGTATTATTTAAGCTTTAAATGAAATGTTTAACTATTTTGGAAATGTGTTGGTTAACCTAGTTTCACGATAGACGCCATCACGACCGGTCGGTTTTGGGGTCGTGACAGATAAATTGGTATACGTGATTTGTTATAGTAGTAATGTTAATTATTTTGCTTGGTCGCACTCAGTTATGATAAGAATTCCACCAGAAGTAATGGCTCATAAGCTAAATGAAGACCCATTACATCCACCGGTAAAACAAAAGAAGAGAAAGTAAGGTGTTTTCAAAAACTAGGTAATACAGGATGAGGTAAGCAAGCTCTTAAAAATTGGTTCGATTCGTGAGGTAAAATATCCTAACTATTTAGCAAATATTGTTGTAGTTCCTAAAAAGAATGGTATATGGCGAGTTTGTGTAGTTTATACTGATTTGAATATGAAATGTCCCAAAGATTTATTTTCTTTGCCACATATAGATCAATTAATTGATTCTACTACTGGTCTTAAGCATTTTAAGTGTTTACATGCTTATTCTAGGTATAATAAAATCAAAGTAAATTCCGAGGACGAGGATAAAAGTTCTTTTATAACAGATATTGGGACTTATTGTTACAAAGTCATGCCCTTTAGTCTAAAGAACACTGGAGCTACATATAAAATATTTGTGACAAAAATATTTCAAGAACATTTGGGGAAGACTATGAAAGATTATATTGATGACATGTTAGTAAATTCAACACAAGTGGAAGATCATCTCAAGCATTTGGAGGAAACTTTTGCCATTCTTCGAAAATATAATATGAATCTGAACCCAGAAAAGTGTACATTTGATGTAGCGTCAGGTAAGTTCTTGGGTTTTCTTGTCTCTAACAGGGTAATTGAGGTAAATCTAGTGAAAATTAAAGTAATATAAGAAATATCAGATGTGTTTACAAGTAAAAAGAAGTACAAAGACTAATAGGAAGAATAGCAGCTTTGGAGAGATTCATATCGAAGTCTTCAGAAAAATGTTTCAACTTTTTCTCATTGCTAAAAAAGCAAAATAATTTTAAGTGGACAAGCGACTGCCAACAAGCGTTAAAAGATTTGAAAGCATATATTTCAAAGTCACCTTTGCTATCAAAGCCAAGAGAGGGACAAAGATTTCTCATTTTACTTAGTTGCATTTGAAGTAGCAATGAGAACAGTATTGGTACGAGAAAAAAAGGAATGCAATCTCCCATCTATTTTGTTAGTAAGACATTGTTAGAAGCTAAAACAAGATATCCACATTTAGAAAAATTAGCATTGGCATTAATAATGATGTCTAAAGAATTACAACCGTATTTTCAATGTCATCTCATATATGTTGTAACTACTTTTTTATTGCATAACATTTTACATAAGCATGCGTTATCGGGAAGAGTAGCCAAGTGCACAATCAAACTCAGCAAATATGATATTGTTTATCAACTACGATGAATCCTAATCTGGGATCTTGGACTTTGTAGAAGATTTTAATTTAAATCTACTCCCCAAAATTGAAAATGAGATATGAGCATCTATCAGATCAAATCAGTGGTCTTGGACTTTGTACACCGATAGATCCTCATATATAAAAATAGCAGGATTAGATATGGTCTTTATAGCACCCCTTGGGGAATTTATTAGACATACGGTAAAATATTATCCTATTAGTAATAATAAGGCTGAGTATGAGGCAGTTGCATATTTGGAACATGCAATAGAAATGGGAATCGAGCTAATGAAAATTAAAAATGATTCACAATTGGTGGTTATCTAATGCAAAGGAATTGTATGGCAAGAGAGATACAGATGCAGCAGTACTAGAAAAAGGTAAAAGATTTGTTACATCAATTTCAAGTATCAAGGATCATTAAAATTCAAAGAGAGGAGAATGCAGAAGCAGATGCATTAACAACCCTTAGATCGGTGGCTGATATAGCAAATTCTAAAAATGCAATAGTGATGCATCTATTTCATTCAACACTTGATTAAACCAAATGAGATAAATTTTAATAGCTTAACATGAGATTGGAAAAACGAATTCATAAATTATTTGTTGTACGAAATATTGCTTGAGTAAAAAGCAATCCCAACAATTATGAGTGCAACCTGCTCGTTATTATTTGATAGAAGGAAATTTATATCAAAAAATGTTAGGCAGACCTCTAGCTAAGTGTCTTGGGCCTGGACAAACTGAATATATGATGCGAGAAGTGAATGAAGGTTACTAGGTGACATGAAAGTGGTAGATCATTTGTAAAATTATTAATAAGAGCTGGATATTATTGGCGACAAATGGAAGAAGAAGCGGAAAACTTCATGAAGAGGTGTCATAAATGTCAATGGTATGCAAATCTCTTTCATCAACCCGCGGAGCTACTTCATTCAATAATCGCACAAAGTGCATATATGAAATGAGGAATGGATATCGTAGGTCCATTACCGCAAGCCCTAGGAAAGGTATGATTTTTACTAGTTTTAACTGATATTTTTTGTAAGTGGGTGAAAATAGGTGCCTTCAAATAGGTACAAGAAAAAGAAGTCATAGACTTTATTTTAAGAAATAATTTGTCGATTTGGAGTTCAAAAAGAAATCACAGTTGATAATGGACCACAATTGGTGGAGCAAAGATGACTGAGTTTCTTAAATGTTGGAATATCAAGAGAATAACTTTATCGCTATATCATTTTGTTGCTAATGGGTGTTGCACCCTATTTTGTACTAGTCAAAATAAGATTCAACTTGTGTTTTCTCTGTTGTTGATCAAGGAGAGTCGCCACCTAATATTTAAAGGTATACTAGGATACTTATTTAATTACTAAGTCATATTCTTTATTAGTCTGTTAACCGATAAAATTATGGGTAATGGTACTTGTTCTTCTAAGGGGAAAGTGTTAGCGCCTTAAAATCTATCTGAGGTAGCTCCATAGGACTTAGACTAGATTTGGAATCAATTTTTTATACTATGCCTTAACTAGTGTTCTAATGATATGGCCTACCGTATATTAGGACATAATTCTTACAAAGGGAGTGTGTAGTTTAAAAGAGGTATGAATTTATAGAGAACAATAACATTAGTGCATATATACTTAAAAAGAGCTTTTGAAAAAGATATAGAGTGTTCGTGTTTAAGAAAGTATGCGAAAAGGAGAACCAAATTAAAATACTTGTTCCTAAAACATGGAGATGCACATTGTTCTAATGAGATGAGGTACTATGGGAGTAAGCCTAAGATGTACCTTGATTTTAGATTTGAAGAAAAGGCCATTTTGGAAATCCTTTTGGAGCAACACCACTTCATTTTTTCGAAATGATTGGTTCCCTTTTTGAAGATAAAGCTTGCGATTCAGTTTGATTTTTCGTTTTTGAAAGAGGAGCTGCCATCCTTTGCTAAGAATTGGGGATTCAAAATCTTTCAAAAAAGTTAGCGAAAAAATACATAAATGATATAAATAATTTATAATAAGCGAACGAGAGATTAGTTACTAACTAATTCTTCTGTTAATCCTATGTTATTTAAGGCTTGCCTTTGTTTATATAATACAGGATATAAATTAATACATTCAATCCAATATAATACCTTGGTATACATGTGAGATAAAATAACAACAAGGATGTAGCAAAGTGCGACAAAACAGTAAACTAAGGTACGAAGTAGTAAATAATAAAGGAGTTTAAAGGAGAGGATTAGACTATGGTATTTGGGCCTCAAAGAGGCAAGCCCAACAATAAAAGGGACTACGACAACTGACTTTGAACTTCCAAGAATAGAACAATGCTGGACTTGGGCCTGAGTTCCTTAAGAACACATTATGTCCAAATAAATGTACATGTTAAAAAAAGAGTTTGTCATTAGATACAGATTTTGTATGTTCAATCATGCACAAAACATATAAGTAAATAATTGGATCAAAATATAACAAACTGTCAACACTCAAATACTATGAGAAACTTATACTAATGTCGTGGTTATAAATGGAAAATAATTTACATTGAAAATCTTTCATTGTCATTAAATACTAAAGCCAAAGAGAACAATAAATGTCAATGGATTAAGGGCTAAGGAGAGAGTTCCACTCAAGGTCGATGCCCCCTTTGAATCTCTTGACACTTTAAAGTTCCCAAGGGTCTCATGGCCTAGAGCAATGCTTATGCCGGGGAGAGCAACCCAACCTAGAGTTAACTCTACTCCCAAATACCCCTAACCACTAATGACTCATTTTTCCTATGAGTTTAAGTACCAATGAGACTCTTTCAATGTAAACCAACTACACCACAGAAGTATACTTCTCCCTTGACAGGATAACATAACGACACTAGAACGTTTTCATTTTATTACTACGTTTATAATACTAAATGAATGATACTGTTATTAAGCAAGTCTGAAGGTCAGATTTCAAACACATATAGGGGGAGGGAAGAAACACTATAGTATTACTGTTAAAAATTTAAACACTTGGGATCATATTTAAAGGATAGGTAAAGAGCAAACAATTCAGATATGTAGCAATATAGAAATATTAATACCTCTGCTTTGGCAGGCTAATAACAGATTGGTTAGCTTAGGTCTTACCACCAGCACATGTATAGATTGACAACACTACTTGAAACTTTTAAAAGCATTAATAAAGTTTTAGACAAACAGTCATACTTAGCAACTTCTATAGATGTTATTAAAGATACCAAAAAATTATCAGGACTCATAGTATGACTACAAGTTTACAGATTTAAGCATGCAGTTCCTAAAGGTGCTTAACAGGAACACGGGTTATAAACCATAATTCATTTGTGATTGATTGGTGAAACCACATCTCCATAAGAACACAAATCTTAAATAAGTAAACTATTATGTCCAAGCAGTAGCAATAAAAAGTCCTCTTGGGATTTATAGATATGACTAGTTTCAAGGTACGCGCTTTGCGCGTGTACCCATATCAATAAGTATATAAATTTTTTTAAATCACATAAATAATATTAGATAATGTGTTTAAATTACATTATAAAATTATAATAAAAAATACCTTAAAGTGATGAATATTTTTCTTATTTATTTAATTTCAAAATATGCTACCAGCTTTTAAGTTGCATAAAGTAAATTTGGCCAGCACACTCAGTGGTTACTATCATGTGGCGACCCGGTCAGTCGTCTCATGAGTTACCGCTTCGTTTTTCCCATTTCTGCTTCTTTATGCTTTGTTTATCCGTGTTATATAGTATCGGGTTGGTCGGATCGAATCTCGGAAAGGATTTGGTATGGTTTGAGACACTTAGTCTCTTTTGAGGAAAGCTTAAGTTGGAAAAGTTAACCGGATATTGACTTATGTGTTAGAGGGCTTGGATGTGAGTTCTGATGGTTCAGATAGCTCCGGGAGGTGATTTGGGACTTAGGAGCGTTATCGGAATGGGTTTTGGAGGTTCGGAGTAGATTTAGGCTTGAATTGATAAAGTTGGTATTTTGGCGATTTTTGGTTGGTAGATGAGATTTGATATAGGAGTCGGAATGGAATTTCAAGAGTTGCAGTAGTTCCGTTGTGTCAATTTGGATGAGTGTGCAAAATTTCAGGTCATTCGGACGAGGTTTGGTTGAATTTTTTATCAAAAGCGGAATTTGAAAGATTTTAGAAACTTAGGCTTGAATCCGACGAGTTTTGGTTGATTCGATGTTGTTTGAGGTGTTTTGAAGATTAGTATAAGTTTGAATAAGGTTATGGGATATGCTTGTACTTTTGGTTGAGGTCCCAGGAACCTCGGGGTGATTTCGGATGGTTGACGGAGAGTTTGGAAATTTGATGAAGCTGCAGATTTTCTGCTTCTGGTGTTTCTGCACCTACGGAGTGGGGACCGCAGGTGCGATGCCGCAGATGCGAAGAAGAGGGGTGCAGAAGCGGAAAGGTCCTAGGAAGGCAGGAGCCGCAGAAGTGGCTGAGGAGCCGTATCTGCGATGGCGCAGATGCGGGAAAGGGATCACAGAAGCGGAAGTGGGCGTTTAAGTGAAAAACCGCAGAAGAGACATTTGGACCGCAAAAGCGGTACCGCAGATGTAGTAGATTGACCGCAGTGCGAAAACACCTGGGTCAGAATGTATATATTTCTTCCTTCGTGATTTTCAGAGGGTTTCACCATTTTTAAACATGAGTTCTGGAGTTTTGAATGATTTTGAAGAGAGATTTCAAGGGGACTTCATTTAGGTAAGGATTTTAGACCTAAAACCCGTTCATATGGTATTATTTCACGGATTAGAGCTATAATTAATGGAATTTAAGGGTTAAAAATTGGAAAAAACTAGGGCTTGGTATTGGAGACCTAGACTTAAGGATTTGAAGGGCCATTTGTTGTCAGATTTCAATATTTTTTATATGTTTGAACTCGTGGGGAGATAAGCAATCTATTTATGTGAATTTTATCGAATTTCGAGATGTGGGCTCGGGGTAAGGTTTTGGCAATTTTGATATTTTTGGTATTATTTGATTATTTTCGCTTGGGCTTCATTCTCTTAGCATATTAGGCAGTGATTCTGATTTTGGATAGATTCGATGTGAGTGGGGGACATTTCAAGGGGAAAAGGCGTTATGGAGTAGTATATTCACCGGTTTGAAGTAAGTAACCATTGTAAATATGGAACTGAGGGTACAAAACCCCGGTATTTGAACTGTTTTGATAAATGCGGTGATACACATGCTAGGTGACGAGCATGTGGGTGTGCACCAGTAGGTATTATGACTTGCTCCGTCTCGTAGCGACTATTAAGCCGCATATTTGATTTAAAATCTTATAATATTTCGTACCTTAGTCATTTATACTGTATTATAGGATGTATGCCATGTTTGGGGCCTTGTGCCGACCTGTTGAGACCCTTAGGGGCATCTACTATTTTCCTCACTCTATTTGTTTGAAAGTATATCCTCAGTCACGTTTTACCTGTTTATTGTTTAAAACTGGTTTATCATTGTACTTCTTAAAATGTGAGAACTGTTCGGACTGAATTCCCTGATTCCTATTGTTATGCCGGAGTGGTTGTGAGGTTAATGACTGAGAGAGGTTGAGAACACACACACACACACACACACACACACACACACACACACACACACACACATATATATATATATATATATATATATATATATATATATATATATATATATATATATATATATATATATATATATATATATATATACACACACACACACACACTGCATGCCGCAGCTATACTTATATGGATCGGGTTGCACGCCGCAGCGATATATATATTGGATCAGGCTGCGCATTGCAGCGATATGACACTTTGGCTGTAGGATCCCCTCCGGAGTCTGTACACCCCCAGTGCGCGTAGTCAACTATAAATTATAGATCAGGCTACATGCCGCAGTGGTTATTATTATTATTATGAGACATTAATGAGCTGGTGTGCTGAGATTGTGTACTGAGTGACGGTATCTGAGTCACGAGTGACTGAGAGGCTGCCCGAGAGGCCATATTTTGAGTGATACCTTGCCTGAGGGGCTCATTTATGATATTTTCACTGATTTCACTCTTTTTTTATATTAAATCCTCTGTTGAAAAATTACAAATAGATGATTTCAAATATTCCAAATGAAAATGAAGATTTTATGACGAAACTAGTTTTAAACTGTGGAGTTTGATCTGTTATTCTGTTGTTTACTCCATTATATGATTTTAACTGCTCGTCACTGCTTTCAAACCTTATTTACTTTAGTTACTTACTGAGTTGGCATACTCACGTTACTCCCTGCACCGTGTGTGTAGATCCAGGTGCCCGAGCGGCAGAGTGAGGGTCCTCAGCATTGTTAGAGTTTGCCGGAGACTGTAAGGTAGATGCATGGCATCTACAGCCCTGCTTTCTTCGTCCATCCTTATTTTCCGCATTTTAGACTTATTTTGTATCAGACATTCAGAATTGTATATTTAAAGACTCTAGACTCGTGACACCACATATTTGTGTTGTGTTGGTTTTATGTTTAAATAGTTTCCGCACATTTTAGCTGTTTTATATATTCTTATGAAAAATTTGAGATTTAAACCTGTGTTAGCAAAATGGTTTTATAAAGGAAATTTGATTTGATTAATAGTTTGGGTTGGCTTGCCTAGTAATGTGATAAGCGCCATCACAACCGAGTATTTGGGGTCGTGACAAGTTGGTATCAGAGCCTAGGTTACATAAGTCTCGCGAGTCATGAGCCGGTTTAGTAGAGTCTCGCAGATCGGTACGGAGACATCTATATTTATCCTCGAGAGGCTGCAAAACCTTAAGAAAAAACTTCATATTCTTGAAATTCTTGTCGTGCGAATCTATTAAACCGATTACTAAACTTCTGTTATTCTATCTCTCACAGATGGTGAGGACAAGTGCTACCGGGCAGGATGGGCGAGCACCAGTACCACCAGCTGGGGCCACTAGTGGTCGAGGACGCGGTCTAGGCCATGGTTGGGGCAGAGTAGGTAGGGCAGCACCAGCAGATCCACCAGCTGTCCCAGTTCAGGATCAGGTCCCAGTTGTGGACGCTACAGCAGCACCGGCTCAGGCACCAGCTAAGCCTATTGTGATTTCAGGCCTTCAAGAGGCTTAGCTCAGATTTTATCAATGTGTACACGTTTGGCTCAGGCGATCTCAGTTACTATGGCCGCAGCTACTTCTCAGGCCGGGGAAGACACCCAGACTCTCGTTGCTCGCACACCTGAGCAGGTTGTGCAGGGACTCCAGACACTAGGGGCACCTCTAGCCTAGTCGATTGCACCAGCTCAGGCGTATGTGGTACAAGTTATGCCAAAAGATGAGCAGCGTCGACTAGAGAGGTTTGGTAGACTTCAGCCTTCGACTTTCAGTGGTGCAGAGGGCGAGGATGCACAGGTTTTCTTTGATAAGTGTCAGAGGATGCTTCGTACAGTGGGTATTCTAGAGACTAGTGGTGTAGCACTTACTATTTTTCAATTTTCTGGAGCTGCCTTTACTTGGTGGGAGGCTTATGAGAGGTGTAGGCCTGTTGGTGCAGCGCCCCTTACCTGGCAGCAATTCTTTATTCTCTTTCTGGAGAACTATGTGCCATAGTCTTGCCGAGAGGAGCTACGCAGGTAGTTTGAGCAGTTGCATCTAGGAGAGAGGACTATGACACAGTATGAGATGTGGTTCTCTAAGTTAGCTCGTCATGCGGTCTGTTTGGTTCCCACAGATTGAGAGAGGATCAGGAGGTTCGTTGATGGCCTCACGTATCAGCTTCGGATTTTCATGACCAGGGAGAGGGTGACAGGTGCTACTTTCTAGGAGGTTGTTAACATCACCTATGAGATTGAGTCGGTTCGTCGCCAGGAGCGAGAAGAGAGGGAGGCCAAGAGGCCTCGAGGATCTGGTAGCTTTAGTAGTGCTTCTTCGAGGGGTCAGTTCCAACAGGGCAGAGGTCGTCTATTCAGGCAGGCTCAGTCAGCTCGCCCAGGTTATCGTGGGGCATCATCGGGTCATGCATCTCACAGTTCTCACTAGGGCCATTCATCACTCAGTGCCCTTCCAGCCCAGAGTTTGTCTCGTACTCCATCGGTTCAGGGTTCTTCCATGCCAGGTCCTTCTACTGGTCATTTCGGTGCTAGGGGTTCCCTTCAGCCCCCATCTCCAGCACAAGGGAGTTGTTATGAGTGTGGGAAGTTTGGGAATATGAGGAGGCAGTGTCCTCGTCTTCATAATGGTCCATCTCAGCAGAGGGGTCAGCCCTCGAATTATGATCCAGTTACTTCACCACCCGCCCAACCAACTAGGGGTGGAGGTCGATCAGGTGGTGATCAGGCTCGTTTCTATGACCTCCTAGGTAGACCAGATATTGCTGCTTCAGATGTCGTGATTCTAGGTATTGTTTCAGTCTGCCACAGAGATGCCTCTATATTATTTGATCCTGATTCCACCTTTTCTTATGTGTCATCATACTTTGCCCGTTATCTAGACACGCCCTATAAGTCTCTTATTTCACATGTTCATGTATCTACTCCGGTGGGCAATACTATTATTGTAGACCGTATGTACTGATCGTGTGTGGTGACTATTGGGGGTTTGAAGACCCGAGTGGGTCTTTTATTATTGTGTATGGTGGATTTTGATGTCATTATGGGCATGGATTGGCTATCTTCATGTCGTGCTATTCTGGACTATCATGCCAAGACAATCACATTGGCTATACCAGGTGTGCCACGGATTGAGTGGCGAGGTATGACTAATTATGTTCCCAGTAGAGTGATCTCATTCTTGAAGGCCCAGCGTATAGTTGGGAAGGGTTGTCTTTCGTATCTAGCCTTTGTGAGGGATGTCGGTGCTGAGACTCCTAGTATTGATTTTGTTCCAGTTGTGAGGGATTTTCCTGATGTGTTTCTTGCTGAGCATGCCGCCGGACAGAGATATTGATTTTGGTATTGATCTGGTGCCGGACACTCAGCCCATTTCTATTTCGCCGTATCGCATGGCACTAACAAATTTGAAGGAGTTAAAGGAGCATCTTCAGGAACTCCTTAATAAGGGGTTCAGTCGGCGTAGTATGTCACCTTGGGGTGCGCCGGTTCTATTTATGAAGAAGAAGGATGTCACTATGAGTATGTGCATTGATTATAGGCAATTGAACAAGGTAACAATTAAGAACAAGTATCCCTTGCCTCGCATTGATGATTTATTCGACCAGCTTTAGGGAGCAAGAGTGTTCTCAAAGATTGATCTACGTTCGGGTTATCGCCAGTTGAAGATCAGGGACTCGGATATTCTTAAGACAACTTTCAGGACCCAATATGGTCATTATGAGTTCTTGGTGATGTCTTTTGGGCTGACCAATGCCCCAGCAGTGTTCATGCATTTGATGAACAGCGTGTTCCGACCTTATCTTGACTCGTTTTTCATAGTCTTCATTGATGATATTCTGGTGTATTCGCGTAGTCAGGAGGAGCACGCAGAGCATTTGAGAGTTGTGTTGCAGAGATTGAAGGAGGAGAAGCTTTATGCACAATTCTCCAAGTGTGAGTTTTGGCTCAGTTAAGTGGCTTTCTTGGGGCACGTGGTGTCCAATGAGTGTATTCAGGTTGATTCGAAGAAGATATAGGCGGTTCAGAGTTGGCCCAGAATGTCCTCAGCCATAGAGATTCGTAGCTTTATTGGTTTAGAAGGCTATTATCGTCGATTTTTTCAGGGATTCTCATCTATCGCATTGCCCTTGACCAAGTTGACTCATGAGGGTGCTTTATTTGTGTGGTCGGATGAGTGTGAGGAGATCTTTCAGAAGCTCAAGACAGCCTTAACCACAGCTCCAGTGTTAGTTTTTCCATCAGCTTCAGGTTCATATACTGTGTATTGTGATGCTTCGAGAGTGGGTATTGGTTGTGTATTGATGTAGTAGAGTAGAGTTATTACTTATGCTTCTCGTCAGTTGAAGCCCCATGAGAAGAACTACCCTGTTCATGATTTGGAGTTGGCTACCATCATTCACGCGTTGAAGATTTAGAGGAATTACTTGTATGGTGTGTCTTGTGAGGTGTTTACTGATCATCGTAGCCTCCAGCACTTGTTCAAGCAGAAATATCTCAATTTGAGGCAGCGGAGGTGGTTGGAGTTGCTTAAGGATTATGATATCACTATATTGTACCATCCGTGGAAGGCCAATGTGGTGGCCGATGCCTTGAGCCGAAAGGCAGTGAGTATGGGGATTTTGGCATATATTCCAGTTGGGGAGAGACGTCTTGTAGTTGATGTTTAGGCCTTGGCCAATCGGTTCGTGAGGTTGGATATTTCGGAGCCCAATCGGGTATTGGCTTGTGTGGTTTCTCGGTCTTCCTTATATGATCGCATCAGAGAGTTCCAGTATGATGATCCGCATTTGCTTGTCCTTAAGGACAGAGTTCAACAAAATGATGCCAGAGATATGACTATTGGTGACGATGGGGTGTTGAGGATGCAGTGCCGGATATGTGTGTCCAACGTAGATGGGCTTCGGGAGTTGATTATGGAGGAGTCTCATAGCTCGCAATATTCCATTTATCCGGGTGCCGCAAAGATGTATTAGGATCTGAGACAGCATTATTGGTGGAGGAGAATGAAGAAAGATATTGTGAGATTTGTAGCTCGGTGTCTCAATTGTCAGCAGGTGAAATATGAGCATCAGAGACTGGGTGGCTTGCTTCAGCGGATGGATATTCCAGAGTGGAAGTGGGAGCGGATCACCATGGACTTTGTAGTTGGTCTCCCACAGACTTTGAGGAAGTTCGATGCTATTTGGATGATTATGGATCGGCTGACCAAGTCCGCACATTTCATTCCTATATGTACTACCTATTCTTCAGAGCAGTTGGCAGAAATCTATATCCGGGAGATTGTTCGTTTGCATGGTGTCCCAGTTCCATCATCTCAGATAGGGGAACTAAGTTTACTTCGCAGTTTTGGAGGTCTGTGCAGCGAGAGTTAGGTACTCAGGTGGAGTTCAGCACAGATTTTCACCCTCAGACGGACGGGTAGTCCAAGCACACTATTCAAATATTGGAGGACATGTTGCGTGCTTATGTCATTGATTTCGGAGGGTCATGGGTTTAGTTTCTTCCGATTGTAGAGTTTGCTTATAACAATAGCTACCAGTCGAGTATTAAGATGGCTCCGTATGAGGCCTTGTATGGGAGGATGTGTAGATCTCCAGTTGGTTGGTTTGAGTCGGGCGAGGCTAGGCTATTGGGGACAAACTTGGTGCAGGATGCTTTAGACAAGGTGAAAGTGATTCAGGAGAGGCTTCATACAGCACAGTCAAGACAGAAGAGTTATGTTGACAGGAAGGTTCGGGATGTGTCCTACATGGTTGGCGAGAAGGTTCTGTTGAAGGTTTCACCCATGAAGGGTGTTATGTGGTTTGGGAAGAAAGGTAAATTGAGTCTTCGGTTTATTGGGCCTTTTAAGGTGCTTGAGAGGATTGGGGAGGTGGCTTATGAGCTTGCGTTGCCACCCAGCTTGTCAAGTGTGCATCCAGTATTCCATGTTTCTATGCTCCGGAAGTATATTGGGGATCCGTCTTATATTCTGGATTTCAGTACGGTTCAGTTAGATGATGATTTGACTTATGATGTAGAGCTAGTTGCTATTTTGTGTCGTCAGGTTCGGAAGTTGAGGACAAAGGATATTGCTTCAGTGAAAGTACAGTGGAGAGGCCGAACTATGGAGGAGGCTACCTAGGAGACCGAGCGAGAGATGCAGAGTATATATCCTCACCTGTTTGAGGCTTCAGGTATGTTTCTTGACTCATTTGAGGACGGACGTTTGTTTAAGTTGGAGAGGATGTGATGATTCGGGCAGTCATCTCATGAGTTACCGCATCGTTTCCCCTATTTCTGCTTCTTATTGCTTTGTCTATCGGTTCTATATGTGATCGAGTTGGTTGGGTCAAGCTTGGAAGGATTTGGTAAGGTTTGAGACACTTAGTCTCTTTTGAGGAAAGCTTAAGTTGGAAAAGTCAACCGGATATTGAATTATGTGTTAAAGATCTCGGATGTGAGTTTTGATGGTTCGGATAGCTCCGGGAGGTGATTTGGGACTTAGAAGCATGATCGAAATGAGTTTTGGAGGTTTGGAGTAGATTTAGGCTTGAATTGGCAAAGTTGGTATTTTGGCGATTTCCGATTGGTAGGTGAGATTTGATATAGGGGTCAGAATGGAATTTTGAGAGTTGCAGTAGTTCCGTTGTGTCAGTTGGGATGAGTGTGCAAAATTTCAAGTCATTTGGACGAGGTTTGGTTGGTTTTTTTTATCAAAAGCGAAATTTGAAGATTTTGGAAACTTATGCTTTAATCCGATGAGTTTTGGTTGATCCGATGTTGTTTGAGGTGTTTTGAAGATTGGTATAAGTTTGAATACGGTTATGGGACATGCTTGTGCTTTTGGTTGAGGTCCCAGGGGCCTCGGGGTAATTTCGGATGGTTGACGGAGAGTTTGGAAGTTTGATAAAGCTGCAGATTTTCTGCTTTTAGTGTTTTCGCACCTGCGGAGTGGGCAGGTGTGATGCCGTAGATGCGAAGAAGAGGGGCGCAGAAGCAGAAAGAGCCTGGGAAGGTTGGAGCCACAGAAGCGGCTGAGGAGCCGCAGAAGCGGCTGAGGAGCCGCATCTACGATGGCGCAGGTGCGGGAAAGAGATCGCAAAGCGGAAGTGGGCGTTTAAGCAAAAAACCGCAGAAGCGGCGCTTGGACCGCAAAAGCGGTACTGCAGATGCAGTGGATTGACCGCAGGTGCGAAAATGCTTGGGTCAGAATATATATATTTCTTCCTTCGTGATTTTCAGAGGGCTTCACCATTTTTAAACGCGAGTTTTAGAGTTTTGGGCGATTTTGAAGAGATAGTTCAAGGGGACTTCATTTAGGTAAGGATTTTGTATTTAAAACTCGTTCATATGGTATTATTTCACGGATTAGGGCTATAATTAATGAAATTTAAGGGTTAAAATTAGGGAAAACTAGGGCTTGGTATTGGAGACCTAGACTTGAGATTTTGAAGGGCCATTTGTGGTCGGATTTCAGAACTTTTGATATGTATGAACTCGTGGAGAGATAAGGAATCTATTGATTTGAATTTTATCAAATTCCGAGACATGGGTCCGGGGGTCGGATTTTGGCAATTTCGAGATTTTAGGTATTATTTTATTTTTGCTTAGGCTTCGTTCCCTTAGAATATTTTGACGCCGTGATTCTGATTTTGGATAGATTCGACGCGAGTAGGGGCCGATTCGAGGGGCAAAGGCGTCGCGGAGCAGCATTTTCACTAGTTTGATATGTATAGGTTTTTTTTCGTATCAGCGGTCTGACTCCGAGGTAACTACAAAGTATCCAAAGATTAGCCTTAGTTGTACTAGAAAAATTCAAGTAAAGGAGAAAGAGAGATAATCTTAGTCAAGTGGCGGATACGTCATTTGCCCTAGTGTGGTCTTAGTGCTTCCCTGCTCCCTGTTGACCCTGCATTCAAAGAAAATTCTTAGTGCGGACGGGGAAGTTGGTTTTTGTCGACCACAGTGTTGGTTCACCCTGGCCTTTGATATAGTTTCACCGCAAAGTTCAGTAGGTGGAACAAATTATTTTATTTTTTAGAAAATACTTTGTTTTTAAGGCAAATGCCATCGTTCCGAATTATGACATGTTACGAAAAGTTCTCCACACGCGAGCATATCTTTTTGAAAACTTCTTCCTACTAATGTCGATCTTCTGCGATGCTTCTAACAACGTAGTTGCGTCCTAATTTGGACTAATGCATTACAAAGGTTTTCCTAAGGTTATGACCTAACCCTTTTCAGTTTGCCTATGTATCCAAAATGGAATTAGGTTTGAACGTAGTTCATGGATTATGATAAAATATGATGAAGATGACTGAGCCTGACTCAGGCAGCCTACGTATCCAAATGGAATTAGGTCAAGACGTAGTTTGATTACAAAAGATGCAAAATGTTGAGTTTTAGGAAGAAACTAGCCGAGTCTGACTCAGACTGCTTACGTATCCAACTGGAATTTGGGATAAACGTAGTTCAATTACAAAAGACGACTGAATATGATGAGGATTGTCTACGTATTCCTTTATAAGGAAATCAAGCCGGCGTAGTTCCTAAGCAATATAAAAAAGTGATATTTGGTTTATCTATTACAAAAGAGAAGGGGGGATAGAAACCAAACCCTACGTGGGTTGCCTACGTATTCTTCCGTGAGAACACAGGTTGAACGTAGTTCCGTTAAATCAAAGACCTAGCTCTAATTGTCTTAAATATAGGATATCTTGATTGCATCTGAGTTTTTGGGCTTCGTATTGATTCTTCCATCTATTTCTGCCAAGATTAGAGATCCACCTGACAATGCTCGGCGAACCACGTAAGGACCTTTCCAGTTTGGTGCAAACTTTCCTTTGGCTTCTTCTTGGTGGGGAAAGATTTTCTTTAAAACCAACTACCCCAGTGCAAACTGGCGAGACTTAACTATCTTGTTAAATGCACTGGCCATCCTATTCTGATATAGCTGACCATGGCATACTGCATCCATTCTTTTCTTGTCGATGAGCATGAGTAGCTCCTGTCTGACCCGTATCCACTCTGCGTCATCCAATTTTTCCTATTGAGTGACCTTTAAAGATCTTATTTCGACCTCTATGGGTATCACAGCTTTAGTACCATATACTAATATGTACGGCATTGCCCCGATGGATGTTCTCATGGTGGTCCGATAACCGAGTAACGTGAAAGATAGTTTCTCGTGCCATTGTCTATGATTGCCCACTACCTTTTATAGAATTCTTTTGATATTCTTGTTGGCTACCTCGACTGCCTCATTCGTTTGTGGTCTATAGGCTATGGAATTGTAGTGGATGATTTTGAACTTCTCATAGATTTCTCTCATAAGGTGGCTGTTGAGGTTAGCGGCATTGTCAGTGATGATAGACTCCAGTATTCCAAATCTGCAGATGATGTTTTTCTGGTTGAAATCTAACACAACCTTCTCTATGACAGCCTTTTAAGTAGATGCCTCGACCCATTTGGTGAAATAGTCGATAGCTACTAAGAAGCGATGTCCATTTGATACAGTAGGCTCTATTTGTCCAATCACATCCATGCCCTAAGAAGCGAACGACTAGGGTGAACCCATTACGTTTAACTCATTTGGTGGAACTCTGATGAAATCCCCGTGGATCTGGAGTTGGTGACACTTCTGTACATAGCGGATACTATCGCTTTCCATAGTCATCCAAAAGTATCCAGCTCTCAAGATCTTTTTGGCTAATGTGGACCCATTTATGTGGGGTCCGCACACTCCTGCATGTATATATTCCAATAACATGGCTGCCTTGGTAGCGTCTACATATCTCAACAAACCTAAATCTAGGTCCTCCTGTACAAGACTTCCTCGTTGAGGAAAAAGTGGTTTGCCAGCCTCTTGTGGGCTCGCTTTTGACCATTAATAGTATTCTCTGGGTATTCTCTGGTTGCAAGAATTTTCTGATGTCGTGATACCATGATTTACCATATGGTTCTTCATTCACATGGAAGTAATAAGCATGTTGATCCCTGATCTCTACCTTGATAGGGTCGATGTAGTTCTTGGCGGGATGCTGAATTATTGATGATAAAGTTGCAAGGGTGTCAGCAAACTCGTTCTGAATCCTGGGGATGTGCTTGAACTCAATCTTCGTGAACTTCTTGCATAGCTCCTTCACGCAGTGCAGGTACGGAAGTATCTTGACATTCTTGGTGGACCATTCCCCTTGAACTTGGTGTATCAATAGATCGAAATCCCCTATGACCAAAAGTTCTTTGACATTCATGCTGACTACCATTCTGATCCCAAGGATGCACACTTCGTATTTAGCCATATTATTGGTACAAGGGAATCTTATCTTTTCCAGTGTTGGATCGTGTTGTTAGAATTCCGAAATCACAACCGCCCCAATTCCGACTCCATTGAAGTTTGCTGCTCTATCAAAAATATTCTCCATCCAGGGTATGATTTTGCAATATCTTCTCCGGCAAATAATACTTCTTCATCGGGAAAATACATGGTAAGTGGCTCGTAATACCCATCCACCGGAAGGTGGTCGGCTAAAGCTTGCCCTTTGATAGCTTTCTAAGTTATGTATACAATGTCAAATTCATTGAGGACAATTTGCCATTTAGCTAGCTTTACAGTAGGCATCAGCTTCTGGAATAGGTACTTGAGTGGGTCGAGCCGAGATATAGGTGTGTAGTGTATGCCGACATATAATGCCTTAGTTTGTAGGCAATACAAGTTAAAACGCAACAAGTGCGTTCTGTCAAAGTAAATTTGGCCTCGCATGGCGTGAACTTCTTACTTAAGTAGTAGATGGCCTACTCCTTTCTCCCAGTTTCGTCATGCTATCCCAACACACAATCGAAGGCATTTCCAAGACTGACAAATATAGTAACAATGGCTTCCCGAGTTCGGGGGGAACCAACATAGGTAGATTTGATAGATATTTTTTGATTCTATCGAAGGCTTTCTGGCACTTTTCTGTCCATTTTGTGGCAGCATCCTTTTTCAACAACTTGAAAATGGGTTCACAGATTACTGTAGAATAGGCTATGAAGCGACAAATATAATTCAATCTACCCAGGAAACTTATTACATATTTCTGGATCTTTGGTGGTGGAAATTCCTGAATGGCCTTGATTTTTGATGGGTCCAGTTCTATCCCCTTCCTACTTAGAACGAAGCCCAATATTTTTCCAGTGGGGACATCCAACGCGCACTTTGTCAGGTTCAATTTCAAGCTATACCTTCGTAGGCATTCAACAAAATTTCTCAAATCGTCCAAGTGCTCTGAACTCTTTTGAGACTTTGTGAGATGTCATCCACATACACTTCAATCTCATTATGAATCATGTCGTGAAAAAGGGTCTTCATGGTCCTCATGTAGGTGGAATTGTCGTACTTGAGACCAAACGACATGACTCTATAGCAGTAAACTCCCCAAGATATGGTGAAGGTTGTCTTCTCTGCATTTTCCTCGTCCATCAAGATTGGGTGATACCCAGCGAAACAATCCACAAACGACTGTATTTCATGCTTTGCGCAGGTGTCAATGAGGATGTGGATATTTGGCAGGGGAAAATCATCCTTTGTACTAACTTTGTTGAGATCTCGATAATACACGCATATCCTGACCTTTTCGTCTTTCTTGGGTACTGGGACTATATTTGCCAACCAGCTGGGATTATTGGTGACCCTTACCACATTTGCCTCTATATGCTTGGTCACTTCTTCCTTTATCCTCAAACTTAAATAAGGTTTGAATTTCCTGGGTTTCTTCTTGACTGACAGTCTGGTAGGATCGATGGGCAGTCGATGCGAGACAATGTCAGTGCTTAATCCCACCATATTATCATATGACCATGAAAACACATCGATATACTATCGAAGGAGCTGAATGTGTTTTTCCTTTTGCTCGGCTTATGTTCTATATCCTGTGGGAGATTGTATGGCATCATACTCTTGTCATACTCCTCGTAATCTGGGTCGTTGCGCTCGACGGTTTTGTTACATGTAACAATTGCAGAACGTGGGTTTTTAGCATTTTGATTACTGAAAAGAAAATATAAGTATAAATGAAGCGGTAAATAATGTTGCAATATTTGAGAAAATGATTCTTTTTATTTCATCACAAGAGGAACGTCTTAAGCGTTCAAAAGAGGCAAATGACAAAAAGGTACAGATACGGTGCATGCCTCAATTGATCGTGCGCTTTCAAAAGAAAGCTTTTACAGTTCCATACTACCAAGACTCCCGGCAAACCAAAGATGGACTGGCGGTCCAATTCTGCAGCTCTTCTCCTGGTTCGGCCTCCCTGATAGTTGATGTCTTGATGTCAGTCCCTTCATAATATTCTTCAATCATATTCACGAACAGTTTTCCCATCCCGTTAATGATATCATCTTTTGGTACTGAACCCTGGCCCGGACTTGAAACATGCTCTGACAGAAGAACCTTTTACCCTCCATAGGCTGATATCCTATCCGGTCCCTTCCTTTCTGCCTGTTAGGGTCAATTGGCTCTGTGATCCCGTCCGACCTGACTTCCAGCCCTATTCCTAGCCTGTATCCATATTTCATCATCTCCCTCATAGCCATCTTGGATCTATACGGTGAATATATTCCAAAATTTTGTTCAGTCTCTTCCATTTCGATAGTTTGCATAACTTCCAATGCATGGAAAGCAACTTCGTCTAGCCCTTCGATGAGTGGAACAACATGCTCCAAATAAGCGGAGTGACCCTACTCGTCGTGGACCACAATATCCTGACATCCCCACTCAAATTTCATGCATTGGTGTAATATTGATGGGACGTCCCCTACCATAAGTATACAGGGCCTTCCTAGCAGCAAGTTGTAGGAAGAAGAGATGTCCATTACTTGAAACAATATGGGAAATTCGACCGGCCCAATTTTCAAGGTCAAATAAATTTCTCCAATAACATCCTTTTTGCGAAACGTCAAAGTTACTCACCCTCATGTTGATTTCCTTGACTTCCCTCAAATGAATTCCTAATTCTTGTAGGGGAGACCAGACAAATGTTGACTCTTGACCCTCCATCGACCATCACTCGGGATACCACTTTCTCCCCATAATTGACAGTGATATGAAGAGTTTTGTTGTGACTTGCGCCTTTGATAGGAAGTTCATCTCTTCTGAAAGTGACCATATTTACTTCGACCATTTTCCCAATTATCGCGACTAGTGCCTCACTGGTGGTGTTCCTTGGTACACTTATGAGCATATTTGCATCCTTATGACTGTCGGAGCTCATTAACAAATCTATGATTGCTATCTATGCTGGAGTTTTCTTTAGCTGCTCCTCCATGGAATACTCTTTCGTCAACATTCTTTTCCAAAACTCAACGGCTTTTGGGTCCGTTATGTTCCTTCCTTGAATTTGCTCTCTTCCAAAGTTCACTCGATTGACATCTTCACGTAGCATCTCCTAGACCTACTCATACCATGGGCTACGGCAGAGTCTATCATTTTGGCCTTCCCCTTTTGCTGATACGTCCATGGAACAATTTTTTATTTCGTCTCCTATAACAACGATAGATTGTCGTTGATAAGTCTGAATAGTCACTGTAGGTCTCACTTGTACTATAATCATTGTAGCCCTTTGAGGAGGGATCTTGGTGGCTTTTGCATTTCCTATAGTGACAATTGTTCCCTTTAGGTCATATTCTTCGTCCAATGTGATTATGTATCGGTGATTTGGCAGTTGATTGCGATTCACATTGGACAGCACCAGAGTGCACTAAATGGATTCGCTCTTTATTAATGTTTCAATCTCATTTTTCAGCTTAAAACTATCTTCATTATCATGACCAGGTACATTGGAATGGTACACACACCTTTTAGTTGCATCAAAATATTTGGAGGGATACTCAGGAACCCTTCCTTCACCTAGATGTATCAATCCTGCTCTTCTCAATCTCTCGAATAATTGGGCAAGAGGCTCAGTAATCGGGGTATAATTTCTAGGACTCTTCTCTTCAAAATTGGGACAAGGGCATGGTGCATAAGCGGGTCAGTTTTTGTGAGTAGTGGTTTTGGGCAAGAGCATATGGTTGTTGTGGGTTCAGGTTTTTGGCTCGGGGAGGGTTATATTGTGGTTGAGGATGATAATATGGCTGGGTGTTATAGATTGGAGCATAAATGGGTGGTGGTGAATGATTGTTTGGGGAATAAGAAGTGTTTCCATGATGTGGGTTGGGTTGATAGTAAGGGACGACTGTTGCGACCTCCTATTTCTTCTTCTCTCCGCTACCAATTGACCTTGATTTGACGGCCTTGCTGACCTCTTGCGGTGCTGCCAGGGATTGTACTTTACCAAATTTTATGCCCTCTTCTAAGAAATCTCCCATCATGACCAGCTCGGGGAATTTCTATCCCATCATTCTCATAATCTTTCAAAGTATATCACTTCCTAGGCTCTAATGAAATACTTGGTTAATTCATTGTCGTCCAGCGAAGGTTGCACCCTGGAGGCCTCTGACCTCCACTAACGTGCATATTCTTGGAATGCCATGGATGGTTTTTTTTGTAGTTTCACCAGTGCAAATCGATCGGGAGTGATCTCTGTGTTGCATCGAAAGTGATTCATGAAGTCCTCTGCCATATCTTTCCAAGTTCTCCAATTTCGCGGATCTTGTCGAGTATACTAGGTGAGTGCTCCTCCCGTCAGGCTCATTATAAATAACTTCATCCTTAGCTTCTCATTCCTCCCCATTCCGACTAACTTGCCACAATATTCCCTCAAATGCGCATGGGGATCACCTTTCTCATCGAAGATATCGAACTTTGGAGGTTTATACCCTGCTGGCATATCCATATCTGGATGAATACACAGATCCTCGTACTAAAATCTTTAACTTCCTCGGGCAACTTGGAGGTTCTTTTTTTGTTTTCTCAAAATTTACAACTGCTTAGATACTGACTCTTCTTCCTTAAGCCTGGATTCTCTTTATATCACGGTGTATTGGTCAATCTCATAAGGCACCCCAACCGTGACAAGAGCTATAAAAATAGGTTTAGAAATGACATATACATGGGGAACATACCGCTCATGAGCGGCGGTGTGTGTCATAGGTATGTGCTGGTGAGTGGTAAAAGTGACTTTGTCACGAGGAGGGGTGTGAGTTGCATTGGTGGTGATAGGTGGGTTTTGTGGTGTCTGAACATACTATGGTACATAAGGAGTGTGGATAGGGGGATTTGGTGGGTTTGCGGGGGTTACTGGAGATATGACTTGAGTGGTAGGAACTGAAGTCAGGGTGCTGTTGTTTTGGCGTGATGTGGAAGGAAAGTGGTCAGGAATTGAATCCAAAGAAGGAAATCAAGGTTGTTGAGGAACTGTTCTCACAGCCAGATGCGCTAGTTCCCTGATATTTTATACTTCCTCCCTTAGAGACTCCATTACCTGTGCCATCCTAGCTACATGTACATCATTCCTGGTATCGTCATTCTTCCATGATCACCCCGGGCTGTCGGCTATTACTAGAGCATGTTCATTTGGGTTTTTGTAGCCGATATCTTTCCCATGGACCTTAAATTTTACGGTGGTTCCGCCAGTTTCGGTCAACACAAACCAAATTTCTTTTTTTTTGTGGGGTAATAATAAACAAAAAGAAAAAATAAGAAGAGAGAAAAGAAAAAGAAACATGAATCAGTTTCTTCATTTATACAAGCAGGAAATCACACGGAGCAATTAATTCATGCATTAAGGCTAGCGCATTTCTTAAATATCGTGAGGACCTCTCATTGTTGGAGGTAGGCCTAAATCGTAGATATTTCACAAACATTTAGACTTGACCCTTTTAGATCCACTGCAAATTTGTTTTCATTGATATTTTGGACTGATATAAGTAGGAACAACAATTACATTACTTTTTCATATAACTGCATGGGCTTGGATCTACCCTGGTTTATTTTTATTTGGGTTGGATCTGCCCTGAGCTAGATCTGCCCTATTCTGTGTTTTGTTTTATTGCAAAAACCTAAGAGCATGTCTAAATTCTTGTACCTTTACTTGTATATTATAAATTTATGAGATATCACCGTTATACTTGTTGTAAATTTCTGTCGTGCTAATACTGCATGTGGACTTTATTACTCAAACTCGTCATTACATTCCACCCAAAGGTTAGATTTGTTACTTATTGAGTTGGTTGTACTCATGCTACACCCTGCACCTCGTGTGCAGATCCAGGTGTTTCCGGTCATAGCAGTTACTGATACATAAAGTTCAGATATTCAAAAACCATCGAGGTAGCTGCTTCACGTCCGCAGACCTTGACTCTCCTCCCCTATCTTTCAATTTATTTATTCAGTTCTATTTTCTAGACAGTGTACCAAACTATGTCATTATATAGATGCTCATGTATTCAGTGACACCCCGATTTTGGGAGAAACTTATGTTTTGAGTTCGATATTTTATCCTGTTTTTGTGAGATTCTTATTTATTTAACTATTTTTAGTATATTTCAAAGTGGAAAATTTCCACAAAAATAGGATAGAATCGCACAAAAACGGGATAGAATATCGAACTCAAAACGTAAGTTTCTCCCAAAATCGGGGTGTCACTGAGTATATGAGCATCTACATAATGACATAGTCTAGTACACTGTCTAGAAAATAGAACTGAATAAATAAATTGAAAGATAGAGGAGGAGAGTCAAGGTCTGCGGACGCCAAACAACTACCTTGATGGTCTTTGAATATCTGAACTCTGTGAATCAACAATCGTCGTGACCGGAAACACCTAGATCTGCACATGATGTACATGGTGTAGCGTGACTACAACCAACTCAATAAGTAACAAATCTAACCTTTTGACTGAAAGTAGTGACGAGTTTGAGTAATACAGTCCATATGCAGTATTAGCAGTATGGAAATTTACAACAAGTATGATAGTGATATCTAAGAAATTTATAATCTACAAGTAAAGGTACAAGAATTTAGACATGCTCTTAGGTTTTTCCAATAAAACATAATATAGAATATGGCAGATCTAGCTCAGGGCAGATCCAATCCAAATGCAAATAAACCAGGGTAGATCCAGCCCAAATGTAAATAACTACTAGCAATGCACCCACTGTGGATGTGCAGACTGTGGAGGGGCCGATCTAGCCCAAACGCTATATTAAGCCAAATCCTGGCATGAATCAATAAGCTCTGCTGCGACGTGCAACCCCATCCCATGAATATCTCTCACAATAAACCCTCAGACTCACTCGGTCAATAATCTTTCCAGTCTCTCGGGTTCACAAGAATCACGATAATCAGCCCAAACAATGATGATATGGTGTATCAAATAAGGACAACAGAGACTGAGATATAATATATAAATGATAGTTGTGACTGAGTACAAATGGCAAATTAAGCAATTACTTCAACATGTAATACGACCTATGTGGGTCCCAACAGTACTCACTCGTAGCCTAAGCAAGATTTCTAATATGACCGGGCAGCTCAATTGCTCTAATACATGGTGAAAATACGGGTAAAAACAAGAATCGACCAAGTCACAATTCTTACGGTGGGTCCGGGGCCACTTTTGAGTTGAATTTTTGACTTTTGATTAGGAACTTAGTATTTTATTATGGAAAAGATTCCTTTAGCTCGTGTTGATTATATTCAACTGTACAGTTCCACGGAATCGACGAAGTCACAATTCTTACGGTGCACGCCCACACACCCGTCACCTAGCATGTGCGTCACCTGAACAACAATCATAACATGAAATTCAAATTTTCATACCCTCAGAACCAAGTTTAAAAGTGTTACTTACCTCAAACTGTGCAAATCCCTACTCTAACAAGCCCTTGCCTCGTGAAATAGCCGCCGAATGCCTCAAATCTAGCCACAAACAGTTCGATATAATCAACACGAGCTAAAGGAATCTTTTCCATAATAAAATACTAAGTTCCTAATCAAAAGTCAAAAAGTCAACTCAAAATTGGCCCCAGACCCACGTCTCGAAATCCGATAAAAATCATAAAATTCGGAAGCCCATTCAACCACGATTCCAACCATATCAAATTTACCAAAATCACCAATTTAAACTCTCCAAATCCCTTGCCTCAAACTCCAAATATTACACCTCAAAACCACATAATCTAGGTAGCAATTCAATGTGGAAAAATAATTATTGAATAAATTTAACCACGAGTGACTTGCCTCAAGAATCCCTTCGAAATCCCTCTCAAATATTGCCTAAGTCCGAGCTTGGAATGTCCAAAATGATAAATATTATGTAACCCTCATATTTTAAACACTGCCCAGTGCTTTTGCACTTGCGGGCCAAATATCCGCAATTGTGGAACTGCTTTTGTGCTAAATAATCCGCTTCTGCGAAAAAACACTCCAATCCCAACCTCCCGCACCTGCGGCCAAGCTTCTGTGTCTGCCGGTGCGCTCCAGCGCAATGAGGTTCGCTTCTGCAAACTCCCCATCCAGTTCACCCTCCGCTTTTGCAGATCTACTCATGCATCTGTGGGCTCGCAGATACGATATTTTCCTCGCATCTGCGACACACCGACAACCCAGCCAATCTTGCTTCTGCGCCACTCCAGCCGCACCTGCGACCAATACCCTCGCAGGTGTGAACACACCTGAAGGCTCCCAGCTTCAGTAGCTCCAAACCTTGATCTTTTAACCACCCGAGACCCCCAGGACCTCAACCAAATATACCACCAAGTCATAACACATGTTGCAAACTTAGTGGACCTTTTAAATCACATCAAATAACGATAAAACCACGAATCGTTCATCGATTCAAGCCTAATGAACTTTGAACCTCTAATTTCTACATTTGATGCCGAAACCTATCAAATCACGTCCAATTTACCTCAAATTTTGTACACAAGTCACACATGACACAACAGACTTATTCCAACTCCCGGAACCCCAATTCGAGTCCGGTAACCACAAAGTCCACTCTCGGTCAAACTTCTAAATTTTCAACTTTCGCCATTTCAAGCCTAATTCAACTACGGACCCACAAATCACTATCCGGACACGCTTCTAATTCCAAAATTATTCAACAAAGCTAGCGGAACCATCAAAACTCCATTTCAGAGCTATTTACATACAAGTCAATCTGATCAACCATTTCAACTTAAGCTTCTAACCCTTAGACTAAGTGTCTCAACTCACTCCGAATCTTTTTCGGACCCGAACCAACTACACCGACAAGTCACATAGCAACTATTAAGCATAAAATGGGCAAGACATGGGGAAACGAGACTACAATTCTCAAAACGACCAGCCGGATCGTTATAGTTACAAATCACTAATGTAATGGAAAATCTATGCATTAAATGGTAGTAACCAGCATGAGGTAAACAAGGCAAACAGTTACAAATTGTAATACTATTTAAGCCCTCTTTTTTATAACTTGTATCCCTATCGAAAAGTCTGCTAAATTGAACTGTCAATTATCAATATTCTTACTACTCTCTATTATTAGAAGAATTATTATTTTCAACTGTGAAGAAAGCGGCAATCATAAATAAGGTTTTTGCTACCTTATTCTCAATTTGATTCTTTATTGTTGTTATTCTTTTTTTTTATATATCAATTATATTTGTAAAAGTGAAGTAAATTGGTTGTTAGAAACCTGAATTATTCTATTTATTTATTTATTTTAATTACAAATACTATTCTTTTTAAATAACGTGCAAGTGTAGTGATGTGATTAGACAAGTGTAGTGGTGTGATTAGAGAGTTTGCCTTGTTTGTTCCACTAAGTAATTACTTCGACAACCAAAAATTGACTGAAATTGAGGGGTTGCAATTATACTCTTTAATTCTTATTAGGAGCAAAGAATTGGTGATAATTATATAGTGTAGTTAATATATACTCCCTTCGTTTTAATTTATGTGAATATATTTTCTTTTTAGTCCGTACAAAAAAGAATGACCACTTTTCTTATTTGAAAACAATTTACCTTTACACAATGATTTATAGCCACACAAAATATATGTGCCTCATTTTACACCACAAGATTAAAAGTCTTCTCTTTTTTCTTAAACTCCGTGTCCAGTCAAATAGGTTCATATAAATTGAAATGTAGGGAGTATTATGTGTGTGTGTGTGTCACACATTAAAATTTATTTGCATTTTCATATAAAAAGTTTATTTAATTTTATAATTAATTTCTATTTAAAATAAAGAATAATTACACTATAATTACGTTATGAATGCGTTATAATTACTATACAGATTAATTGCTAAAGTATGTATTACTACCTTAATAATTATGTACAACCATGTAATTACACAATGATTTCCAAACAGGCCCTTAAGTTTCCGTTTGTCCAGTTCTCTGTCTAGCAAAAGGGAAAACAACAAGATAGAGATAAGAATAAACACAAAAAAGAAAAAGAAAAAAATCTGATCACCAAGTATTATTATCAAAAGGGTTTTGTTTTCCTTTTTCTTGGGTACCATGATTTCGTGTCCACCTTATTTATTTTGAATTTTTATTTCATGCTCACCTTATCTTTTGTTTATATTTATTCCAAATTTTGTTATTGGTGCCAAGAGTCAGCTATAAAGATTTACAATTATGGCCTCCACCGGGTTTGATCAAGAAGGGGATGGGGGTTGGGAGTAAAGTTATGATAATGATAGATTAACGTCTTATAAAATAATGTTGAGATATCTTTTCAACCTACGTACCTTAATTACCAACTATCTCTTCAACAATCACTCTCTAGGTAAGTAAGCTGTGCTGTGTGCCAATTTTGATGATGTAAAAATTATTTTTGGGTCATTTTGAAATCGGCTGAAAGAGGAAACTTAAGGATCTCCAACAAAATTTATTCCCTATAAAATAAATTTATAGATCACTAGTGAAGAAAAAGAAGGTAAATCAAGATAGATGTTCTTTATTTCAATTTATTGCGTACTTAGTCATTGACATATTTGTTGGACTTTAAGCCATTGGGTTTTAAAGTAGAAGAAGTGTGAATTGGAAATGGAGGGAAATAAAATGGAGGGAAAATGAAAAATTTGAATAAGTGAACTTTTGTCTTGCACTTTGTCCCTCATTGGTGAGGGACAACCACATTTGTATATATAGAATCACTTCTTAAAGCTCTTAAAAGGAGTTGAAGAGAATGAACCCTCCCGCCGTCGCCGTCGCTCGCTCGGCTCGGCTTCGGCTTTGGATTTGGATTTATCAAATGATCGATGAGATTATTTTTTGGACAAAATTTATTTAATTATTTAATAATTAATTAAATGCCAAGTCACTGCGGTCAGGTTTATTCAGAGAGCCTCTCTGACCGCGGTCGCGGTAGAACCGCGGCAGGCCGCGTATTTTCTGAAAAGGCACCTTTCCAGACACCTCTTCTGATATTTGCCTATAAATTCTGAGGCAAGACTCCATTTTCTACACACGAAAAACACTCCAGAACTTCTTTCTTTCTGAATACACTGCATCTTAATTCGCAATCTCTCTCTCTCAAATTCGTAAGTGTGGTTTTGCTCCGTTCTTTGAGTTCGTTGGTATCCTGCAGTTTGTATTGCCACTGTTGCAGGAAGGTTTATTCCGCTTTATCTTGGGAGGATTTAATCCATTACCTTGGCAACGTGTGAGGGGGTTAAAATTCCTTAAGGACACACAAGAAAATTGTGGACTCGGAATAATTGTGATTCTTTATTGTTTTTTCTAGATTTCTTTATTCTTCTAACAGTTTGTTTTCTGATTTTTGTTTTAACACAGTAACGGTCACAAGCTTAAGGAATTTTATATTTACTAACGTTTCTGTGCTGATTATTAAACTGTTTTCTATATACTTTGTTGGAGACTAAAGCCTTGTTGCTTTCTACTCATATAATTATTTCTGTCCGATTTAAAGTACATAAAAACTTTGCCGGAATAATAAACGTACGGATTTGAAGTATATAAAAACTTCACCATTGTTACGTGTTCTATGTTTGGTTTGGTATTCAGTTTGAAGATATCAAAACTTCACTGATTTAACAATTTCTGTATTGTTTTCAACTTTACAGAAATATGACGAATGAAAACCAAACTAATGGAAGTGTTGCGGGAACAGGTTCTACTGTTACGAGTGCTGCTGCCTCGTCAAGCCGTTCTACTCCTGCTCATGTTATGGCACCGGCAGAAAAACCCGGAAAGTTTTCCGGTATTGACTTCAAACGCTGGCAAATGAAGATGCTCTTCTATCTTACTACGTTGAGTTTGCAACGTTTCATCAAGGAGGATCCTCCGGTCATGGCTGAAAATACTCCGAATGATGAACGACTTATTGTAACTGAAACATGGAAACATTCTGATTTCTTGTGCAAAAACTACATATTGAGTTGTTTGGAAGATGGCTTGTACAATGTCTATAGTGTCATGGAAACTTCAAAAGCATTATGGAATGCGCTTGAGAAGAAGTACAAGACTGAGGATGCCGGACTTAAGAAGTTCGTGGCTGCAAGGTTTTTGGATTTCAAGATGATTGACACTAGGTCAGTCATAACTCAAGTCCAAGAATTACAAGTCATTATGCATGACCTCCTTGGTGAAGGTATGATCTGAATCAATAATTTTATTAATAAAATTTATCTTATTATTAATTATGAATTTGTTATTGAAGGTATGGTCATAAATGAGGCCTTTCAAGTCACTGCTTTCATTGAAAAGTTACCTCAGTTGTGGAAGGATTTTAAGAACTATCTAAAACACAAGCGGAAGGAGATGACACTAGAAAACTTGATTGTTCGTTTGAGGATAGAAGAAGAAAACAAAATACTGAAAAGAAGTCACGTGGAAACTCGACAATAATGGGGGCAAACGTTGTTGAGGAGGCACCACAAAATAAGAAGAGGAAGAAGGCTTCCGGACCAAAGAATTACCCAAGCAAGAAAAAGTTCAAGGGTAATTGCCATAACTGTGGAAAATCTGGGCATAAGGCCGTGGATTGTCGTGCGCCCAAGAATGATAAGAAGAAAAAGAATCAAGCTAACATGGTTGAAGATAAAATGGAGGACTTATGTGACATGCTGTCTGAATGCAATTTGGTAGGAAATCCAAAAGAATGGTGGATAGATTCTGGAGCCACCCGCCATGTTTGTGCTAACAAGGAGTTATTTTCTTCTTATGCCCCCGCAGGACCCGACGAGACAATCTTCATGGGAAATTCATCTACGGCCAAAATTGAAGGAGTTGCCAAGATTGCGTTGAAGATGACGTCGGGAAAAATAGTGACTCTAAATCAAGTCCTCCATGTTCCAGAAATTCGCAAGAATCTTGTGTCTACCTCACTTCTTATCAAGAATGGATTCAAATGTATTTTTGTTTCTAATAGTGTTGTACTTAGTAAGAACGATGTATATGTAGGAAAAGGTTACCTAAATGAGGGCCTTTTTAAGCTAAATGTAATAGCAGTTCCTATCAATAAAGTGAATGTTTCTTCTTACTTACTTGAGTCAAACACTTTATGGCATTCGCGTTTAGGTCACGTAAAATTCAAAACATTGCGGAAGATGATAAATCTAGAAGTATTGCCAAAATTTGATTGCATTAATTCCAAATGTCAAATATGTGTGGAATCAAAGTATGCTAAGCATCCTTATAAGTCCGTTGAAAAGAATTCAAGTCCTTTAGACTTAATTCACACAGATATTTGCGACATAAAGTCAACACCATCTCGCGCTGGAAAAAAGTATTTTATTACTTTTATTGATGATAGCACGAGATACTGCTATGTTTATTTACTTAATAGTAAAGATGAGGCAATTGATGCTTTCAAGCAATATAAGAGTGAAGTTGAAACGCAACTAAACAAAAAGATCAAAATGATAAGAAGTGATAGGGGTGGTGAATATGAATCTCCTTTTGAAGAAATTTGTTTGGAAAATGGCATTATTCACCAAACAACTGCCCCTTACTCTCCACAATCTAATGGAATTGCGGAGAGGAAGAATCGAACATTGAAGGAGATGATGAATGCATTGCTAATAAGTTCTGGCTTACCACAGAACTTGTGGGGGGAAGCTATACTTACAGCTAATCGGATAATCAACCGTGTACCTCATAGTAAAACATAGTCCATTCCTTATGAAAAGTGGAAAGGAAGGAAGCCTAGCTTGAAATACTTCAAAGTGTGGGGGTGTTTAGCTAAGGTACAAGTTCCTAAACCTAAAAGGGTTAAGATAGGTCCAAAAACGGTTGATTGTGTGTTTATTGTATATGTAACCAATAGCAAGGCATATCGTTTTCTGGTTCATAAATCAGAAGATCCTGAGATTCACATTAATACGATAATAGAATCAGATAATGCTGAATTCTTTGAAACTATTTATCCGTATAAAAAGGAAAGTGAAGTGACCTGCCAAAAGTCAAAACGACCTCGAGAGGAAATAACAGATGGTATGCCTTATGAAGAAAATCCAAGAAGAAGTAAACATCAAAGGATATCTACTTCATTCGGTCCAGATTTTTTGGCTTTTCTGTTAGAAAATGAGCCTCGTACCTTCAAGGAAGCAATGTCTTCCTCAGAAGCACAATATTGGAAAGAAGCTATCAATAGTGAAATAGAATCCATATTGAGCAACCATAACTGGGAATTGGTTGATCTTCCTCCAGGTAACAAAACGTTGGGTTCTAAATGGATTTTCAAGAAGAAAATGAAGGACGATGGTACTATTGACAAATACAAGGCAAGACTTGTTGTCAAAGGATTTAGACAACGAGAAGGTCTTGACTATTTTGACACATACTCGCCGGTAACAAGAATTACATCCATTCGGATGCTAATAACATTAGCCGCCTTGTATGGTCTTCAAATCCATCAAATGGATGTAAAAACAACCTTCTTAAATGGTGATCTAGAGGAAGAAATTTACATGAACCAACCTGAAGGGTTTGTGGTTCCGGGAAAGAAAAGAAGGTGTGTAGACTTGTCAAGTCCCTTTATGGACTAAAACAAGCACCCAAGCAATGGCATGCAAAATTTGACCAAACAATGTTGTCAAATGGTTTTAAGATTAATGAATGTGATAAATGTGTTTACATTAAGACATTCCAAATCATATAGTCATTGTTTGCTTATATGTTGATGATATGCTAATAATGAGCAAAGACATTGCAGACATTCAAGCTACAAAACGTATGTTTGCGAGTAAGTTTGATATGAAAGACTTAGGAGTTGCCGATGTAATTCTAGGAATTAAAATCCAGAGGACTCCTCAAGGTCTAGCTTTGTCTCAGTCACATTACGTGAAAATAGTACTGGAAAAATTCAAACACTTGGAATTTAGAAGTGCAAGAACTCCAATTGACTTAAACCATCATCTTATAAAGAATAAAGGTGAAAGTACATCTCAATTGGAGTATGCTCGTGTGTTGGGAAGCTTAATATACATCATGAACTATACACGACCTGATATAGCTTGTGCAATAAGTAAACTTAGTCGATTCACAAGTAATCCCAACAAACATCACTGGGTGGCAATGAAACGAGTTATGGGATACTTGGAGTATACCCAAGACTACGCTTTGCACTACAATAAATATCCCGCGGTTATCGAAGGATTTAGTGATGCAAATTGGATAACCGGCTCAACAGAAACAAAGTCCACAAGTGGATATGTTTTTACTGTTGGTGGAGGAGCAGTATCTTGGAAATCTTCCAAACAGACGTGTATCGCTCGTTCTACAATGGAATCAGAGTTTATAGCTTTGGATAAAGCCGGTGAAGAAGCTGAATGGCTTCGAAATTTCTTAGAAGACATTCCGTTCTGGCCAAAGCCTTTGGCTCCTATTTGCATACATTGTGATAGTGAGGCTGCCATAGGACGGGCAGGGAGCGTTATGTACAACGGAAAGTCTCGTCATATACGACGAAGACATAACACCGTTAGACAACTACTTTCTAGTGGAATTATCACCATTGATTATGTAAGATCAAAGGATAATGTGGCGGATCCGCTTACAAAAGGCTTATCTAGAGAGGGAGTTGAGAAATCATCTAAGGGAATGGGACTATGGCCGAGGACAAGTCAACATGGCGGTAACTCTACCTAGAATTTTGAATGTTCCGAGATCTAGGTTCAAGGAGCTCAAACAAAGTTGTGATTGACCGGTTCAACATTGTCAAAATAAAATCTTTGGTCCATTCTCGTGATGAAGACAATGTTCAGTAACAAGGATAGAACTTTACACGTTCTTTAATGATTACAAAAGTTTGATGAGGTATCTATCAAATAGTGTCAATCTAAAGGATTACACGTTTAGGAATCACCTACATAAGTGTGAAGTATAAGCCGCTTCAAGGAGAATTCTGTAAGGCCAATTCTCTATGCACTTATGAGACCAGGCGGTGTTCATGGCTAAAACGAACACAACAATGAGAACCAAAAGACGGTTAAGTGTTGGTTGTGTGACATATGACTGTCTAGGTATACACTAAAGTTCGATGGTTCAAAGATATCAAATCTACCGATTGACCGAGTATATCCGACATATGTTCACTACGGAAAGTTCAAAGGGAAACCTACTTATCCAGATGCAATTAATCCTTACTTGCAAAATCACATAGCTTTCATCTATGATCTTTCTTGATACAGACATTCTCATTCATGTGGGGAACTGTTGGACTTTAAGCCATTGGGCTTTAAAGTAAAAGAAGTGTGAATTGGAAATGGAGGGAAAAAAATGGAGGGAAAATGAAAAATTTGAAGAAGTAAACTTTTGTCTTGCACTTTGTCCCTCATTGGTGAGGGACAACCACATTTGTGTGCTTATATATAGAATAACTTCTTAAAGCTCTTAAAAGGAGTTGAAGAGAATGAACCCTCACGCCGTCGCCGTCGCTCGCTCGGCTCGGCTTCGGCTTTGGATTTTGATTTGGATTTGTCAAATGATCGATGAGATTATTTTTTGGACAAAATTTATTTAAATTATTTAATAATTAATTAAATGCCAAGTCACTGCGGAAAATACGCCAGAATCTTGCTGAAGATTCAGAGAGCCTATATGACCGCGGTTCTGCCGCGGTCGCGGTGGAACCGCGGCAGGTTTATTCAGAGAGCCTCTCTGACCGCGGTTCTGCCACGGTCGCGGTAGAACCGCGGCAGGCCGCGTATTTTCTGAAAAGGCACCTTTCCAGACACCTCTTCTGATATTTGCCTATAAATTCTGAGGCAAGGCTCCATTTTCTACACACAAAAAACACTCCAGAACTTCTTTCTTTCTGAATACACTGCATCCTAATCCGCAGTCTCTCTCTCTCAAATTCGTAAGTGTGATTTTGCTCCGTTCTTTGAGTTCGTTGGTATCCTGCAGTTTGTATTGCCACTGTTGCAGGAAGGTTTATTCCGTTTTATCCTGGGAGGATTTAATCCATTACCTTGGCAACGTGTGAGGGGGTTAAAATTCCTTAAGGACACACAAGAAAATTGTGGACTCGGAATAATTCTGATTCTTTATTATTTTTTTCTAGATTTCTTTATTCTTCTAACAGTTTTATTTTCTGATTTTTGTTTTAACACAGTAACGATCACAATATTAATTTTATATTAGATTTAAATTTTATACGCCATTAGTTATTGCTATTTTTATCATGTTATCAATTAATATTCATAAAAAAGACTTACATGTAATTACCATATAAATGAGCCGATTGTATAAAAATATTTATCATATCGATCAATGCACAGAAGTTAAACTCTTAATCAAATACTGTCATATAAGGTGTTGAAATAGAGAAATTACTAAAAGTTTCACGCTTTTTTAAATTGTTTCCCGTTCCTTTTTCATTTTTTTTTTAAAATCTTGGTTCAGTGGTCATCAACCATGAAGGTTTTACTCTCTCCGTTTCAATTTATGTGAATCTGTTTGACTGAGCACGAAGTTTAAAAAAAAATAAAGACTTTTGGAATTTATGGTCCTAAATAAGTCAATAAAGGGCCTAGAGTATTTGTGTGGTTATAAAAGTTTCTTGTTAAGCGTAAAATTATAATTTTAAACTAAATTGTTTCCATATTTACAAAGAAATTATTCTTTTTGGAACGGGCCAAAAAAGAAATAAGTTCACGTAAACTGGAACAAGGGAGTATTCACTTGTGCTAGGCTGCTAGCTAGTTGCAGAGGCCATATGTATCATCTTGAAATCTCATTAAATAATTCAAATACGCTATCTTCTTCCCTGCATTAAAATAGACTTTTTTAAAGTTTCATTTGTCAAATGAAGGAAGTAAGATAAACTAATGCTAGTATATTGATACTTAGTAGAAGAAATAATTAGTTGAGTGAAGGAAACGAGCAAGAAGAACAACGACCTTTTCTTTTTTTCCGCTCCCTATTTCTTTTTTGTGTTTAATTTTCTCCCTCTGGGATTGGCAAAGTCACGAATTTCTGCAAGGTTGTTCAAACTTAAAAGAAGTAAAAAGAAATTCTCGGATAAAGAATACGTTATATACCTCTAAAATATAAAATTTTACCAAAATATATACGGTGTAATTTTTCGACGAAGCTTATAAGAGTATAGCTTATAGAGATGTCTAACAAATTTTACTTTATTATATTATTTAAAAGATAATTACAAGTTACCACTTATAAAAAGTGAGATTAATAACTTGAAAATGAGGTAGGTAATAGGTTATTCGATACTACAAATTAATATTTACTGATTTTGCATAAAAACTTTATATCTAGTGTAAATAAATAATTCTATAATAAAAACCCACAATATATCACACTACATCACAACTCCATCTTTATTTAAAAAGCACTATACTTTATTCTTGTAACTTCAGCTCTCTCTTTCCAGAAGTCGATTGCAGAGACAACAATCACTGCAACACATAGAGTAACAAAGATAGATAGAGATAGAGATAGAGATAGAGATAGAGACAGAAAAAGAAAGAGAAACAACAGACAGAGAGAGAAGAATTTTGTTCATTTGTTAAGGATGCTTTGGTTTTGAAATCCCACAGAAGCGATAACGATATCTTAGAGCTGCCTTTGCAATCTTTATTTGCGACCGGCAACTCCATGAGGTAATTGTGCTTAATTACATGGATAAAGCTGAATTTTCCATTTTCAAAACAAAAATTAAAGAAAAAGTCCTTTCTTTGATTCTCTCTCTTTTGCAGCTCTTTGATACTTTTTTTTTTTTATACTTTCATCACTCCTAATTATAGTTGTATCAATGATCTCTCTCTATATATTTATATGAAATAAAACTGTCATAAACGTTTATTTGTTTGTACTATATATCTTATGCTCGATCCATGGTAGAGTGAGCAGCCATTTACATCAAAAGAAGGAGGTGGGTTAATTTACCGCGATGTTGGAGGAGAAAGAGATGATTAGATGAGATGGTCACACCCTTCAACAAATTTAAGGCCGCTCATAATCCAATTCAGCTCCCAGAAAAGTCCAATTCTTTGGATAATTCTATGTCTCAAGATTATCACCACCAAGGTCTTTTTAGTTTCTCGAGCCTAGTTGAGAGACCTCAAAACGAACAACAACAACTACACATCGCTCACCAGATCCGACAAGAAAAATTAAGAGTAGACGGGTTCAATCCGCCACCGCCCTTGGTGGCTATTGAAGAAGAGCAATCAAGTGGACTTCAAGTTTATGGGACCGCTGGAATGTTGTCTGAAATGTTCAATTTCCCTCCTGGAATAACCACAGCTGCGGCAACTGAGTTGCTTCAAAACCAGCTAAGTCAATGTTATAGACACCCGAACCAACGGCCACAGCAGCAGCAACCTCCGACAACCAACCTAGGAAGTGAGTGGTTCAGTAACCGACAAGGGATGGTAGTTGGTGGAAGTTTGCAAGTACCCAGTGAATCACTTGATAATTCGAAGGTATTGAATGGCCGTGATAGTATAACTGCTCATTATCAGCGTCAGCACAATCACATATCAAGTATAAATGTGGTGGAGTCAGCATCAGCCATGAATCTTTTCACTATAAATCCACAGCCAAGGTCACCCTCACCATCTTCTGCACATCCTACTACAACTCTTCAAGGGGTTCCGAATGCAATCGGAGGGCATTTCGGTCAATTCATATGCGGAGGAGCAAGTAACACTGGGAACCACTTTAATACCCCTAATGATATTGGAGGGGTAAATGTAATTGAAGGGCAAGGTCTTTCATTGTCCTTGTCATCTTCTTTACAGCATTTGGAAGCAGCCAAAGTAGAGGATCAATTAAGAATGAGTGGGGGAGAAATGTTGTTTTTCAATCAAGGAGAAAGTCAAAATCATCATCGTCAAGTTCATGTTGGTTTTGGATCTTCACTAGGACTAGTGAATGTATTGAGAAATTCCAAGTATGCCAAAGCTGCACAAGAGTTGTTGGAAGAGTTTTGTAGTGTTGGGAGAAGCCAATTATTCAAGAAGAACAAAGTTTCCAGGAATAACAACACAACAACAAGCTCTAACCCTAATTTTAATAACCCTAGTGGCAGTAATAATAATAATAATAATTCTTCAAAGGATCTCTCTCCTTTGTCAGCTGCAGATAGGATTGAGCATCAGAGAAGGAAGGTCAAACTTTTATCCATGTTTGATGAGGCATGTACAATCTCTCTCTTTCTCTCTCTCTCTAGAGGGTCATTGACCAATGATTGTTGTTTGTTTAGTACGTTAAATATAAATTAAAACCACGAGAAAGGAAAGAATAGAAAATTCCGGCAGTTGGGACTTGGGAGGAATATTTTATAGAGGAGAATATAGAAAGCCGGCTAGAGAAATAAGTTTTGTAATGTCCATATTTGATTTCATTTTAATTTAGAAATGAGTATTTTAACATAAGATTTTGGTTTTGGTGAGAGTGTTAAAAAGTCCAGTGATAAAATTAGCTTGCACTCTACCATCATCTTAAATCCTTCTGCAAGAATATGTTATAACTCCAGCAGCAGAAATGACGTGTAGATGTAATATATCAACGTACATTTTTATTTATTTGAGACGGTCATATCTCAATACAGACAAAGCCACAAAGGGATGCTACTTGCTACATCCTTCTATGAGAATATAATTTACTTCATTTTGTTTTTGAAAATATTTATAATACATCATAGTATTAGTATTACCTGTTGGATGTACTGAAAGAATGCTAGCGAAGACACAGGCAAGTAGCTATCTTCCTTTCTTTTGTTTTCTCTTATTTTTCCACCAATATTTTATTTACAAATGAAGATATTTTTCTTACTTATATGTAGGTCACAAATTTAGTAGGATTGGAGTAGTTTTCTTATTGAGGAAATGACTTCCCAGCTGCACCTTATGTTATTCAACTAATTAGACCAAGTTTATTATTTTGGTTGTTTGTTAAGTTTTCTTTTGCTTTACTTTCTTTTGTTGTTATAACTTTATTTTCCATGTTATTGGATCATGTTTTATTATAAACAGATAGTATCTATTATTGTAGGTAACTTAATTGATAGCATAAAAATATTATTTATAGTGTTGTCTACAATTATTACTTGTTTGGCGAGCAGGTGGACAAAAGATACAACCACTATTGCGAACAAATGCAGACGGTAGTAAATTCATTTGATCTAGTGATGGGTTTTGGAGCAGCAGCTCCATACACAGCACTTGCACAGAAAGCCATGTCTCGGCATTTCAAGTGTCTAAAAGATGCGATAGCAGCGCAATTGAAGCACAGCTGTGAGTTGCTGGGTGAAAAAGACGCCACCACTTCGGGATTAACTAAAGGAGAAACTCCGAGGCTTAAGCTGCTCGAAAAAAGCTTAAGGCAGCAGCAAAGGGCGTTTCACCAAATGGGAATGATGGATGCAGAAGCTTGGAGACCACAAAGGGGATTGCCTGAACGCTCTGTCACCATTTTAAGAGCTTGGCTTTTTGAGCATTTCCTCCATCCGTACGTTGTTCTTTCTCACTTTAATTACGGTCGTTTCCGGATAAAAATATGAGATTATTTTATTTTTAAGTATAAGTATGGTTGAACTTTAATTTTGACTCGGATATAAATAACTAGTACTCCTAGTTTGCATATAAAATCACAAAAAAAAATCGGCATTTAATGCAGAAGGAAAAGTTAATGACGAAAGTTGTCCAGATCGCATTATCATGGCATTTTGAACAGACAAAATGAATTTTCGTGCAATCAACTTTTATTAGTATAAAACGCATTTCCAACAATTATAGATTTTCTTTTTTCCACTCTTTTTTCCACTCTTTGCAGTCAGTGTTTAAAGGCACTGCTGTAATTCAGTCCTTTTTTATCAGTTAAAAGAATAAAAATTTACCTCTACTTTTTTGTGCACCACTTTTACCCCTTGCAATCCAATACACTTATAGTGTTTCTCGCTGACTTAGGCATGCATATGAACATGAAAAAGAAAGTGACATATGACAATGTTTCAATTTAAAAAGAAAAAGATTTTGTTGCATAAAATATATATGTACTACGTACATATAGTAGACCAAATTATCTAGATCTTCTCTGAAGTCATTATAATTAAACCAGAGTTTTAAAACGGAAGAGTAGAGATGTCAAATTTTTAAAATGAATTATTAGTAAAATGGAAAGAATATTTATAATAGAACGAAACGAAGAAAGTAATGTTAATTAAGCGTACATGCATGCATGGTAATAACAATTATGATAAAAGTAAGAGCATCTATCTAAATATCTATGTAATGAATGAAGAGTCCGGAACCAAAATGTGGTTTTTTTTACTCAAAATACGTAAATAAGTGTTAAAAAAAAAGTTACCAAACTATATATAACGCCACAAAAGTGGCGCTATACAATAACGGTAACTGCACCGTTACTGTATAGCGCCACTTTTTGTGGCGTTATATATAGTAAAACTGACACATCTTACATAGCGCCACTATTAATGGCGCTATACCCCAAAATCTCATCTTACATAGCGCCACTATTAATGGCGCTATACCCCTTATTAAAAATCCTTCCGTCTTCTTCTTCTTCGTTTCATCTCCATTATTTTACTCCCTTTTGGTCCCCCCCGATTCTGCCCCATTTTAAAAAAAAAAAATTTGGGTCCCCCGACACATAAAAGTTGAAGATTGGTGGTCCCACTGTCGAGTAGAGCTTCGTGTTATTGTGGATTCACTCTTCCGGAGTCAAAATTTCGATCTATTTACATTCCAAAAATTCTAAATCGAGGTATTTCGATTTATTTTAAGTTGAAACTTTTATAACAATGCATATTACTTGATTTGTATGTGTTCTATTTCGGTTTGTGTTTATTTTTTTCGAAACTAGCATGTTAAATTTTATTCGGATTTAATTTAACTGTTGTATAAAAATATGTAAATTAGTCTAAAAAATGTGTTTGTTAATATCCTCATGTATATTTATGTGTTTTTATGCCGTTTAGTTTAGATTATTTTTTAGGGTAGTAAAATGTAGACCTTTTTAGCGTAGTAAAACGTAGACCCTTTTAGCGTAGTAAAATTTAGAGCCTTGTAGCGTAGTATTGTGTAGTATTTTAACTTAGAATTCATTTTGTTTAATTATCTTATATTCTAGCACGAAACCCATAATTATAAAAATTATATATATATAATTTTTACAATTAATTTATTAAAAAATATGAATAAAAATTATAAAAAAAAACATAAAATTATTAATGATAGTTTGGTACCACTGGGCCTCAGAAAATCTAGCACGAAACCCATAATTATAAAAATTATATATATATATATAATTTTTACAATTAAGTTATTAAATAAATATGAATAAAAATTATTAAAAAAACATAAAATTATTAATGATAGTTTGGTACCACTGGGCTTCAGAAAATCTAGCACGAAACCCATAATTATAAAAAAAAAAAATCTAGCACGAAACCCATAATTATAAAAATTATATATATATATATATAATTTTTACAATTAAGTTATTAAAAAATATGAATAAAAATTATTAAAAAACATAAAATTATTAATGATAGTTTGGTACCACTAGGCCTCAGAAAATCTAGCACGAAACCCATAAGTATATATATAATTTTTACAATTAAGTTGTTAAAAAATATGAATTTAAATTATAAAAAAACACATAATTATTAATGATAGTTATTAAAAATTATGAATTTACAGTTGACGACATGGATGCACCTATACATCCCGGCCCTCGGACGTCGGAGCTACTACCCCTACAGCCCCAGCATAGATCCGAGCATATATGGGGGGGGGAGAGTTGCTTACGCAGACTTTTCGGGGCAGGAGAGTGGATTTATTGTGGGAGTTTTTGACTCCTCCCCGCGTTCTACATCCCCGTGTGGTCCATCACCTGGAGGAGATGAGATTATATAGGATCATTAGCATTGGCCGGATACAACTCGACTATGCATGGTTTTCCACAGAAGCAAATTGGTGGACGACCAGGTTGAGCCATTTGTGAAATATTTGCTTATAATAAAAAACCTTACTTACTTTTAATGAAATATTTCTGGGGAAAATTTTTAGCACACAAAATAACTACAATGACCCCATTATTTATAGGCGAAACAACACACATATAGCGCCATATCTAATGGCGCTATATTAGATAGCGCCATATCTAATGGCGCCATATCATGATGTTGACAAGACGACTTTATGTCAGCCGATCAGCTTTTTCAGCTTTTTCAGTTCGACAAGACAAGACACACATAGCGCCATATATAATGGCGCTATACATTGCGTATTAAATATCGTGATGTCGACAAGACAACACACACATAATAAATATACCGATAATTATATTAAATTATTATTTAAATAGGTAAAATGGGAAAGTACAAATCATAATTAACAAACAAGAAAAATTTATTTCATAAATACTTAAATCGTATACATAACAACTAATTATTACAACATGAACTCATGGGTAGTTAGGTACAATAGAAGAACACCCGCCCTGAGCTTGATTACTGTTGCCATCCAAAGGATATTTTCTACGGTCGTGTCCTATTTGCGAGCATATACCACATTTGCGCGCATATACGGTATTACTAACATCCATTTGGTTCCGTATACGCATTCTCTTTTGCACCTGTCTTTTACGCAAATAGGACTTGTTATACACCATTTTAAATGGTTCTGGGGGCTAGTAATGCTCAGCACCCATTGGCTGCAACTGATCACTATATGTGTTTAGGTATTTGGAAACACTATATTGTTGATCAATATAGTTGGTCTCCGCATAACCAACACGTTGAAAACACTTGATGGCATGTGAACAAGGCATGTGGTAGATTGACCATTTCCGACATGAGCATAACCTTGTAGATTCATTTACAGTATGTACATTATTACCCCGATTATTATGGATAGCGGTGCGAACTTCAAAAATACCTCGTTCGTTATCATATTGCAAAAAGGAATGCCAATGTGCTCGCCGTTTGTATTTCTCTAATCTCTTCATAGGCACTGGCATAAATTCAACACCCCTTTCCATCAATTCCGTTGCAGCTGCAGACCGTTGCACAAACCTCTCCGCTATCTGCTTGAACGACATACGCACCATGGCTGTGACGGACAATCCTCTTGCCGACTTTAATAACCCGTTGAAGGATTCTGACACGTTTGTAGTAAGAATTCCCCAGCGTCTGCCACCATCTGCATGCAACGTCCACTTTTCAGGGTCATGTCGCATTAACCAACGATATGTTGCCTCGTCTTCTTGCCTGATAGAATCCATATGCCTCCGGAATTTATGTTGTTGGTGGTCTATTGCTGTCATCCACATCAAATCATGTAGATCCTTTTTGGGATGTGCCTTCTTGAAATTGGCCTTAAAGTCCCTCACACAGTAACGGTGGTATGCATAAGGTTCTTGCCAGGCAGGAAGGTTCTCCACAGAACTTAATATACCCCCGTGCCGATCAGATATTAGACAAATACCTGAACGATGTTTGACAACGTGCTCTTTCAGGTGGTTCAAAAACATTGTCTACGTCTCTGTGCTTTCATTGGCACAAATAGCAAAGGCTAGAGGAAATATCTGTCCATTAGCATCCACTGCCACGGCTATCAATAGCTTGATATCGTACTTTCCATAGACATGAGTTCCGTCTATGGATATTACGGGCCGGCAATACGGAAAACCATCAATTGCTGGCTTAAACGCCCAGAACACGTAATTGAATATATATTCTGGTTTACCCGGACTCCGCTCAAGCTTGCATTCAACAACTGTTCCGGGGTTAAAGTGCTGCAGTGCAGCCATGTACCTAGGCAGATCCGCAAATGACTTATCCCAGTTACCATAGACTATTTCAAACGCTCTTTTGCGCCCAAGATATGCCTTTCTTTTAGTAATTGTGTGGCCATATTCCTGGTGGACTGCTGTAATGCACTCTTTGATTTTATACCTTATGGACGCTTCGATGTGCGAAATAAGTACAAGAGATATCAAGTCAATATCCAAGTTGAAGTGATTCCCGTTGAAAGTGTCCATTTCGCATGTGTGGGTGGGAGTGTATTTACCCACTTTCCACATACCTGTCTTCTTCTTCGACGCACGCAACATCCAATTACATGGCCAAAACCATCTGCGGCAAATAGCCTTGTATACCGTCGGACTTGACTCCGATACCTACATCTCACGACACTCTTTAACATTGTGCATTTTACAAGTCTTGCTTACGCGTGCTTTATCAGGAAAAAGCATCCCCTTTACAAGTACCGTTGGTCTAGACTCATCCCACATTGCTGTACGGATTTCATCAAAATCCCTTGTGAGAGCTTCCACATCCGGCACGGCTGGCAAGTTATCAATATAAGGAATCTCCCTTGAATGAAACGGCACTTCAGACTCGTACACTTTTCGTCTATGGGGGGCTCTCTTCAAATCGGGTCCTTCCTCCTCGTCCTCTTCATCACCATCCTCACGAGCAAATGGTGTCTCGTCTCCCGATTCATCGGCATTGTTATCGTAATCGCTGTTCTCTTCCTCACTCTGTGCATCTGCCAGATCCTGATGTAATACGTCGTTTTCGGGCAATTGAGTGAGTACGGGTAGTTCAACTTGCTCGTTTTCACTGCACATTTCAACAAAAATATAAGCTACTAAATTAATAAATGCTTTATATATGGCTATATCATTTCACTTACAAGTCGTAATGTGATGACATTCCATGATGGACGTTTTCAGTTAGGTGATGACTACCGGATGGGCCACTTGTAAAATTCATATCCGGCCGGTACCCCCTATTAAATAAATGAGCGTTAAAATTAATTCAATACGCCAAAAATATACATAATTAACACAAATGAAAATTGAAGTTTACCACTCTTCTTGTGAATTATGGAAAGCAGGGTATAAATTATTTTCTCGCTGCTCATTCGCCGACGGTGATAAATTTAAATCAAGAAAAAACCTTTCATCCGGAACATGTCCGGCAAAAACTGATCCAGAATAACCACCCGATGACTGGGGGTTATATCTACTACGCACAACCTCATTTTTTGGAACGTCTTCGACCTTCACGTACATCTCCAACATTGTGATTACAAGAAATTCCCGGCATTCGTCCGGAGTCCTCAGGAAATCACTCAAAGTGTCATCATCGTCGATGTTAAACTCTGAGTAAAAAGCAACCCCTTGCGGCGTAACGGAATACGGATATCTTCCGGTTACTTTGAGTATCACTGAACGTTTTCTCACACTCATTTTTTTGCATAACAACGATATCAATGTTTCGTACTCCATTGAAAGTGGCAATTTAACATTACACTTAGCAGGTAAACTGTAGCCCACAGAGTTATTCTCCATCACAACCTCACCCCCCCCCCCCAATATAATGATACTCTTATTCTACGTTCTTCAGACATAATGAAAAAATACTGGAGAATTTAACAACAATAGAAACCAACAAGAGTTAAAAAATTTTTTTGAATGAAGTTGTGGCGATTCTATGATGTTTATATAGGAAATGGCTAGCCGGAGAGGTTTTTTTTTTTGTATATAGCGCCACAAAAATTGGCTTTATACGCTTTTGAATTATTGAACCCAGAAATTATTGGTGGGGTCAGGTAATAAGGGGTATAACGCCATTAATAGTGGCGCTATGTAAGTAACGGTGCAGTTACCGTTACTGTATAGCCCCACTTTTTGTGGCGTTATATATAGTTTGGTAACTTTTTTTTTAACACTTATTTGCGTATTTTGAGTCAAGAAAAACCACATTTTGGTTCGGGACTCAATGAATGAATGTTATGAAAAAGATGAGAGAGCTGCAGTTGTCTTCTCGCTTTACTTCTGCTTTTGCCAGAGCTACTGGTGGTGATGTTCTTCTTTCCTTTTTTTTTCGATCGTGACGCCACCACTATACAGAAAAAGAAAGCAAAAAGTGTCAATTCTTATCTACGGATTCCATCTCTTTATACGGTTAAGTAAGGGACTCTGATATCATTTTTCTACTTACTTTTTACTCAGGTACCCAAGTGATGCAGATAAGCATCTGTTAGCACGACAGACTGGTCTCTCCAGAAACCAGGTTTGCCACCTCTACTATAAATCCTCTAGAAATGTTAGTGTCAAAAAATTGTGTGCACTAGGTAGTAAGAATTTATAAAAAGTGAGATTGGTGACTTTAAATACAAGACAATTACTCGTTATAGCAGATAAAACTACGTACATTGATTCTTTACGAAAAAGTTTTAAACTGTTAAGGGTTGTTTGGCAGAAGGATTGAAAACATAAACATTATTAAATTGTACATAATTAATTAGCACTCCATCGATCTATTTCGTTTTATGTGACACTTTTTAGTTTTGCCTAATAACACTTTTCTATATTTGAAAACATTTTATCGTCACACAATTGTCATCGTATGTGTCGGACCACAAATTCAAAAAATTGTTATTTAATTCTTAACCTCTATGACCGATCAAATGGGTTTAGAGAAGATGAGAGGAAGTTCTGTATTTGGTTAGATTGATCATATAGAAAAAATAATCTCTGGACAACTTATGAAGCATTTGGCTGATGTATCAGGATATAAATTTCATACATATTCCTGAAATAGAATGTAAAATAAGAAAATGCGTATTAGTAAAACAGAAAATAAAAATATTAAATAAATTCCTTAAAGTATGTTATCTCTAAATTAATTTTTATCAATAATCGCCCGTATATAGCAATTGTGTTATTATTATTTACCGCATAAATAATTCTTGCATTATCATTCTTACATAACTGAGATATATCACATGTGGTGGAATATCCCATGGGATTAGTTATCTCATCTTCTAAGAGATAACTAATTTTACCATTTTAGTGTAAAAGTTATCTCGAGATTAGCTAATACCTCAAATCAAATATATAGGATAAAGTTAATCCCAAACTTTATTTTGGGGATGATTATTCTTATCCCATGTACCAAACGACCCCTAAGGTACTCATGATAAAGTGGGATAAAGCGTGGGAATAAATTTATATCATGTTTGGTTGACGGTATAAATTAGGATAAATTTATACCTTCAACCAAACATGGTATATGTTTAATACCAGTGCTAGTACATGATATCCCACCTTATCCCATCATACTTGAGATTCTATTATCCCACCTCCCATGTGGGATAAATTAGTCTAGGGATATAATTCCAAGATTATAATTCCAGAATAATTAAACCGCATACCAAAACGACCTTAGTGTATATAAATTAAGGGTATTTTTGGGGTATCTTGACACTGCTTCAATTCGTACCTTGAAAATGTTTCAGATTTTTAAGTTGCTGAACTCAGCTTAGATACTTATTGCGGATCTGGGTTTGCGTTCTTCAGTTTTCCTTCCTTCGGATAAAGCAATGCCAGAACTGTTTGTTGGCCCCCTTTATATTGTTCCTTTCGATTATTTCCGCAAATAAATAAGTTCCAGATTAGTCAAAGAAACAGTAGGAATAGTAAGTTGTTTCAGTGGCAGAGCACATCCCTATACATTAGGACAAAGTTTGCTGTTTTACTAGTTTATATTGCTCCTTTCATGTGGTGTTTGACTGGACATATAACAGAAAAAAAAAATCTTAACACATACCGAAGTATCTTTAAAATTTGTGATTTTAAACATGTCTGGATTTATAATTGTAAGAGTATGTCATTGAGTAAAATAGAAAACCTTAGGTTAAAAGGCTACCAATAAATATAAGTGTCATTTTCTGAAACAAACTAAAAAGGAAAAATTATCGGGTAGAATTTGCTACTCTCTTCTTGCTTATGTCTGTCCTATCCAACGACACTTTATTAAGTCATTTTTTAGATGGTAGATGATTAATTACAAACATTACAAGAATAGTAGATTTCATGTGGTCAGTATTCCTTCTCGACAAGATCTTAAATTTTTCCTAGAACATAAATGGAGAATGCTCTCGCATGTTCTTAAATTATTGGTTTGTTGACCCATTTCCACTGAAAAGGGAAAAATAAAAATAAAAACAAGACTGTTGACCACATCTACTCCCTGCTTAATTAAAACTCAAACACTTAATGAAGATCTTAAAAGATTGTTGTTTGATAGTAATAAATATGTTGACTCTAAATAATTGCTAAGTTTAGCGATTCCTTTCCAGGTAAGAGCAGTCAAATAATTCATGAATCTCTGGTGACATCATAATGTGAGTTATATTATGTAGTAGTAAAAATGTTATGTTTTGCAGGTATCAAACTGGTTCATAAATGCCAGGGTGCGGTTGTGGAAACCCATGGTAGAAGATATGTATCAAAAAGAGGCTAAAGATGAAGAAGAGGAAGATGATGAGAATATGGAAAAGAGCCAAAACCAAAACAGTAGCAATAATATTGCACAAACACCAACGCCTAATTCCTCTACCAATACAATAACCACAGGATATGGAACAGAAACAAAAACAGCTGCCACTGTCACAGCAGCAACAATATTAACAGTTGCTTCAGACAAAAGATCCGAAATTAATGTCCCAGAAAACGACCCTTCAATTGTCGCAATGAATAAGCTTTGTTTCTCGGAAAACCATACAGAACATCATGAGTCTTCCTCTAGGGCAACTCATGAAATGGCTCACCACAGTTTCCCGGCGATTCAAGACTCCGATGGCATGTCCCGTCGGGAAGCCGTGTCCGGTGTTGAATATGGGACCACAAATATTATGGCTATTTCAGATAATGGAACAAGGATGATAAGATTTGGGACCAGTGCTGCTGGTGACGTTTCACTCACCTTAGGACTGCACCATGCAGGGGATCTACCCGAGAATACTCATTTTTTCGGTTAAGCTGAGATTTTGAAGGCTGCTCATAATGAATCATGATATATTAGCACCACATTAATTAATTTATACCAAATTTTACTATAGCAAACCAGATTTTGGGGACACATAACTTTCTCTCTAGATAATGTTCATTTGTCACACGCCTTTCATAAAGATATAATGAGAAACAGTTGCATTATCTTACAAGCACTGGTCACATCTAATTGTATAGTGTGTACGCATTCCCATTTTTTTTTTGTTTGCTTGCTTCTTTGTACTCAGGCTTTTGTACGTCATTTATCCGTAAAACAGCACAATTGAATTTATAACGTGGCTTATAGACAAGTCAATCAATTTGATCCAAAACTGATAAATAAATAAGAACAAAAAAATGAAATTAAAGGAGATAACGAGCGTAATTCCGAACTCGGTCTTTCCGAGACCAAAAATAAAGGCACTGATAAAGCAATGATAAAACTATTTAGATTGAGCGTAAATTATTAGAATAAAGCTTTGTGTGCAGAATGTTTCATCCCCTCCTATGATTGTTAAGCCTACTATTTATAGCTCTACCTAGGGAGACAAGATCTTAAAATCAAGCTCCTCTTGAATGAGAATAAAAACATTATTGATGGGTGCATAATGGCTGGTTTTGAATGCAAATATTCTCTGTAACGGCTGCTCATTAAATGCTTTCCGACGTCAAACCTTTGAATCTCTATTATCAGCTATGCATCCTTCGGGATCCATCTAGCACCGGTCACATACTTCGTACCCGGTACCAGCTATTTGTTGATTCATCTTTTGCATGTCTTCGGTTTCATGACATGTCACCTTATCATTCCACCACCTGTTATGAACCAATTTCACCCCATGCAGCTGGCCCCTTACTTCCGGTGACGCAACTCAATGTTACTTGATGACCCAAAAGGTCATCACTTGTTTTGGAAATAAATTCTATGTTCCGAGGCCTTAAAACCTCCTTTTTGTCTCACCTCTATTTGCGTGCGCAGTCCGGACGTGTATCCGGAAAGCCATTATGTGAAAGTCTGTGTAAAATGATAAATCTTGCTTTTAAAATGAATTTAAGTTGACTTCGGTCAATCTTTTGGGTAAACGGGCCCGAACCCATGAATATGAGACTTGGACGCATGCCCGAAATTGAATTCCGAAGTTCCAAGCACGAGAAATGAATTTTTGAAAGAAAATTATTTAACTGAAATTATAAGAGTTTTTAGAAATTTGAATGTGTTTAAATTTGATGGTATCGGACCTATATTTTGGTTCCGGAGTCCGGTATAGGTCTTATATGGCATTTAAGTTGAGCCTGTAAAATTTGGTAAGAAATGGAGGTCATATGACGTGGTTCGGAACCTTAGTTGTAAAATTTGAAACTTCGAAAGTTCTTGAGATTTTCTTTGATTTTGATGCTAAATTCATAGTTATTGATGTTATTATGATGCTTTGATCGCACGAGCAAGTCCATATGATATTTTTGGACTTGCGTGTATGTTTGATTTGGAGCCCCGAGAGCTCGAGTGAGTTTTGGAAAGGCCTCAGAGTGCATTTAGACTTAGAACATGACAACTGCAGGTTCAGAGAAAAAAATTTACAGGTCTCTGAAACCAAGCTCCGTGGTCCGCGGAGGGGTCTTTGCAACCATGGTAGGGGCTTCGCGATCGCGGTGGGATTTATGCGGTCAGCGGTATGCAAGGCTGAGTCTTCGCGGCCGCGCTCGATATTTCGCGGTCTGTGGTAGAGCTCCGCTGCTGCGGTCCTTTTTATGCGGTCCGCGGTGAGGGTCTAAGAGGAGCATATAAACGGGACTCTTCAGCTATTTTTCAAGTTTCAAAACCCTAAAACATAAGAGGCGATTTTTCAACCACTCTTTCTTTCCCCAAAATACTAGTAAGTGATTTTTAACTTATTTCTTTCACTCACTAACATCTTTTTACAAGATTTCATCCTAGAATTTAGAGTTTTCATGGTGGAATTGAGAATTTTGGGTAAAACCTAAGAATATTACAATTTCGGAATTTAGACCTCAAATTGAGGTCAGAGTCCAATACCAGTTATATATCCAGGATCGGGGTTGAATGGGTAATTGGGTTTTGGTCCGAATTTCGGGTTTGGATCAAGCGGTCCCGGGGTCGATTTTTGACTTTTTAGGGAAATCATTGGAAAACCTACTTTCATGCATTAGAATTACTTATTTAGCATTTACTAAAATTATTAAGTAAATTATGACTAGATATAATTGAATTGGGAGTGGAACCAATAGGTATAGCGGTAGTTGAGGCTTGATTGTGTTTGTGGCTTTGAGGTAAGTGTTTGGTCTAACCTTAGCTTGAGGGATTAGGAGTTGTGTCTTAATTGCTGTGTGTTATTTGTGGAGTACGATGTATAGGTATGGTGACGAGTATCTATACGTCGGTGTCAAGCATGCCCGCGAGTCTCGTATTGTTATTGTTGTGATTCCATTGTGATTTATCCATGCTTAATATGATGATTATCATTGTTGGTTCCCTTGTAGGGATGTTATTGTTTACGGCATTGTCTCCCTTGTCGGGATGTTATTGTTTACGAAATTATCTCCCTTGCCGGGATATTATTGTTTATAATATTGTCTCCCTTGCTGGGATGTTGTTGTTATACTCTTGTTCCCTTGCCTGGATTCTCTTATGATTGACGTTGAAATGTATATGGGATCGGGTGGCACGCCGCCACGGTAATACATATGAAATGGGATCAGGTGGAACGCCGCCATGGTAATACATATGAAATGGGATCGAGTACCACGTCGCCACGATAATATATATGAAATGGGATCGGGTGGCATGCCGCCACGGTAATATATGAAATGGGATCGGGTTGCATGCCTGCAACAAGAAAGAATGAAAGTGAATATTGATTCTTATGGTGAGAATGAGAGTAAAAGCACGAAGGGTGATGTCGTGCACTTGTTTCTGATTTTCCTTTTTCTTTTTGGCAATTGAATTTTGGTTTCTCTACATTCCTCTTTTTGTGTTCTGTTGTTATCTGATACTCCCTGCAGCATGCTTTCTCCCTCTCATCTTTAACTGTAAATATCTACTTTTATTTTTTCGCGATATATGATTTAACTGTACAGGTTTATTTGGTAGTCTGGTCCTAGCCTTGTCACTACTTTGCCGAGGTTAGGCTAGGCACTTACTAGCATGTGGGGTCGGTTGTGCTGATACTACACTCTGCACTATGTGCAGATCCCGGTGCTGCAGCTTTTAGACTGCAGTGAGGTTGCTGCCTTCAGTCCATTCAGGTGACCCGAGGTAGTCCTACAGGCGTTCGCAGGCCCTGACGTCTCCTTCTATCTTTTCATTCTGTTTCTTTTATGTATTTCAGAGATAGAGTTGTATTTATCTTTCGAACCCTTATTTGTAGTATTCCTAGACAGACTGTGAGATTGTGACATCAATTCTGGGTAGTTTTGTTATGGATCTGTATCGGGAATTTTTATTAAATTGTTACGTTTCGTTCTTCCGCTAATTTATTTCCGCCGCTTATATAGTGTGAAATCACAACTGTTAAAGGATTTAAAAATGGAAAAAAGTAAATAATTGTAATGGTTGGTTTGCCTAGCTTTCACTAGTAGGCACCATCACGAGTCCTGAGGGTGGGAAATCCGGGTCGTGACAGTTACCAGGAAATAGATGAAGATTCCGTTCTTAGGGGTAAAGTTTCTGAATAGTCTTTAACACTTGAAGGTACACACGTCTTCTCGTATTTAATATCCTGAAAAAATGTTGCCCCATGATTCAACAAATATTTTCGCTAGATCTCGAGGTAATCACGACCACAATTTTTGATGTCTATAACTTCTCTGCTACTCATCATTTTTACTTCTTCACTTTCACAACTTCCACAACTCTTTCTCTTTCTCTGAATTTCCTTAGAGCTTTTCTACATCATTCAACTTTCTCAATAAGAACATCTTTAACGATTTTTTACCACCATATCTTCTTACACTGCTACCTTCGAAAACACCGACCTTCTCTTCGGTGGAGGCCCAAAGAAAATCAAAACAAAAGAGGTTGACGTCGAGTCTGAATCTCCAACTGTAAACACCATTATACCCCTTTCGTCTCAGCACTGCATCTGATATCAAAGAGCAAACCGCATCTGTAAACTCCCAAAGTAGTAGGTTTTGGCCTGTTCATAGATACCCTTCCTCCATTAATCCTTCTAGTATCCCTACTGTGAAAAAGGACTCCAATGTCAAAATCCTTGCCCCAGATGGAGTAGAACGAGTTACCTACTCTAGAGAGGGGTTTATGTATGTCTATACATATCCTTTTACTTTGGGTCGCTTCTCCTTAGGGTCGAGTAAATGACTTGACCCAATAATTTTGAAATTTTGCCACCGATACCAGGTTTGCTTGGGACAAGTAGGCCTATCGATATTGCGTATGGTGGCCTACCTTCGTTAGTTGTGCACCGAGATCGTAGAAATCCTAACTTTCGCACATATGATGAATCGCTACTCCTCCAAGATTTTCCGCGGTGGAGTGTTAAACTTCAGCAAGCATGGCCATCGCACCCTCCTTACCAGCATAGACAATGATAACGACCGCGGATGGATGGAGTGGTTCGTTGTTATTGCTACCAGGGACATTATCCCGACTAAAACTCAAGCTTTCCCCGAGAAGTGGAATCTTTTGCATAAGTCTTCGGATATTCTCTTGCTTTTTTCGTAAAAAGATAATTTCTTGTTTTGCTAATTTATTTTGCTTCTTCGCCTTAGCTATCTGTTGGGAACCACTACGGGTTCATAGTCTAGACTGATGTGTTTATAAAATTTTGGATATCACAACTCTGAAATCCCGTCGGTGAAAAAAATGGCTCCTAAGTACGGGTGGAGAGCTAAGAACCATGGTAAGCAAAATTTCTCTCTTCCCTTTTTTCCTTTTTTTTAATCCTAGTAGCTTAAGAGAAATTCACTTAACCATCTTTTTTTTGTATAGGAATTCCGAGGGGATCTGTCATGTGCCCCGATGTCGATGTTCTTGATGACCCCGAGGAGGCCGGGAGAGTGTTGCATGATGCCCTCAACCGAATCAGGGCTCGTGGATCTACTCGAGACTCTGGTGAGGGTGCCTCCTCTATGAGTCCCCAGACTAAGGATAAGAAACCGAAGAGGACACGTTCCTCTTCGGCTGGGACTCAGGAGAAGAGAATTAATAAAACACCAATCGAGCTCGCCATAGTGGTACTCAATGACGAAGGAGAAGCCAGTGATGAAGAGGTTTCCCTTCAAAGGAGAAAAGGATCTACATCGGTTCAACCAGATGTTCAGCCGGGAGAGCTCCAAAACCTACCTGTGCAGGAAGTTCACGCACTCTGAGTGAAATGGGCTTGGTTGAGAATGCTGATTCTTGCTTCCTGGTCCCTATTGTTGTCTCCGATCCAAGGAGTTCATCCCCTGATGCTTTTTCTACCCTCAACCTCTGAGCAACCAACAATCACCATTCCTTCTACCTCCGTTCCTTCTTCTCCTCTACACTGATAGCTTCCTACCCATAGACACCGGTTGTCCCTTGACCACTAGCACCGATTGCATCTTTTCCACCAGCATCAACTAAACAAGTGAGGGGTGCTTCTCCTCCATAGTCTCCTGACCACAGGAACTTGGGGAACACTTATACGATACTTTCTCAAGATCCTCAAGGGAGGAAAAACTCCACTCTTTCAGTTTCGAATGAGTGCCATGTTCTCTCCAAGCTGGTAAAGCTAGTCAATTATATGAAGCCGTTGTCTTCAGCGAAGGATTGGAAAATGATGAGCTCCCTTTCTAGGGAGTTCCTGATAAACAACAACATATTGCACTATTCGGTGCATGAATCATTTTAACTTTCTTCTATCTTCTTTTTCGTTTGTACTCGGTAGTAATAACCTTGATTCTAACCTTTTTTAGGCCAACCCCTTGCTTCTGAGGGCCTGCAAAGGTTGATCTTGGACAAATAAGATGTCACGACCCTAAAACCGACCCGGTTGTGATGGCGCCTATCGTGAAACTAGGCGAGCCGACACAATCCCTAAATCAAACTATTATTCTATAAAAGTCATTTTTAAGCGATTGATTTAACAAGAAATCTCATAACATAAGTCTAAATAACCAGTGCGGAATACATACACAAGCCCGACATCGGAGTATCACAAGTCACGAGCAACTACAACTCTGTCTCAATACAATAAAGTCTAACAAAGTCTGGAAGACAATACTAAATATATCTAGGGAAGATATGAGGGAGAATAATAGGGCTGCGAACGCCATGCAACTACCTTGTCGACTCTGAGACTTGCTAAATGTACGATCAATGCTCACTATCGCGACCCGTAATTCCTGGATCTGCACATAATGTGCAGGAAATAATGTGAGTATGCCAACTCAGTAAGTAATAAAAGTAAATGAAAGCTGAGCAGTAAGAAAACAGATAATTCCATGTCATAGCACCACAACAAATAATATATATTTCCAAAACAGTACCGAATTCAATTATCTCGTAAAACAACTCAGTTTCAGCAAAACCTTTTCTTTTAAAAACAGTTTTCAACAATTTCAAACAAGGGATGAAACAATGAGTAATAATGATAGAAACGTAAACAGGCCCTTAGGCAAAATATCCACAGAACCAGCCCCTCGGTCTACCTCACAATCTCTTGTAATCAGCCCCTCGGGCAACATCACATCACTCACACTGGGTACCAGCGCTCACTAGGGTGTTTAGACTTCGGAGGGGCTCCAGCATCCCAAGCGCTATAACAAGCCATCTCGTGGCATAATAAATCAGGCGCTCGACCTCTCATATATCACAATCAGTACAACATGTTGCGGTGCGCAGCCCGATCCCATGATATCCTCACAACACAAGCCCTCGGCCTCACTCAATCAGAAACCTCTCAAGCCACTCGGGCAATAGTAAAATAGGATGCTCAGCCCAAAATATCATTTAAAGTATCAAAAAGGAGTAAATACGACTGAGTTGTGTGCCACGGGCCTCCAAAATACATTCCGATCATGCTCCTAAGTCCCAAATCACCTAACGAAGCTATCCGAACCATCAGAATTCACATCCGAGACCTTCTACACATAAGTCAATATTCGGTTGGCTTTCCCAACTTAAGCTTACTCAAAAGAGAATTCATTCCTCTACAAAACCACTTCGAACCCAAACTAAACAACACGATATGATGAAATACAGCTGAACAACACATAAAGAAGAAAAAATAGGGAAAATGGAGCGGTAGCTCATGAAACGACCGGCTGGGTCGTTACATCCTCCCCCTTTTAAACAAACGTTCGTCCTCGAACGAGTCAAGAAACATACCTGGAACCTTAAATAGGTGGGGATATCTGCTCCGCATCTCCCGCTCGGTCTCCCAGGTAGCCTCCTCTACGGGCCGACCTCTCCACTGCACTTTCACTGTAGCTATATCCTTTGACCTCATCTTTCGGACCTGCCGCTCCAAAATAGCCACTGGCTCCACATCATAAGTCAAATCACTGTCTAACTGAACCGTGCTGAAATCCAATAAATGAGATGGATCACTAATATACTTCCGGAGCAAAGAAACATAAAATACCGGATGCACACTCGACAAGCTAGGTGGCAAAGCCAGCTCATACGCCACCTCCCCAATCCTTCAAAGCACCTCAAAAATCCCAATGAACCGAGGACTCAATTTACCCTTCTTCATAAATCTCATAACACCCTTCATAAGTGAAACCTTCAGTAGAACCTTCTCCCCAACCATGTAAGACACATCACGGACCTTCCTGTCAGCATAACTCTTTTCTCTCGATTGCGCTGTACGAAGCCACTCCTAAATCACTTTCACCTTGTCTAAAGCATCCTGCACCATGTCTGTACCCAAAAGTCTAGCCCCCTCCGGCTCAAACCAACCTACTAGAGATCTACACCGTCTCCCATATAAAGCCTCACATGAAGCCATCTGGATACTCGATTGATAACTGTTGTTATATGTAAACTCCACGAGCGGTAGAAACTGATCCCATGAACCCCCAAAATCAATGAAACAAGTGCGCAACATGTCCTCCAATATTTGAATATTGCGCTCGGACTGCCCATCCGTCTGAAGGTGAAAAGTTGTGCTCAACTCAACCTGAGTACCCAACTCGCATTGCACGGCTCTCCAAAACTGCAAAATAAACTGAGTACCTCTATCTGAAATGATAGAAACAGGGACACCATGTAGGCAAACAATCTCTTAGTTATAAATCTCTGCTAACCACTCTGAAGAATAGGTAGTACACACAGGAATGAAGTGCGCAGACTTGGTCACCCGATCCACAATCACCCAAATAGCATCGAACTTTTTCAAAGTCCGTGGGAGCCCAACTATAAAGTCCATGGTGATCCGCTCTCACTTCCACTCCGGAATATCCATCTGCTGAAGCAAGCCACCCGATCTCTGATGCTCATATTTCTCCTGCTGACAATTGAGACACCGAGCTACAAATCCCACAATGTCCTTCTTCATTTTCTCCACCAATAATGCTATCTCAGATCCTGATACATCTTCGCGACACCCAGATGAATGGAATACTGCGAGCTGTGGGCCTCATCTAGAATCAACTCCTGAAGCTCATCTACATTGGGCACACATATTCGGCCCTACATCCTCAACACCCCATCATCACCAATAGTCACATCTATGGCATCATCGTGCTGTACTCTGTCCTTAAGGAAAAGCAAATGAGGATCATTATATTGGCGCTCTCTGATGCGATCAAACAAGGAAGACCGAGAAACCATACAAGCTAAGACCTTACTAGGCTCTGAAATATCCAACCTCACGAACTGATTGGCCAAGGCCTGAACATCAACTACAAGAGGTCTCTCCCCAACAGGAATATATGCCAAAATACCCATACTCACCGCCTTCCTACTCAAATCATCGACCACTACATTGGCCTTCCCCGGATGGTACAAAATAGTGATATCATAGTCCTTTAGCAGATCCAACCATCTCCGCTGCCTCAAATTGAGATTCTTCTGCTTGAACAAGTGTTGGAAGCTACGATGATCAGTAAACACCTCACAAGACACACCATACATGTAATGCCTCCAAATCTTCAATGCGTGGGCAATTAAAGCCAACTCCAAATCATGAACAGGGTAGTTCTTCTTATATGGCTTCAACTGACGAGAAGCATAAGCAAACACTCTACCCTCCTACATCAACATACACCCAATACCAACTCTCGAAGCATCACAATACACTATATATGAACCTGAAGCTGATAGCAAAACTAACACTAGAGCTGTGGTCAAGGCAGTCTTGAGCTTCTGAAAGCTCGCCTCACACTCATCCGACCACCTAAATAGAGCATCATTTTGAGTCAATTTGGTCAAGGGTGATGCAATAGATGAAAATTCCCGAATGAATCGACAGTAATAACCCGCCAAACCAAGAAAGTTACGAATCTCTATGGCTGAGGACGGTCTGGGCCAACTCTGAACTACCTCTATTTTCTTCGAATCAACTTGAGTACCCTTACTAGACACCACATGCACCAAGAAAGCCACTAAACTGAGCCAAAACTTACACTTAGAGAACATTGCATAAAGCTTCTCCTCCCTCAACGGCTGCAATACCACTCTCAAATGCTCCACGTGCTCCTCCTAACTACGTGAGTACACCAGAATATCATCAATGAATAAAATGACAAATTAGTCGAGATAAGGGCAACACACGTTGTTCATCAGATGCATGAACGCTGTTGGGGCATTGGTCAGCCCAAAAGACATCACAAGGAACTCATAATGACCATATCGAGTCCTAAAAGCTATCTTAAAAATATCCGAGTTCCTGATCTTCAACTGGTGAAACCCTAAACGGATATCGATCTTGGAGAACACTCTCGCTCCCTGAAGCTGGTCAAATAAATCATCAATACAAGGCAAAGGATACTTGTTCTTGATTGTAACTTTGTTCAACTACCTATCATCAAAGCACGTCCTCATAGTGCCATCCTTCTTCTTCACGAATAGAACTAGCGCACCCCATGGCAACACACTAGGCCGCATGAACCCTTTATAAAGGAGTTCCTAAAGCTACTCCTTCAACACTTTCAACTCCGTTGGTGATATATGATACGGTGGAATAGAAATAGGCTGAGTTCTCGGAACCAAATCAATACCAAAGTCAATATCCCTGTCTAGTGGCATGCTCGACAGGTCTGCAGGAAAAACACCTAGAAAGTTCCTCACTATCAGGACTGCGTCAATACTAGGAGTCTCTATACTGACATCCATCACAAAGGCTAATTATGAAAGACAACCTTTCCCAACCATCCGCTGGGCCTTCAGAAATGAGATCACCCTACTAGGAACAAAATCAATCGAACCTCACCACTCAATCCGTGGCACACCTGGTGTCGCCAATGTCACTGTCTTAGCATGACAATCCAAAATAGCATGACACGGAGATAACCAATCCATTCCCAATATCACATCAAAATCAACCATACAAAGCAACAGAAGGTTCACTCAGGTCTCCAATCCCTCAATAGTCACCACACATGACCGATATACGCGGTCCACAACAACAGTATCACACACCGTAGTAGATACACGAACAAATAAAATAAGAGACTCATGAGGCGTATCCAAATAACGAGTGAAATATGATGACACATATGAAAAAGTGGAACCAGGATCAAATAACACAGAGGTATCTCTGTGGCAGACTGAGATAATACCTGTAATCACTGCATCTGAAGAAATAACATCGGGTTTGGCTGGGAGTGCATAGAAACGGGCCTGACCACCACCTGATCGACCTTCCCCTCTAGGGCGACCTCTAACTGACTATCCTCCACCCTTAGCTGGGTATGTGGGTGGTGAAGTAACTGGTGCTGAAGTTGATGGCTGACTCCTCTGCTGATACGAACCCCCAGGATGACGAGGACACTGTCTCCACATATGTCCCAACTCTCCACACTCATAACAACCCCCTGGTGTTGGAGATAGGGACTGAAGGGAACCCCTAGCACCGAGATGACTAGCAGAAGAACCTGGCATAGAATAGCCCTGAACTGATGGAGCATGGGACGAACTCTGGGCTGTAAGGGCACTAAGTGAGGAATGGCTCTATGAGAACTATGATAACAATGGCCTGATGATGCCCCGTGATAACCCGGGCGAACTGATTGAGCATGCCTGAATTGACAACCTCTACCATGCTGAAACTGACCCTCATGAGGAGCACCACTTAATCCACCCTGACCACGAGGCCTCTTAGCCTCCCTATCAACCCTCTCCTGACCACGGACCATCTTAATCTATCGATCTATGTCAACAACCTCATCAAAGGTAGCACCAGATACTCTCTCTCTAGTCATGAGCGACCGAAGCTAGAAACCGAGGCCATCTATAAACCTCCTAATCCACTCTCGGTCTGTGGGAACAAAACAGACTACATGATGAGCCAACTCGGAGAACCACATCTCATACTGTGTAACAGATCTATCACTCTGACGGAACTGCTCGAACTGCCTACGCAGCTCCTCTTGGCGGGACTCAGGTACAAACTTCTCCAGGAAGAGAACAGAGAACTGCTGCCAAGAAAGGGGCACTACGCCAACAAGCCTACGGCTCACAGAAACCTTCCACCAACTAAGTGCAACCCCAGAGAACTAGAAAGTAGTGAATAAGACCCCACTAGTCTCCAAAATACCTATGGTCCGAAGCATCCTCTAACAATTATCCAAGAAACCCTGGGCATCCTCGCCCTCTGCACCATTGAAAGTCGGAGACTGAAGTCTCCCAAACCACTCCAATTTGTGCTGCTCGTCCTCTGGCATAAATGGAGCTACATAGTCTTAAGCAGCTGCAACTGGCTAGGCTGGAGGTGCCCTAGATATCTGAAGTCCCTGCACGACCTGCTCAGGGATGCGAGCGGCAGGAGTCTGAGTGCCTCCCCCTGCCTAAGAAGTAGCTGTGGCCGTTGTAATTGAGACTGCCTGAGCTAGGCCAGTGACCACTGATAGAATCTGGTCCAAGGCCTCCTGAAGGCCTGAGATATAAATAGGCATAGCCGGTTCCTGAGCTGGTACTGCCGGAGCATCCGCAACTGGGACCTGATCTTGAATTGGGGAGGCTGGTGGATCTGCAGGTGCTACCCTAGCTATTGTGCAGGCTACACCCCTACCCCTACCACGACCTCGACCGCATCCTCAGCCTCTAGTGGCCCCAACTGGGGGTACTGGTGGCCGTCCATCCTGACCGGTGTAGACATGTGATTTTTGACCCTCCCCAAGATTTTATATATTTTAGCGTGTAAATATTTAGTTTAGGCCTAATATAGATATTTCAACTCATTTTGACTCTCTTATCTTATTTTATTACAAGAAAAATGAAAATTACAAAAATAATTCTCCTTTTTAGTCGCTTTTAGTTTATATATCTTTCATAAATAGTACCTTGTTTTTATTTTTATATAATTTTGAAACACCAAAAATAGTTTCATGTCTTAATATAGTTTAGTTTAATCATAAAATTAGTTTTATATTTCTATATTATAATTGTATATAAGTTTAGAAGAAGGAATTAGTGTCGGATTGGTTTATCACGTCTTTATAAACTTTGTAGTTTTTTATCTAGTCTTTGGCCCAATTTCAAAGCCCAGTAGCACAAAACCCATACCCCTAAACCTAAAACCTTTCCTATATAGCTACACCATACACTCTATACCTAGAGGAACACCTACAATGAGCTGAAGAACAAAAAAAAACAACGCTTAAGGGGAGAGATACAACCGCAATAGACACGACCCCCCCGGAACTTCACCTTCCTCGTCGCACCCACCTCCAAACACCAACAGAGCTCACCTCTCAACACACCATCAACAGCCTCATCTCCACACCAAATCAAACCCTCTATCCATTCTGATTCTTCGTCAGCTTCCTAACCAAAAAACAACCAGCACCCTAGAAGATCCAGCGACAGCCATGGATGAGAAACTCCAGCAAATCACCAAAAAATAAGCAACAATCGAACTCCGGCGTAGACCAGGCCTTGTGATGTCCAAAACTATTATCCAAGCTCAGTCGAGTTGAATCCGGCGAGAGTCCAACGAGTTTCGAGGTCTGGTCGAAGTCCGTTTGAGGTTCCATCCGAGCTACTGTCTGATTCGAGTTCCATTGCAGCCACTGTTTTATTTTTGCTCGTGTAACTATTGAACATTTGAGAGGTTGAAATATTCATTTCAGGTGCATTCTTTCCTCTGTTATCCTTTACATTTTGCTATAATTTATTTGGAAGCTTCAGTTATGAGATTTGCTCTTCCACGATGGTGTATTCAAAAGTTGTTAATTGGTAGCTTCATTTGAGTTCACTGTAATTTCCACGAAACATGGTTGTAACGTATGAAGTCAATGTGCACATGAGAATTTGGTTGCTCTTTTGTTTTTGTTCTTCTCATTATTGTTTGTATGTTTTTGTTCAATCTATGTTGGGATGGTTTTAATGGTTGAAATTAATTTGTAGTTCCTGCCATATTTTTTCCAAATTTGTGGTAGTTAAAGCTAAGTGAAATCGAGACTTAGAGTTAAATCTACATAGGTGAGATAGTGCTTTAAAGAGTTTGATTGGCAGATTCTTTGATTCCCAGTGGGATTTACGTGTTGCTGAGGGAACGTGGTTAGAACTGGTTGATTTGTTATTTTAGCGCCCGTTAAGTTAGAATTAAGAATGTGTTTGTTATTTAAAAGGGTTGACAGATTAGTTCTATAAGCCTAATTAGGAATAATTCTTTTAATAGTTCGAGGTGTGTCGTGCCGAACAAAACCTTAAAATGCACGGCCCTCATTTAATTAACATGTGAACCCTTAGAAATCGAGGCGTGCCATTTAGTTGAATTTCTATGGCCCTTGCAAAGTTGCAAACGCGTAATTGCATTAGGCGCGCTATTTTAATAATATTACCTTCCTAAACTCGGGTGCGCATTTATGTGACCCAAATCCAAATCTCAAATATGTTAAAATATGTCAAAGACCGGGGGTGCATTTATGTGATGTGGTCCAAGACGTGTTTTAATAGCATTGCAATCTTCCTGAAAATAATTAAATAAAAGCGGTTATAAAGTTTAAATCGAACAATAGGCTAAAACATATATTAAAATCAGATAATAAGCCAATTATAACAATTGAGCAACTGTGCTAGAACCATGGAATCTGGGAATGCCTAACACCTTCTCCCGGATTAATAGAATTCCTTACCCGGATTTCTGGTTCGCGGACTATAATACAGAGTCAACCTTTTTCTCAACTCGAGATTTGAACCGGTGACTTGGGACACCGTAAATTATCACAAGTGGCGACTCTGAATCTTTTAATAAATAATCCCGTTTCGATTGTCACTTTAAGTTGGAAAAAACTCCCCTATACACTCCTTCTCGGGAGTGTAGTGAAAAAGGAGGTGTGACAGCTCTGGCGACTCTGATGGGGATCGAACCCAGAATCTCTGGTTCAGGGTTCAGAATTCAAGCTTAGGTGAATTGTTATATTTGGCTTTATGTGTTTTCTGATTTTATTACATGTTTGGGCCTAATGTGCTAAATGTTACTTTTACCGCTTTGATATTATCTGAACTGTATATAAACTGCTACAAAACCCTTCTCTTCCCATCTTCGGGGATGTGCTCGCAGGTCGAAATTCCTTATTCTGTTAGTGTCATACCTTGAAATAAGAAAGAGGCTCGGACAAGTTACTAAGCCGGATGGCCTTTTGGTTCCCGGTACGTAGCCCCCTCCTCGGCTCGAGTTGTCCGCTCGGGTACACAGTCTAGAACATATACCCAGGTCTTGAACCTAAAATAACTCAGCCTCATGCCGGATCCCTAGTAGGAACGCTTGTTTTCATCACGTGCATCTGACTTTGGGGACTCAACACAGGGGTTGGGTCCGTCTAGGACATGTGTATCCAAAATAACAGACCATCTTGATGCATCCTATGTGCTACATGTTGCATTTCTTCAAGGGTGAAAGGGTCATTTGGCGGACCAATGATAGTTGAGGGCAAATAAAAAAGAAAAAGAAAAAGAAAAGGAGGTTGAAGTGTGAAGATAAAGCGAGAGGGGCCTAATTATGTTTTCCGTCACATTTTTGTTAAGGAAACAAAAGAGCTTGAAAATTTAAAAAAAAAAAAGATTTTGCACTTTTTCATCATTTTCCGAAAATCAGAAAATCAAAAAAAGGAAAAAAATCCAAAAAGAGTTTACATGTTTCATCATTTTAAAAAAAAAAATATTTTCGCTGAATTAGTTATTTTTCTTTTAATTCTCACCCGTATCCAATCTGCCCGAACTACGCATACCTGATTCTCGCCTTTCGGGGCGTGATACGTAGGCAACACACATAGAGTCCGGTCTTCCTAGTAAATCTTAGGTTCTTGGCTTTGCGGGGTCTTAGCCAAATTTTGCACTTCTAGCCATCTTTTGGCCAAATAAGTCATTTTGCAAAAATAGCCTAAATCATGTCTTGCATGTTTTCAACAGGAAGGGTTATTGTCTCGCCTAACACTCTAGGTCTTTAACCTATTTGGTTTTAATTTTCTCATACATGCCTGGATTTACTTATCGGAGTTTGAGCAGGACAAAGCCCCAGGACATCTAGTCAGGATCGCTCATTCAGGAGTGAATTAAAAGAAGATTTTCTTTTCTTTTTATGTTTTGAGTCTGTTATTTTATTTTATGTCGTCTTTTATCTTTAGTTTTGTATAGTAATGTCGATTTTTAGTATTATTATTGTACTTTCTATTTTGCATTTGAAAGGGTGTGTAATGAATCAAAAATCCAAAAAAAAATTAAATTTTGCGTTTCATATTTCCGTTAGGAATCTTCTTTAGATTACTAATTGTAGGAATGAAAAAGAAATATTTTGGAGGTGGTTTTTCCTTTAGGCAATTAATATCTAGGACTTAAATAAAAATTATTTTTATACTTCCTTTACTATATTAGAACCAAAATTCAAAAAATAATTCCTTTTAGTACCTTTTAAAAGTTTTCCTTAAGGCATTAATCTCAAAAATCCAAAAAGATTTTCTTTTGAGGTTCTTAATGAAAAATGAAAACATATATTCTTTTATTTTCCTAAGAACTTTAGGATATTGTACATAGAAGAAAAAAGAACATACTTTATCTTTTGTTTAAAGTTTCTTCCTTTAGGCAATCAAATTGAAATCCAAAAACATGTTGTTTTATCCTTTTTGCTTGTTTCAAAGTCATGCATCAGGATATCAAATGGAAATTCAAAATATTTTTCTGTGGTTTATTCTTTCGATCTTCTTCCTAAAAAAAAGAATCAAAAAGTATTTTTTTTCTCTTCTAGGGGTTTTCCTTAATAATTTCCCATAGAGTGTTTGTTTCAAGAAAGAAAAAAAAAAGCAAAAACTATATGCTCGTCAAGCTTGAGTTTGCAATAGGTTATAGAACATTAAGTCTAGAAAATTCAAAAAAAAAAGGATTTGCTTCTTTTATTACTCTTTTCTTATAAGAATAGTCTTTAAGGTAAAAAAAAAAGGAGAAAAGAAAAAAGAACGTTAGTTTGTTTACTTTATTCCCGTTCTTCCAGAACTATGCAAAGATCTGATTCATGCGGCGTCATGATACGTAGGCAACCTACATAGGGTTCAATCGAATCATTTTTTTACTGTTAAAAGAAAAGAAAAAAAGGAAAAAAGGAAAAAAAGAGAGAAAAAAAGAGATGAAATTGTGGGATGTGAGAAATGAGAGGAAAGAAAAGAGTAAAATTAGAAAAAGAGGAAGGAAAATGATCAAGCAAGTGCTAGAAAAGCAAAGAAAAGAGAGGTTGAAATGAACAAATTGGGATGATGCCAACTGACCTTTGTACCCTCGAAATCATTTTAGAACCGATAACTGTGGCTAGGTGCATTGCACATAAAGTGAGATTATCTTATGTTAAATGCCCTAACGCTGACGTGATGGCTTCATTTTGTTATATTCATAAAAGAAAGGTGGTTGGTTTTTGGTTTTAAAGTGGTAGCTCTTCTCTACAACATAAAGTCAAAAGGCAATGACAGACAACAACAGAACTGAGTTGGTTGATACCGACGCTCGAAAGTAGTTGCTTGAATAGGACAATGGGTTGGTTAAAGAGATAAAGATGTTAACACAACACATGACTGACATGTATCAGGATTGGATGACTGGGAAGGCACCACCCCCGCCACCACCTAGCTTCCTAGATGCTGCCCTTACCCAAACTCCGCACACAATGCCAGATGATCCTCCATACTCTCCAGGTCCACCCACTTATCTCCAAGATCATGATGCCCAATATTACCCCTCAGAGGTTGCCCACAAGGTTCCCTACTCATACAAACAGGGCCCAAGGGATAAGCCTCATGTTGAAAATGAAAGATTCACAGGAAGAAAAGGGAAAGATGGGGCACCCAGGAGGCTGAAAGGCATAGAACAGTCCTTAAAGAACAAGCAAGAAATGGGAGACCGGGGAAGCATGGCTTACAAAGAACTGTCTATGTCCCCTGACGTTCGCCTGCCCGCAGGGTTTAAAGTGCCAAAATATAACTTGTATGATGGGTGTGGGGATCCGGTAGCCCACCTGAAGGTTTATTGCAGTGAAATAAGAGGTGTTGGAGAGAAAAATGACTTGATGATGGCGTATTTCAGTGAGAGTCTAACTGGGACAACTATGGATTGGCATGCTCGTCAAGATGTTGGTAAGTGGCCTACATTGGGTGACATGGCTAAAGATTTTGTTCAAAACTTTCAATACAAATTAGGCGTTACCCAAGACTGCTCCTCCATATCTAGAATGGGAAAGAAGCCGGAGGAAAGCTTTTAGAGAGTTTGGGCTCAGATGGAGGGAGCAAGCTGCTCGAGTCAATACCTCGATTGGTGAAGAAGAAATGGTTGAGCTTTTCCTACAAGCCTAGGGGCCCACTTACTTCAGTCATTTGATCCCAGCCCTGGGGAAGCCTTTCAATGATGTGTTAAGAATGGGGGAGCTAATAGAAGAGGGAGTCAAGTCAGGCAAAATCATGAGTTGTTCGAAAAACATTCAGAACATCCCAGTAAGCTTGGGTGGAAGAAAGAGAAACAGAGAAGATGATCCAATGGGCTTTCCCGATCAATACTTCTAGCCTCGACATTGTCCCCGTGGATATCCTTATGCACCAGATGATCCTCCCCAATGCCACTTCTCTCCACAGAACTCCCAAAGTCGTACATCACTCTCCTAGTACCCAGCTCTACAAAATGCCTATCTACCCCCACGAGCCTACCGAAAACCCCCTGGATAGGGTTTCCGGCCCAATCAAGCCTTTAAGAACGAGATGTTACGGAAGAAGAAGACCTTCACTCCATTGGGAGAGTCATATGCCAGTCTGTTCCAGAGGCTAAGGAAATTGGACATGTCAAAGCCGACCCAGATAAAAATGCCAGACCCTCTTCCAAAGAAGTTTGATTTTTCTCAAAGGTGCGCATATTGCTTGGATGCCTCGGGGCATGACATAGAGAAGTGTTGGAATCTGAAGAATGCGATTCAGAAGTTTATTGATGCGGGCGATATTGTCGTGCAAAATCCAGATGCAGTAAACACTAGCCAAAGTCCATCGCCTGTGCATAATAAGACGCATATGGTGGGTATGGTTTATTTTGAAAAGGAATGTGAGAGTTCTTCTGGGAGCCTCGGAGGTCCACGTGCTACTAAGCTTTCAGCGCTATCAGGGGTTGATCTTAAGAACAAGTCGGCAAAAGGAACCCAAAAGCAATTTGTTAAGAACAATGTGATGAAGTCTTGTGGAGGTCCTAGTATTGCTGATGCAGAATTCAGTGGCTAAGATACCGCGCTTGATAATTGGAAAGACGCTCCATTTCTTGGTAAGTCGGAGAAGAGCTTTTGGTGGTTTAGTTTATTGTCATTTCTATTGTCCAGGTTATTGCAGGGTTGTAATCCGGATATTGTTTTGTGACTCAAATCTTTCTATCCTTTATTTCGTCTAGTTCCTTTAGTCGTATTATCTCGTTTAGTGTTGTCTAGGTTTGTTCCAGGGTTGTAGCCCAGTTTAGTTTGCTTGTTTTGTTGTTCAAACCCTTTCACCATCTGTCTAATGCAATTTTTTGTTTTCTATTATTTTTAGTCATTTTTGTTTAGTTCTCTTTTCCTTTTATAGTTCTTTTCCTGTTGACTCTAGTGACATGACATGCACTCGTAATTCTCAGCCTGGTCTTAAAAAGTTAGTTTAGTCATGAAGCAATGAAACAATTTTGAAGATGATAGGGACATTTGAGGGAAAAAAGTAAAGGCATTTTGAGATCACTTCAAGCCCGAATTGTGAAAACTGGGGCAGATAGAACATAAAGAAACACTATTGAAACGCATCCTGCCAGATCAGGTTGAAGCTAAAAACAAGTTTTCCCCAAATTGGCAGGGGCCGTTCGTGGTAACAAGAGTGTTGTCCAATGATGCTTTGTATTTAACAAATATAGAAGGCAAATGTGTAGATATGGCTATCAATTCTGATGAAGTCAAAAGATATTACGTATGATTTCTTTGGTTTGTGTAATTGTGTTGTTTGTGTTTGGCATACTTTGAAGATTGGAATGACGAAGGAATTTTATTCTGCTATCTAAACACTTTATCCTTTGTCACCTTTGAACCTTATTTATTTTCTTTCATATCCCTCTTTTGGAATCAGAAGCAGAGTTTAGAAATGTGATACATAAATAGGGAGAGAAAAGAAAAAAGAGAGAAAAAGAGAATGAAAAATGGAAAAAGAGTAAAGAAAAGAAAAGAAAATAAAAAAAGAGGGGAAAAAGTAAAGGAAAAAGGAAGAGAAAACAAAACAAAAGGAAAAACAAAAACAAAAGTTTCCGTGAACTATGTTTGACCTGATTCATTTTAAGGATACGTAGGCAGCCTCACAGTTCGGTCTCATCGAAATAAAAATCCAAAAGTCCCCAAGAAAGAAACTGGGGTAGAAGTTGTGGTTGTTGTAAGAAATCTGATTCTGAAAGTTGTAATTTTGAACCCATGTGAATTGTTTTGAGCCTTTGATATCCTTTCTTTTTAACCCTATCCAAAAGCCCACATTACGGTCCAAAGAAAGACCTTCCGATCAGTCTTCGAGAGATGTCAAGTCAAGCAAGGAGAGGTAATTCGTATCAGGGGCAACACTCTGGTCCAAGTGGAAAAATAATGAAAATGAGAGTCTTATTGATGAAAACCCTCACGGGAACCGTAAGGCGACGAGAGCTGAGAGAAATAAAAAAAATGAGAGAGTGTTATTGGTGAAAACCCTCGCGGGCACCGTAAGGCGACGGTAAGTTGAGAGAAAGAACAAAATGAGAAGGCTTGATGGTGAAAACCCTTCGGGCACTACAAGTCGAATAAGGATTGTGAATCAGATTGGATAATTGGAGCATGGAAGCCCAGTTTCATGGTTTAGGGGTATAAAAGGAGTTGAACATCAGACTTGCTCAATAGAATAGTCCACATGTGCATGTCCTGGTCATTAGAGTTGGTATCCGCATATGATAGGTTTCTACTTTGTAGTTTTCTTGTTAGGGATTATCTCTATCCTTTGTCCTTTACTCTGTTCCTTTTGCCTTGTTTACTTCCTCTTGTTGAGTCTGTTTGGTCAAAATAGGTGAGAAATGATTTCAAAATTTGCCACCAGCTTTCCAATTTCATAAAACGGGATCTGGCCAGCACATCAAAATGGCATAAGTTAGGAAAGAACGATGTGCACACTGAGTTGGTAACAATCAACATCCTTTGGGATTCATGTGAAATACAAAGGTTTGGTATATATCAATTCATGAACAATGCAACAAATGGAGGGTGTAGGGTAAACGGATCAAAGGTATTTTCTGTGATAAGATTGAGAAAGAAAGTGGTTAACCAGGGACAAGCAAGGTCTTCCAAGCAGAAATTAAAGTTATCATGGCAAGTGAAGGAGCAATAGACCTCAAGGCCAAGGCCAGTGGTTTAAGTCAAGAAAGAACAGCATACACAATAAGTGAGTGGCAATTGACGTGCTTTGGGATTCATGTGAGACACAAAGGTTTGGTAAATGTCAGTTCATGAGTAATGCAACAGATAGAGGGTATTGGGTCTGAACGGGGAAGAGGTATTTTCTGTGATAAGGGTGACGGAGAAAGCGGTCAGTCAATAAACAAGTAAGGTCTTCGAGTGGAAATCAAAGCTATCATGGGAATTGAAGGAGAAATCGCCCTCAAAGTCAAGGCCACAAACCAACCACCATATTTTTAAACTGACAAGATTTTTCTTTGATCTGAAACAGGGGCAAAAAATTTCGATTGTTTCGGAGGAACCCTCCGTAAGGGGGAAAAGCAAGCACCAGACAGGTTTGACTTGTGATTTTCAGGACCCGCTTGGATAATGGGATTTAATTTGAAATTCTCAGGACCCTCCTGGAAAATAGGACCTAGTTTAAAATTCAAAACAATCGTGAGTAGCATAATCTAGCATAAATGTATCCCAAAGAAATATAAGTTGCTTTAGAAATTTGCATGTTAAGGATAGAACTCAATTAGGAGTTTTCAGGACCCTCCTGGATAATGAGATTTAGTTTTTAAATTCTCAGGACCCTCCTGGATGATGGGATTTAGTTTTTAAGTTTCCAGGACCTATCTGGATAATGGGATTTAGTTTTTAAATTCTTAGGACCCTCCTGGATAATGAGATTTAATTTAAAATTCTCAGGATCCTCCTGGATAATGGGATTTAGTTTTTAAGTTTTCAAGACCCTCCTAGATAATAAGATTTAGTTTTAAATTTTCAGCACTTTAATTTTAAAAGTTCTCAGGACCCTCTTGGATAATGGGATTTAGTTTTTAAGTTTTCAGGACCCTCCTAGATAATGGGATTTAATTTTTAAATTCTCAGGACCCTCAAGGATAATGGGATTTAATTTTTAAATTCTCAGGACCCTCCTGGATAATGAGATTTAGTTTTTAAATCTTTAGGACCCTCCTGGATAATGGGATTTAGTTTTTAAGTTTTCAGGACCCTCCTGGATAATGAGATTTAGTTTTAAATTTTCAGGACCCTCCTGGATAATGGGATTTAATTTTAAAAGTTCTCAAGACCCTCCTGGATAATGGGATTTAGTTTTTAAGTTTTCAGGACCCTCCTAGATAATGAGATTTAATTTTTAAATTCTCAGGACCCTCTTGGATAATGAGATTTAGTTTTTAAATTCTCAGGACCCTCCTGGAAAATGAGATTTAGTTTTTAAATCTTCAGGACCCTCCTGGATAATGAGATTTAGTTTTTAAATCTTCAGGACCCTCCTGGATAATGAGATTTAGTTTTAAAGTTTTCAGGACCCTCCTGGATAATGAGATTTAGTTTTAAAATTTTAAGGCCCTCCTAGATAATGAGATTTAATTTTAAATTTTCAGGACCCTCCTGGATAATGGAATTTAGTTTTTAAATTCTCAAGACCCTCCTGGATAATGGGATTTAGTTTTTAAGTTTTCAGGACCTTCCTGGATAATGAGATTTAGTTTTTAAATTCTCAAGACCCTCCTAGATAATGAGATTTAATTTAAAATTCTCAGGACCCTCCTGGATAATGAGATTTAGTTTTTAAGTTTTCAGGACCCTCCAGGATAATGAGATTTAGTTTTAAATTTTCAGGACCCTCCTGGATAATGGTATTTAATTTTAAAAGTTCTCAGAGCCCTCCTGGATAATAAGATTTAGTTTTTAAGTTTTCAGGACCCTCATGGATAATGTGATTTAATTTTTAAAGTTCTCAGGACCCTCATGGATAATGTAATTTAGTTTTTAAATTCTCAGGACCCTCCTGGATAATAGGATTTAGTTTTTAAATTCTCAGGACCCTCCTGGATAATGGGATTTAATTTTAAATTTTCAGGACCCTCCTGGATAATGGGATTTAGTTTTTAAATTTTCAGGACCCTCCTGGATAATGGGATTTAATTTTAAAATTTCTGGGCCCTCCTGGATAATGGAGTTTAATCTTAAAAATTCTCAAGACCCGCCTGGATAATGGGATTTAATTTAAAATTTTCAGGACCCTCCTGAATAATGGGATTTAATTTTTAAGTTTTCAGGACCCTCATGGACAATGGGATCTAGTTTTTAAATTCTCAGGACCCTCTTGGATAATGTGATTTAATTTAAAATTTTCAGGACCGTCCTGGATAATGGAATTTAGTTTTTAAGTTTTCAGGACCCTCCTGGATAATGAGATTTAATTTAAAATTTTCAGGACCCTCCTGGATAATGGGATTTAGTTTTTAAGTTTTTAAGACCCTCCTTGATAATGAGATTTAGTTTTAAGTTTTCAGGACCCTCCTGGATAATAAGATCTAGTTTTTAAATTTTCAGGACCCTCCTGGATAATGGGATTTAATTTAAAATTTTCAGGACCCTCCTGGATAATGAGATTTAGTTTTTTATGTTTTCAGGACCCCCCTGGATAATGGGATCTAGTTTTAAATTTTCAGGACCCTCCTGGATAATGGGATTTAATTTAAAGATTTTCAGGACCCTCCTGGATAATGGATTTAGTTTTTAAAATTTTTAGGACCCTCCTAGATAATGGGATTTAATTTTAAAATTTCAGGGCCCTCCTGGATAATGGGGTTTAATCTTAAAAATTCTCAGGACCCTCCTGGACAATGGGACTTAGTTAAAATTCAAAACGTTCATGAGTAACAAGATCTAGCTAGGCTCTACCTTGAGGAAATATAAGTTTGGCTTTGAAGTTTTCATGCTTAGGATAAGATTCAATTTGAAATTTTAAGGACCCTCCTGAATAATGGGACTTAGTTTAATACCTCCCTTAGATGCTAAGATTTAGCATAAGTTTCACCGTTAGGAAGTTGAATTTAGCTCTGAAATTTTCACCCTTAAGATGAGATTTGATTTTAAATTTCAGGACCCTCCTGGATAATGGGATTTAGTTCTAGGAGTTTTCAGGACCCTTCTGGATAATGGGATTTAGTTTTAGGTGTTCAGGACCCGCTTGGATAATGAGATTTAGTTTTAAGGTTTCAGGACCCTCCTGGATAATGAGATTTAATTTTTTGTTGTCAGGACCAACCTGGATAATGGGATGTAGTTTAAGACTTTCTTAGATAACAAGATGTAGCAGGAGTAACACCTTTAGAAGATATGATTTAGATTTTTAAAGCCGTCATTTAACTAGGAGTTTTCAGGACCCTCATGGATAATGAGATTTAGCTTTCAAATTCATAGAGATATTTTGTAACATGATTCAATGTGCCCAGCATCAAACTGGGGCAGACGTTTTCTTTGTTTTATTTATTTTGTGGAAGTCAGGCGCCCACCTAGAAAACAAGGGAATACATTTTCAAATTCCGTAATCAGGCACCCACCTGGAAAATAAGGGAATACATTTCAAGTTTTAGCAATCAGGCGGCCACCTGAAAAACAAGGGAATACATTTCAAGTTCAGCAATCAGGCGCCCACCTGAAGAACAAGGGAATACATTTCAAATTCAGCAATCAGGCGCCCACCTAAAGAACAAGGGAATACATTTCAAGTTTTGGTAATCAGGCACCCACCTGGAGAACAAGGGAATACATTTTCAAAGTTCTGCAATCAGGCGCCCACCTGGAGAACAAGGGAGTATAGTTCAAGTTTCAGTTTTCAAGTTCTTACTGATATTTGGTAACATGCCAAACTGGGGCAGAAAATTTCTTTGTTTTTGTCTATTTTTGTTGAAATCAGGCGTCCACCTGGAGAAAAGGGGAATACATTCAAGTTTCAGCAATCAGGAAGCCACCTGAAAAACAAGGGAACACATTTCAAGTCTTGGCAATCAGGCGCCCACCTGGAGAACAAGGGAATACACTTTCAAGTTCAGCAATCAGGCGCCCACCTGAAGAACAAGGGAGTACATTTCAAGTTCAGCAATCAGGCGCCCACCTGAAGAACAAGGGAAAACATTTCAAGTTCAACAATCAGGTGCCCACCTAGAGAACAAGGGAATACACTTTCAAGTTCAGCAATCAGGCGTCCACCTGAAGAACAAGGGAATACATTTCAAGTTCAGCAATCAAGCGCCCACCTGGAGAACAAGGGAACACATTTCAAGTCTTAGCAATCAGGCGCCCACCGGGAGAACAAGGGAATACACTTTCAAGTTCAGCGATCTGGCGCCCACCTTATGAACAAGGGAATACATTTCAAGTTCAGCAATCAGGCGCCCACCTGGAGAACAAGGGAATACATTTCAAGTCTTGGCAATCAGGCGCCCACCTGGAGAACAAGGGAATACATTTCAAGTCTTGGCAATCAGGCGCCCACCTGGAGAACAAGGGAATACACTTTCAAGTTCAGCAATCAGGCGCCCACCTAAAGAACAAGGGAATACATTTCAAGTTCAGCAATCAGGCGCCCACTTGAATAACAAGGGAATACATTTCAAGTTAAGCAATCAGGCGCCCACCTGGAGAACAAGGAAATACACTTTAACAAGGGAATACATTTCAAGTTCAGCAATCAGGCACCCACCTGAAGAACAAGGGAATACATTTCAAGTTCAGCAATCAGGCGCCCACCTGGAGAACAAGGGAATACATTTTAAGTTCAGCAATCAGGAGCCCACCTGGAAGAACAATGGAACACAGAAAGTTTCAATAATCAGGCGCCCACCTGGAGAACAAGGGAAGACAGTTCAAGTTTAAAGGGAAAGTAGTTCCGAAGGAAGACAGTTCAAGATGTGGCAATCAGGCACCCACCTGGAAAACATGGGAATTCACTTCAGAATGCAATTCAAGTCAGCAACAAAAGAAGCTCACGGTAGGAATACGAGTCAACAGTCCGAGATGATCAACATAAGTTAGTCACAATCCAGAATAATAATAAAAAAAAGAAAGGCAAGAAGTGAATCCAAATGCAGAAGTTGATGAAAGATGTGAGCTGCTCAAGACATGACCGATGTCACAAGCACTGCATGCCCGGTCTTGATCCGAAAAGCTGAAGAAGGGGGAACTAGCACCTACAACTAGAAAGCGTCAAGGTTCAAATCCAAAGTCTGCATGAAGAACCATTCAAGACTCAAGATAAAGTTTCAAAAGACTTATAGATAGGAATCTTGTAACTCATAGTTGACAGGCTTAGTTAGTTTTTTTTTTCATTTTTTTATTTTGATGTAATAACATGACCGCGAACCGGAACCTCGGCGGAACGACACCTCGACTGGCTCTCCACCTCGGCATACTCCATCATCTCACTCATCTCTGAACTACACGTGGCCTGATTCCTTTATAGCTAAGGATATGTAGGCAGCTCAGATACCAGGGCTCGGTCTCCAAATACCTGCCTAGTCGTTCTTTGACTGAAAATACTTTGTATTTCCCGTCAAAGAGGGGCTGCTGTAGACATGTGATTTTTGACCCTCCCCAAGATTTTATATATTTTAGCGTGTAAATATTTAGTTTAGGCCTAATATAGCTATTTCAACTCATTTTGATTCTCTTACCTTATTTTATTACAAGAAAAATGAAAATTACAAAAATAATTCTCCCTTTTTAGTCGCTTTTAGTTTATATATCTTTCATAAATAGTACCATGTTTTTATTTTTATATAATTTTGAAAATACCAAAAATAGTTTCATGTCTTAATATAGTTTAGTTTAATCATAAAATTAGTTTTATGTTTTTATATTATAATTGTATATAAGTTTAGAAGAAGGAATTAGTGTCGGATTGGTTTATCCCGTCTTTATAAACTTTGTAATTTTTTATCTAGTCTTTGGCCCAATTTCAAAGTCCAGTAGCACAAAACCCATACCCTTAAACCTAAAACCTTTCATATATAGCTACACCCTACACTCTATACCTAGGGGAACGCCTACAATGAGCTAAAGAACAAAAAAACAATGCCTAAGGGGAGAGCTACAGCCGCAATAGACACCCCCCTGGAACTTCACCTTCCTCGTCGCACCCCACCTCCAAACACCAATAGAGCTCACCTCTCAACACACCCATCAACAGCCTCATCTCCACACCAAATCAGACCCTCTATCCGTTCTGATTCTTTGTCAGCTTCCTAACCAAAAAGCGACCAGCACCCTAGAAGATCCAGCGACAGCCATGGCTGAGAAACTCCGACGAATCACCAAAAAATAAGCAACAATCGAACTCCGGCGTAGACCAGCCCTTATGACGTCCAAAACTGTCGTCCAAGCTCAGTTGAGTTGAATCCGGCGAGAGTCCAACGAGTTTCGAGGTATGGTCGAAGTCTGTTTGAGGTTCTGTCCGAGCTACTGTCTGATTTGAGTTCCATTGCAGCCACTGTTTCATTTTTGCTCGTGTAACTGTTGAACATTTGAGAGATTGAAATATTCATTTCAGGTGCATTATTTACTCTGTTATCCTTTACATTTTGCTATAATTTATTTGGAAGCTTCAGTTATGAGATTTGCTCTTCCACGACGGTGTATTCAAAAGTTGTTTATTGGTAGCTTCATTTGAGTTCACTGTAATTTCCACAAAACATGGTTGTAACGTATGAAGTCACTGTGCGCATGAGAATTTGGTTGCTATTTTGTTTTTGTTCTTCTCGTTATTGTTGGTGTATTTTTGTGCAATCTATGTTGGGATGGTTTTAATGGTTGAAATTAATTTGTAGTTCCTGTCATATTTTTCCCAAATTTGTGGTAGTTGAAGCTAAGTGAAATCGAGACTTAGAGTTAAATCTACATAGGTGAGATTGTGCTTTAAAGAGTTTGGTTGGCAGATTCTTTGATTCCCAGTGGGATTTACGTGTTGCTGAGGGAACGTGGTTAGAACTGGTTGATTTGTTATTTTAGCGCTTGTTAAGTTAGAATTAAGAATGTGTTTGTTATTTAAAAGGGTCGACAGATTAGTTCTATAAGCCTAATTAGGAATAATTCTTTTAGTAGTTTGAGGTGTGTCGTGCCGAACAAAATCTTAAAATGCACGTCCCTCATTTAATTAACAAGTGAATTCTTAGAAGTCGAGGCGTGCCATTTAGTTAAATTTCCATGGCCCTTGCAAAGTTGCAAACGCGTAGTTTCTTTAGGCGCGTTGTTTTAATAATATTACCTTCCTAAACTCGGGTGCGCATTTATGTGACCAAAATCCAGATCTCAACAATGTTAAAATATGTCAAAGACCGCGGGTGCATTTATGTGACGTGGTCCAAGACGTGTTTTAATAGCATTGCAATCTTCCTGAAAATAATTAAATAAAAGGGGTTATAAAGTTAAAATCGTACCATAGGCTAAAACATGTATTAAAATCAGATAATAAGCCAATTATAACAGTTGAGCAACCGTGCTAGAACCACAGAATCCTGGAATGCCTAACACCTTCTCCCGGATTAACAGAATTCCTTACCCGGATTTCTGGTTCGCGGACTATAATACAGAGTCAACCTTTTTCTCGACTCGTGATTTGAACCGGTGACTTGGGACACCGTAAATTATCCCAAGTGGCGACTCTAAATCTTTTAATAAATAATCCCGTTTCGATTGTCACTTTAAGTTGGAAAAAACTCCCCTATACACTCCTTCTCGGGGGTGTAGTGAAAAAGGAGGTGTGACAACCGGTAGCACGTGTCCTCACCATCTGTGAGAGAATAGAATAATAGAAGTTTAGTTACTATAATAAAAAGATTCGCACGACAGGAATTCAAGAATATGAAGTTTTTCCTAAAGGTTCTGCAGCCTCCCGAGGATAAGTATAGACGTCTCCATACCGATCCGCAAGACTCTACTAAACCTGCTCATGACTCGTGAAACCTATATAACCTACGCTCTGATACCAACTTGTCACGACCCTAAAACTGACCCATTCGTGATGGCGCCTATCGTGAAACTAGGCCAGCCGACACAATTCCTATCAAACCATTATTCTATAAAAGTCATTTTTAAGCCATTGATTTAACAAGAAATCTCATAACATAAGTCTAAATAACCAGTGCGGAATAAATACAAAAGCCCGACATTGGGGTGTCACAAGTCACGAGCAACTACAACTCTATCTCAATACAATAAAGTCTAACAAAGTCTGGAAGACAATACTAAATAAATATAGGGAAGATATGAGGGAGAATAACAGGGTTGCGAATTCCATGCAGCTACCTTGTCGACTCCGAGACCTGCTGAATGTACGATCAATGCTCACTATCGCAACCCACAACTCTTGGATCTGCACACAAGGTGCAGGGAGTAATGTGAGTGCATCAACTCAGTAAGTAATAAAAGTAAATGAAAGCTGAGCAGTAAGAAAATAGATAAGTCCATGTCATAGCACCACAACAAATACTATATATTTCCAATATCAATTATCTCGTATAACAACTCGGTTTCAACAAAACCTTTTCTTTTAAAAAACATTTTTCAATAGTTTCAAACAAGGGATGAAACAGTGAGTAATAATGATAGAAACGTAAACAGCCCCTCGGGCAAAACATGTACCATAAATTGCCCCTCGGGCAAAATATCAACAGAACCAGCCCCACGTGCTACCTCACAATCTCTCGTAATCAGCCCCTCGGGCAACAACATGAATCAACAACAACCCCTCGGGAAACATCACATCACTCACACTAGGTACCCGCGCTTACTGGGGATGATCAGACTCCGAAGGGGCTCCTGCAGCCCGAGCGCTATAACAAGCCATCTCGTGGCATAATAAATAAGGCCCTCGACCTCTCATATATCACAATCAGTACAACATGCTGCGGCGCGCAACCCGATCCCATGATATCCTCATAACATAGGCCCTCGGCCTCACTCAGTCAGAAACCTCTCAAGTCACTCGGGCAACAGTAAAACAAGATGCTCAACCCAAAATATCATTTAAACTATCAAGGCGGAGTAAATACGACTGAGTTGTGAAATCGGTAAAACACAGCATGATTGAGTACAAATATTAAGTCAAAATAGTGAGGAATAAGAGTAAAAAGTCCCTAAGGGTCCAAACAGTTGGCACGAGGCCTAAATATGACATTCAGCCCAAAACATAGTAATACTTTCCAAAATACAATAGTATCAAATAGTTTTCAATCAAATACATGACTTAATAGTCGTACGGGACGGACCAAGTCACAATCCCCAACGTTGCACGCCGCCACGCTCGTCATCTAGAGTGTGTGTCACCTCAAAATAGCACAACAATGTGAAATTTGGGGTTTCCTACCCTTAGGACAACATTTACAATCATTACTTATCTCAAACCGGTCCAAAGTCTAGCCTGTGATTCCTTTGCCTCTCGACTCGGCCTCCAAATGCTCCAAATCTACCCAAATCAGTATCATAACATTTATACGCGCTAAAGGGACAAAGCTCAAGCGAAAATAATCAAATTAACTCAAAAATCCCAAAATTGGCCAAACCCGACCCCACGTCTTGGAATTCGATAACAATCACATCTCAAGAATCCTTATCCTCCCACGAGTCTATACATACCAAGAATATCAAAATCGGACCTCAAATGGCCCCTCAAATCTCCAATTTAAACTCTCCAATTTCAAGCCCTAATCCCTCAATTTTAACCCTTAAATCCCATTAATTTCATGTCTAATAAGTTAGAAATTACCGTAGGATCGACTATTGAGTTCAAAAACCTTACCTCCAAGTGTTACCGCTTAAATCCCTCTTCAATTCCTCTCAAAAAGCTCTAAACCCGAACACAAATTGTGGAAAAATGACCAAATTTGCGAAGGCCTCTATTTATATTTTTTGCGCAGCAAAAACCGCACTTGCGGTACCAATGACGCATCTAGGGATAAATTTCCCCTTATGTGGATTTTCATTTAAAATCCCCTATCCGCACATGCGATCAAACCACCGTACCTGCGGGCTCGCAGGTGCAACTCGCCTTCCGCTTCTACGATGCCAAAAACCGCATATGCGGTCTCTTCCCACATCTGCGACCATCGCACCTGCGGTCCCCAATGCGCAGGTGCGGAAACAACAGAAGCAGAAATATTTCTGCATCTCCAAATCCACTCCAACCTTCCGTCAACCACCCAAATCCATCCCGTGGCCATCGAGACCTCAACCAAATATGCTAACAATTCCCATATCACTATTCAAACTTATTCCAACCTTTGGAACACTCAAAACAACATCAAAATATCAAAACACCCTAGGATTCAAGCCTAAAGATTCCAAAATTTCCGAATTCCGCAACCGATCCAAAAACCTATCAAACCTCATCCAAATGACCTGAAATTTTGCACGCACGTCCCAAATGACACAACGGACCTACTCTAATTTCTGAAATCCCAATCCACCCTCTATATCAAGATTTCCACTGCCGACCGGAAAAAGCCAAATTTCCAATTTTGCCAATTCAAGCCTAAATCTACCACGGGCCTCCAAAATACATTATGATCACGCTCCTAAGTCCCAAATTACCTAACGAAGCTATCTGAACCATTAAAATTTATATCCGAGACCTTCTACATATAAGTTAATATCCGGTTGACTTTTCCAACTTAAGCTTACTCCAAGGAGACTAAGTGTCTCATTCCTCTACAAAACCACTCTGAACCCAAATTAACCAACATGATATGATGAAATACAACTTAACAACACATAAAGAGGCATAAATGGGGAAAACAAAGCGGTAACTAATGAAATGGACGGTCCGATCATTACACAAGTACTTACTTCCGAGCGGGATTGACATTTGGCAGAAAGAAACCAGCTCGTCGAGCTCCTCCCGATGTTGGAGGCAAAAGTTGTACAGATGAACGAGCCTGAGACTCGGCTACAACAAATTGAGCAATATAAAATGGTTATTTTGAGAAAACTTATGTTATTTACCATATGAAGAGGAAGACTTTGGAGGAGGGCATTGCTAGTATTGACGATTGATTGCCAAAGCCCGAGAACTAGAGTTAACTGCTCGTGAGAATCTTTTTGCTGGACCCACTGTAACTATCTACTCAAATACTTGTTCTGAGTATTCGGGTAAAGATGGGGAGACAGAAGAGGATGAAAGCCTCGAACTGGCAGGGGAACAACCTCATTCCGCTAGAGAGCTTCCCTCATCTCCCTTCGAGTTCTGGTAGTAAAGAATTATGTATAATTGTTTCTTTGGTGTTTTGTAATTATGCCAAAACTTTTTATCGAGATTTGCATTTTAATAAATAAAAGAATGTTTTACTTAAGTGTATTGCAAAAATATACTTTTTATGCTTAGTTAAATCTTAGGGTATATTTTTTCAACCGATAGAATTCGATTCCGGGCATAACACTTCCTGAATATACCTTTTAATATGAGGGTTTCATAAGAGAGGGACCTTATATTTACGGTGATCTTGAAGAGGACGTCTCCTATTCAACCCGACACGACCATTTAAAGTTTTTGTTAACTTTCAAACAACGGAAAAAATTAACTTATCATTTGGACAAGAAATAAGATATAAACAAAAGGACTTTTCTTTATTACATCTATCATTAAAAGTACATAGGCATTCATTTGCTTAAGTAAATAAAGCTTCCAATACATGTGGCTAACTTGTACAACTTATTTCTACAGAGTTGGTCATGCAGTCCCAGGTCCTGATACTCGTGGCACTCTTGGTGTCGTATCATGTATTACTTCCCCTAGTGTTCGAATGCTAAGTTTGAGAATTTGAACACCTGAAGTCTTTCGTTCACCTTAGGCCTTTTCTACTGCCTCGTCGGTGGAGACAACTTGTGAACGGTTAAAAATCCTTTTTGGGAGGCGAGACTTGCCTCCAAACCAAATATTATTTAACCATCCACAATTTGTTTGCTACATAGGTTTTAGTGCCTTGACATTGAAGGTATTGCCTTTGACGATGATACTCTCTTTGTAGTATGCTTTACGTTGTTGCCTTGTTAACAACCTTACTAGAAAAAATCGATTATGACAAAAACTGGTCGAAGCAAAAAAGAGTGCATCACATTCTTTCAGTACCAACAAAGATCTTCAGCAATAGACCTTTTGAGGTGGGTCACGTTCCAGTTGATTGGTAAATTAACTCCATCTTGATTTTCTAATTCATATAATCCTGTACCAGTGATAGCTGAAATCTGGTATGGACCTTCCCTTGTTGGTCGCAACTTCCTGGTGTTGACTTCCCGAGTTCTTTGAGTAACCTTCCTTAAATCCAAATCTCCCATTTCAAAATAATGGAGATTCGTTCTGTGATTGTAATACCTTTGCATTATTTGTTTTTGATCCACCATCCTCACGTATGCCAATTTCCGGTGCTCCTCGAGTAAATCTAACTTGATCAGTAATGCTTTGTTGTTTGCTGCTTCGTTTGCCCGGGAAAACCTTAAAGTCAGTTCCCCTACCTCTGTCGGTATCAAAGCTTCCGAACTATATTTGAGCGAAAATGGTGTTTCTCCCATGCTCAACTTTGTTGTAGTCCGGTATGACCATAGCACACCCGGTAGCTCATCTAGCCACTTACCCTTAGACTCTTCTAAATTCTTTTTAAGGTTTTGAATAATTAACTTGTTGGTTCACTTCGCCTGCCTGTTAGCACTTGTGTGGTACAGCGAAGATGTAATCCGTTTGATCTTTAACCCCTCTAAGAACTTTGTGACTTTTGAACCTACGAACTGCAGCCCGTTGTCATAAGAAATCTCCTTTGATATTCCAAATAGACAGATTATGTGGTCCCATATAAAGTCAACCACTTCGCGTTCTCTAATATTTTGTTAAAAACCTGCTTTAATCCATTTAGTGAAGTAATCAAGTAAAACTAAAAAGGAATCTACCTTCCCGGGTCCAGTTTGCAAAGGACCAACTATGCCCATCCCCTAGTTCATTAATTGGCACAGCGACACCACTTAATGCGAAGGTTCCACTGGTTTATGCACTAATTGTGCATGACGTTTATATTTGTCACACTTTTTCAGGAATGTCCTTGCATCACATTCCATTCGGAGCCAATACTAGCCAACTTTAACTAACTTGAGAACTAACGAGTCTGCACTGGAATGGTTTTCGCAAACTCCTTCGTGGACTTCTCTCATCACATACTCTACCTACAAGGCCCCTAAACACTGAGCTAGTGGTACTTGGACCGATCTACGATATAGCTATCTATCAACAAGGTAGTAGCGAGTTGCTTAATCCATAGTGCCTGGGACGCTTTTGGGTCTTCGGGTAACTTACCATGTGTGAGATATTCAATGAACTCATTCCTCTAGTCCCAAATTATGTTGGTTGAATTTACCTTGCAATAACCATCCATATCCAACACCGAATGAAATAATTGGATGGTCGTACCAGAATCAGATCCTTTCAACTCCCTGGACGACCCCAAATTAGCCAATGCGTCTGCTTCCACGTTTTCCTCCCTCAGAATGTGAAAGATCGACCATTCTCTTAATTGTGCAAGTAATGTTTGAACCTTGTTCAAGTGCTATTGCATGTGTTTCTCCTTTGTGTCGAAAATTCCATACACTTTGTTTACCACCAATTAGGAATCACACTTTTTCTTAATGACCTCAGTACCTAGTCCCCGAGATTGTTTAAGTCCTGCAATCAAAGCCTCGTACTCTTCTTCATTGTTAGTTAATGATATAGTTCTAATGGCCTGCCTTAGGGTTTCCCCCGAGGGCATGATTAGAGCTACCACGAAACTGGACCCTTTTACATTGGAGAATCCATCTGTAAATATGGTCCAAACTCCTAATGTTGTTCCCAACACCATCACTACTTCCTTAGTAGACGAAGGCATTAACCCCGGACTGAAGTCGGCCAAAACTTGTGACTTAATTGCAGTCCCGGGTTTGTGCTCAATGTCGAATTCACTAACTTTGACTACCCATTTAGCCAAACGGCCTGATAAATCTGGCTTATGAAGGATATTTTTTAAGGGAAAGGTTGTCATGGCTATTAGGTGACACTGAAAGTAAGGCCTAAACTTTCGAGAAGCAACTACAAGAGCTAAGGCAAATTTTTCTAGATGTGGATATCTTGTCTCTACTCCTGATAATATTTAACTAACATAATAAATATAAAAAGGCATACCTTCCTCTTCTCGGACTAGAACGACACTTATCACTACTTCCGAGACTGCTAAATAAGTTAACAATTGTTCACCTTCCCTAGTTTTGACAACAACAGAGGACTGGACAATACCTAATTAGGTCCTTCAATGCCTGCTGGAATTCCGGAGTCCACACGAATCCATTCTTATTTTTCAAAAGATAAATGAAATGGCGGCATTTCTTTAGAAAAACCTGCTTAGAGCCACCAAACTGCCAGTCAACATCTGCACTTCTTTTATGCTTTTTAGCTGGCCGGGATGTCCTCGATGGCTTTGATTTTTTTTGGGTTTACTTTGATCCTTCTTTGTGAGATAAGAAATATCAAGAATTAACTGGAGCCACACCGAAAGCACATTTCTCTAGGTTGATGTTCATATTGTACTTTCTTAGAGTGTCGAAAGTCACTCTTGGAGATGCAACAGATAATCTCCTGCATTTAAAGCCTTAATTAATATTTCATCAATATATACTTCCATCAGTTTACATATCTGCTTTTCAAACATCTTATTAATGAACCTCTGGTAACAGGATCCAGCATTTTAAAACCCAAATGACATCACATTGTAACAATATATGCCAAACACTGTGATGAAAAACTTTTTTTGTACCTGGAGTAAGCATCAAGGAAACTCATTAGTTCATGCTCGGCCATAGCATCAATCGTTTGATCAATGTTCAGAAACGGGTATGAGTCTTTGGGGCACGCCTTATTTAAATCCTTTTAGTCCACACACATCCTAAATTTTCTTGGGTACTACAACTACGTTGGATAACCATTCTGGGTACTTTACCTGTCGAATCGAACTGATTTAAGTAGTCAGGTTGCTTCTTCCTTAACAATCCTATTCATGCCCTCTGTATCGGGTGGTTCTTTTGCGTTGCTGGTGGGAAGTTTGGATCTAGACTAAGTTTTGTGGACCGCTACCTCCAATGTGATACCTGTCATATCCGAGTGTGACCATTAAAAGCAGTCAATGTTAGCTTTATGAAAATTTATAAACTTTAACCCGAGCTCGGGATTTAACCTCGTTCCCAAATGAAACTTTCTTTCCATAAACTCCTCAAACAAAGCCACTTACTCGAGCTCTTCTGTGGTCGATTTTGTAGCATCCGTCTCCTCCAGTACCTTAAAAGATCTCGGAACTTGGTAGTATTCCAATGACTCCTCGCCTTTATCATTTTTATTCGAAAAAGGGAGAAAGCATCAGTTCCTATAATTTCTATCTGTTGAATTCTCTATCTTTGCTGTTGGAAGTGGTTACAACATTTATTTCCCTTTCCCCCGGTTGGTCTCTTCTTATCTGTTTGATCCCTTCAAGTGTTGGAAACTTCAATAATTGATGATATGCTGAGGGCACATTCTTTATCTCGTGTATCCACAGTCTTCCGAGGATTACATTGCAACCCGTGTTGCCATCTACCACTTCAAACATAGTGGTCTTTGTTATGACTTCAGCGTGAGTGGGTAGTAGAATCTTTCATCGAGTTATCACGCTTGTCAAATTGAATTCAGCTAGGAGCTTCATCGAGGGAGTGATGTTCCCAGTTAATCTCACTATCTCCAAAACTCTCCATTATATGATGTTGGATGAACTTCCTGGATCAACCAAAACACGCTTAATTTTATAATATTTAACATTAAGAGAGATTACCAAAGCATCATTGTTTAGTAGAAGAAGTCCGTCAGTATCTTCCTCTATGAAGGTGATGTCATCTTCTGAGACTTTGCGAACCCTCTAGTCGTGAGTCACCGATATCATCGTTTTCTTTGTTGCTTAAAATGGTACCCCCATTGACCTCATTTCCTCCAAAGACATTGTTAATAGTCATCCGAGGTGACCATACTCTTGTCTTTGACAGCTCCACGTTGTCCCGGATTATACCGTAATTGTTTTTGGCCCGATCACTTAAAAACTCTCTAAGATGGACATTCTTTAGAAAAGTCACCACCTCCTCACGAAGATGTCAGTAGTCCTCAGTTATATAATCTTGAGTCTCCTGTTAGGGTCCGATCAGATTGGTTTCAAAAATCATGCTTCTTTGATGTTCTTCATTGCCGACACTAATCTACTAGGCTAATGTTTAGCATCTATTTTTTAGCAATGACCTATCGTTCCAACCACGATCCATCCTTCTGTCGGAAGCAAACCTATCTTATTATTGGAATCCTTTACTGCTATGCCCAACGGTCCTCTCATATGGTAGAAAACGACCCCTAGAAGACCTCCGATCTGTATCAAAGTCGTTTTTAAACTTATCCTGACTTTTATTGCAACCTCGTCCTTTGGTTGATATCAAAGAGCCAAGTTGATCATCTTCTATCCTTATATTTGATTCGTAGAGATTATAGACATCGGCCCATGTGGTTCCCTGAAACTCGAGCAAGCTCTCCTTCAGTTTTCGAGAGGCGTCAGAGCTTAGTGGATTTAGACCCTTCGTGAATGCCTCCGTTGCCCATTCATTCAAAAACTGTTGGCAACAACATCCTTTCCTTTTGGAATCGGATCACAAATTCTAGCAGCAACTCGAATTTGCCGGGCAAAATTATGAATATATCTGCCTTTCTAGCATGGACCTTTCTTGCTCTAGCATGAGCTTTGATGAATGAATCTGCAAGCATTTCAAAAGAATCGACTGAATGCTCGAGTAAGAGGGAATACCATGTCAGGGTCCTCATCATGAGGGTTTCACCAAATGTTTTCAATAGAACCGACTCGATCTCATGTTGATCCAAGTCATTTCCTTTCACTAACGTGGTATAGGTCATGGTATGCTCCTCCAAATAAAAAAGTCCCATCATATTTTGGTATATCTGTCATTTTGAATCTCTTTGGGATTAACTCTAGTTACACACTTGGTTTAATTAGCAATGGTGTGTACTTCTTTTAATCCAGACCCTTTAACATCGGCGGTGCATCTGGAATCTGATCCATCCGAGCATGAAACTCCTTTGCATTCTGATACATTTGATCACTCATCTTTCTCATGAATCACATGAGCTCAATTTTGAAAAGATCACTCAAGTTGTTATTCCTTGATCCGCTATCGGTCCCTCCGGCTTCGTCAAAACCGACTTCACCCCCTAGGGTGTTGTTATCAGCTCTCTGAGCCATTTGATTTGTGGGAAGACTGGGACGAATCGGGGCCCTTTTGTCCGTGTTATTAGAAGCACCTGGCAATCCTTATTTTAACTCCTTCATCAAATGATCTTGCCTTGAGAGGTTGCTTTGTAATGTTCTCTTAGGAGTTTGACCGTTTTTATGATGTGTTCCTTCTCCACATCATGTAATGATCCAAAATCCTAACCTATCATGATGACACCTAACACATTGGCAAGGCAAGCCGAAGCAAAACAATAAAAAACGAGAACAACGGAACTTACAGAAATAGCATAGATTTGAAATCTCAATATAAAACAATACTGCCAATATAAGGTAATGTTATGCCCCACAGTATTACGTCGATGTTATACTCTGCAGTAATATGTTAGGATGATGTTACCCTCTACAGTAATACCTTACGATGATGTTACGCTTCATAGTATTAAGTTACGACAATATTGCACCCAGCAGTATTACATTAAGGTGATGTTACGCTTTGCAGTATTAAGTTACGACAATGTTGCACCTAGCAGTATTACATTACGGTGATGTTACACTTTGCAGTAATAAGTTACGACAATGTTGCACCCTGTAGTATTTTATGTTGAATTTGTCGTAGGGTAATTGACATCAGTCCAAGTAAAAGATTATTTGGAGATTATAAGGATTATGCTATTTTACAAATGATGAGTAAATTCGTGAAGGTGAAAGGGGAAGCAAGTCAAAAAAAAATGAATTTTCGTCAAAGTTTGGCATTTTGGGATAAAATATGGCCCGAGCTAAAATACCTGGCAGTTATGGACTAGTGCCATACAAGGTACTACATGATCACCCTAGTAAGGTGTACAAGGTATGTTAAAAGAGAGTAGTATTTTAAGTAAGTTGAGAAAATTCTTAATTATACGGGTAATTGGTTAATTACCGGATAATGGGACATTACCTAATTAGTTGGGGATAAATTGGATAGGGATTACAAAGGATTATGTGGCAACCCCAACTTCATATTAAATGACTTATGCATTTGGTTGAAAGGTGGCAAAATTATGCAAAATGAGTCACTAGGCAACCTTTATCTTGCTTACACATAATTATTGCTTGGTGTCTTTATTAGAGAGGTATAGGACCTTGCAAAAAAAAATATCAGCAAAACACATTTATATACCATTACAAATAGATGACAAGGGTCATAACGTGAAAACTCCCTGGAACCATAAAATGTCCAAATGTGAAAATCTCTTAAATGATACCATGTCCAAATGTAAGAATTTTCTTAAATGCTGCAATGTCCAAACGTGAAATTCTCTGAAATGCTACAAGAATATTATATGAATTTTTCTCTACCCCAGGTATGTTAAGGCTATGCCTTTTTTCTTTTGGCATGATCTATACGACACTAACAAAATGTGCAAATGCACAAATTCCCTAAATGACTCTATTCATAGAAGTATTAGAGATATCTATATTCTTGAATTTCCATGTGTCATAAGTTGAAAAGAGTTTACTTTATGATATTACCCAAAGGCAAAATGGTCTTATGAAATTCCGAAAGATTTTATTAACGTACTTTTCATGTATTGTATTCATGTGCATTGACCCGTGACTTAATGGCATTATATATGCGTATATATGTATGTATATATATGTATATGGGATATGGGAAAGGTTATGGCATTATATACGCACCACTACCTGATCAGCTGGTATACGATGATGATTTTGCCCATAGTGACCGATATGATATGATGGGATGTCCTCAGAGGCTGATGATGTTATGAGACATGTACCTATGCACGACATGACATTCATACACATATGCGTGACGCTAAAAGTATTTCATGATTTATAAAGTTATGTAGACTTACAGGTTGAGTCAAGTACTCTATATTTCTTCCATGTCTGTTATGTACTTATTTATGTGCCTTACATACTCGGTACATTTTTTGTGTTGATGTCCCTTTTGCCCGGGGACGCTGTGTTTCATGCCCGCAGGTCCTGGTAAACAGGTCGACAGCCCTCCAAGTAGGCTATCAGCTCAGTGGAAGATGTTGGTGCGCTCCATTTGCTTCGGAGTTGCTTGTTTGGTTGGTATGATTTAGACATGTATTCTTTGGTATGGCAGGACTCTGTCCCGACCTTTATGAAAATTATGTATTCTTAGAGGCTTGTAGACATATGTCGTGTACGTGAAAGATTGTACGGCCTTGCCGGCCTATGTTTTGAGTTTATAAATGATTATGTTGGCTTATTAGGCTCGTATGTCACGTGTATATGGTAATGTAATAAGAAAGATACGTTACGTTGGTACTCGGTTGGGTAAGGTATCGGGTGCCCGTCGCGGTCCATTGGTAGGGATAAATATTACCTTAGTATGGCTCCCATCCTATGTAGAACGAGAATGCTTGGCAACCCAAAGGGCCAAGGGATGGAGCAAGGAGAGCCAAAAGCAAAAGAATGTTTTGTTCAAGTTTTCAAAGTAAAGCAATAGACCTAGATGACTAGCGGGAAATAAGAAAAGAGTTAATGAAGCATTATGAGTAAGATGTGATACATGGATGACAAAGGTAAGTAAAAAAAATGACAACAGTATTACAGAGTATACAGTCAAGTGAAGGAAAAGATGAAAGATAACACGCCTTGAGACAATAAAAAAAATATATAGGCCATAAATTCATATCCTCATTTCGAGAAGTAAGTTCGCAACTCTAACGTGATTAACAAAAGGAAAAGTTAAACCCCAGATTAATAGAAATCAATATGGATTGGTGAACAAGATAAATAAACATGAATTAGGGACTGAGTAATTTGATAATAGTCGGCATCATGAGAATTTTAGATTGCATTACGGCAATAATAAGAATGGACAACAGAAGAAAATCCATGACGAATTTAGAGGATGGTCATTCATGAAAATGCTTTCTTAAAGCAAACAATGTGAGCAAAGTTAAGCGTAAGGGACTATATGTGCCACTTACACAAAGTGCCACCATTGCGATTGAGGAATTTCTTTATCCTTCGTACATAATGATTACCACAAGGCAAGTAAGGGTCGTTGATGATGCGAAAGGACGCCCAAGATGAAGAGGAAAAACATCTGTAGACAGGTCATCGTAGCTCTAAGTCTTAGTACTCCCCTAAAGAGGGGGAATATGGAATGATAAAGGAATGTGAAAAAATGAGAAAGGGATGAGATTGCACTTATCCGAATCCTACAATTATGCTATGATTCCATAACGTTACGTAAGCACGATGTCAGAAAAAGGAAGTAAGGTTTCTTGCCCGGAAGGTTATTGATAAATAAGGAGCCAGTGCAAGAGGTAAGTTAGACAAAGAAAATAACCTAAGAGAGATTACACTGAATATGGATATGAGAATGGATCGATGAGTAGTTAGTAGTTGATTCAAGAAGAGCCTAGTCATGGCTAGACAAGAAGTTACAGACAAATCAGCAGATCATGCAAGATAATTGTAGTAAACCCCAACATGGAGATTTCATCCTCGCAGAAATGTTATTATAATACTTGAGATATATTCAAATATGAATCGGGGTAGTTAAAGATACCGTATGAGTGTTACAGGGATAAAAGAAAGTACCACTGGGAAGGCACTCAAAATATCAATTGAAGCAACCCTACAAGCCCAAGGCGCGGAGGTAAGCAACTACGGATAATTATAGGCAAGGAAGGACATCAAAAGGTCCGTAATAAGCTCACAGTTTTACGAGGGTCAAGGGTTCTCCCTAAGTCATATAACGAAATACTAGGTGAGGAAATAAGCAAGAAGACTTCAACTTAAGCACAACGACCTAAAGAGGAAATAATCGTGTAACAACAGTCTCATAACAACATTATAAGCACTCAAAAGGAAAGTGGCACCTACCATGACTAATGAACGGGAAGTAAAATTAAAATTAATATTCTAGATCATATGAGTTGCACGAAAACTCTGGCATGTATGGGCCCTTAGATGAGCTAAGTATGGACGCAACAAGGGGGCAGAAGGACCAGGAAAAGTAATAACTTACGTTGAAAGAAAGCTAAAATGGAATAAAAGAAATTATTCGATCAATTCCAGAGTTGGTTACGTTATGAACTCACTTAAGGGTTCGGAGTTTTATACATGCAGTATATACAGCCATAGAAGATTCTGGTATACATTAAAAGAAAGAATTGAGCTAGGTCATAAATGAAGGATTAAATTATTAAAAGGTTGTATCATGCATATTTCTCAAACCCATAACAAGTACCATGAACCACAGATCGGAAGATAGATTAAGCCTACATAAAGGTTGATCAGAGTGAAAAGAAAACTAAAGAGTGACATCAACTAAGTAAATCAAGAGTCTGATTACTGGACCAGAAATATTATAGACCTAGTGACTGAGAACATTGTAGGATCACTCTTAATATCAGAGGTATAACAGATAAAGTACACCAACCATAGTCTATAACAGCTCTACGATAAAGCCAGTTAAAAAAATAACAGCCTCATAAGAAGTTAGTATGAAGCTCCCACCGGATTGTAGTATTATAAAAGAGCTTCAGGTTGTGGTGTGAATCATACCTATGTGGAATGGAAATTATGAAAGAGATAGAAGATATGATGCGGGATTTTAAGTAAATAAGGTAAAGGTGAATAACGTACAAGATACTCAAAGGCAGGAAGTTGTGAATAGTCCATACTTCGGGTAGAAGGCTTGAAGCGCGGGGATCCAATAACCGGGAATGATAGCGGCATCATCAGCGGCATGTCTTCCAGCCTATTATTTCTAAGTACTGAGAAATCTAGCTAAGAGAGTAGAAAAGGGTTAGAGACGATGTGATGTCTCGCTTGACATTCCAGAATAACATAAGAAAATCTATGGTGCAAAGTTGAAGGAAAGTTGTGAGTAGTATAAATAGATATGAATGGGTCGCAAGCTAAAGTATAGTAAAACGACAAAGTTTTATGACAGGATGTAAGAACGAGAAAAGGCGAGTGAGAAGGTGACGAGAAGGGATTAGTCCTCAAGATTAGGCCCATAAAAAAAGGGAGCTAATGGCTTCTCTATGTTATAGTAAGGTCAGTATAGCCTGAATGGACTTAAAGGAATTACTCTTCATAAGTAGCATTTAGAAGAGATGGAATGATGCCCTAATAGTAGAATAAGGGTGTAATTGTGATAGATAAAGGATGATGTTTGGGTCTTCGATTGAGTAATGATTTGAAAAAAAAGAAAAAAAAGAAAAGGGATTCATGAATTGTACTGGATTAATACTCATGAAAGAGAATCACCTTGGATGCTATAGAATACGGTTATTGAAGTACAGTATTGCCACTATGTGGATCAGGAAAATTACTTCGAATATTCCTTGATGTAACGTAAGCCCTAGGGGCAAAGTATTATGTAAGAAGTTTCAAGTTATCAGTGGTATATTATAGATCAATATTAGACTTAAATTTATACATATGGAATAAGCAACAAGAATAAGCTGAGATTTGGTAGCAGACCCCAACAACGCTAAATTAAAGTAAGAGTTATGGCAGTAAATTCATACGGATGGCTAAACAGACCTATCTGATGAGATATAGCAATATTCGTGAATTCAACAAAGTACCGAGCGAAGAACTTCAGTATACTCATAGATGCCCAAGGGGACATTTTATCAAGCTCTACATATAAAGCCTAGAGATTGGGCACACATACAAGGTCAAAATTGTACATGCTGCATGATCAAAGGTAGCAACAATTACGAGATTGGAAGGATTCCGACTACAAGTTGTGGTGGTGTGAGAAGGAGGCCTAAGGGGAGAATGCCCTGGACTTTGGACTCATTCACAGAACAGTCACCTAGATAGAAAGGGAAGTTCTAAAGTATTTGGAAGATATAAGTTATGAAAATGATAAGTGCATCAGTTAACATTCGAGGACGAATGTTCCAAAGGGGGGAATAATGTTGCGCCCCGCAGTATTACGTTGATGTTATGCTCTACAGTAATATATTACAATGATGTCACCCTCTACAGTAATACCTTACGATGATGGTACGCCTCGCAGTATTAAGTTACGACAGTATTACACCCAACAATATTATATTACGGTGATGTTATGCTTCGCAGTATTAAGTTATGACAGTGTTGCACCCAGCAGTATTACATTACGGTGATGTTACACTTCGTAGGAATAAGTTACGACAATGTTGCACCCTGCAGTATTTTACGTTGAATTTGTCGTAGGGTAATTGATATCAGTCCAAGTAAAAGATTATTTGGAGGTTATAAGGATTATGCTATTTTACAAATAATGAGTAAATTCGTGAAGGTGAAAGGGGAACCAAGTAAAAAAAAATAAATTTTCGTCAAAGTTTGGCATTTTGGGGTAAAATACGGCCCGAGCTAAAATGCCCGATAGTTATGGACTAGTGCCATACAAGGTACTACATGATCATCCTAGTACGGTGTATAGGGTATGTTAAAATAGAGTAGTATTTTAAGTAAGTTGAGAAAATTCTTAATTATACGGATAATTGATTAATTATCGGGTAACGAGACATTACCTAATTAGATGGGGATATATTGGATAGGGATTAGGAAATATTATGGGGCAACCCCAACTTCATATTAAGTGACTCATGCATTTGGTTGAAAGGTGGCAAAATTATGCAAAATAAGTCACTAGGCAACCTTTATCTTTCTTACACATAATTATTGCTTGGTGTCTTTATTAGAGGGGTATAAGACCTTGCAAAAAAAAATCAGCAAAACATATTTATATACCATTACAAAGAGATGACAAGGATCAAAATGTGAAAACTCCATGTAACCATAAAATGTCCAAATGTGAAACTCTCTTAAATGATACCACGTCCAAAAGTAAGAATTCTCTTAAATGCTGCAATGTCCAAACGTGAAATTCTCTGAAATGCTACAAGAATATTATACGAATTTTCTCAACAAGAATGCTACAAGAATTCTCTTAAATCCCTTCTTTCTTTTGGCATTATCTATATGACACAAACGAAACGTGCAAATGCACAAATTCCATAAATGACTCTATTCATAGAAGTATTAGAGATATCTATATTATTGAATTTCCATGTGTCATAATATTTTATCATCTGTTCATGGGTCTCATAAAAATACGAAAGTTGAAAAGAGTTTACTTTATGATATTACCCAAAGGCAAAATTGTCTTATAAAATTCTGAATTTTTTTACTAACGTACTTTTCATGCATTGCATTAATGTGCATTGACCTGTGACCAGATGGCGTTATATAAGCGTATATATGTATGTATATATATGTATATGGGATATGGGAAAGGTTATGGTGTCATATCAGCTGGTATACGATGATGATTTTGCCCACAGTGGCCGATATGATATGATGGGATGCCCTTAGAGGCTGATGACATATACCTATGCATGACATGACATTCATACACATATGCATGACGCTAAAAGTATTTCATGATTTATAGAGTTATTCAGACTTACAGGTTGAGTCAAGTACTCTATATTTCTTTCATGTCTATTATGTACTTATTTATGTGCCTTACATACTTGGTACATTTTTTGTACTGGCGTCCCTTTTTTCTGGGGACGCTGCATTTCATGCCCGCAGGTCCTGATAGACAGGTCGAGAGCCCTCCAAGTAGGCTATCAGCTCAGCAGAAGATGTTGGTGCGCTCCATTTGCTTCGGAGTTGCTTGTTTGGCTGGTATAATTTAGACATGTATTGTTTGGAATGGTGGGACTCTGTCCCGACCTTTATGACATTCATGTACTCCTAGAGGCTTGTAGACATATGTCGTGTACGTGAAAGATTGTACGACCTTGTAGGCCTATGTTTTGAGTTTATAAATAATTATGTTGGCCTATCAGGCACGTATGTCACGTGTATATGGTAATATAATAAGAAAAATACGTTACGTTGGTACTCGGTTGAGTAAGGTACTGGGTGCCCGTCGTGGTCCATTGGTTTGGGTCGTGACAGGTAAATCCCAGAAACTAGTAAATACGGACTCTTGAGTGTGAGCACATGATTTTTGCCCTATATGAATTATTCCAACAAATTCAAAACAGAATAATTTGCTTCGGAGTTGCTTGTTTGGCTGGTATAATTTAGACGTGTATTGTTTAGTATGGTGGGACTCTGTCCCGACCTTTATGACATTCATGTACTCTTAGAGGCTTGTAGACATATGTCAGGTATGTGAAAGATTGTACGGTCTTGTCGACTTATGTTTTGAGTTTATAAATAATTATGTTGGCCTATTAGGCTCGTATGTCACGTGTATATGGTAATATAATAAGAAAGATACGTTACGTTGGTACTCGGTTGAGTAAGGTACCGGGTGCCCGTCGCGGTCCATTGGTTTGGGTCGTGACAGGTAAATCCCATAAACTAGTAAATACGGACTCTTGAGTGTGAGCACGTGATTTTTGCCCTATATGAATTATTCCAACAAATTCAAAACAAAATAATTTCTTTTTAAGCACGTGATTGTTCGCGTTTTGTTTGTGCGCTTTAACTAGTGAAAAATACAAAAATATGTTGCATTTGCATTTAGGGTTAATTTTACATTTTAGGATTAATTAGAAAATTAATTGTTGCATAAAATAAAAAAATCATAAAAATTAGTTTAATTTGCACTTTTAATTTTAGCTTCGATTTTGAGTAGCTTTCTTTTGTTAATTTGTTTTTAAAGGAAAAAGGAAAAAGAGTCTTGAATTAATTTTGTTTTGAATATAAATGAAAAGGGTTGGGCCAGTTTTCAAACTAAAACTCCCAGGCCCAAATCTCCCAATGAGAAACCCGTCCAAACTACCTGAAATCTGGCCCAAACTCAGACAGTATCCGGCCCAAGCTGGTAGTCTCCAAGACCTGTAAAACAACGTAGTATGAAAGCGATACTACGTCGTTTTGAGTTAAGCTCCATTAAATTGATCTCAGCCGATCATTTCTCAGCATCCAACGGTTGTGAAACTCTTCTTTTTTAATTAAGGTTGTCCGAAACCCCTTCTTCATCTCTCAGATCTCTCGTCTCTCACCACCGCCCACCACTCACCGGAATTCGTCACCGGTGGTGGTGTATCGCCAAACCCCACCAAATCTTGACCATATCACCCCTTCGTCCCCTCATCCCAAATCTCCAACTCGTTACCTTCGAATCATAGCCTAGCTCATCAAATCTCAGATCAAAGACCAAAGTTCCATGAAGCTTAATCTTGCTCCCCTTGTCAGAGTTCAAGCATTTCTGGGCCGATAATGGTTCGAAGTTTATGTCAGCCGACTTTTCTCCTCGAGAACGATTGACTAGCATAGACTTCGATTCGTTTCAAAGATCATCGGCCTCATGCAAGACCAAAAACCAACAAGTCTGTTAAACGATGCCTGTCTCCGATAGCTTCAATATGTGTTTCTCCTTCTTTATATCATTTTTTTCTAATTTCGGTTGAATTCTCATTAACATAGTTCATTGAGAATATAATTGTGGTTAAATACTCTTAAGTCGCCTGTTCACTGTTTATTTTGCTTGATTCATTTGTTTGGTTTTACCCGATTTTGGCTTATAAGGTTCGAATTATTGCAAAATTGATTAAATGTTTTTTTCTTTTTGGTTTAAATCATTTGAGTTCTCTAAGACTCGTTTCTTTTCCCTCCCTGCATTTTTCTTTCGTTTGATCTGAACATCCCGGGTCATTTGAGCTTCAATACTCTTTGATTGATGGTCTGAAGTTGTAAGTTTGGGTTGTAGTATACAGACCCATGGGTTTGGGCTAGGTCTTGGGATAACTTGACCCAATTTTGGTGGCCTGAGGGTAAATTCAGGGGTCAAGGGTCAATTTAGGGATTTGAGGTTTGAAGGAATCATTTTCTGTTAGCATAGAAGGTTCTAGAGGATAAGATGAGAGCTGAGAATTTCAGATTTTTTTAAAAGGTTAAAAAGGGTAAAAACAACTAAGAAAGAAGGGGTAGAGAGGGAATTGATCAGCTGTACTAGGGCTACCTTAGGCATGCCTATATATGATCTCTTTCCCTTCATTTCCAGGCAGTTTTTGAACACTCCAAAAATACCGAAAAGCAAAAACGGCTGAGAGAAGTTATTCTGAAAATACATTGAAATTTCTGCATCTTTTGGGGTGGGAATTAGATCTGAATCTGCTCCCTAATCTTGAGTTTCAATTGGAATTTAAAAAGCTTCAAAGAACTCTAGTTTTATCTGGGTAAAAATTGTTTTATAGAGCTAAAATTGCTGGATTTTTGGAAACTGTTTGATTTGGTTTTACTGCTGACCTCTACTGCTATTCCTGCTACCTTGGTGTTACTTTAAGCTGATTCTCAAAGCTCTTTGTTTATCTTTGTTGTAATCAGGTACTCATTCGACCTCAAATGACATGTTGAAATGGAAATGAGAATGTTGATGATACCATGTTTTACGGCAGTCTATTTTTGATTATTTGGTTCTGTATTCATGTAGTCTTGTTAAGTGGTTATGTGTTCATTGAGTTGTCATTATTATAGCATTTGTAATGTGGATGAGTAATTTGGTCTAGTATGGTTTGAGTTATGGGATAATAAGAGTGTTGTTAGTTATATTTAACCATGCTTTTGGTACTGTTGGTTTTAATATGAGATTGTGTTCAAAAGTTAGATATGTGAGCCTTGTTAATTAACTTGTGGTTATTTACCTCTTCCAGATTTTGGTTTAGGCATTTGAACAAATTCATTGCATGTTATTGTATTTTGATAGCTGATTTGAATGGCTGTAATACTCTACTGAAGCCACTATTTAGTTTCAATGTTGATTAATAGTAGTTCTGACTTTAAGATGCATATAGATTGGCTGTTCTTTGAGCATGAAGTGTGCTATGTTGCAATACAGGAAAATCTCTTATTTGATTTAGGTGAAATCAGCCTGTGTTTGCTTTCTTTTCGAGGTTTAGAGTTAGGCAGTTCCAAGTCCATTGTTAATAAATCAAGTCTTTCTGAAACTTTAAATTGTTTTCTTCTTGCTGGAAATTCGAATTTGTGACTTTCAATGATGAAACGCCTGCATATGAGCTGTTGATAATCAGGAACTGTAACTTTATTTCAGCATGTATGTTAGCATCAAGAATGTGCTTTGCATTGGCTCAAGGTCGTTGGTGTTTGTTCAAACTCTAAATCTCCATAACAATGTAGTTTACTTCAAGTATTAGTTTTAAATCTTGAAATTGGGCTGCCATCGTTGGCCCAGTTGTGATCAAGTTCCCATTATGCAATTAGATTATCAATCTGGGTTTCATGATTGAGCCCAGTTGTCTCTCGTGCTGGGCAGGCAGTAATGGGTAGCCAGTCGTTGGGCTTATGGCCAGCCTAGGCCTTTCAACAATCAAACATTGGTTTTGTCTATTACTAGCTCATTAGTTATTAAAGTTTAGCTTAAACATTGGCTAATATGTAGAAATTCCCTTATATCTTTTAATCAATTAATTACGCTAATTAATTAGTTGAGGTGTGCCATATTAGTCAAACATACATTTTATGACCCTTGAAAGAGTAGTTCAAACATCCTTTTAAAATAATTTGAGGCGTACCGTGCCAAGTAAAATCTCAAATTGCATGGCCCTTGTTTAAATAATAGTGTTTACCCTTAAGAATCGAGGTGTGCCATTTAGTTGAATTTCCCATGGCCCTCGCAAAGTTAAAACGCGTAGTTACTTTAGGTGCGCTATTTTAATAAATTACTTTCCTAAACTCGGGTGTGCATTTCATGTGACCCAAATCTAAATCTTAATAACATTGAATAAAATGTGTTTCGGACTGCGGGTGCATTTCATGTGGCGCGGTCCAAAGACATGTTTTAGACGATGTTAAATCTTCTTTAAAACAAATAGCGGTTTTTTTAAAAAAATAAATAAATAAAATAAATTATTAAAATGCACATAGGTTCAAAACGTTTTTGTCACACCTCCTTTTTCTACCTACACCCCCGAGAAGAGAGTATAGAGGAGTTTTTCCACTTAAAGGACAATCGAAACGGGATTTATTATCAAAAGATTCAGAGTCGCCACTTGGGAGATTTATGGTGTCCCAAGTCACCGGTTGAATCCCGAATCGAGGAAAATAAGACTCTGTTTAACAGTCCGTGAACCAGAAATCCGAATAAGGAATTTTGTTAACTCGGGAGAAGGTGTTAGGCATTCCTGAGTTCCGTGGTTCCAGCACGGTCGCTCAACTGTTATAATTGGCTTAATTATCTGAATTTAGAACATTTTGAACCTATGTACAAATTTAACCTTTTAACCGCTTTTAATCATTTTAAGGAAGATTGAACGTCGTTTAAAACATGTCTTTGGATCGCGCCACATGAAATGCACCCGCAATCCGGAACACATTTTATTCAACGTTTTAGGATTTGGATTTGGGTCACATGAAATGCGCACCCGAGTTTTGGAAGATAATATTAAAATAACGCGCCTAAAGCAACTACGCATTTGCAGCTTTGCGAGGGCCATGGTAAATTCGCTAAATGGTACGCCTCGGTTTATTTGAACTTGATTAATGAAATGAAAGACCTAACAGTAATCTAAAACACCTTATTGAAATCCTAATATCTATTTTAAGAAAATTCTAAAGCCTACTATGTTTAATCATTAGTGGACCAGTTACTATTTCAATTCATAAACCCAAAGGAGCCCAGGCCATATAAGATGCATACAAGATAGAGGCCCCCTAATAGCTGAAGACAGTCAGGCCTTAGCATGCCAAGCCGGAATTGATATTGGGCTTGAGGCAGGCCCAATTCGAACAAAAGCGCCCAAGTCGAATTAGGAAGAGATCAAAGGATCGAGTCCAAACAGCCACAGGAGGAAAGTTTTCAAACTAAAAAACGCATGAATGCCTGAACTTTAAAAATTTGCAGATTTCCACACTCGAATTGAATGACCACAAAACTAAAGCTATGGCAACTTACTACTGAAGCATCCATTCACCACAGGGTTAATACTTGTACCAAACACACATTAATCACTTTCATGCTCACATAATATTTCAAACTTTTAAACCTAAACTAACATTTAAACATGAAGCAACCTTGAAGACACTTGACCGGAAATAATACCCTTATAAATCAAACCACTGATGATTTCCATACTTTGTGAACAACATATCTCAATTATTAAGGTTCGACCAAATTGCTATATGAATTTCAAGCTTACACATGCTGACATTAATGGAACCTAACAATTCCCAATAACTTCTACATACAGATAACAAGGATTGCAAAATTGGCCTATAACACTAAAGCTAAATAATCAGCAAGATCCAAATATGTCATAGTCTCCAAAGTTCACAACTAATTACAGCATGAGAATTCGATTACTTAAAGGGAATTTAACTAGGACTATACTATGAATAAATGAGGGAATATAAACATCAAGCAAAGAAACAAAGAACTAAAGCACGATGGTGCTTCCATTTCATCCTTGAATCAAGCCTTACATCATGAAGGGTTCAGAACTTGTACCTGGAATTCGAAAATAAAAGCAGAAAAATGGAGAATAAGCAACAGAACAGTAGCAGGCCAATACCAACAACACCAGCTCAACCAAGATGAACTTGAAAATAAATAGAAGACAATCCCACTCGAACAATACCCAAAACAACTTCAAAATTAAACCTCAAACACCCAATCTCAGTCCATTTTAAGACTATATCAATCAGAAACTCTTTTTAGGATTTGAAAACTGAAGGAATTACAAAGTGAATTTCAATGAAACAGTAAGTTTACTCTAATTTTCAGCTGTTTTGCCTTTTTCTGAATTTCAGCTCTCTAAAATCTGAATTGAGCCTCAAGTAACAATGCCTTTATAGGCAAGCTACTAGGGCAGCCATAATGAGATCAGTTTTTGCACTTTTTCCCTTCTGAAGTTTTCGTTTTTGCCATTTAATCCTTAACTTAAAAATCAGGTTTTTACACAAGTCCCAACCCCAACTTCTAAGAAGCTTCCTTGTTCAGTTATTGAAGATTTCCTAACCTAGAATTCCTAAAATAACCCCCCAGACCCCCCGTTTTTCTTAGGAAACCAATGGGTCAAATTAACCCAATGGTTCAAACCAGACCTGGTCTACAAGATCGGGCTGAATCCTTTCTCCTGGGCCTCCGTCTAACAGAGCCCATATAGAATCGTTGGGCTAGACAGAATTGCCCAAGAGAAATTCAGATTTCCTTTCTTTGAAAACTAAAAAAAATGAAATAACACACAGAACAAAGAAATTAAACGACATGCACGAACAACTTTGATTTTAAAACACATAACCAGAATCAATTTTTTTTTTAAAAAACAAAGTAAAAGGAGATGAAGACTAGGACTTTAAATGAAACCAAAGAAGAAGAAGAAGAAGAGAAAAAAAATGAAAGGAATGAAACTGAACATACCTAAAACCAGTCGGGTAAAATCTTGAAAACTTTTTAAAGAATCTTCGATTTTTGACCTAAGCGGGCCTTAATCATATGTTCTCAAGCGAAAACACACGATTAAGATCGATTTCGGCCTCAAACTTTCATCAACTCAACGATTTGGGGTCTTGGAATTTTAGCGCTCCGATCTTCGATTTAAGATTCGAAAAGGATTAGGGTGATTCGAGGGGAAATGGTGCCGGATTGAGGAAGAGGGGGCCATGGTGGTTCAGTGGTGTGATTTTGGTGGCGTTTGGAGCCGGCGCCACCACCGGACGGTGGTGGGATTTTGGGGCGGCCACTAGGGTTTGAGGGCAAGTTTCTGAGGATGGGGGGTGTTGGAACGATGAAATGGGGGGGGGGGGTAGAGTTTGGACATATATATATTAAACTCCCCCTAGTTCTGATCCATTGGATTAGGCAATATCAACGGTCCAGATAAAAGGAGCTGAAACGACGTCGTTTGGTTGAGGGGGAAAACTGGACCGGGTCGGGGCGTGGGTTTGGGCCGGATACTGGGTAATTTGGATTGATTTTGGCCCAGATTTAAACCTTCTTTATTTCTTTCTTTTTCCTTTTTCAATTTCACAATTCTTTTCTTTTCCCAAAATTAAAATAAATCCTAAATTAATTAATAATTATTTTTAAATTAAATTAGCCTACCCAATTAGATTAATCAATTCACCATGGTACTTATAATAATTAATTAAATCCTAAATTTAAAGAACAATTACACAATTTAAAATTAAAAAGTAAAAATGCAAAATGAATTATTTTTGTGATTTTTATTTTTTATAAAACAAACTAATTTGCTAATTAATCTAAAAAAAATATAAAATTAAATCCTAAATGCAGATGCAACATATTTTTTGTATTTTTCATGAATTAAATAAAATAAACGTACACAGACAGATGCAAATAATTAACAGAAAATGCCAAGAAATCTAACAAAATTACAAACACTGAAAAAAATTATTTTTTTTTGAATTTGTAGGAGTAATACATATAGGGAAAAAATCACGTGCTCACAGTTTTAAAACCAGATAATTATGCCAATTATAGCAGTTGAGCGACCGTGCTAGAACCACGGAATTCGGGAATGCCTAACACCTTATCCCGGGTTAACAGAATTCCTTACCCGGATTTCTGTGTTCGTGGACCGATAATAGAGTCAAACTTCCTCAATTCGGGATTTTAAACCGGTGACTTGGGACACCATAAATTATCCCAAGTGGCGACTCTGATTTCTAATAAATAAACGATCCCGTTTTGATTGTCCTTTAATTGGAAAAACTCCCTTGTATTTATGCCCTTTGCGGGGTTTAGTAAAAAGGAGGTGTGACATTGAGCTCTAAAACGGAAATACAAGTCTGAATCGACCAAGTACAATACTATCTAAAATAAAGACAACAGTGCAAAAGGATAATTACGCCAGACTACGGCCCGAAGTGCAATTCTACCATGTCTCTCTATGACAGTACTGCTACTACCCTCGACTACTAATGACTGGGTCCGATACCTGGATCTAAATAATTAAGTGCAGAGTATAGTATGGGAAATGAGATGTTACATCTCACATTTTTCGTACGTTAAAGTTTCATCGAATGTTAATAGATGTAAGTTCGGGAATGAGATTAGTTTAAGATTATAAGCATTTTATACTTTTTCAAACAAGTAATGAGTAAATTCGTGAAGGGGATAAGGTAAGCAATTCAAAGAAAATGAATTTTGTCGAAGTTTGATATTTTGTGATAAAATACGGCCTGAGCTAAAATACTCGGTATTTATGGACTAGTACCATACAAGGTACCACATGGCCATGATAGTAAGGTGTATAAGGTGTGTTAAAAGTGAGTAGTATTTTAAATAATTTGAGATAATTCTTAATTATGTGAGTAATTGGGTAATTATTAGTTAATGAGGGATTAACAAATTAATTAAAGGATTGAGTGGATAATTATTGGATAAGATTTTACCCCCCAAACGTGGAAGCCATATAAAGATAAATTAAGTGACTCTTATGTCACATTGAAAGATGGCATACTAAGAGAATTTTGGGGCTTAGTCATTACCTAAGTGGTAGTAACGTGATATTTCTAAAAGGTTACCAAGGGAGACATGTCTAATCTCCATAGAAATGTAAATTTGCTTCAGCAAATTCATCCAAGCATTTGAAACATTGCTTCAGCAAATTTATCCAAGCATTTGAAACATTGCTTCGGCAAATTCATCCAAGCATTTGAGTAGTAGTAACGTGATTTTCTTGAAACAAAATTCACACGAGACTTCTTAGCATAATAGCAACCGGATTTTGTGATTCTAAGAGAGTACGGTGCAATCTTTCTCAAGAATATCATATGGATTTTTCCCTACTTCGATCCGCCTTACGTGTTATCGCAATTGACGTATGTTAGAGGGAATTTTAAGAGAATCGGCTCAGGTATGTTAAGGCTATCCCTTCTTTATTTTTGCATGATCCATACGATGCAGATGAAATGAGCAAATGTACAACTTCCATATATGACTATATTCATAGAAATGCTAGAGATGCTTATGTTCTTGCTTCTCCATGTGGCATATTATTATATCATGTGTTCATGGTTCTAAGAAAAATACGTAAGCTAAAAAGTTTACTTCACGATATTATTCAAAGGCATAATGGTCTTATGACACTCCTAAAGATTTTATTGACATACTTCTCATTCATTGCATTCATGTACATTGACCAATGAACAGATGGCGTTAAGGTTACGGCGCTATATACGTACCACCACCTGATCAACTGGTATACGTTGATTATTTTCCCACAATGGTCGAGATGATATGATGGGATGCCCTCAGAGGCTTGATGATGATATGAACGCATATACCCATGCATGGTATGACTTTTATACGTATATGCATGACATTTAAATATTAAAAGATTCATAAAGTTGTTCACACTTACATGCCGAGTCTTTTACTCCATGTTTCTCCCATGTCTTTTATTTACTAATTTTCATTCCTTACATACTCGGTACATTATTTGTACTGACGTCCCTTTTTCTTGGAGACGCTAGGTTTCATGCCGGTAGGTCCCGATGGACAGGTCGAGAGCCCTCCAAGTAGGCTATCAACTCAGCGAAATATGTTAGTGCACTCCATTTGCTTCGGAGTTGCTTGTTTGGTTAGTATGATTTAGACGTGTATTGTTTGGTATGGTGGGACTCTGTCCCGACCTTTATGAAAATTATGTATTCTTAGATTCTTGTAGACAGAAGTCATATATGTAAAAGATTGCATGGCCTTGTCGACCTATGTTCAGTGTACGGGTGGTTATTTGGGTCTCATAGGCCCGTATATATTATGTATAAGTTGGTATCACATGTTGTATTCTACTTATCTCACAACATCCTTATGACGTGAAAAGATATGTTATGTTGGTACTCAGTTGAGTAAGGTACCGATGCCCGTCGCGGCCCATTGGTTTGGGTTGTGACAAAAGTGGTATCAGAGCAGTTTTGTCCTAGGGAATATACAAGCCGTGTCTAGTAGAGTCTTGTTTATGGGTGTGTTGTGCACCACTTATAAATAGGAGGCTACGGGGCATTTAGCACTGTCACTCTTTCTTCCTACTCTAGATCGTGTGGTAGAGCTCAGTTGTAAGAACTTAATTTCCTAAACTCTATCTTACTTATAGTACGACGATACCTACGTCTAGAAAGACGGTTGGTAAGAGATATAGCTGTGGAAGAGTTGAGTCAGATGAACTTAATTTTTGCATCATGCTTATGATGGATGAATATGAGGTATTCAGCAAATCATGTGTATACTAAGATGTGTGAGCTTCTTGATGCCACGACCCCAAATACATTGGTCATGATGGAGCTTATCACGGTACTAGGCAAGCCAATCCAACACTTACCACATCGAATTTCTTTTATAAAATCCTTTTAAAAAAACCAATTAAGTCTCAAAGCTTTCATAAGTAATATATAAATCAACAGAATTATGCGGAAACCGTATAAAATACACTAACACAGCCCGAATCTGGTGTCACTAGTCATGAGCCTTTAAATACAACCCAAAACAATGTCTGAATAATACAAAAATAGTCTGGAATAACAAAATGCTAAGATAGGAAGGAGGAAAGCAGGGTTGCGAACGCCATCCAACTACCTTGCGATCTCTGGATAAACTCTGATAGTGCTGGAAGCTCTAACTATGATGCTCGGGCACCTGGATCTGTACACAAGCTGCAGGGAGTAACGTGAATACGCCAACTCAGTAAGTAACTAAAATAAAAAAGGTCTGAGTGCAGTGACAAGCATTTAAAATCATATAAGAAATCTCAATCGGAATATCAAGTCAAAACTGCAGATTAATAGCTAGTTATCTCGTAAAAACTTCAGTTTCGATTACAGTTCTTTTGAAGACATCTATTCAACATTTTTCAACAGAGGCTCTGTATAAAAGAAGAGTGAAAACAGAAAAATGTCACAAACAAGCCTCTCGGGTAAGGTATCACTCATAAGTATAGCCTCTCAGTCACTCCTGACTCAGCTCTCTGCAATCAGTACTTACGCTCAGCACTCTAGCTCACTTAGCACTTCGGCTGAATAGATATCTCATAATAATAATAATAATAGTAATACTCGTTGCGGCGTGCAGCCCGATCCATAGTTTATAGTTGACTACGCTCACTGGGGGTGTATAGACTCCGGAGGGGCTCCTACAGCCCAAGCATCATATTGCTGCGGCGCGCAGCCCGATCCAATATATATTGTTGCGGCGTGCAACCCGATCCATATATAATATCCTCACAAATGGCCCAACCTTTCCATAACATATATATATATATATATATATATATATATATATATACATACTTAACCTCTCTCAGTCATTAACCTCAAGGCCACTCGGGCATATCAGTGAAAATCAGGGAAACTCAGCACAAACAATTTTCATGTATTAAGAAATAGAGTGATGGAACCGAATTTCAAACAATTAAATGGGTAAAACATGATTGGGGATATGCTTTCAAATCAAATAGAGTGAGGAAAGTAGTAAAAATACCCCTAAGGTCTAAACAGTTCGGCACAAAGCCCCAAACACAGGGTACATCCCAACACATAGTCTAAATCTCTAAAATACGCGATATCATAAGATTTCAAATCAAATACGCAGCTTAATAGTCACTACGGGACAAACCAAGTCACAATCCCTACCGGTGCACGCCCACACGCTCGTCACCTAGCATGTGCGTCACCTCATTTATAAAAACCATACGAAATACCGGGGTTTCATACCCTTAGGTCCAGATTTACAATGGTTACTTACCTCAAACCGGATGAAATACTACTCCGCGATACCCTTGCCTCTCGACTCATCCTCAACTCGTGTTGAATCTATCAAAAATCAGAATCATAAAGTTAATATATGCTAAGGGAACGAAGCCCATGCGAAGATAATCAAATTATATTAAAAATCCCGAAATTGGTCCAACTCGACCCTCGGGCCCATGTCTCGGAATCCAATAAAAACTACATCAATAGAATCCTTATCCTCCCACGAGTCTATTCATACTAAAGCTTCAAAATCGGACCTCAAATCCCCACTCAAAGCTCTCCAATATCAATCCCTAATCCCTCAATTTTCTTCCTTAAATTCCACTAATACCATGATTAAACAATGGAAAAATGGTCATAAACATAAGAAATGAAGCTTAGGTAAATTACCCAACTGATAATCCTTGATTTCCCCTTGAAAATCACTGCCCTAGCTCACTTCCCGTCTACAAAAATGGAGAACTAGCAAAAATTCACTAAGGAAACCTTATATACTTTCTGTCCCAGGGATTTCGCACCTGCGGTCCTCATTCCGCTCCTGCGGTACCGCTTCTATGGTTTTCACTTAAGTTCCAGGGATTGCATTTGCGCCTCTCCTTTCGCGCCTGCGGTCTTGCAGGTGCGCTCAAGCTTTTGCACCTGCGACTTCTTGTCCTCTAGCCCCTGGCTGCTTCTGTGGCTTCCCCAACGCTTCTGCGATCGCGCACTTGTGGTCCCCAATCCGCAGGTGCGGTTATGACAGGGGCATCAACTTCAGCTATTCATTTCCAAAGCCAAACTTTCCAAAAATCTTCCGAATTCATCTAGATATCCCCCGGACCTCCACTAAAAGTATGAACAAGTCACATGACACTATTCAAACTTATACCAACCTTCGGAACAGTCAAAACAACATCGAATCATCAAAACACCCTTGGATTCAAGCCGAAGGTTTCCAAAACTTCCAAATTCCGCTTTCGATCAAAAAGTCTATCAAACCTTGTCCGAATGACCTAAAATTTTGCACACACGTCACAAATGACACACGACGGACATATTCCAATTTTCGGAATTCTATTTCGACCCCTATATCAAAATTTCCACTACCAACCGGAAAGCGCCAAAATTCCAATTTTTCTAATTCAAGCCTAAATCTACCATGTGCCTCCAAAATACATTCCGATCATGTTGCTAAGTCCCAAATCACCTACCGAAGCTATCTGAACCATCAGAATTCACATTCGAGACCTTTTTTACATAAGTCAACGTCCGATTGACTTTTCCAACTCAAGCTTACTCAAAAGAGACTAAGTATCTCATTTTTCTACAAAACCACTCCGAACCCGAACCAACCAACCCGATACCATATAATGTAGCTGAACAAGACATAAAGAAGCAGAAATGGCGGAAACAAAGCGGTAACTCATGAAATGACCGGTCAGGTCGTTATACTTGATAAAGATGCCTAAGGCTAGAATACCTATCCACTCTTACGACAAAAAGGAATAAGGAGGAAGACACAAGTTTCAGCAAGTAAAATAAGCAAGGTGAAGAAGGGTACAAGGCACCCAATTAATGAAGATTATCAGTATTACAGTTCTGGCAGAAAAATATAAGCATTATGAGTTACCTTAAACAGTAACAACGGTATGTATAATTGGCCACACCTATCTCAGTTATACCCTATTGGGGGCTAACATGTGTAGATTAAAAAAGGATGGGATATCAAGATCCGGATAGGGTTAGAGTAACCCAAAATAGTGAATTGATTGTTTGCATTAGTTGACGTTTCCGAAGGATATTGCAAATGTCCTAATAGATCTCCTTGTGAGACACCCAGATGGCGCACTCTAAAATAATATAGCTTGATATGACTATTATAAAGATAGACACTAAAAGCCTTGAAGGGATAAATATTACCTTAGTGTGGCTCGCGTCCCTAGTAGAGTGAGAACGTTCAGCAACCCGAAGATCCACTGGATGGAGCAAAGGGGAGCTAAAAGCAAAAGAATGTCTTGTTCGAGTTTTCAGAATAAAGTGATTGGCATAAATGTTAGCGGGGAATAAGAAAAGTGTTAATGAAGCATTATGAGTAAGATATGATACATGGATGACAACAGTAGATCAAAAGATGATAGTATTACAAAATCCATAGTCAAGTGAAGGGAGAGACGAGAAGTGACCGGCCTTAGGACAACAAAAGAGTATAGGCCATATAGTCATGTCCTCATTTTGAGAAATAAGTTCACAACTCTAACGCAGTTACCAAATGAAAAAGTTAGACACCAGAGTAATGGAACCAATATGGATTGGTGAACAAGATAAACTAAACATGAATTAGCGACTAAGTGATTGATAATAGTCGGCATCATGAGAATTTCAGATTTTGCTCTGGCGATAATAGAATGGACTATAGAAGAAGATTCATGAGAAATTAAGAGAATGGTCATTCAGGAAGATGCTTCCCTAAAGCAAGCAATATGAGCAAAGTTCAGCTTAAGGGACTGTATGAGCCAGTTATACTAAGTGTCACCCTTGTTAGTAAGGAATTTTGTTATCCTTGGTACGAGATACTCAAATGCCGAAGGTTGTGAATAGTCCATACTTCAGAAAGAAGGCTAAAAGCACGGGGATTCAGTATCCAGGAATGATAGTAGTATCATCAATGATATATTTTCCAGCCTATGGTTTCTAGGTACTGAGAGGCCTAGTTAGGAGAGCAAGGAAGAGTTAGAGACGACGTGATATCTCGCTTGATGTTACCGAATAACATAAAGAAATCTCTGGTGCAAGAAAGTTGAAAGAAGGTTGCAAGTAGTATAAACAGATATGTGTAGGTCGCAAGCTAAAGTATGGTAAGCAATAAGGTTTTAGAAATACAAGAGTAAGGGTAAGAAAAGGTGAGTGAGAAGGTGACAAAAATGGATATACCCTCAGGATTAATCCCATGAAAACAAGAAGAGCAGATGGTTTCTCTAAATTATACAAAGCTCACTATAGCCTGAATGAACTTAAAGAGGTCTAAGACTAATAGTATTTAGAAGAGATGGAATGATGCCCTGGTAATAGAATGAGGATGTAATAATGATAGATAAAGGATGACATTTGAGCCTTCGATTGAGTAATGATCTGACGAAGAAAAGAAAGGGATCTCATGAATTGGACATGATAAAAATACCCACGTAAGGTGAATCACATTGGGATGCTGTGAGATACGGTTATGAAATCATGGTATCGCCCCAGGTGGATCAGTCTAATCATTTCAGATGTTCCCCGATGAAATGTGAACCCTAGAGGCAGTGTTACATAAAACATTAAGTTATCAGGGTTAGATTATAGATCAATATTGAAGTGAATAAAAAATGGATGGGTAAAAGTTGCAAAGTACGAGATGAGATTGGGCCATCAGTCTTAAGATGAACAATAATGAAGAAGCGTTAAAGGACTTAGCTTTATGCATATAGGATAAGCAACGAGAGTAACCAAGAGTTCAGTAGCAGACCTCAGTAATGATAAATCGAAGTAAGAATTATGGTATAGTATGGCCTACTTAGATGTAGTAAAGCTAATGACGCCCAGAGGGACAACTCGACATAATTTTGTATATGTTCACGAAGTGAAGCCTAGAGATAGGCTAAAAGCTGGAGGAAAGAGAAGAGAAGAGTCGTATAGGTGCACATACAAAGTTAGAGTCGTAAAGGCTACATAATAGAAGGTAGCAACAATTACGAGATTAGAAGGATTCTGACTACAAGTCGTGGTATGAGAAAGAGGCTTAAAGGGGGGAATTACTTGGCCTTTGGGATTCATTCACAAAATAGTCCCCTAGATGGCAAGAGGAGTACTAAAATATTTGCAAAAGCTATGAATTATGAGAATGATAAGTGCATCAGTCAAATTCGAGGACGAATGTTCAAAAGTGGGGAGTGTTGTTACACCCCATGTTTTTATACATGGAAGTACGCCATAAGTAAATTGATGAAAGCTCGGAAATGAGATGTTACATCCCATATTTTTCGTACGTTAAAGTTTCATCGTATGTTAATCGACGTAAGTTTGGGAATGAGATTATTTTAAGATTATAAGCATTTTATGTTTTTTCAAATAAGTAATGAGTAAATTCATTGTAACGATCCGACCGGTCGTTTTGAGAATTAATACCCCGATCCTCTATTAATTTCTTTCCCCGTGTTTTTTTGCTATTGTGAGTTGCCGGGAAGATTCATTTTGAGCTTCGGAGTGTTTTGGGACAATTAGTCCCTAAATGAGAGTTTAAAATTTAGAATATGGACTATAGTTGGAACAGTATGAAGACAGTGTGGAAATGGAATTTTGTTGATTCTGTTAGCTCCATTGAGTGATTTTGGGCTTAGGGGCGTGTTCGGACTGTGTTTTGGATAGCTTATTTAGGCTTGAAATGCTGAAACTTGAATTTTTGAAGTTTCCGGATCGATAGTGAAATTTTGATATCGGGGTTGGAATCCGATTTTAAAAGTTGGAATAGCTCCGTAGTATTGAATGTGACTTGTGTGCAAATTTTGGGGTCAATCGGACATGGTTTTGTTGGTTTCTTCATCGGTTGTAGAATTCTTGAGATTTCAAGTTCATTAGGCTTGGATTGGAGGATGAATCGTGGTTTTAGAGTTGCTTGATTTGATCCGAGGGATGGATTAAGTTCGCATGATGTTTTAGGATTGGTTGGCATGTTTGATTGAGGTCCTCGGGACCTCGGGTGAGTTTCGGATGCTTAACATAAGTGAATTTGGACTTAGGCAAATTCAAAAGTTTTGCTGCTTCTGGTATTTTTGCACTTGTGGAGAGGAGCTCGCAGGTGCGGCCTGCAGAAGCGAGGAAAGAGGTCGCAAGTGTGGTTTGGGGCACGAAGGCCAGTGGCCACAATTGCGGCTCAAGGACCACAGAAGCGGACCGCATCTGCAGAGAAGGGAGTGCAGGTGCGGTGCCTAGAGAGTTAATGAAATTTCGCAGATGCGTAGCCTAAGCCGCAGGTGCGGCCCCATGACCCAATGGTATGGATATCGCTGGGCAGATATAGAAAATTCTAGGATTTGAAATTTCATAATACAAAATTTGAATTGGAGCTCGGTGGGAGATGATTTTTCGAGGGGTTTTGAAGGAGAATCATTGATTAACGAATTCTAACTCGATTTTGATCATAATACTATAATCTATTATCGTTTTCCTCTTCTAATTAAGGAAATTGAGGGAAAAAGTTTGAAAATGGGAGAAAAGTTCCCCAGTAGAAAATCTGAGTTTTGAGTAAGATTTTTGGCGTCGGATTTTGATGATTTTTGTTCGGGTGTGTTCGTGAGTGAATGGGTGTTCATAATCCGTAATTTTTACCCTATTCCGAGACGTGGGCCCGAGGAGGATTTTTGGGCGTTTTTCTATTTTCTTACCGTAGCTTCGATCTTTAGCTAAATTCGTCGTTTGTAGTTATATTTACGTTATGAAATTTATTTGATTAGATTTGGGCCACTCGGAGTTGGATACTCGTGACAAGAGCGTAATTTCATATTGATTTTGAACTGGTTCGAGGTAAGTGGCTTGCCTGACCTTGTATGGGGGAATCCCCTTAGGATTTTGGTACTGTTGTTATATGAGTGTCGCGGTATGTGAGGTGACAAGTGCGTACATGTGCTAATTGTTGAAAAACCCCGTTTTCATTAAGTAAATATTTGTGCTTCCTTTTTGTTGAACACTACTTGTATTTAAAGCCTATTGTTTAGCTTAGGAAAGCATGCTTAAGTAACTTAACTGTACTATCTGCTTAAATTGTTTACCTGAATTCTGTGCAGCATGCTTAGAATAGAAATCTCTGCTTTCTTGGTACGAACTTGGATAGAACTGTAGAATCTTTCTTGAGAATGTTGTGTGTTTACTTTGGGACTATGGGATGATATCCCGGGAGATCCCCCTACATGTTTACTTTGGGACTACGGATCGGTATTCCGGGAGATCTCCCTGGATATTTATAATTGGGACAATGGGACAAGATCCCCGGGAGATCCTCTGCACTGGATATTTACTTTGGGACTACGGATTGGTATTCTGAGAGATTCCCCTACATTTTTATGGTTCGGACTACGGGACGATATCCCAAGAGATCCTCTGCACATTTACGTTTGGGACTACGGGACGATATCCTGGGATATCCCATGTTGCTATCGTTGTGTACGAAGTTATATTCTTTCTATGATTTTATTCTTTATCGAATGTTAGTACCTTAATTATACTATCGCATTTCATACTGCTTTACCTTGCTTTTTTTCATCTATAACGAGTAGGGCCTTGACCTTTCTCGTCACTACTCGATCGAGGTTAGGCTTGGCACTTACTGAGTTACCGCTATGGTGTACTCATGCCCTTTCCTGCACATGTTTTTTGTGAGCAGATCCAGGTTCTTTTGCCCAGCCATTCTATCAGTGAGGTGGGAAATATCAGAGACTTCGAGGTATATCTTCCGCGTCCATAGACCTAAAAGTCCCTCTCTATTCTCCCCTTTGGCATTAGACTTCCTATATTTACTTTTGATTAGACATTCTGGAGTTAGAACACTGTAGTTTTCGATGGCTTGTGATTTCATGAGATTCCAAATTATGGGTGCTTATATTTAGTTCGAGAGTGTTTTATTGTATATGTCGAGCGGCATTTTAAACTTCTTTATTATATTTACCTGTTAAATTTTTAGTTGTCGTATCTTTGTTTCTTTCAGCAAATTGTTAGGCTTACCTAGTCGTAGAGACTAGCTGCCATCACGATAGTTCACGGAGGAAGAACTTGGGTCGTGACGTTCGTAAAGGTGAGAAGGTAAGCAAATCAAACAAAATGAATTTTGTCGAAGTTTGACATTTTGGGATAAAATACGGCCCGAGCTAAAATACCCGATATTTATGGACTAGTACCATATAAGGTACCATATGACCATGATAGTAAGGTATATATGGTGTGCTAAATGTGAGTAGTATTTTAAATAATTTGAGATAATTCTTAATTGTGTGGGTAATTGAGTAATTATTGGTTAATGAAAGATTAACAAATTAATTAAAGGATTGAGTAGTTAATTATTGGATAAGACTTGACTCCGCCTAACAAGGCAACCATATAAAGATCAATTAAGTGACTCTTATATCACATTGCAAGATGGCATACTAAGAGAATCTTGGGGCTTAGTCATTACCTAAGTGGTAGTAACGTGATATCTCAAAAAGGATACCAAGGGAGACATGTCTAATCTCCATAGCAATGTAAATTTGCTTCAGCAAATTCATCCAAGCATTTGAATAGAAGTAACATGATTTTCTTAAAACAAAATTCATATGAGACTTCTTAGCATAATAGTAACGGAATTTTGCAATTCTAAGGTAGTTCGGTGAAATCTTTCTCAAGAATATCATACGAATTTTCCCCGACTTCGATCCGCCGTTACGCGTTATCGCAATTGACGTATGTTAGAGGGATTTTCAAGGGAATCGGCTCAGGTATGTTAAGGCTATCCCTTTTTTTCTTTTGGCATGATCCATACGATGCAAACAAAACAAGCAAATGCACAACTTCCATAAATGACTTTATTCATAGAAATGATAGACATAATTATGTTGTTGATTCTCCATGTGTCATATTATTCTATAATCTGTTCATGGGTCTCAGAAAAATATGAAAGTTGAAAAGTTTACTTCATGATATTATTCAAAGGCATAATGGTCTTATAACACTCCAAGAGAGTTTATTGAAATACTTCTCATGCATTGCAATCATGTACATTGACCCATAACCAGATGACATTATATATATACATAATCAGCTAGTATACGTTGATGATTTGCCCACAATGGCCAAGATGATATGATGGGATGCCCTCGGAGGCTTGATGATGTTATGAATGCATATACCCATGCATAGTATGTTTTTATACACATATGCATGACATTTTAAATATTAAAATATTCATAAATTGTTCAGACTTACATGTCGAGTCTTTTACTCCATGTTTCTCTCATGTCTATTATTTACCGATTTTCAATCCTTACACTCTTTGTACATTATTTGTACTGACATTCCTTTTTCCTGGGGATGTTACGTTTCATGCCCGCAGGTCTCAATAGACAGGTCAAGAGCCCTTCGAGTAGGCTATCAGCTCAGCGGAAGATGTTGGTGCGCTCTATTTTCTTTGGAGTTGCTTGTTTGGTTAGTATTATTTAGACGTGTATTGTTTGGTATGGCAGGACTCTGTCCCGACCTTTATGAAAATTATGTATTCTTAGAGGCTTGTAGACATATGTCGTGTAGATAAAAGATTGTATGGCCTTGTCGGCCTATATTCAGTGTACGACTGGTTATTTTGGTCTTATAGGCCCGTATGTCTTATCTATAAGTGGTATCACATGTTGTATTCTACGTATCTCAAGGCAACCTTTCAGCTCAGTTATCTACGATAGTATGACGTGAAAATATACGTTATGTTGGTCCTCGGTTAAGTAAGGTACCGGGTTCCCGTCGCGGCGAGGAAACCAAATGCTTAGAAATCAGTAGTCCATCAATGAAGAAGAATAGTCCGAGATCCATCCGGAACATACTCAGGGCCCCCAAACCCCGATTAAAAATATCAACAAGTTAGAAAAATGATACAGACTTAGCCAAAGCTCCAAATCACATAAAAACATCAAAATCACGAATCACACCCCAATTCAAGCCGAATGACCCCAATTCAAGCCTAATGAACTAATTAACTTCCAGATTCTAAAACTAATGCCAAACTATATCAAATCAACTCCGAATGACCTTAAATATTGCATGCAAGTCCTAAATGACACAATGGACCTATTCCAACTACCGGAACCAAAATCTAAACCTGGAATCAATAAAGTCAATGCATGCTCAAACATATCAACCTTCTATACCTTTTGTAACGACCCGCCTAGTCGTTTTACTTTTTAGAATCCCGTTCCCCTTGATAAAACTTCTCGTACTTACTTTTACTGATTTATGACTTGCGGGTATGGTTGTTTCGGGATTTGGAAGTGTTTGGATTGAAATCGGAATACTTGGTTCCTTAAAATTGGATTAAAAGGCCAAGTTTGACTTCGGTCAATGTTTTGAGTAAACGGCCTCGAAATCCGGATTGAAAGGTTCCAACAGGTTTGTATGATGATTTTCGACTTGGGCGTATGTCCGAATCGGGTTTTGGATGACCCGAGAGCATTTTGGTGCCTAATAGCAAAAGTTGATTCCTTAAGGATTTTTAAGTTCTTAAATATTTGGTTTGGAGCAGGTTTTTGTGTTATCAAAGTCCGAACGGAATTACAAGACCCGGAATAGTTCCATATTTCAAATTAAGACTTGCACACAAAATTTGGTGTCAATCCGAGTAGTATAAGTACGTTTCGGCTCGTTAGAAGTAAATTGACGAACTTGAAGTTCATAAGTTTGATTCAATTGGTTCTAGGGGGAGATTCTTAGATTTAGCATTGTTTCGGGCATTCCGAGGGTTCGAGCGAGTCTGTTTTATGATTTCAAACTTGTTGGTATGTTGGGGCATTGCCCGGGGGCCCAGGGCGTCCATCAGACGAGGCTCGAGTGAAGTTGGAAAAATCGGCAAGGAGTTGAAGCTCTAGCTATCTGTCATAACCGCACCTGTGGTTGGTCAGCCGCAGGTGCGAGACTGCAGGTGTGGTCAACTCATCGCAGAAGCGGCTACGCAGGTGCGGCTCCAAGACCGCAGAAATGGTCCCAGCCCACCTGTCCCAATTCCGCTGATGCAGACCCCCTCTCGCAGAAGCAAGACCGTAGATGCGGTCCCCTAACTGCAGGTGCGGAAATCGCTGAAGGCAGTGCCTTTATTTAATACGGGAATGTGTCATTTTTGACACATTTCCACTATTGTTTGGGAGATTTGGGAGCTTCCAAAGAGAGAGATTCTACCTAGCATCTTGAAGTAAGTTCATCCTACTTATTTTGAGTTAATACTTGAGTCTTGGGTAGATTAACACATAAAGATTAGGGAAAAATTATGGGATTAGGGCAAAACTAGGGTTTTGGTAAAAAGTAGATTTAACCACGAAATTTATTATGGAATGGAGTAGAAATCATATAATATTGATCCTTAGTTTATAGAGAATAACTTTCTTCGAAAAATTTCGAAATCCGGGCATGTGGGCTCGGGGTCGGATTTTAGGAAACTTTTGTTTAGGGTTGGAAAATTACTTTAGTAGTTAAAATGCAAACTCTTAAGCTTATGTTGACTAGTTCCTACCTCGTTTAATTAGTTTTGGATCGTTCGACTCCAAATTGAGGGTTTGGGCACGCTCTTGGTATTGGAAGTACGCTTTGGAGCGAGGTAAGTCCACTTTCTAACCTTGTAAGAGGGAATTATCCCCATAGGTGAAATAATTGAATAATTTGCTACTAAATGCGGGGACTACATATGCACTAGGTGACGAGAGTCCATGTGTAGCTACTATTATATTAATTGTCCGGGTAGTTTAGGACCTGGATCATGCCATATTTGTGAATGTTATATCCTTTCATGCTAATGAGATCACTTAGGATATGTTAGAGATTTGGAAATGAACATTTGTGAATGTATTCACTTGCTTGAACACTTGTATGAATTTATTTGAATACAAATGCACTTTTATGTACTTTCTTGATGATAATTGATATTTGTGGATCGGGCCGATCGCCTCGGTAGAAATAGATGTATCTATGGTTCGCGTCGTTTGACCCTCTGGCAATGCATAGTTTCTCTTCTGTTGGACCAGGCCGTTCAACCTCGGCATAATGTGCGCATGATATCTATGTGAAATCTTATCTATGAGTTACTTTGTTAAATGCCCTGAAATGTAAATGGCTAACTGCAATATTATCTAGGGAATGTTCCATCACTTGTTGCTATAAACCGTTAATTATTTGTGACATCCATGCTTAGCATAATACTTTCTTATACTATTTGACCCTAGTATGTATCAAGTCGACCTCTCGCCCCTACTTCTTTGAGATTAGACGGGATACTTACTAGGTACATATTGTTTATGTACTCATACTATGCTTCTGTACTTAATTGGGATCTGAGGCAGGTACATCTGGTTACAAGTCTGGTGCGCATTCTTGATCATAGTCCGAGATTCCATGGTGAGCTGCTCCCTTCCTATGCCGTACAACAGCATGATGGAGTCTCTGTTTACTTTTGGCTGTCTATTCTATTTCACACAGTAGGATAGATTTATTCTTTTGTATATTCTACAGATGCCCACATACTTGTGAAACCAGGTCTTGGCACACACATTGGTAGACTATTCTTTTGGGATTGTATAATTATTTTTGTACGTTACTAATTAGCACTGGTTTTAAATTAAAATTAAGAAATTGTCGAAACTGTTTAATAAAGTAGAACTAGAACTTATCAATATTTTCTGCGTTGTCTTGCCTGACAACGGAGTTGGGCGCCATCATGACCTATATTGAAATTGGGTCATGACACCTTCAACTTTCCAACTTTTGCCAGAAAGCATAAATCAACCTACGGACCTCCAAATCAATATTCGGACATATGCCTAAACTTAAAATCACCATACGAAGCTATTAGAACCATCAAAACTCTATTCAGGGATCGTTTATACAAAAGTCAAACTCTGTTCATCTCTTCTAACTTAAGCCTTCAACTTTGGGACTACGTATCCAAATTCACTCCAAAACATCCCCAAAACTAAACCAACCACCACGGTAAGTCACAAAATCACAAATGAACATATAATAAGCAATTGTAACAACCCAAATAGTCATTTTCTGTATTTGCATTATGTTTCCTCTTTTGATGCTTCACACATGTGTATTTGTGGCTTTATGACTTGTGTGGTTGTTAATTTTGTTCCGAAAAGATTTTAGGTTGATTTGGACCATTTGATTCTTGGCTTGGTAGCCTAAATTAGAAATGTTTACTAATATTTAACTTTTGTTAAAACAACCTCAAAACGGTATTTTGATGGTTTCGATAGGTTAAAATCGTGATTTTTTTCATGTCCCAAACCTGAGGAGGCGTGGTTGGAAACCGGGGTCATGCTGTCCCGAGTGAACCACTCTGTAACTCATGATCGTTCGACCAAAACTAGAACATACATAGGTCGATTTGGCAAAACTAGTTCTTTCCGTGAAAAAGATGGGCCAACATAGCCATAACTCATAATGCATAATTGTAAGTGGGCAAATGCCATAACATTGATCCATCGTACTTAAAACATGAATAGACACGGGTCATCAAGGCCTCTAACATACTATACAAAATGAAATTGTATCCCCATTCCTTTATTTATTGATATCACGATCCCATTTTCCCACCTTAGGATCTCGTGATGACACCTTATTTCTAAGACTAGGTAAGCCTAACATGCATTGAGAGATATCATAAATAATAACTTAAACATCAAATTAAAATTGTTAAACTATCATAACAGAACCCAAACGGTACAACTGTCAAAAACTCCACAAAACCTGATGGAGCCAAGTAATAAGCTCTACAACACTGTACTAATAGTCTCGAAACACAATGTTGTTTTATGAACAAAAAATAATCAGTAGAACATCCAAAAGTAGAAGGTGATTTTTAAGTCTGCGAACATCGAGCAGGTGTTCCTTGAAGTTTCCGAGAATAGCTAATCAATTATCTGGCGTCCAGCACAGGCAAATGTACCAGGATTTGCACAAAAATATGTAGAAGCTTAGTATGAATATACCACAATGGTACTCAGTAAATATCAAGTCAATATATATATATATATATATATATATATATATATATATATATATATATATATATATATATGTGTGTGTGTGTGTGTGTGTGTGTGTGTGTGTGTGTGTGTGTGTGTGTTATATATATATATACCACAAACAGTAGATCCCATTTTCCCACCTTAGGATCTCGTGATGACACCTTATCTCTAAGACTAGGTAAGCCTAACATGCATTGAGAGATATCAGAAATAATAACTTAAACATCAAATTAAAATTGTTAAACTATCATAACAGAACCCAAACGGTACAACTGTCAAAAACTCCACAAAACCTGATGGAGCCAAGTAATAAGCTCTACAACACTGTACTAATAGTCTCGAAACACAATGTTGTTTTATGAACAAAAAATAATCAGTAGAACATCCAAAAGTAGAAGGTGATTTTTAAGTCTGCGAATATCGAGCAGGTGTTCCTTGAAGTTTCCGAGAATAGCTAATCAATTATCTGGAGTCCAGCACAGGCAAATGTACAATGTTGTTTTATGAACAAAAAATAATCAGTAGAACATCCAAAAGTAGAAGGTGATTTTTAAGTCTGCGAACATCGAGCAGGTGTTCCTTGAAGTTTCCGAGAATAGCTAATCAATTATCTGGCGTCCAGCACAGGCAAATGTACCAGGATTTGCACAAAAATATGTAGAAGCTTAGTATGAATATACCACAATGGTACTCAGTAAATATCAAGTCTAACCGCGGTAACCTCTGAAGTTCCACTGAGGTCCATGATATGCATACTAATTATACTTATATATTTAATGCCTCTCTTTGGGACTATTATCCATATCGTAACATGACTTCCTAACTGATCAATGGTAACTGCCCGATCAGTTGTAGCGCAGTGGTAAATGCAAACTGCCCGATCGGCCATAGCATGGTGGTAACTGCATGACTGCCTGACCGACTGTAGCATGGTAGTAAATAAATGACTATCCGAACGGTCATAGCACGGTGGTAAATTCATGACTGCCCAACCGGCCATAGCTCGGTGGTAAATGAAGATGCATGACTGCCTAACTAGCCGTAGCTCGATGGTAAATGAAGATGCATATAACAAAACATTATGAACATTAACATCTTTATGGTATGCCTAAATAGAGACTTAACAACATACTTAGACATGTTTTGAATTACATTTTACAGGAATGAGTAACATAGACATTTTTAACTATTAAGGGTAGAACCATTTTTGAAATAATATTACGTTTACGTTTCGTTTTCTTGGATCAAGTCAATAGAAGGAATGATTAGCCTTAACATACCTTAATTGTTCATAGGAGCTCGTAGAAGGTCGTTGATGAAAAATCAAACTTGGATCGCCCTCAAAAGAATTGTCCTCAAAGTGAGAACCATAGTTACGGCCAACATTTTCTTATTCCAAAATAATTTAACCTCACGGTGCTGGGCATTATTTCCCAAAATGAAAGAATGAATCATTAACTAAAAGTGTTGCTGAATGTTGTTGGTTCATTATCCACACAAAATGAAGTGTAATTGTTATAACTAACTTTTATCAAAATGAAAGCAAATGGACATTTAATGCTTGGCTTCCACCTGGCCATGTATTGGCGGTGGGAGTCATATATTTGTGACAAATATTTTCTACTAATACAAAACATATCTACCTTATATTTATCTCTATATTTTAATACTTCATGTACATAAAAATACCTTTGCTTCATTCTTCAATTTTTAAAGTCCTAGTTATTAATAGTAAATCATAAGTATTTTATAAAATTAAGACACATACTAATATTTCATAAAGATGAAGTTATTGATAAAAACACACAGATTCTAGTTTTTCCACTTTAATATCAGGAATTCAATTTTTTCATACTATTAATTTTTAAAACGGTAAAAAAATAACTTTCTTATGAGAAAATAACTTTTATTCTTATAATAAAGAAAATCCCATATATAAACTTCCTCATATCATGAGTATAATTCAAAGTATATCCGAAAATAGTAATATTAATAACTAATATAAAATTATATTTTTCAAACTTTTTACAAATATGTTCCAGTCAAAAGAAATTCCATATTAAAATGTATCTAACAATATCAGGGTTGTCAAACTTACGAGGTGTTACGATAACATTGTCACAAATCCTCTATAACCTCATGAATGACTTTAATCCCTTCAAGATCATATGGATTAATACGAGTCATCCTAACACTAAAGTACGGGATATTACACTACTAGCATTAAAGATCCACTTTTCTTTCTACATATTTAATCCCCTAGTTGCACACCTAATGAATCATCAACAAAATTTACACCTTATGTATATAAGTGCCACTTTCTGCTTATTCAAATATATGATCCATGTGGAATATTAGTCATCCAACAATTCCAAAACATTTACGTACATCCACTACATTTTCCCACTTAATTAGTTAGACATATAATTTATGGATCTCATTTCCCTTAAATACTAATTACTTTAACATAATCCATATATCTTACTATCATAGTCATGTGGTATAACACTAGTTCACAAATACGGAGTACTATAGCCTGGACCGCTTTTTTATCTCAAAATGTCAAACTTTGATGAAGCTCATTTTATTAGATTCATTTTCCACCGACCTTCACAACTTTACTCATCACTTGTTATAAATAACATAAATAATTATAACCTAAAAAATAATTATGTCCTTGAACTTATTCCAATTATCTTACACCAAATCCAACGAACAAAAGTACAGGATGTAACAGATTTAGGACTTGGACGTATGCCTAGAATCAAATTCGGAGTTCTGTAGGTTAATTTGTGGTATTTGCAGAAAGTTGGCAATTTGAGGCTTCTAAGTTTTCACAAGTTTGACCATAGGTTAAATTTTTAGCTGTCTGATTCGGAATTTAGTTTTGGAATTTGAAATAGGTCTATTTTTCTATTTGGAACTTGTTTGCAAAAATTGGTGTCAATCGGAGTTGGTTTGGTAGGATTCGGACCCTTGCTTGCAATTCTACAGGGTCTTGACTTCTCTTTGAAATTCATGCATTTTGATGTCCAATTCATAGTTATAGATATATTTTTTTTATTTTGATCATGCAAGCGAGTTCATATGCTATTTTTAGGCTTGTATGAATGTTTGATTTGAATCCTTGAGAGCTCAGGTGAGTTTCAGACGCGCTACAAAATGGTTTTGGACTGAAAATAGGTTGCTGGTGTTGCGATCATCGCAATTGCAAGCACCAACATCGAAATTGCAAACATAGTAGGGGAAGCTCAGATATCGCAATTGTGATGCCTTGTTCACATTTGCAAAGTCTGGGCTTGGGTAGGTCAGTTCGCATTTGTGATAATATTTCTCGCATTTGCAAGGAGGACAGACTTCGCAATTGCGAAGTCTGTGCCGCAATTGCAACATCTCCTTGGTTGGTCAGTAGCCGCAATTGCATATCCATTATCGCAATTGTGACACCTGCAACTAATCAAAAGAGCTGGGAGTCGGGATTTTGGTCTTTTATTTCACATCTTAGAACCCTAGACTCGGTAGGAGGCTATTTGGAGAGAGGATTTTCATCTACAAACATTAGGTAAGTGATTCTAATCAATTTCTAACTATATTTCATGATTATATCTTATATTTTAACATCAAATTTATGTGAATCAAAAAGGAAATTTGGGGATTTTTGTCAATGTTTTGAAAAAATAAAAAAATTTGATTTTGGGAGTCGATTTACACTCAGATTTAGAAATAAAGCACATATATGCACTCTTGGGGTTATCAGTAATCGAAATTTACCCTTGGACCCGGGTTTTGACCGGATGCGGCCAAGGTTGACTTCTGTTGACTTTTTGAGAAATGTGTAAAAATCATAGCATTATCTATTATAATTGATTTCTCTTGCATTGTTTGATGTTATTAGTTAATTTTTGGTTAGATTTGGGCCGCGTGGAGGCAAAGTTTTTATAAAAAAAAATATTTTCGAGGGTTGAGTTGGCCTAGTTGAGGTAAGTATCTTGCCTAAATTTGTAGGAGGATGGGGGGTGGGGGCGAACTACCCCTTTTGATTTGGGTTGGTTGTGCTATTTGTATTGTGTAGAAGACGTATGCATGAGGTGACAAGTGTGTATACAGGCTATACATGGACTCTTTTCATGCCATTAGTTGAATTGACATAGCATGTTATATCTTTCTTTATTAATCCACTCTTACATACTCTATTTGACGTTGTTAGCATTTGTTCTATCTCATACTTTATTATATTTGCTCTCATATGCTTTAGTTAAAGTTGTTATATCCATTATTGTCTTGTTACCTCTTTATTGTTGCATTACTCTTACTTGAAGTTGTTATTTCGTGGGAACTATCTTCGTGTTGGATTATTAACGTTGGTGTTGTGAAAACTATTATCACATTGAAATTGAAGTTGACGATGTTTTAGATATCTTTCCTTGTTGAATATTTCTCATTCATTTTTTCATTATTGAGATTCTTGGACACATTGTGATTGAACCATGAGCTATTATTGCGAATATATTGGTATTGTTAATTTTAGCAAGTTGTGTCATATGGGCACTTGTGGTGCAAGTTGTTATTGTGTTGTGATATTGATACGCATGTGATAGTATAAGGATAGGGGTTGATACACATGCGGTGAGATAAGATAGACTTGATACGCGTGTTGCTAGTAAGAGAATTACTTGAAGCCACAGAGTAAGATATGGGGGCTAAAACGCGTGTAGCTATTTCGGGGTAAATATTTTTTTAAAAAATAAATGCAAGGCTAATGCGGTTATATAAGGAAAAATCGTGATTGAAATTTGTGAAATATGTATATGAGGCATAGTACCTTGGTTGTGATTTTTGTTGTATATTTCATGTTAAAAAGGCTTGTTGGTGGAACAGTTCTTGTTGATTTCCTGATTGTCTTAATTGTATTTGTCCGTATTTGATTATTCATTGTTCTCATTATGTGTTCACTTTTGATTACCTTTCTTGCATTAAATTCTATTATTAGCCTACAATATTATACTGCTTGTTACCGTTCATTTCTTTGTTCTCCATTATTGATCTTTATTATACTCTATTTAGTTTTTCTGTCCTAGTAGGTATCTTGGCCTAGCCTCGTCATTACTCTACCGCGGTTAGACTTGATATTTACTAAGCACCATTGTGGTATATTCATACTAAGCTTCTACATATTTTTGTGCAAATCCTGGTACATTTGCCTGTGCTGGACGCCAGATAATTGATTAGCTATTCTCGGAAACTTCAAGGAACACCTGCTCGATGTTCGCAGACTTAAAAATCACCTTCTACTTTTGGATGTTCTACTGATTATTTTTTGTTCATAAAACAACATTGTGTTTCGAGACTATTAGTACAGTGTTGTAGAGCTTATTACTTGGCTCCATCAGGTTTTGTGGAGTTTTTGACAGTTGTACCGTTTGGGTTCTGTTATGATAGTTTAACAATTTTAATTTGATGTTTAAGTTATTATTTCTGATATCTCTCAATGCATGTTAGGCTTACCTAGTCTTAGAGATAAGGTGTCATCACAAGATCCTAAGGTGGGAAAATAGGATCGTGATATCAATAAATAAGGGAACGGGGATACAATACAAAAAATGACCAGTCTGGTCATTAAACATCATCAGGAGTTGGGTCCCCCACATGCCGAGGGTACTTACCTTCATGAACCGGGGTTGTTTCATCCCCTTTGTTGCGGGTCTTGTTGGTTGAGTCATCACACCAGGACAATTCTTCCCGTTCATCGTGTGCTCCAATGTTATGTGAGTTGTTGACAGCATTAGCTGTCATACTTGATTTTTACTAAGGAAAGAATCAAAACCCGATTAGTAACAAACGAATGGATCAAAGCAACTATGCAACTGTCTATGTCCCACGGTAAGCGCCAAACTGTCTACCCATAAAATAGTACAGTTGAATTTATAACGTGATTTATAGACAAGCGAATCGATTTGATTCAAAATAGTAAATAAATAAGAACGAAAATTAGACTAACAAATTAAATTAAAGGAGATAATAAGCATCATTCTGAACTCGGACTTTCCGAGAGAAAAAATAAAGGCACTGATAAAACAATGATAAAATTATTTAGATTGAGCGTAAAATAGTAGAATAAAGCTTCGTGTGCAGAATGTTTCATCTCCTCTTATGGTGGCTATTCATGTAATTTATAGTCAAGCTCCATTTGAATGGGAATAAAAACGTCATTGATGGGTGTATAATGGTCGGATTTGAATGCATATATTCTCCGTAACGGCTGCTCATTAAATACTTTCCGATGTCAAACATTTGAATCTCTATTATCAGCTATGCTTCCTTCAGGATCCATCCTGCACCGGTCACATACTTTGTACCTGATGCCAACTATTTGTTGACTTATCTTTTACATGTCTTCGATTCCACGTGTTACTTTATCATTCGACCACCTGTTATCAACCAATTTTACCTCATACATATGGAATTAACTTAAGAGTGATATAAAAGCTTTTTAGACAATAAAAGTGACCATAGTACGGCATTGTGTAGTACCCTATATATGTGGTGACTGTCGTGCCCCCTTTTTCCCCTCCGCGGAGAGAGAAGTCTGGGTTTCGACATTCATGGGGTGTGATAACTCCTTTCCCTTTGGGAATTGGGTATTTGAAGAGTCGCAACCTAACAGATTATGGTGCGTTAGGGCACCTAGAGAAATTAACTCTTGGATTGGTTTCCATTACCAGAGATTAGGGTAAGGGCTCGAAATGACCTCGAGGGGAAGGTGTTAGGCACCCCTCTTGGTCCACAACTGTGGGTCCCAGCCGAACTTATAATTACGAATTAGTCCATTAACAAATACAGATTTGTAATAAATAATTACAAATAAAGCACGTTGGATAACTCAAATAATAAGATAAAGATTTTGAACAAGTTGTATAAAACAAAATTTTAAACAAAAAGGAATTTTTGAAAAAGGGGAAGTCCTATGTTGGTTAGCCTATAGGATCACCCCACACAATGTCCGGTAAGCACTCCTCAAAGAGGGGCTACACGTGGCATTAGCGTGTAGTCACCATATCCCATATCTACCCTTCACATACCCTTAGTAGTCATTTAAAGCGAAGTGTATGGATAGCGATCTCTATTGCATGTTGTTACCCATCCGTTCTTAATGGTCCTGGAGGGATTTAGGACCTCTACCTATAGGTGGTTTTAGACAGACCCCTATGATTTTAAAGGTGATAATACTAAGGCGACGAGCAATAACAGTTAGGACTTTAGCATATAAGACAAAGAGGAGCAATTAAAGGCTCAAGTTTACATCCTCAAACAACTCACATAAATAGCACGACTCAAACACAAATAAGGGCATTTTATTAAACAGTATCCTAAGGCATGATGCCTAAGTGAATATACAGAAGACGGACAATTTATTTTATAAACCCAGAAGTAATGACCTTATTAGTTGCCTACTAATTTTAAAAACCTGTTAAACCAGAACAACATTAAGTCACAGAAACAGTTTCAGAGTTGCGAGATTTGAAAATGCACTATAGGCTTGCCTATACGCGGAATACTGATGACTATGTTTTATATAGTGAAACAAGGTAGATTTTAAAACAGACTCTTGAATCCCTATAGGCATGCTGTCTAATGATAGATTAAGACAATTTTTAAAAGAACTCGTTTAAGGGAAATATAAACCAGTTTAGAAGTGAGCTAATCGTTAACCGAATTGATTTATTTAAAACCAAACTAGTTTAGATTTATGGGCAGAATTGTTGGTGTGGTCCCCTATAGGCATGATATCTAGTTGTTTAACACTGATTCCTGAAACTTTGCAGGCATGATGACAAATGAAAAACACATGTGAACATTTGTTATAACAGATTTTGGATTGAATTATATCCTATAGGCATGGCATCTACTTGTAAAGCTAATTTTAAGACTTATCAACATGATTTCTATTAAGGAATCACTTGAAACCTATAAGCATGATTTCTAATATGGTGAGACAAACATGACAAGATGTAAAAGTCCTAAAGACATGTTTTCTAATTGTTAAGGCAATCATATCAAAATGTAAAGTCCTATAGGCATGGTTTCTACCTATATTACCCCACAAACATGTAGCTACCCACCCTTTTCACTAATTACACCAATATTCATTTACAAGTTATTACAAATCATATAAATGAATTACATAAGTAAATAAGAAAATAAGAAGTTATTCTATAGGGAGCCTACAGATTGGCCAAGGTTTCCAAAGCCTCCAATAGCCTCAAATGCCCAAATTCCATAGACAATATCATAGTCTAGGTGCATCAAAGTTCCCTAAGGATCTCAAGGATCCCGTGCAGTGCTTATTCCTAGACTTGGTAACCAAAATTGAATAAGTGCAGTGTGGAAGGCCCAGCCTCAGTATGCCAGAGTTCAGAGGGTTCTCAAGAGGATCCCAAGATAGTACACATACTGGAGGGGGCAGAACCTATTGACTTAGGAGTAGAGTGAGAGTGCTTGACACAATTTGAAAGGTTTTAGCAGGAAAACATTATAAAAGGAGGTTTGTTTGAAATAGTTTGTGGAGTAAAAGAGGAATTCATGTAGTAAAACAATTTTGAAAAGAGAGAGTTGCATGATTAGACAATAGTAAATCAAACATGGAGTCCAAAACCACATCAGCAAGACTCACAGGACCAAAACAGAAGGAACAAACCTATACACAGGGGTGATGGGGATTGGGGATACTTAGAACACATGATTGTAAACACATAACAGGCAAAGGTCTTAGGAATTGGTACAGACATGCTCAGACACAACTGATCAGACATAGTCACAGAACCAACAATGCTTAAGGGGGTTTAGTATAGGATCCACATGATTTCAGGTCAATCCCAGAACCATACAAGTTTAGGAATGCAGACTACTTCACAAGGAGACTCATACCAGAAACCAGATAGAGCAAAATCACATGGAAACAGACTACATAGAGGGAGGGAGGTAACATGTTTATACTGATCCTAAGGATGGGAAATACATGACATGCTAATCATGGAATCATAATAACTGCAAGTTTCACAGCAAAATCATAAGTAAAAGCAAACTAGAAATAGGAGGAACTGAAACAATAAGAGAACCATATTGTTTTTGGAACTTGAATTGAAATTAGAACATACCAGTAAAGAAGACAGTAAACAAATGTGAAGTAGCAGGAGAGCACAGTAGTTAGCCTTGGCTTGCAGCCGACTAACTTAGAATAATAGCATGTAGCACAAAAGAGAGAGCAGAAAGTTTAAGTGTGAGAGAGAAAGCTTTTGAACCAAAGTGTTCCTGTGTTTGTATTAATGAGAGAGTGTGTATGTATAGTAGTTCGAAAATTAGGTAAAATAAGGCAAGAATCATAGTAGCATAATAATTATGTAACTCAGAACCAATTAGAGCAAAATCGGGAAAAGTACTCTCTTAAGTTAAGGGAATCAATTCAAACTGTAAGAACAAGTAGCATATAAGGAAAGAAATCATTGTATGACTAATAAGGAAAGAATCAAATTCAGTAGGTATAGGGTAAACAATTAGGGCTAAGTTCAGAAAATTCTAATTAAGGAAATAGTCAGTAAGAATAAAGTACCACAGTAGACAATGTAGGCAAATCAATTAATTTGAATAGAAGAGGTAGAAATTGAGGGTTTAAAGGAAGGTCTTTCAATCAAATCATAATATAGGGAATCCAGAATCAATCAAAGAGGAAGTCATGATTCAGTATTCAGCATATAAATAGAGTAAGATAAGAATAACCTGACATAGAAAACATACAGGTTAAACAGTATCGATAGAAAGAGGCAAGTCTGAATAATCAAGATGAACATAAGCACATAGAGGTGATATAGGTTAGGTTAAAAACTCAGTAAGAACACATTCGAAACAAGATAGTCACAGAATCCCAAACAAAAAATGAGCAGTCATGCTAATATACAAAACCAAACGAAGAAGTCTAGAAAATTAGGGCTTTTAATATAGGCGAGTTGAAAAGGAAGTAAAATCATGGAATCAGTCAAAATATGCAAGAGATAGAAGTTTAAACATAAATAATTGGTTTAAACAAGGTTTTAGAAGAAGTTTCGAAAACCCTAATTTTAGAAGAAGGTGAAAACACTTTGAAACTGATGATTCTTGTAAAGAGCTCCAAGGATAGTGTAAAACATTAAAGAAACAGACTCAAATCGTTTTAAAATTGTACAGATCTAGGAGATATAGGCAGAAATTAGGGTTTTAGAAGAAACTCAAGTAGAGATGAAAGAACCTGTCTAGAATCCCAAAATTGTAACAAATACAGCGTGATTTTGCTTGAAATCACACCGTAGTAGCCAAGAATAGCCAAATGAAAAACCCTAGATGCAAGTCGGCGTGGACGAGGGCCCTTGAAGACCTTAGAGAAGGAAAGCATAGCAATAAGGAGCCATTGGAGGCTTAAGAATTGAAGGGAGATCACCGGAGAAGACCGGAGAAGAAGGTTGGTGGCTGAAGGAGCTAGGGTTAGGTTGAGTGGTTGAGAGAGGAGAGGAGATGACAAAATACAGAGGCGACAGTCTCTGAATAATGAGTTAGGGTTAGGGGTCGTTTGGGATTAAAAAAAGGAAGGGATTAATACGGGCCGTTGATCTCTCAGATCAACGGCCATGATTCAATTGATTTTGGGTCAGGTAGGTGGGTTTAGGTTTTGGATCGGGTAGTTTATTATGAAATTGGGCTGGGGTTGGGTTAAAACTGGGCTATAATTGAAATGCAAATCTGGCTATATTTTAAATAACCAATTTTCCCTATATAATATATAATAAATGATAAATAATTTTAAAAAAATAATTTCACATACTAAATGATTTAAAATAGATATTTAATATTTTAAAAATATAGGAGATCAATTTTACACATATAAATGTAATTATACATTAATGGGGCTAATATTGCATTTATATGCAATTTAGCTTTAAAAATACAAAATGCAATTATAAAAATGCATAAAAATATTTTAACCATATTTTGGCATAAAAATAAAAATTAAATGACTAAATCACCACAACAGTAATTTGAGGGATAATTATTGGGGATTTGTTGAATAAAGGGAAGGAAATAAATCAATTTAAATCCTTAAAATTATGGAAAGAATTATAAAAACCTTGTACATTCTTATATATGCATATATATGCTATTTTGAAGGTATTTATGCATATAAAAAATATAGAAAAAAATTGTGTATCAACAACTGCCCCTCTTTACCCGGGAAGGATGAAAGAGTTTTCGGGTAAAGAAATGATGGCCAATTTTGACCAGATGAGATGTTTTGAAAGACAGAGGCCGGGCTTTGGTCTTCGAGCTACCTACATATCCCTAGTTTTATAGGAATCAGGCCATGTGTAGTTCTAGATTCATCTACAGAATATGCCGATGAAATTATTGCAAGAACGGACATGCGATGCGGAAGCGACCACTGTGAGCGGTTAAAGCTCGGGATGGTTGGAGGGAACTAAAGCGAGATTGCTCTTGCTAGGATAGCGGTTTCTTATAGGTTACCTGTAGATAAAAGATTCTAGAAACGTATTTGCGAAAATTTAAACATGATACAGATTCCCTTTGGACCGCGAAGGTTGTCCTTGGACGGTTAAAGATGACGTCCTTGGACTATGACGTCCTGGGCCATGAATTGTTTAGTGAGGGATTCGCAGGCCATGAAATGATGTTCTCGGGCCATGAAAATGGTGCCTCCAAACCATGACGCCTTTGAATAATGATATGCAGGTTTGAGAGATCCTCAGGCCATGGCATAGTGTCTTCCGGCTATGAGGATGATGCCTTTAGAATATGATTCCTTTGGATAGGTTGGCAATATTTCAGCCCATGATATGCAATAATATAATGTAACAAGATACGACTTAGTCTTGTGAAATGGAGAGCAGAGCTTAGCCCGACAATAGAGCAAATAGACAGTGCTAGAAATAGAAAAAAATTCATGCAAATAGGGACATTGCTTAGTCCCATACAGATGGGGAGGCAAAGATTAGCCTCATGCAAGTGTGGAGTCAAGGATTAGACTCATGCAAGTATGGAGGCAGGGTTTAGCCTCATGCAAGTATGGAGGCAGGGATTAGCCTTATGGAGGCAGGGATTAGACTCATGCAAATAGGGAGGCAGGGATTAGCCTCATACAAGTATGGAGGCAGTGATTAGCATGGAGGCAGGGATTAGACTCATGCAAATAGGGAGGCAGGGATTAGCCTCATACAAGTATGGAAGCAGTGATTAGCCTCATGGAGTCAAGGATTAGACTCATGCAAGTAGGGAGGCAGGGATTACCCTCATGCAAATGAGGAAGCAGGGATTATCCACATGCAAGTATGGAGTCAAACTTTAGACTCATGCAAATAGGGAGGCAAGGATTAGCCCCATGCAAATGGGGAGGCAGGGATTAGCCTCACGCAAGTATGGAGTCAAAGATTAGACTAATGCAAATAGGTAGGAAAGGATTAGCCTCATGCAAGTATTGAGTCAAGGATTAGACTAATGCAGATATGGAGGCAAGGATTAGCCTCATGCAAGATGGAGTCGAGGATTAGACTCATGCGAGTAGGGAAGCAGGGATTAGCCTCATGCAAATTAGGAGGTAGGGATTAGCCTCATGCAAGTATGGAGTTGAGGATGAGCCTCATGCAAGTATGGGGGGGAATGGATTAGCCTCTTGCAGGATGGAGTCAGAGATTAGACTCATGAAAATAGGGAGGCAGGTATTAGCCTCATGCAAGGATGGAGGCAAGTATTAGCCTCATGGAAATATGGAGACAAGGATTAGCCTCATGCAGATATGGAGGCAAGGATTAGCCTCATGCAGATGTGGAGGCAGGAATTAGCCTCATGCCAATGTGAAGGCAAGGATTAGCCTCATGCAAATATGGAGTCAAGGGTTAGACTCATGCTAATAGGGAGGCAGGGATTAGCCTCATGCAGATATGGAGGCAGGGATTAGCCTCATACAGATATGGAGGTAGAGATTAGCCTCATGCAGATATGGAGGCAGGGATTAGCTTCATGCAGATATGGAGGCAGGGAATAGCCTCATGAAGAGAGCATATAGTAAGTAAAAATAGCATATGTGTTAGCTGGAGATGTATATTTGGTGTCTGATGGCCTGATTGATAGTAATCATGCTACGTGCATATATTTGTGGATGTTATCGTTATGTCAGATGTGCCTGCGTTCAAAGAAAAATTGTAAGTTCTATGAGGGGGAGGTTAGTTCGTGCTACTGTCTGCTGGCCTTACTTTGCTTCGTTCTGAAAGCCTTTCGATTTCCCCTGGGTGACACCTGACTGTTATGGAAGTAGAGTTTTGAAAATATGCAATATTTGAAAATCAGAGTTGTTTTATAAACGTATTGATATATCAAGTAATTTTTATGAACTAGTGACTGTAACACGTTTCAAAAGCATTGCAGCTATTTTATAGAATTTTGAGGGTCCTCAAAATTCTGCCCTAGTTTGGAAGATGATATTTGACTGTATTCGGATGACAGACCCTATTGAACCTTCTCCGGAATTTTGAGAATCCTTCTAAAAATTCTGCCTCAGTTCTTACCTGATTACTACTTTATGGCATGCGATGGAGTTGGCTGGACTTGCTCCGGAATTTTGAGGGTCCTCCTCAAAATTCTGCCCCAGTTTCTACTTTTGGGGGAAATGAAAGTTTTATTATGATATGAACGAACCCATAAAGCTGCCTACGTATCCCCTCTTAAATGGGAATCAGGTCAAGCGTAGTTCAATTACATCTGAAAAGTAATGTGAAATAATCTAGGCATAGTATCTCTTAATTGTGTCTGAATTGATTGGTTTTGGCCAGACTTCTCCATCCATTTCTACAAGTATGAGTGCTCCTCCTGTTAGTACCCTGTGAACCATGTATGGAACTTGCCAATTGGGAGAAAATTTTCCTTTGGCTTCATCTTGATGTGGGAAGATTTTCTTCAATACCAGCTGCCCTGGTGTGATCTATCTTGGTTTGACTCTTTTATTGAAAGCTTTGGACATCATGTTCTGATAAAGTTGGCCGTGACACACTGCGTTCATTCTCTTTTCATCGATAAGGGCCAATTGTTCATAGCTACTCCTTATCCATTCTACATCGCTGAGTTCAGCTTCCTATATGATTCTTAAGGAAGGGATTTCCACCTTGGCTGGGATGACAACTTCGGTACCATAAACCAACATGTAGGGAGTTGCTCCGGTTGATGTGCGAACCATGGTGCGGTATCCTAACAGAGCAAAGAGTAACTTCTCATTCCACTATTTGTGGGTTTCTACCATTTTCCTTAGTATCTTCTTGATGTTTTTATTGGCGGCTTCTACGGCTCCATTCATCTAAGGTCTGTAGGCTGTGGAATTCTTATGCTTGATTTTGAAAGTTTCACACATAGCGTTCATCAGATCATTGTTGATATTGGTGGCATTATCAGTAATAATGGACTCGAGAACTCTGAATCGGTAGACAATATGATCCTTGACAAAATCTACTACGACTTTCATGGCTACAACTTTGTACGATGCAGCCTCTATCCATTTTGTGAAGTAATAAATGGATACCAGAATAAACATGTGTCCATTTGAAGTAGTGGGTTCAATCGGACCAATAACATCCATTCCCCAAGAGGCGAATGGCCAAGGTAAGTTTGTTGTATTGAGCTTATTCGGCGGCACTTTTATCATATCGGCATGCACTTAACATTGAAAGCATTTGCAAACATACTGAATGCAATCCGTCTCCATGGTCATCCAGAAGTAACCTGCATGAGTATCTTCTTATCCAAGACGAAACCGTTCATGTGTGGGCCACAAGTACCAGCATGCACATCCTCAAGTATCTTGGAAGCTTCCTTTGCGTCAACACATCTTAGTAAACCCAAATCAGGAGTTCTTTTGTACAAGTTCCCTCCGCTATGGAAGAAGTGATTTGACAATCTCTGGAGCATGCGTTTCTGAGTGGGATTTGCATGCTTCGGGTATTCTCCTTTTGATAAGTATTCTTTGATGTCATGGAACCAAGGCTTTCCATCTAATTCTTCCTCGACATGGGTACAATATGCCGGCTGATTATGGATCCTCACCGGAATGGGATCAATGTAGTTCTTATCTGGATGCTGTATCATGGATGATAAAGTGGCCAAAACATCGGTAAACTCATTCTGAATTCTTGACACATGTTGAAATTCTATCTTTGTAAACCTCTTTCTCAATTCCTGCACATGGTGCAGATATGGCAATATCTTGGAATTCTTGGTGGCCCACTCTTCTTGTACCTGGTGCACAAGCAAATCTGAGTCGCCGATCACCAGCAACTCCTGAATGTTCATGTCGACTGCCATTATTAGTGCAGGGAAATCTGAGTTTAGTAGATACTGGATAATGCTGACCCATTTTCGATACCAAAACTGCTCCAACGCCTATTCCTCTAAAATTTGTAGCTCCGTCAAAGAACATCCTCCAACCGTCATATGCTTTGGTAATGTCTTCTCCTACGAATGATACTTTTTCATCAGGAAAATACATTTTCAAGGGTTTGTATTCTCCTCCCACCGGTTTTTCAACAAGGTGATCTGCCAATTCTTGTCCCTTGACTGCCTTTTAAGTTACATAGACGATATCAAACTCACTCAGTAGTATCTGCCATTTAGCCAACTTCCCAGTAGGCATGGGTTTCTAAAATATGTACTTCAGAGGGTTCATCCTGGATATGAGGTATGTAGTGTAGGCACAGAAGTAATGCCTCAATTTCTGGGCTGTCCAGGTCAAAGCACAACAAGTGCATTCGAGTAGAGAATACCGTGCTTCGTAGGTTGTGAATTTCTTACTCAAGTAATATATGGCTTGCTCTTTTCTCCATGTCTCATCATGTTGTCCCAGAACACACCCAAAGGCTCCGTCTAATACAGATAGATAGAGTAGCAAAGGTTGTCCCGGTTCTAGCAGGACTAGAACTGGTGGTGTGGACAGGTACTCCTTGATTTTGTCAAAAGCTTTTTGACAATCCTCGGTCCAACTTATTTCAGCATCCTTTCTTAGCATCTTGAAGATGGGTTCACATATGACTGTGGACTGCGCTATGAAGCGACTGATATAGTTGAGATGTCCTAGGAAGCTCATCACATCCTTTTTGCTCTTAGGTGGTGGTAATTCCTAAATATCCTTGACCTTAGACATATCCAGCTCGATCCCTCGACGACTGACGATGAATCCCAGTAATTTTCCTGCGGGAACCCTGAATGCACACTTTGTGGGATTCAATTTCAAATTGTACCTTCTTAGCTTGTCGAAGAACTTTCTCAGGTCCGCTATGTGATCTGCAGCCCTCTTGAATTTGATAATGACGTTGTCCACATACACCTCTATTTCTTTGTGTATCATATAATGGAATATGGTTGTCATGGATCTCATGTAGGTGGTCCCATCATTCTTCAAACCGAATGGCATCATCTTGTAGAAATATACACCCTATGGTGTAATGAAAGCTGTCTTCTCTGCATCTTCTTCATCCATCCAAATTTGGTGATAACCCGCAAAGCAATCTACAAAGGATTGGAGTTCATGCTTGGCGCAATTATCGATCAGGATGTGTATATTTAGCAGTGGGAAGTTGTCCTTACGACTTGCTCTTTTTATATCTCGATAGTCAACACATACTCTGACTTTCCCATCCTTCTTTGGAACTGGCACAATGTTAGCTAACTAGGTTGGGTACTCAACCACCCTGAGAACTTTGGCTTTTATTTGCTTGGTAACTTCCTCCTTGATTTTCAAGCTCATGTCTGGTTTGAACTTTCTGAGTTTCTGTTTTACTGGCGGACACATGGGATTAGTAGGCAACTTGTGAGCCACTATGGAAGTGCTCAAACCGGTCATGTCATCATATGACCATGAGAAGATGTCCTCATATTCCTTTAGGAATTGAATGTACCCTTCTTTCTCTGTTGTTGACAAGTGAATGCTAATACGGGTCTCCTTGATGGTCTCGGCGTCTCTCAAATTTACTGCTTCGGTCTCGTCCAGATTGGACTTAGGCTTATTTTTAAATTTTCAACCTCCCGGATGATTTCCTCGGGTATATCATTTTCTTCCTCTAAGTCACTATTCTTATGTTGCGTTGCCTCATTACATGTCACAGTCACTAGTTCATCAGGAAAAGTAATAATAACGTTGTGTAAAGAAAAAGTATAAAGATAGTAGTGAATAATAAAGAGCAAATGCATTTGATTAAAATTTGAAAAAAATTTCAAACAAAGCACGGCTCGATGAATCGAGCATTTATTTTGAAACAAGTAAAGATTAAAACGAAACTACAAGAAATTTAAAATGCCTAGAACGACTATAGAAGTAAATTCTGCCAAGCTACCTAGGGACTTGGCGGGCTCGGGATGGTGTGGCGGTCCAGTTTCTGAGAACAACTCCCTTCGCCACAGTCTGAATAGTAAGGCCTTCTTCCTCCTCCTCCTCAATTATGGCACCGCAGTCCATGTCCTCATCTTCCAAGAACAAATTCTTCAACCCAGCTAGTGCTTCTTTTTCTGCAGTCCCCCATATTGTGTCAGCCTGGTGGAAAGCTTGTTCCAAATGTGGCACTGGCTACTCAGAGGGTAATATGGTCCATACCATGGAGGCGACAAATTCCTGTACTCTTGCCATATGTACTGGTATCTGAGCCCAAAAGTGGTACCATGATGTTTTAGATGTATTGGTTTGGTGATACCTTAGAGATTCTTTCCCAACCCTTTGTCGGGTTCATATCCGGACCATGCTAGTATGCTTTCTATTTTGTTTCTCCACCACCTATCCTTCTCGATGGCATTGGCCCGTTCAATGTGATGATAGGTTTCCCCTCCTATCCTTCTTCTATGTCCAATAGCCGGGATGGTTTGACTAGTGTAGATGGGGCTACTCCCATCCCCGTGGATGATCACCTCCTGACGGTTCCATTTGAATTTCACGGCTTGATATAGTGTGGAAGTCGTGGCTCCAGCAGCATGGATCCATGATCGGCCCAATAGAAGATTATATGAGGCCGGTATGTCAAGCACTTGAAATTCAACGCCGAACCAAGTCGGCCCCATCTACAAGCAAAGGTTGGTTTCCCCCATTTTGGCACTCTGGGACCTATCGAAAGCTTTCACATTCATGCTTCCTACTCGTATCTCAGTGAAACCTTTGTCCAACCTCTTCAGAGTGTCCAATGGACAAATATTTAGGCTCGAGCCTCCATCAACCAGGACCCTGGCAATGAACTTGTCTTTGAATTGCACAGTGATATGCAATGCTTGATTATGATTCAAGCCCTCAGGTGGTAGCTCATCTTCGTGGAATATAATCTTATGGCTTTCCAACACTTGCCTAACCATGTTGTCCATTTCTCTACTAGTGATGTTATTGGGTACATAAGCCTTGCTTAGTACTTTCATCAGAGCGTTCTTGTGTGCCTCTGAATTCTACAATAGTGACAGGATAGATATTTGAGCAGGGACTTTGTTCAGATGGTCAATAATAGAATACTCCTTTGCGTTTACTTTCCTCCACAGGTCAGCTGGACTAATCTCAATGATAAGCTTTCTAGTAGTGGCCTCCTTACTTGAACCTCCTAGGTGTTCAGGCATTCCTTGTGCGGCATCAGATTCCTCTATCTTGGCTTTCCCTTTCCGCCAAGCCTTGGCAATATAATCCTAGGGTATTTCTTTTGAATTGAATGGTAGTATAGTTGATACTGTCACAGTAAAAGGTGTGACCACTTCTACTTCGAATAGATCGGAGGTGGTTGCGGGCGAAGCCACTTCCACCTCGAATGGAACTGATGTAGTTACCTCAACATCGATTGGTGCTTGAGTCTGAACCACAATAGGAGTAAGTGTGACTACAACCTTAAAGTCATCACCTTCTCGAATGAGCCCGATTGACCCCTCAGGGTCCCATTCTTCAATTTTTTCTATCATATGTACACCATCACATCTGTGATTAGGGAGGGGATTATTGCAGACATTGGGTGCGGCTTCCTTTGCTTGTATAACCTTGTTGTCAATTAGCGCCTGGATCTTATCTTTCAATGTTTGGCATTCAGCAGTGGTGTGCTCTTTCATACTTGAATGGTACGCACAAGCTTTGTTCGGATTGACCCATTGGGATGGATTTTCTAATGCCACAGCGGGAACAGGAGTGATGTAACCTGCGGCTTTCAGCCTTTCATATAGTTGGCCGATGGGCTCAACAATGGTTGTGTACTGTCTGGGTGGCTTGCGGTCAAAGTTGGGTCTTGGTCTTGGATAATTTTGGCGAGCTGGTGGTGATTGGAAGTGGGATGGTTGGGAGTTATAGGTGTGATAGACAATGGCTGGTTGGGAATATCTAAGAGATGAAAGTTGATATGTAGGCGGTGATGTTTGGTATATGGGTAGAGGTGTTTGATATGTGGGTAGAGGTATTTGATAGGAAAGTGGAGATTTTGGGCCCTGGGCCACCATTACTGCCCCAACATCTCTCTTCTTCGATATGCCACCTGATTGTTCTGCCTTATTCGTGGCTTGCAGTGCCTCAAAGTTCGTTACCATCCCGCTCTTGATTCCTTATTCAATTCTTTCTTCGAGTTTGATGATGTCAGAGAACTTGTGATTTTCGATAACCATCAACCTCTCATAATATTGTGGATCATGTGCCTTGACAAAGAATTTATTCATCTATTCTTTGTCCAAAGTGGGTTTAACCTTGGCTGCTTCCGATAGCGTACTCACGGAAAGTCTCAATTGGTTTTTTCTTAAGATTCTGAATGTAGAAGACATCGGGTGCATTCTTGGTGTTAAACCTGAACTGGTCCATGAAATTTGATGTCATGCTTACCCAATTGGACCATTTCTTTGGATTCTGACTGATATACCAAGACAAAGCGTCCCTAGTAAGGCTCCTTATAAAGAGCTTCATCCGGATCATTTCATCTTTCCTGACCCCGACGAGCTTGTCACCAATAGGTCCTTAGATAAGCCTTGGGATCACTTGTACCATTGAACATTTCGAACTTGGGATGTTTGTACCCCTCTGGTAGTTCGACATCTGGCTGTATGCACATATCTTCATAGTTTAATCCTTCTATTCCTTTGTCGCCTTCAGCACCTTGAACACGACTGATTAACTTCTTGAGTTCTTTAGCCATGTTTTTAATGAGCAAGTCCTTCTTAGAGGGTTCCGATGCACAGGAGATTGGTTGGGTGGAATGAGGTATAGTTTCCATGAATATAGGGTTGCTTTGATAGGTGCCAAGAACTTGGGTATAGTGACGGTCATTGGTGGAGTTTTGGGGATTGGGAATGAGTTGTGGTGTGTTTTGGGGAGTGTGGTAAGTGGTGGTTGGTGGGAACTGAGTTGGTTGATGATGATGTTGCGGTGGAGTTGGTATTGGCAATGGATTGATATTTTTGGGTGGAGTTGCATATTGATTTGGTGCGGTAGGATTTTATGGCTACTGGTTTTGTGTGTTCTGATAAGGTGTCGGGTTCTTTGTATTTTGTTGATGGATATCGGGGACAATGAGGGTGAGTAATAAATTTGCTAAGTTGCGAACCTACTCAAGTTCTCCTTGCAATTCCAATATCTTTTGTTTCAGTCTCAAAACCAGATCATTTGGGGCCAGAGTACTATGGCCATCTGAAGTCTCTGCATTCTCAATATTCTCCTTTCGGATTCCACTTAAGTCGTCCATCTTTTATTTTCCTCTGCCTTTTGTGTTGCTTGGAGGAGGAGGATGTGGAGGGCCTTTAGATCTGGTATGATATGTTGATGAGGCCAGTATGAGTGAACCAACCTAAGGGGGATATGAATAATAATATAAATAAGCAAAAACAAAAAGGTAACAAGTCAGTGAGGATTCTGAAACGTTTGCACTATTTAAACACATATTGCAGAAATGTAACTTTGTGTCCTATTTTGGGAACCTCGTTGTGACCGAGGTAGGCCTAGTGACAAATAAACTTGGAGAACTTTTAATTCCAACAAATGCTTTATTTCATAATATAAAAATAGACGAATCCCAAAATGACACTAAGATAGTAATAAAATAAGTCAATATCTGGCACTCAACCTTACTACATTTTAGGAAAAGCAAGTAAATCTAGTCTATTTGGTCCCAGAAGGACATTCCCCAGATTCGATCTTCTGGACTCCATCATATAGATCCCCCAGCTCGCGGAATCCTAGCAGCAAGTAGGCTCTAGCCAGATGTCCTCCTTCAGCTCCTTCCGCGTTCAGGCAATTTTCAATTCTCTTTATAACTTTGCTTTCCAGCTCCACTATTCCTTGCTCCAAGTATTCCAATTTTCTGTTTGAAGTGATTGCCATCTCTTTCCACTCCTCGATCAACCTCACATTCCTCTCATGTATTTCCCCGGTGCTCATTCTCAGAGTCGTGGACCCTCTTGTGCAGCCTGTTATATTTGACTTGAGCTTCAGCTTCCTCATTTATGATTTTGGTCCCTCAACCGGTCCCTGGTATCACCATTCCTTTCAGATTGTCTTCCAACCATGTCGAATAGAGAGGCTCGCACCCTGGATGATACCTGTCTAGCTCAACGGTGCTTTTCTCCATAATGATTTTGCAGTGTCGCATGTGCTGAGCTTGGCACTTGTAAGGGACATCATCATCTTGAAAGTCTGCCCTGAAATGACTCATCTTGACAACCCTTGGTACAACCTGTTTTCTGCCTGCCTGCTTCATAACTCGCATAGGGATATATGGGTATACCCCTCTCAGCCCAATCAGCACCAAGTGCGGAGCATCCCTGGATCTGATAATAAACTCGTCTGTTGGGAACCATTCAAACAGCCACTGCACCTGCTCCTCGGTCAGATTGTCGAAAAATTCTACCCATTCTTTGGAACTTTCCGGTTGAGCAAATATCTGGAATGTAAGTCATCTACTTAGGGTGATGGAAGGCAATATGGTCGTTCCAAGCCCTTTGCGAAAATTCTTGACGATAACGACCCTTTTGGATATGCTCGAGGAACTATAACTACAACAACAAATTACAACCCTCGAAATGCTTGACCTCTCTTTGACAGCGCTCCAGAGCACTATAGATGTCAGCTATGATCATGGGGACTATGGTATATGTCTATCCATTAATCCCTTCCATCAGAGTCTTGGCGACCATGGCTAACCTGGTGTGGATTCTTCCCTTTTTCATTGGGAACACTATCAGGCCTAGAAATCACACAATGAATACAAATACTCTACGGTGGATGTGACCCAGAGAAGTAAGAGAGATCTCATCATGGTAAGTGCGGAAAGACATGATATGGCCATACCTTTCGTACAGGTATTCGAAAGGTATGTAGGATTCCTTCAAGCACATTAGGTCAACATTCTTCTTCATCCCCATCATCTTCAAAAATCCCCTCCCCGTACGGTTTTCTAGTACCAATAGCTCGAGACTGTCCCAAGTAAATCCCACAAGCCCTCCAATTTCCTCTAGAAGCGGTGTCATTTCTATGTCACTAAAACTAAACACAACTCTTTCACTATCCTATAATAAAGTGTCAGCTTCGATCAATTTGTTGTTTGGCTCAATATCTAGCAAGGAAGGCAGGTTACCCAGGTACTTTCTCACATGTTTCTTGTCGCTTGAGGAAAGGTCCTCCCACCAATCTAGCAGCAATGGTGGGATATTGCTAATCATACCGAATCTGGGGACCTCGTGCCTTATTTTCTATAAAACAAAAGGGTTAGACCTTATCCCCACCTGACTCGACTATTATACATTTATGATCAATATGTCGGCATTTAGTTCTCCAAATTAATGCACAAAACATGGTTGTGTCCGTTGGGATTATGGAAAACCTGATGGACTTTTGGATAAGTCTTATCTTAAAGGATCATTATGTGGACAACATAACTAATCCGACTAGGCTTGACCATGATGCATGCACAATTTAACCAGAGTAAGATTTCTATGAGGTTTTAGATGGGTACCCTCAAACAGACAACTCGAGGGGTAAGGCACAGAACCGTTGACTGCACCGCTGATCGACTGGTTTTACCGCAAATAAGTCTTTCCGAATTTAAGGGTAGTAAATAGGAAGAGCGCAACCACTCATTAAAGCGTTGCTATAGGATTTGATACGCACAAGTGAAATATGATGCAGAGCATGATTTATGTAGTAATTAATGACACATAGTCAAGTATTTTCACGTATGAAAAATAAATACAGGATTTAAATAACTGAAAGACAGTTACAGGAAAAAGAAACAAAGAGACAAGTCAGTTTTAGAGATAAAGAACCATATGCTTAACAAATGGATAGTTAAATTCAAATAAGGGAGAAGGGTATGAGATAAATCATGCTTGGGACTAATTTGTAAAAGCTAAGTTTGTTATGGTAAGAACCTAAAGATATCTCCAGAAGAGTCTCCATGTTGTTGCACCCCCTTTATCCCCTACGCAGAGAGAGAAGTCCGGGTTTCGACATTCATGGGGTGTGATAACTCTTTTCCCTTTAGGAATTGGGTATTTGAAGAGTCTCCACCTAACGCATTATGATGCTTTAGGGAACTTAGAGTTATTAACTCTTAGATTGGTTTGCATTACCAGAGATTAGGGTAAGGGCTCGAAATGACCTCGGGAGGAAGGTGTTAGGCATGCCTCTTGGTCCACAACTGTGGTTCCCGACCGAACTTATATTTACGAATCAGTCCATTAACGAATAAAGACTTGAAACAAATAATTAAAAATAAAGCACGTTGGATAACTCAAATAATAAGATAAAGATTTTGAACAAGTTGTATAAAATAAAATTTTAAACAAAAAGGAATCTTGGGAAAAGGGAAAGTCCTATGTTGGTTAGCCTATAGGATCACCCAACACAATATCCGGTAAACACTCCTCAATGAGGGGCTACACGTGACATTAGCGTGTAGTCATCATATCCCATATCTACCCTTCCCTTCCCCTTAGTGGTCATTTAAAGCTAATGTTGGTCAGCGATATCTATTGCGTTCTGTTACCCGTCCCTTCTTAGTGGTTCTGGAGGGATTTAGGACCTCTACCTATAGGTGGTTCTAGACAGGCCCTATTGTTTTAAAGGTGAAAATACTAAGGCGATAGGCAATAACAGTTAGGACTTTAGCATATAAGACAAAGAGGAGCAATTAAAGGCTCAAGTTTACCTTCTCAAACAACTCACATAAACAACACGACTCAAACACAAATAAGGGCCTCTTATTAAACAATATCCTAAGGTATGATGTCTAAGTTAATATACAGAAGACAGGCAATTTATTTTATAAACCCAAAAGTAATGACCTTATCAGTTGCCTACTGATTTTAAAAGCCTGTTAAACCAGAACAAAATTAAGTCACAGAAACAGTTTCAGAGTTGCGAGATTTGAAAATGCCCTATAGGGTTGCCTATATGCAGAATACTGATGACTACGTTTTATATAGTGAAACAAGGCAGATTTTAAAACAGACTCTTGAATCCCTATAGGCATGCTGTTTAATTATAGATTACGGCAATTTTTAAAAGAACTCGTTTCAGGGAAATATAAACCACTTAATTAAACCAGTTTAGAATTGAGCTAATCGTTAACCGGATTGATTTATTTAAAACCAAACTAGTTTAGATCTATAAGCAAATTTTCTGGTATGGTTCCCTATAGGCATGATATCTAGTTGTTTAATACTGATTCCTGAAACTTTGCAGGCATGATGACAAACGAAAAACACATGTGAACATTTGTTATAATAGATTTTGGATTGATTATATCCTATAGGCATGGCATTTACTTGTGAAGCTTATTTTAAGACTTATAAACATGATTTCTATTATGGAATCACTTAAAACCTATAGGCATGATTTCTAACATTGTGAGACAATCATGACAAGATGTAAAAGTCCTATAGGCATATTTCTACTTGGTAAGGCAACCATATTAAAATGGAAAGTCCTATAGGCATGGTTTCTACCCGTATTACCCCACAAATATGTAGCTACCCACCCTTTTCACTAATTACTCAAATATTCTCTTACAAGTTATTACAGACCATATGAATGAATTAAATAAATAGATAAGAAAATAAGAAGTTATTCTATAGGGAGCCTACAGATAGGCCCAGTTTTCCAAAGCCTCCAATAGCCTCAAATGCCCAAATTCCATAGACAATGTCATAGTCTAGGTGCATCAAAGTTCCCTAAGGATCTCAAGGATCCCGGGCAGTTCTTACACCTAGACTTAGTAACCAAAATTGAATAAGTGCAATGTGGAAAGGCCAACCTCAGTATCTTAGAGTTCCGAGGGTTCTCAAGAGGATCCCAAGATAGTACACACACTGGAGGGGGCTGAATTTATTGACTTAGGAGTAGAGTGAAAGTACTTGACACAAGTTGAAAAGTTTTAGTGAAAATAGTATAAAAGGAGGTTTGTCTGAAATAATTTATGGAGTAAAAGAGGGAGCCATGCAGTAAAACAATTTTGAAAAGAGAGAGTTGCATGATTAGACAATAATAAATCAAACATGGAGTCCAAAACCACATCAGCAATACTCACAGGACCAAAACAGAAGGAACAAACCTACACACAGGGGTGATGGGGATTGGGGATTCATAGATCACATGATTGTAAATACATAACAGGCAAAGGTCTTAGGAATTGGTATAGACATGCTTAGACACAACTGATCAGACATAGTCACAGAACCAACAATGCTTAAGAGGGTTTAGTATAGGATCCACATGATTTCAGGTCAATCCCAGAACCATACAAGTTTAGGAATGCAGACTACTTCACAAGGAGACTCATACCAGAAACCATATAGAGCAAAATCACATGGATACAAACTACATAGAGGGGATAACATATTTATACTGATCCTAAGGAAGGGGAGTACATGACATGCTAATCATGCAATCATATTAACTGTAAGTTTCACAGCATAACCATAAATTAAAGCAAACTAGAAACATGATGAACTGAAACAATAAGAGAACCATATTGTTTTTGGAACTTGAATTAAAATTAAACATACTAGTAAAGAAGACCGTAAACAAAAGTGAAGGAGCAGGAGAGCACTGTAGTTAGCCTTGGCTTGCAACTGGCTAACTTAGAATAATAGCAAGTAGCACAAAAGAGAGAGCAGAAATTTTAAGTGTGAGAGAGAAAGCTTTTGAACCAAAGTATTCCTCTGTTTGTGTTAATGAGAGTGTGCGTATATATAGTAGTTCGAAAATTAGGTAAAATAAGGCAAGAATCATAGTAGCATAATAATTATGGAACTCAGAACCAATTAGATCAAAATCAGGACAAGTACTCCCTTAAGTTAAGTGAATCAATTCAAACGGTAAGAACAAGTAGCATATAAGGAAAGAAACCAGTGTATGACTAATAAGGAAAGAATCAAATTCAGTAAGTATAGGGTAAACAATTAGGGCTAAGCTCAGAAAATTCTAATTAAGGAAATAGTCAGTAGGAATAAAGTACCACAACAGACAAGGTAGGTGAGTCAGTTAATTTGAATAGAAGCGGTAGAAATTGAGGGTTTAAAGGAAGGTCTTTAAATCAAACCATAAAATATGAAATCCAGAATCAATCAAAGAGGAAGTCATGATTCAGTATTCATCATATAAATAGAGTAAGATAAGAATAACCAGACATAGCAAACATGCAGGTTAAACAATATCTATAGAAAGAGGCAAGTCTGAATAATCAAGATGAACATAAGCATATAGAGGTGATATAAGTTAGGCTAAAAACTCAGTAAGAACATATTCGTAGCAAGATAATCACAGAAACTCAAACAAGAAACGAGCAGTCATGCTAATGCACAGAACCAAACGAAGAAGTCTAGAAAATTAGAGCTTTCAACATAGGCGAGTTGAAAAGGTAGTAAAATCATAGAATCAGTCGAAATATGCAAGAGATAGAAGTTTAAACATAAATAATCGGTTTAAACAATGTTTTAGAAGATGTTCCGAAAACCCTAATTCTAGAAGAAGGTGAAAACACTTTGAAACCGATGATTCATGTAAAGAGCTCCAAGGATAGTGTAAAACATAAAAGAAATAGACTCAAATCATTTTAAAATTGTACAAATCTAGGAGATATAGGCAGAAATTAGGGTTTCAGAAAAAACCCAAGTAGAGATGAAAGAACCGGTCTAGAATCCCAAGGATCATAACAAATACAGTGTGATTTTGCTTGAAATCACACCGGAGTATCCAAGAACAGCCAAATGACAAACCTTAAATGCAAGTCGGCGTGGCCCAGGGCCCTTGAAGACCTTGGAGAAGGTAAGCATAGCAATAGAGGAGCCATTGAAGGCTTAGGAGTTGAAGGGAGATCACCAGAGAAGAAGGTCGGTGGCTGAAGGAGCTAGGGTTAGGTTGAGTGGTTGAGAGAGGAGAGGAGATGAGAGAATACAGAGGCAGCGGTCTCTGAATAATGAGCTAGGGTTAGGGGTCGTTTGGGATAAAAAAGGAAGGGATTAATACGGGCCGTTGATCTCTCAAATCAACGCCCATGATTCAATTGATTCTGGGTCTGGTAGGTGGATTTAGGGTTTGGGTCGGGTAGTTTATTATGAAACTGGGCTGGGGTTGGGTTAAAATTGGGCTACAATTGAAATGCAAATCTGGCTATATTTTAAATAGCCAATTTTCCCTATATAATTTATAATAAATGATAAATAATTTCTAAAAAATAATTTCATGTACAAAAATAATTTAATATAGATATTTAAAATTTTAAAAATATAGGAGATCAATTTTGCGTTGTAATTATACATTAATGGGGCTAATACTATAATTATATGCAATTTAGCTTTAAAAATACAAAATGCAATTATAAAAATGCATAAAAAATATTTTAACCATATTTTGGAATAAATATAGAAATTAAATAACTAAATCACCACAAAAATAATTTGAGGGATAATTATTGGGGATTTTATGAATAAAAGGATAGAAATAAATCAATTTAAATCTTTAAAATTATGGAAACAATTATAAAAATATTGTGCATGCTTATATATGCATATGTATGCTATTTTGAAGGTATTTATGCATATAAAAATATAGAAAAAAATTGGGTATCAACAGTGACTACATTCATTTACTTTTACTTGTTCATTTTAGCAGATCAAGAGAAGAAAAAATATTTTTTTTTCATGTTTTACCCCAATCACTAATACTTATTCCTCAAATTATATCCTAAGACTTTTTGAAATGATATCATTATTATAGGTAAATTTGTAAAATATATACTTCATCTATATTTTCTTAAAGGGAGTGCTAAGTAATAAGTGAATAACAAAAAATGAACAGAGAAAGTATTTCTTTTTTTGATTTTTCACCTGATATTTGGTATTTGCATTGGATCCGACTAATTTTGGATTAGCGCCGGAAAGTCCAATGCAACAAAACTCTAGTTACGATCTTAAGCTATTGGAAAGGAAACTGTTACTTTATTTACTTTATAAAGTTTTAAGAAAAATGTTCATCAAAAATTAAAGTTCTTTTGAACGAATTTATGCTGAAATTAAGTAGTTTAAGTGTTTAACCCTCTTGATCCCAAGCCACCCACATAAAATGACGGAGGGAGTATATCTTTAATTCCTTAAAGCTGAGGCTGAGGTGGTAGCGTTAGGTTTCATTTTACTTGAATGTAACTTTAATTTGTCTTGACGCTTATGTTGATTCAAAGTTTTATTTGTCATCTATCAATGTGATATGTGTTTAACCCAAAAATATATTTCTCTGTCAAAGTCAATATCAAGATGAAATCGGATAACTGATAATTAAGATTTACTTTACTTTCGAAATAATTTAAAGAATAAAACAGATAATAGAACTAACTGACAAGGAAAGAAAAATAGATTGATAATCACTCTTAGAATTGAAGTTAGAATCTTATTAATAAAGTAAAGAATGATTGCATATATTTCAATAAAAATTGAATGTCATTACAAATGAGGACTAAGTCCTTATATATGAGTACACAATTATAACGAATTTCCATACTTATTTCAGGCTTGTTAATGACATTAATTGTCTTGATTACCGGTTATCATATATGTTTACCGTGAAAATAGTAATGACAATTAAATTTGATTTAGTGGTTCTAAAAATATGTGATCTATTTTTATGCTAATTGTTAGGCAGTTGATGCTATGTGAAATATTTAGAAACGAGATAAGAGCTTAAAAACGAGATGTTAATCAAACCGAATCGCTGTCAATCGGGGCCTAGAGCTTGCCTATTTGAGGGCCTCGGGGTCAAGTCTGAAGCTCGATTGGGAGCTATCGAAGATGGTCGATGGAGACTAACATTTATAAATAAATCAATGACGGCTCTTTATGGCCAATAATAAGCAATAAATGATGAACTTTAAGTAGAATGCAATAAATATGAGCAATAAATTAAGTAATGAGATCAAGAGAATATGTTAGAGAGCAGAGAGAATGTTCTTGTATTTTTTATATGGAGCAACAGATATTTACAAAATGACAAGGATCCCCTTTATATAAGAGACGGAATCCCAACATAGTACAAGTGTATTTATTACAAAGATATGTAGATGGGACAGCTAGTTAATGCCACGATACGGGCTCAGACTAGTGTGACAGACTTTGTCGGCTCTAACTTCACGCCTTGGGAACTCCCCACTTTCTTTCCGTAACCGTCGGTCTCATACTATCCCGAGGTCGAGTGTCGATGGCCCTCGAAAGATGAAACTCGATCGTGATTTCGAGCCTTCGAGACGTTATAACGATGAAAAATTGGACCCTTCGATTTTACCGTATACAGATAGTCCGGCGTTTCTTAGAGTACAACGATAAGAAACGACCTTGATAACCATCTTTCCGAATTTCCCGTGATAATGTTATACTGATGATGTCATACTCATGACATAGGCTTTTGTGGCAACCGAGGCATCCCACTGACTTGTCTTTTCAGCGCCTTTCAATGTACTGGCGATCCTCGTCCTTCTAAGCGATAATATCGCCGCCAATTCAGTTCCAAAAATGCATTAATTGCGCCTATCAATACGTCTTTCAAGGACATTGATGGGGCCGTCGGTTGTGTTTTTCAAAAGAGTATTGATTGTGCCCGCCGGTTACTCTGCCCTTTCTCTATAAATGGGGGTTTTCTGGAACTAATTCTTTATTCAAGTGTTGTTCAATCAGCCTCTCTCCCATTTCTTCTCTCCATTCTCATCCACTGTCATTTCCCGTGTCTGAGGCCCGTGGCCTTAAAGTTTCCTGGTGGCGTTCTCATTAGTTATGCCATGGCTTTTTTCTGGGGCTCTTCCTTACCGAGCGAGATTACACCAACTTGTTGTTGTTGTTATTGTTGTCGTCGTTGTCTTCAGACGAGGAGATAGGGAGGCCGATCTCTTCCATCTTGGGAAGGTATTTGGACTCTACCCAGCTTCTCACGAGGGTATTTGGACTATATACCGCTGCAAACCTTCCTACCCCGGCCTGGTGTGGCCCTTCACACATTTTGATTTCCGTGTGGCGAAGTGGTACCTCAGGCCGGTAGCTTTCACGGCACAATGTCCCAATAAGTGGAATAAAAGTAGCCGTGCAAGTGAGGTTGACGCCCGCCAAGTCTTCTACCGGGCCGTGATCTTCCTGGCCTGGTGAAAGCCTTTGATTTTGGCAGCCTATGACATTTTTTCATCCTTTTCTGCCTCTTCACTTTCCTCTTATTCATCCTCTCCCTTTCCTAATTTTCATCCTCTCCCTTGGAGATACTATTTTAGAGGACCGAGATGTGAACCCCGAGGAGGTGGATGTCGAAGATACTACCGCCGAGGATGTATACCTGAGGGGATGGTGCTCAAAGATACTGCCGCCGAGGATGAACCCTCGAGAATATATTAGGCTCTTGGCTTTTACTACAAGTATACTTTTGCTTCTTTGTTTATATTTAAGGACCCCTCGTGGGATTTGTAATCATATGTAAGGACCCATCGCGGGTTTTTGTAATCAAGTGAATATAAAAATGTTTCTTTAATTTTCTTCTGATGTATGCTATTTTCCCTTTATCTATGCTTGTGAAGAACCTAAGTGTATGACTCCATCGATTGGTGCAAATATCGAGTTCGGGCGTGAGTATTTTTTTCTGACCTTTGATTGATTAACACGGCTCCCCATGGAACCCTTTGCCGTTCCTTGGACCAAGCCGGGTTGGACTGATAAACTTGGGTCGTTGGGGCCCTAACTTCGAGTTGAATGAGAGTAGGGCTTCGAACCCTCAGACCGAGACTTTGCTTTTAGACCCTGCAAAAATTTTTGAGGGGGGGTTTCCTCGGAAGATCGAGAATTGAGATTGCTTTTAGGCTTTCGAGAATAGTCCCCGAGTAGGGGTTTGCTCAAAATCGGGCCATCTGGAAACTTGTTTTGAACTTAGTGAAGATAACCTTAAGGCATCATAGATAGACCCGAATGAGGGATTGCCCGGGTTTAGATCGTACCCCAAGGCCAAGCCCATATGAGTGGAGTTTTAAGTGCTTATTTTCTCCTTGAGAGGAGCCTTCAAACCGGGTACCATCTCGAATCTTGTAACGATATCGATGGCCCCTTGGAGATATCCTCAAGATCGGGTACCATCTCAAGACTGGTGATGATTCCAATGGATTTCTAGAGCCTAACTTCTTTTTGATGGAGATCCTCGAGATCAGGTACCATCTCAGGACTTGCGATGATGCCAAAGGATTCCTGGAGCCTAACTTCTTTTTTATGGAGGTCCTCGAGATCGGGTACCATCTCGGGACTTGGGATGATGCCAAAAGTTTCCTAGATCCTAACTTCTTTTTTATGGAGGTCCTCGAGATCGGGTACCATCTCAGGACTTGCGATGATGCCAAAGGTTTCCTGGAGCCTAACTTCTTTTTTATGGAGGTCCTCGATATCGGGTACCATCTCGGGATTTGCGATGATGCCAAAGGTTTCTTGGAGCCTAACTTCTTTTTGATGGAGGTCCTCGAGATCGGGTACCATCTCGGGACTTGTTTGGTGCGGGGGTCTACGGCCCCAAAACGTCACACAGCATTCGTCAAATGGATGACACCGCTGCAAAGTGACCGAGGCGATCCCGCCGGAACATCTTCCCAAAGTGATTTCGACCAGTATTTTAATCGGCCTCTGAGGCAGGCAGATCGTCGCCATTTTTTCCATACATAGGGTTGCTTCCGCCCTTTTGGAGATTCTACCATTCTGAGAAGTTACCCTTTTTCCTATGTTAGGCCTTTCATTATTCTAGTATTAACGCTCTAGCCTAAATTCCTGGTCCAGTTCTCTAATTTTACTACAGTCATGACTGCTACATCAGGATCCGTTTGGCAGGGAGGAAAGAGTTTCGCCTCTGGTTCTCACCTTATTAGCGGAGCGCCGCTGATGCCAGGCGGGCCTGACTCGGGGCATTTTACTTCGAGAGGGGACTTTTTTTCAGAAAAGTACCCCGATGCTTAGGATCAACGGGAGCATACCTTGAAGTTTACTTCTTCGATAGGAGAGGGACACCTTGAGTTGGTGAGGAAAAACTGCGGATGGGGGGGAAAAAGAGGTACTACAAGTACCTTCATGGGATGAGAGCATTACGAACCGTACCGAGTGGTTTTTGAATATGTACATGTATCCTTTCATGCTGGGCCCCTTGATAGGGTTGTGCTTGACTTCTGTCGAAAGTATCAGGTTACCTTAGTGTAGATTCACCTGTCATTTTGGCGGATAGTGTTGATGATGAGGTTTTTTGTGGGAAAGGCATGGCTTGATTTTATGCTTAGTCACCTTATCAGGCTATACCAGCCTTTTCATCATCGAGGTCTTCTAACCTTACGATGCCGGTTGACCACGCCTTTCTTTGTTGATAATGAAGAAGATGGGGGTCAGGATTGGATGAGTTGATTCGTCTAAGTACAGACTGTTGATATTATCCCCGTGGAGTTTATGCCATTCCCTGAGGAATGGAATTATACTCGTAAGTGGTACACTCGTGCCTTCATAGTATTTTAATTATGGCGAAGGAGTGTTCCATAAATGTACCTTCTTTCCCTCTTCTGCAGCAATTTTATGGATGTCGTGCGAGGTCCTTAATTTGCTAAATTGGGCTCGGGAGTTAGCGACCCACTCGACCTGCGATGAGCGTAAGTGGCAAGCTTTGTCTAGGGGCTGATGGGAAGCAAAACTTCAAGGTATGCATTTTGCGATCAGTTCCTTTCCCTTCTTTTAGTTGGGAAAACATTTTCTCTTTCTGCGCCCTAACCCTGTTATTGTAGGCATCGGGGAAACTTCAGAGGCAAGGTCGTGCCCTCTTGGAGATAGAGAAGTATTGCTAGATTTTGGGCTAAAGAATGATAACAATAAGCAAGAGATACCTTTGCAGGGCGACGGTGCTCAAAGCAACGTGAACCTGAATCGACGGCCCGGAGTGGAAGTATTGACTGAGCATGTCACGCCCGTGATTCCTAGTTTTGGAAAGGCGGTTTCTCCTCCGCTGCCATCTTCTCTTTAAGTTGAAGGTACTTCGAGGTACACTCAAAATCCGGGGTAGTATGCACGGAACGACCATGCCTCAACTGGGGTCGACTCTTTGGGAGCTGAGAGAGCTAGGTTAGCAGATGTGCGCTCGAGCTTCGAGGAAGCACAACGGCTTCACTTTGTGGTGAGTTTTGGCATAGGCCTTTCAAGTTTCGCGCCTTCCCTTCCTTACTGAGTTTTCTTTTGCAGGCCTTCGACAATCTTAAGTCTAAGTTGCTCCGCTATGAGGCCAGGCTGCGAAAAGCTCTAGATGAGGAGAAATCCCTTAGACTCTTTTGCGATGAAAGGGAAGTCGAGTTGGCACGCTTACAGTATAAAGCGAGTCGGAGCTTGAATTATGAGAGTTATTTGAAGGAGCAGGTAGTTTTTGTTCCGAGCTAGTGTGTGTTTTTTTTCTAGCTCCTGAGGCTAATATTTCGCTTATCTCAGTTGCAGAAAAAGATGGAGGACTTGGAGCACCTTCGGGATGAGGTTGGCTGAGCTAAGCGCGAGTATGATGAGTTAAAAGCTCAGGTGGATGCTCAGGCCTCGATGGAGAAGGGTGCTCTAGCTAAAGCTTCCGTCCTTGAGGTTCAACTTTGCTTAGCTTGTGATAATAGCTTGGTTCGAATAGATATGATTACGAAGTTCGAGTCTGAGCTCTTGAAGATAAAGGCCGAGGTTATGGATGCCCGGGATGAAGTTGTAATAAGCCGAACTAAAGCTGACCAGAAAGTGGCAGTCTATTTGAAGGATGTTGTTGATGCTCAAGCTGAGCTGAGGAAGACCCTTGACCGCGAAGATAGGAGCAAAGAATATGCTCGGTGTAAGTCTCAGAGGAAAACCCTCGAGGAGATCCGTGCTAGGGGATTTGATCTCTTAGAAGAGTTGACGCGGGTGAGGGCCGACAAGCGTGGTGCTCGATTACTTCTGTCCGATGCTAAAGATAGCAAAGATGAGGCCGACAGGACATAGCCCCCAGGGGGGATGTAGATTTTACTTTCTGGTTCTGTATATAGCATTTTCAAAGCACATTTGCAAATAGATCTTATATTTCTCGGCATGTATGTATAAAGAGGAAAACTCGCGGTCTTGTTTCTCCTGCATTTCTTTTTCCCTTGATTTTACCTAGATAAACTGGTCTTTGGGTTGAGAGGAATCCTTAGATTCGTAGTATGGCCCTGGGACTCATCAGGCTGGCCCATAGGCTCTTACGCGCTTGGTCGATGGGACTCATCAGGCTGGCCCGTAGGCTCTTACGCTTTTGCTCTTAGGCATATTTAGTTAACTGTTTTGGGTTCAGTCTCTGAATTGGGTTTCAACTCAAGCTCATTCGACCCTCAAGTTTTTGAATTTGTGTAGGCTGGCGACAGTGGCTCTTACGCCTTGGGTCGATGAGACCTTTTATGCGGGCTAGCGGCAATGGCTCTTATGCTTTGGGTCGATGCGAACTTTTATGTGGGCTAGCGACAATGGCTCTTATGCCTTGGGTCTATGCCAGTCCATGAGTATTCAGGATGTTTTTGGCTCCGGAGCCACTTTGTGATCTTGATGTTGCCTCATTGAGTGCTTACGAGTTAGGTGCTCTGACCCGGGGGTCACATTGTTTTAAATTGTTGACACCAATCCCCGAGTATTCCGGACATTTTTTGGCTCTGGGCCATTTTTGAAAAAATATCGAGCTACCTTGAAATGCACAATGTTTTTGGGAAGTATTCTTTGATTACTTGGTACAAGTATACATGTTTTTGATGTTACGGGCTCGATTGCGGACACAGTTCGTCCGACCATTTGGCTCGGTACATTATTTTCCTATCGAGACCCCTTTTGGCGTATCTTGGCTACTCCGAGTAGGTGACCTTCGAGGTTGATTGCAAAAGGAGCCTTGAATAATTGTTGAGTCTTCCTTTAGGTAGCATGTAGATGTTGCCTCGTTAAAACCCTTGCTGGTAAAACCCTTTTTGGGTAAAAACTCGGTCTAAGGAAAAGAGTGCAACAGATGCTTTAAAACCTTAAGGTCTTCGAGCTGGGGAGTGCTTTGGCCGTTTCGATCAGATACCTGCACTCAGATCAGCGTAGAATGTAATTGAAAGAGAAAGGAGACGGTCATACCTTAGTGTGGAATGTGCCAACGATGTTTGGAGCCCTGATATGTTTCTGTTGCTTGTGATGAGGACGTAGTACAACCCATTGTTTTTTCATTCGAGAATAGCCGAGAGTGTAGCTTGTTATCGCTATTTTACTGTTTGTGTATCCTTCAGCTCTTTCGGAGGTGGAGGTACTAGTATCGGGGCCACGTCGTGCACTGCGAATATTTGTCTCTCCGCATGTTGTTCCTTGTAGACGATCTTATTCCCATCTTTTTTGGGGAATTTCATAATTTGATGGAGGGTTGATGGTACTGCTCTCATACAGTGTATCTAGGGCCTTCCGAGCAAGGCGTTGTACCTCATGTCTCCCTCGATGACATGGAATTTGGCATTTCGGGTTGTGCTGGCCACGTTGACTGGGAGGGTGATTTCCCCTTTTGTTGTTTCACTTGCCATGTTGAATTTGTTGAGGACTCGAGAGGCAGGTACGATTAGGTCAAGCAGGTTGAGCTTCTCTACCACCCTCGACCTGATAATGTTGGTCTAGCTACCTGGATCCACAAGTACGCGTTTAATTTGAAATGTATTTACAAGAAAAAAGATTAATAGTGCATCGTTGTGAGGCTGAGACAAGGTCTTGATGTCCTCGTCGCTGAAAGTGAGGGCATCCTCGGGTATGTAATCCCGTGTTTGTTTTTCTATGGTAATGGATATTTTTGTTCTTCTCATCATGGGCTCCTGTGGGGCATCGATGCCTCCCAAGATAATGTGGATGACATGTTGCAGCTCATTCGTTTTGTTCTTGTTGGCCGCCTCTCTTTCTCGGAACTGATTTTTGGCTCGATCGCTGAGAAACTCTCGGAGGTGACCTTTACTAAGCAGTCTGGCTACTTCCTCTCAGAGCTGGTGGCAATCCTATGTCCTGTGGCCGTGCATGTTGTGAAATGCACACACTAAGTTATGATTTCTTTGCGAAGGATTTGATTGCATAGGCCTGGGCCATCTGGCGTCTCTGATTTTACGAATGGCGAACATGATGTCTGATACATCGACATTGAAGTTGTATTCTGACAAGCGAGGTGCCTCCGTTGGCCCCCTGTTTCTATCGAATTTGGATCTATAGACGAATCCCCAAGGGTTCTGGCATCGGTCCATCCTTTGGTCATTGCGGAGTATGTTACGCCTCGGGATGTTTCTCCTGTCGTCGGTGTATGGCTGGTACCTTTCCTTCTTTGGCTTTGGCTACTTCGCCAGAAGCCTGCTTGAGTATACCGAACCCGATGGGGCTCCTAGTTGGTTGTCCTCGACCCTAATTTTCAATTGATATCGGTTGTAAATATCCGACCAGGTCACGGTGGGATATTCGATCAGGTTCTGTTTCAGTTGTTTTGAAGCCACCGAGCTTCGCTCATTCAGACCTTGAGTGAAGGCCTGTACTGCCCAGTCATCGGAGACTAGTGGTAGTTCCATTCTTTCTATTTGAAAGCGAAATACGAACTCTCACAGCTTCTCGTTCTCCCTTTGCTTAATCTTAAAGACGTCAAACTTCCTTGTTGCTACTTTGATAGCACCGGTATGTGCCTTTATGAAAGAATCTGCCAGCATGGCAAATGCGTCTATGGAGTTAGGATCTAGGTTGTGATACCACATCATGGCCCCCTTCAAGAGTGTTTTCCCAAACTTCTTTTGTAAGACAAACTCGATCTCATCGTCTTTTAGGTCGTTGCCCTTCACTGCACAAGTGTAAGTAGTAACGTGCTCGTTGGGGTCTGAGGTTGCATTGTATTTCAGAAGGTCTGGCATTCTGAACTTCTTTGCAATGGGTTTTGGAGCTACTTCCTCTGGGAACGGCCTTTGTATGAACTTCTTTGAATCCACACCTTTCAGGATTGGGGGTGCGCCCGGAATTTGGTCGACCCTGGAGTTGTAGTTCTCGACCTTTTTATCATTGGCTTCTATCTTGTTCTCACTCGATTCGATCTGTTTTTGAGGCCCTCGAGCATATTTATGATGGCGGGGTCGGCTACCGACCCGTTGTTGCTTGATCTCTCCAGTACCTTCTCGGCTGGGGGAGCCGTCCCCGGCGCTACCATGCTGGGAGTTTTCTGGTGACTTTGCAACTGAGCAATCGCTAGCTGTTGTGCCTGCAACATTTCAAAAATAACGTGAAGACTAACCTCTCGTTCTTCCCTAACTGGGGTTTTCTGAGCTTCTTATTGGTCTTCTTGGTGCACGCTCCTTTTAGTGTGGGAGTTTACATTGACGTGTTGAGCATCGCGTGAGGCCGCGTCCACGAGAATCGGTTCTGGTGCGTTCTCAGGGTTTCATGGTGGTACATGAACACCTGGAACATCCACACCGTTTTATCCATGGTTCACAAGATTGTTGTTCACTGAGTCATATATTTTGACCTGAAATCGAAGATCTTGGGCAAGAAAAAGTGTGGAAGATAACTTGCGTTATGTAGTTAAACCAACAAGAAAATAATTACTATTATTTTTAGCCCCACGGTGGGTGCCAAACTGTTTACCGTGAAAATGGTAATGACACTTAAATTTGATTTAGTGGTTCTAAAAATACGTGATCTATTTTTATGCTAATTGTTAGGTAGTTCATGCTATGTGAAAGACTTAGAAACGAGATAAGAGCTTAAAATGATATGTTAATCAAATGGAATCGCTGTCAATCGGGGCCTAGAGCTTGCCTATTCGAGGTCCTCGGAGTCAAGTCTGAAGCTCGATTGGGAGCTCGAAGATGGTCGATGGAGACTAACAGTTATAAATAAATCAATGACGGCTCTTTATGGCCAATAATAAGCAATAAATGATGAACTTTAAGTAGAATGCAATAAATACGAGCAATAAATGAAGTAATGAGATGAAGAGAATATGTTAGAGAGCAGAGAGAATGTTCTTGTATTTTTTATATGGAGCAACATATATTTACAAAATAACAAGGATCCCCTTTATATAAGAGATGGAATCCCAACATAGTACAAGTACATTTATTACAAAGATATGGAGATGGGACAGCTAGTTAATGCCATGATACGGGCTCAGACTAGTCTAACAGACTTTGTCAGCTCTAACTTCACGCCTTGGGAACTCCCCACTTTCTTTCCATAACCGTCGGTCTCATACTATCCCGAGGTCAAGTGTCGATGGCCCTCGAGGGATGAAACTCGACCGTGATTTTGAGACTTCGAGACATTATAGTGATGGAAAATTAGACCCTCGGATTTTACCGTATACAATATATAATTATAATGGAAGTATTTATGGCTGATGATTTCCCATAACTATGATTAATGTCAATTTCCCTTCTTTATTTATGACAAGTTTGTGCATTTCTCTTTTTAATGGTCTTTATCCATTCCACTCCTATTTCTTCTTTAGAGCTGTCAAAACCGGTTTGTTTCTTAGAATAATCCAGGGGGTGTTCCTCTCTTGCTTTCTTGAATTCTTTAACTCGTCTAATTAGGAATGTCACATGTCACTTTGTTGATGGTCCACGTGTCATGCCTTTTTCCACCAATACAGATAGTCCCCCCACTTTCTGAATATTCTTCAACTGAATATTTGGGAAGTGGTCGGTTTTTATAGTGGGAATGTTTTGATGTCGATTTTTGAGTATCATAATGCCTTCTTCAGAACTGATGCGAAATACGTCGCGTCCATTTAATACTCAAGACACGTATCTTACCTTGATTCATTCTGTAGTATTCATCACTTTTTAGGGATTTTCCGCGATTGCATCAGTCACGAAGTGGTGGTTCCATTATAGCAGTTTATAATGATCAACTTTGATGACAGTCGCCTTTCCTTATAAATACCTCATCATTTCTTGATTTTTGAACATCTCTTTCTTTTTTTTTTTGCATTCATCTCCCTAACTTATCCTTGTACACCTTCAACTTTCTTTTATATTTTCTTTGTTTAACTATGTCTTCTTCTAAACCAGACCGTTGTAAAGTTGTGATTATTGATGAACTTGCTCCTTCTACTGTCCCTACTAGGAGTAGGAGAGGTGGTAGACTCCACAGTCTTGGTTCATTATCTACTTGCAGTTCTACTCCTCAAAGTGGTTCCAACAAACCATTATCTTCTAGGTCTAAAACCCCTTTAACCCCTAAATCTTCTTCTAAGAGTATAGATCAGAATGAACCCATGCGTGAGCCTACAGTTTCTGAGATTGTTCCTCAAGAATTTTCTTTCGTATCAGACTGTAAAGCCATGAATATTAAGTTTGTTCTATACCCTCCCTTAATCCTGCTTAGGAGTGGTAGAATAGTTAAAAGAAAATAGTTAACCACCCATATTATCCACTAGAAAGGGGTTGGATAATGAACTTTTTAAAGACAAATCAAATATGGATAAGAACCATATTATCCATTTAGAAAATGGATAACCAATGAGTAACCAATGGATAACCAATGGGTCTAACTTTTACATTTGTAAAGCCTCAAATTGGGGGTTCCTCAAGTTAGAGAGACTAAGAATTCTCCCAAAAGTGATCATATACAAGAAGTCATGGATAATATGGGTAACCCGTATTATCCGCCGGTTAACCCATTTTTATCCGTATTAAATATGGGTCGGGTCGGATAATTGATCCGTTTTTTCATTACCCGTTTTCAACCCGAACCATATCCGACCCGACCCGCCTGTTTGCCACTCCTAGTCACCTTTGAACATTATCCATGTTTGATCACTCTAGGACTTTTTTCTTTAGTTCGACATGAATGCCATTCAAAACCAGATTTCCCAATTTCAATTCCTGGTGCTAATCAAATAGTCACTTCTTACCATGCTAGCTTTTATTTTATTTATAGATATCCTTTTAATTTAGGGTTTAAACCTCCCATTGACCCAATAATTATTGAGTTCTGCCGCTACTTCAACGTTTGTCTAGGTCAAATTGGTCCCATTGTGTGGGGGCAGTTGCTTGTCTTTGATATTTGTCGGATTTGGTTTCCGCCCCTTTTGCCTTCCATCACTTACTTCACCTTTATTCTCCAAAATTGTTTCGTGAACGTGTCTTTTCTCTCATAGCTAGAAGTAAAGGGTTTTAGTCAGCCCTGAGGATGACCCTGACCGTGGCTGGTATGACCGATTTGTTGTTGCCCCCACTAGTGGATTAGTAGGTGATGAAAAATATGCCTTTTCCTGAAAAATGAAACTTTGCACGTAAGTGCTTCTCTCTCTTTCTTTCTTTGATGTCTTGAGTTCCTTTACATGATCATATATTTATTTTTTCAGCAACGATGGAAGTTTTCTAGGAAATTCCTAACTTACGTTCTTAGGTAGAAAAATGTTGACTACTGCTCCAATGGACATAAGATCTTGGAAATTTCTTTCACAGAAATTCAGATGGAAAGGGAAAACTCATAGTACCTTTTTGTTCACATGGTTTCTTTCCTCTTTGCTTTCTTAATGAATATAACTTCTTTTCCCTTTTTTATTAGGGTTTGTTATTCGTAGCATCAGCCCTGCATCTGTTCCCATAGTCAGTCTTTCTGTAAGCTCTGCACAAGAGCAAATTTTGAGTGTATCTTCCTCCAAGAGGAAACCTGCTGAAGCTTGTGGGTCTGATGATGAACACGATACCGAAGAAGCTTCCTTAGTGAGGAAACCGCATGTTAGAAGGCGCGTGGTTTCGGATGATGAAACCCATGTCTCTCAAGATCCCCCTTCAAGTTCATTCCCTTTTAGTCTTGTTGTTGAGCCAGAGAATGTCCCTTTAGATATTTCTGATGAAAACGTTGGTAATTTAGACAACCCTCCCTAAAGTCCTTTTGAAAGGCTATTTTCCCATGGCTTTGAGGGTGAAGAAGGACCCGGGCCTGTTTTCGAAGAGCTGCCACTTGCTTCTCTTCCAGTGTTGTCAGTTACACCTACTGTTAACCCTTCTATTTCTTTGCCTAAAGTTATCCCAATGATTTCCCCTGCTACTGCCCCTCATGTATAAGATGAGCCTTCTGCCGGTAGGCGGGGTATGAAAAACATTTTGATTGAAGTCTCGGATGGTGGGAATTTGTTGAAAAATCTGGTCAAGCTGATGTGTGGCGAAACCTATTGCTAGGACCCGTGGAAAATAAGAAGTTAGAGAGTCATAGTTATTTGAGTCTGATGAATGACATCATTCAATCTTCTCTCAAGGTACATCTAGTCTTACTTATTTCTATATCCTTCTTTTCTCATTCATAACTCCTCTTCTTTTGTCTTTTTGTAGATCAATTTGACAGGTACAGAGCTTATGAAAAAGATTTCTTGGACTGATTAGCAGGTAGTTGAGTTGTGCACTGAGGCTGACAACTGGAAAGAACAATTTAAAGGCCTTCAATTGGAGAAAGACGTTCTTGCGGAGGGAGAAAAGAGCTTTGGAACAACAACTTAGGATGGTCTTCGCTGAACTAGCGGTTTTAAAAGTTTCTTCCAGTCAAGTTGAGAAAGATAAGTACAGACTGGAATCCTCCTTTTCTGAACAACATTCTAAAGCTACTGAAGAGATAAGGAGTTTGAAAAAGCTCCTTAATTAAAAAGAGGTTTACGCAGGTGATCTGGTACATATGCTTACCCAAACTCAAGAAGACCTCTGTGCCTTCACATATAAGATTCAGTTCCTTGAAAGTTCTCTTGATCCTTTGAAGATAGCTTATGAAGCCTCAAATGCAGAAAAAGAAGAGTTGAAAGTTGAGATCGAGCAGTGGGAGAAGGATTACGAAGCCCTTGAAGATAAGTCATCACTTGATATTAGTTGCGCTTTTCTGAACACTCACTTTGAGACTTTAACTGAAGCTAGCCAGGAAGGTTTTAAACTTAATGCTGAGATTACAAAGGCTAGAGAAATGATTGAACAGACTCAGCAGCATCAAAGCTTCTCTACACCCGAGGACAAAGGTTCCAAGGATGACGGAGATGGACTTACTCCTGGTGAAGCCGATGTTCAACCCTCTCCTTCTGAAGTTAATCCCTCTTCTCCCGTGGATGATGCTCCCTAGTTCTCCCCTTTCTTGACTTTTTGTTGAAATGTTTGTTTTTTGGTTTTCTGTTGGAATTCACTTGTGTTTTAGGATAATTTTTGGAAGGTTTATTGCCCCTATATTTGGGTTAATGATATAAGCATCTTTTTTGCTTTTTCTGCATACTATGTTTTCTGCTCTTTGATTTTATGAGCTTATTCTTGCACTTAAAATACCTTAGTAGACTGACTTCAATATGCATGAGTTTTTATAAAAGAGGGCCCTTTTATTTTAACAACACTGATGAATATGACGTCTCATCTTTATATTGGTGCAAAGATATAAAACATAAAGTAGATATGAAACATGAAGTAATCCTAGGAAGTTTTATTTATTGAACTTTCAAATAGGTAAGTTTGTACACTATTTTCATTATTGTTCGTACAACATTTTTATAATTGCTTTGATTATAGCAGGTTTACAAATTTGGGTATATCTTCCTATGACTAAATTTATGGCCTTAACCTAGAAGCTCGTGGGAATATCTTGCATCCTTTTAGTGAGTTTGAATGCTTTAGAAAAGCTTTGATTGAAAATCTTCAATGGTTTCTTCAAGGTTTTAACTCAGGCTGAACTATGCTTATGGTATACATCTTCTTTTATTGTGTAACCTTATATATGCATAGTCCCCCCAGTGTTGGAGTATTAAAATATGAAATCTCGAACACTGGATCAATTCCTTCTTTTACCCATTTCCGTGAATAGGAAAATACAAACGGGACTCGGAGATAATTTTTTAGATGATGACTGCATTACCCCTTTTTCCATTAGAAAAGTTGTAACCTATACCGGGAATGATTCAGTATTCTGTGTGTCTTTTAAGTCTAATATCAGCATTTGGTACGAGCCAGAATTTTGCCTATCTTCTAAAACAGTTAGTAAAATTCAAGTGAACAAAACAAAATCAAGACTTGCGTGATACCTGATCGTGGGTACTAACTTCATTTAGAAGTAATACTTCTTCAAATGGACTGCATTCCAATGCAATGGTAACACCTTGCCATCCATAGTTTCCAACTCGTATGCTCTTTTTCCAGTAATGCCTCTAACCCTATGCGGGCCTTCCCAATTTGGACTCAACTTTGCAGCATTTGCCACTTTTGTTGAACGGAACACCTTCTTGAGGACAAAGTCCCCAATCTTGAAGCACCTCAAGTTGGCCTTCCTATTATAGTATCGTTCAATCATCTGCTTTTGAGTTGTCTTCAAATTATAGTTGCTTCCCTCCTTTCTTTTGTCAAATCAAAATTTATTCGTAACTCTTCCTCACTTGTTGCTACAGTGGTATGTATGTACCTCATGCTTGGTTCGCGAAGTTAAAGCTTCCTCTTCGTACACATGTGAAAAGGGGGGTCTCACCAATACTAGTTTTCGCCATTGTTTAATAAGCCTATAGCACCCCTGGTAATACTTCTGGACATTTGCCTTTTGATTCTTCTAATTGGTTTTTAAGATGTTGATGATAACCTTATTTGTCGACTCAGCTTGCCCGTTAGTCACTGGATGATAAGGTGCGGAAGTAATTCGTTTAATCAGCCAACTTTGGAAGAAATCAATGTCTTCATGCCCATGAATTGTGGGCCATTGTCACAGACGATCTCCTTTGGAACTCCAAATCGACATATAATATTTCTCTAGATAAAATCCATAACTTCCTTTTCTCTCACATCTTTTTCAAGGCACCTGTTTCTACCCATTTTGAGAAATAATACGTTAAAATTAACAAGAATCGTACTTTTCCCTTAGTTTGAGGCAAAAGCCCTACGATGTCCATTCCCCATTTCATGAAGGTCCATGGTGATACGACTGAATGTAACAGTTTCAATGGTCAATGCATATTATTGGCATACGTTTGGCATTTATCGCATCTGGCTACAAAGTTTTCTGCTTCTTCTTCCATTTTTGGCCAATAATATCCTACCCATATTAATGTCTTCACCAACGATCGTTTCCCAGCATGATTGTCACAATGCCTCTCATGTACTTCTCTCGTTACATACTCCGTTTGCAATGGTTCAGGGCGCCGTGCTAAAGGTCTACCAAACATTTTGTGATATAAATTTCCATGAATTAAGAATATTGAGCAGCTTTTAACCGTAACAATTGGGGTTTCTTTTTATCCTCGGGAAAGATACCATACTGAAAAAAAATTTGCATTGTAGAATGAAACAAATGTACCACAACATTATTTTCTGCATTTGTTGCATCAGCGACAGACGCGAGATTTGCCAACGTGTCTACTTCTGCATTTTTTCCCCTGCATTTGATTGACTACCAGCCGCGAGTCACTTTTGATCACAATTTGTTTAACACCAAGCTCTTGTGCCAGTTCCAAACCTGCCATTACAGCTTCATACTTTGCCTCATTGTTAGTGACTGGGAAACATTTTATTGCATGTCATATGACTTCTCCTGAGAGTGGATTTAGAACATGTCACGAACCTAAACCCAGACCTAGTCGTGATGGCGCCTCTCGTGAAGACAAGGCCAGCCAACACACACTCAATTCATTTTTAGGCAATTAAATAATACAAATTAAGTCTTTAACATAATAATATTCCCAAAATAAGGTGAAATGGTACAATTGTGGAATAGACATAGCCCAATATCGGAGTGTCACCAGTCATGAGCATCTATCATAATACTACAAGTTTGAAAGAGTCTATACAAATGATTACATAACTAGGACCAGAAAAAGAAATAATGGTAAGAGGGAGAGACACTGGGTTGCGAACGTCGAGTAGCTACCTCGTGAACTCCGAAATCTGCTAGAAGATCTCAACCCTCGCAAGCAGGACCTGAAGCGCCTGAATCTACACAGGGGGTGCAGGGGTTAAAGTGAGTACTCCAACTCAGTGAGTAATAATAATAAATGAAGACTGAGCGATAAGAAATCACGTAAAAGCATATCAACATGCTATAGAGAAGCAGTATAAAACAAGTAAAAGCAATGGAACAGTGAAAACATATAAAGATACCTTAGTTCAGAAGAAGTTTCCTTAAAACACCTTTTTAACAGTTTAACAATTAAATGAAAAGTAGCTAGAATAGATAAACACATAAAACAAATCTGCCCCTCGGGGACAACGTCAACAGATTTCGGTCCTCGAGCAATACCATAGAACAACACCATCCCCTCGGACTATATCTCACATCACAATGGGTACCCGCGCTCACTAGGGTTGTGCAGACTTCGGGAGCGGCTCCTTATGGACCAAGCGCAATATCAAGTCATCTTGTGGCATAATCAATAGGCTATCAGCCTCATATGAAGCCACATTATGACATATAACTCAGGCCCTCGGCCTCATAATCATAAATCAGTGTATCCTCACAACACAGGCCCTCGACCTTACTCAGTCAGAGTCTCATAAGCCACTCAGGCAACAGTAAAACATGATGCTCATCCCAAATTATCATTTAATGTATTAAAACAGAGTAAACATGGCTGAGTTGTGAAAACAGTAGAATATAGCATGACTGAGTACAAGTATAAAGTCAAAATAGTGAGGAAATATCAGTAAAGATCCCCTAAGGGTCCAAATAGTTGGCACGAGGCCCAAATATGGCATTCTGCCCAAAACATGATGATAACAAATAGTTTTCAATCAAATATGCAGTAAAACAGTCATTCAGGATGGACTAAGTCACAATCCCCAATGGTGCACGACCCCACGCTCGTCATCTAGCGTGTGCATCATTTCAATATAGCACAACGATGTGTATTCTAGGGTTTCATATTCTCAAGACGACATTTAAAATCATTACTCACCTTAATCCGGTCCAAAATCTAGCCCGCGATGTCCTTGCCCCTCAAATCGGCCTCAACTCGCGTTGAATCTATCCAAAATCAGAATCACGATGTCAAAATATGCTAAGGGAACAAAGCCTATGCGAAAATAATCAATTTACAACATAAATCACAAAATAAACCAAAACCTGACCCCCAAGCCCACGTCTCGGAATTCAATAAAATTTACATCAATAGATTCCTTATCTCCCCACGAGTTCATACATATCAAAAGTCCCAAAATCCGACCACAAATGGCCCCTCAAATCCGCAAGTCAAAGTCTTCAATACCAAGCCCTAGTTTCCCAATTTTTAACCCTTAATTTCCATTAATCTTAGGCCAAATCAGTGAAATAATGTCATATGATCAATTATTAGACTCAAAAATCTTACCTCCACATGATATCCCTTGATTCCCTCTTCAAAATCTCCCAAAAGCTCCAAAACCGACTTAAAATGGTGGAATAACCCAAAAATTCAAGAAGGAAATAATTTATACCTTCTGGCCCAGGCTTTTTGCACCTACGGAAAATTACTCGCTCTTGCGGCACTGCTTTTGCGGTCCATGATCCGCTTCTACGGTTTTCACTTAAGCGGCCAAAATTGCATCTGCGATGCACTGCCCACACCTACGCTATCGCAGGTGCGCTCCCCATACCGCTTCTACGATTTCAGCTGGTCCTCCTCTTGGCCGCATCTGCGGTTCCCTCTATGCTTCTGCGAGCTCGCACCTGCGGTCCCCTAGCCGCAGATGCGGTTATGACAGCAGGCTACAACTTCAGCTGCCATCTCCAATTTCTATTCTTTCCGCCAACCACCCAGAATCACCCCGAGGCCCCCGGGACCTCAACCAAAAGCACAAACACATCATATAGCACTACTCAAACTTGTACCCCTCCTCAAAACACCTCAAACAACATCGAATCAACCAAAATACATCGAATTCAAGCCTAAGGTTCCAAAATCTTTTGAATTACGCTTTTAATCAAAAAGTCTACCAAACCACGTTCGAATGACCTGAAATTTTGCACACACATCCCAATGGACACAATAGTCCTACTGCAACTCACAGAATTCCATTCCGACCTCTATATCAAAATCTCACCTACCAACCGAAAAATGCCAAAATTTCATTTTCGCCAATTCAAGCCTAAATCTACTCTGGACCTACAAAACACATTCCGATCATGCTCCTAAGTCTTAAATCACCTCCCGAAGCTATCCTAATATCCGGTTGACTTTTCCAACTTAAGCTTCCTCAAAAGATACTAAGTGTCTCAAACCTTACCAAAACCTTTTCGAACCCGAGCCAACCAACCCGAACACACATAGAACCGATAAACAAAGCAATAAGAAGTAGAAATGGGGGAAACAAAGTGGTAACTCATGAGACGACTGGACGTGTCGTCACATCCTCCCCCTCTTAAACAAACATTCGTCCTCGAACGACTCAAGAAAAATACCTGAAGCCTCAAATAGGTGAGGATATCTGCTCCGCATCTCCTGCTCGGTCTCCCAGGTAGCCTCCTCTACTGGCCGACCTCTCCACTGCACTTTCATTGAAGCTATATCCTTTGATCTCAACTTTCAAACCCGACGCTCCAAAATAGCTGTTGGCTCCACATCATAAGTCAAATCACCATCCAACTGAACTGTGCTGAAATCCAAAACATGAGACGGATCCCCAATATACTTCTAGAGCATAGAAACATTAAATACCGGATGCACGCTCGACAAGCTGGGTGGCAAAGCAAGCTCATAAGTCACCTCCCCAATCCTGCTAAGCACCTCAAAAGGCCCAATGAACCGAGGACTCAATTTACCCTTATTCCCAAACCTCATAACACCCTTCATGGGTTAAACCTTCAACAAAACCTTCTCAACCATGTAGGGCACATCCCGAATCTTCCTGTCAGCATAACTTTTTTGCCTCGACTACGCTGTATGAAGCCTCTCCTGAATTATCTTCACCCTTTCGAAAGCATCTTGCACCAAGTCTGTCCCTAATAGCCAAGCCTCACCTGGCTCAAACCAACCAACTAGAGATCTACACCGCCTCCCATACAAAGCATCACATGGAGCCATCAGAATACTCGACTGGTAGCTGTTGCTATAAGCAAACTCTGCAAGCGGTAGAAACTAATCCCATGACCCTCCGAAATCAATGACACAAGCATGCAACATGTCCTCTAATATACGAATAGTGCGCTTGGACTGCCCATCCGTCTGAGGGTGAAAAGTTGTGCTCAACTCAACTTGAGTACCCAACTCTCGCTGCATAGACCTCTAAAACTAGAAAGTAAACTTAGTGCCCCTATCTAAAATGATGGAAGTTGGGACACCATGCAAACGAACAATCTCCCCGATATAGATCTCTGCCAACCGCTCTAAAGAATAGGTAGTACACACAGGAATGAAGTGTGCGGACTGGGTCAGCTGATCCCCAATCACCCAAATAGCATCGAACTTCTTCAAAGTCCGTAGGAGCCCAACTACAAAGTCCATGGTGATCTACTCCCACTTCCACTTTGGAATATCCATCTATTGAAGCAAGCCACCCGGTCTCTGATGCTCATATTTCACCTGCTGACAATTGAGATACGGAGCTACAAATCCCACAATGTTTTTATTCATTCTCCTCCACCAATAATACTATCTCAGATCCTGATACATCTTCGCGGCACCCGAATGAATGGAGTACCGCAAGCTTTGGGCCTCCTCCAAAATCAACTCCCGAAGCCCATCTACATTGGACACACATATCCGGCCCTGCATCGTCAACACCCCATCATCACCAATAGTCACATCTCTGGCATCATCATGTTGAACATTGTCCTAAAGTACAAGCAAATGCGGATCATCATGTTGGCGCTGCCTGACGCGATCATATAAGGAAGACCAAGAAATCACATAAGCCAATACCCGACTGGGCTCCGAAATATCCAACCTCACGAACCGATTGGCCAAGGCCTGAACATCAACTGCAAGAGGTCTCTCCCCAACTGGAATATATGCCAAACTCCCCATACTCACCGTCTTTCGGCTCAAAGCATCGGCCACCACATTGGCCTTCCCCGGATGGTACAATATAGTGATATCATAATCCTTTAGCAACTGCAACCACCTCCGCTGCCTCAAATTGAGATCTTTCTGCTTGAACAAGTGTTGGAGGCTGCGATGATCAGTAAACACCTCACAATACACACCATTCAAATAATGCCTTCATATCTTCAGTGCATGAACTATGGCAGCCAACTTCAAATTATAAACGGGGAAGTTCTTCTCATGAGGCTTCAACTGGCGAGAAATATAAGCAATAACGCTACCCTCCTATATCAATACACAACCAATACCAACCCTCAAAGCATCACAATACACGGTATAGGAACCTGAAGCTGATGGAAAAACTAACACTAGAGATGTGGTCAAGGCTGCCTTGAGCTTCTGAAAGCTCTTCTCACACTCATCCGACCATACAAATGAAGCACCCTTCTAAGTCAACTTGGTCAAGGGCGATGCGATAGATGAGAATCCCTGAAAAAACCAGCGGTAATAACCTGCCAAACAAAGAAAGCTGCAAATCTCTATGGTTGAGGACGGTCTGGGCCAACTCTAAACCGCCTCTATCTTCTTCGGATCAACCTGAATACCCTCACTAGACACCACGTGCCCCAAGAAAGCCACTAAACTTAGCCAAAACTCAACTTGGAGAACTTTGCATAAAGCTTCTCCTCCTCAATCTCTGCAACACAACTCTCAAATTCTCCACATGCTTTCCTGACTACGCGAATACACTAGAATATAATTAATGAAGACTATGACAAACGAGTCGAGATAAGGCTGAAACACATTGTTCATCAAATGCATGAACGCTGCTAGGGCATTGGTCAGCCCAAAAGACATCACCAAAAACTCATAATGACCATATCGGGTCCTGAAAGTCGTCTTAAGAATATCCGAGTCCCTGATCATCAATTGGTGATAACCTGAATGGAGATCAATCTTGGAGAACACTCTTGTTCCCTGAAGCTGGTCGAATAAATTATCAATACGAGGCAAAAGATACTTATTCTTAACTGTTACACTGTTCAACTGCCTATAATCAATGCACATCCTCATTGTGCCATCCTTCTTCTTCACAAATAGAACTGGCTCACCCCAAGGAGACATACTAGGCCGAATGAACCCCTTGTCAAGGAATTTCTAAAGCTGCTCCTTTAACTTCTTCAACTCCGTTGGTGCCATATGATATGGCGAAATAGAAATAGGTTGAGTGTCCGGCACTAGGTCAATACCAAAATCAATATCCATGTCTGGTGGCATGCCCGACAGGTCTGCAAGAAACACATCAGAAAAATCCGTCACAATTGGGACAGAATCAATACTAGGAGTCTCTGTACCGACATCCCTCACAAAGGCTAAATACAAAAAGACAACCCTTCCCAACCATACGATGGGCCTTCAAGAATGAGATTACCCTACTGGGAACATAATCAGTCCAACCTCACCACTTAATCCGTGGCACACCCAGTATAGCCAATGTTAGTGTCTTAGCATGACAGTCCAGAATAGCACGATACGGAGATAGCCAATCCATGCCCAAAATAACATCAAAGTCTACCATACATAATAACAATAGATCCACTTGGGTCTCCAGACCCCCAATAGTCACCATATACGACCGGTACACACAGTCTACAACAACAGTATCGCCCACCGGAGTAGATACATGAACAGGTGAAACAAAAGACTCACGGGGCGTATCTAAATAACGAGCAAAGTATGATGACACAAAAGAAAAGGTGGAACCGGGATCAAATAATACAGAGGCATCTCTGTGATAGACTGAAACAATACTTGTAATGATAACATCTAAAGTAATAGCATCGGGTCTGCCTGGGAATGCATAGAAACGGGCCTGACCGCCACCTGATTGACCTCCCCCTCTAGGGCGACCCCTAGCTAGCTAGGTGGGTGATAGTGAAGTAACCAGCTCGGAAGTCAGTGGCTAACTCCTCTACTGAGATGAACCCGCAAGACGACGAGGACTTTGCCTCCACATATGACCCATCTCTCCACACTCATGGCAACTCTCGGGTGCTGAAGATGGGGACTGAAGGGAACCCCTAGCACTAGAATGACTAGAAAATGTACCTGGCATAGAAGAGCCCAGAACTGATGGAGTACGGGACGAACCCTGAGCTGGAAGAGCACTAAGTGATGACTGGCCCTGATAAGAACTATGAGAACCATGACCCGATGATGCCCCACAATAACCTGGGCGAGCTAGCTAAGCATTCCTGAATGGACAACCTCTATCGTGCTGAAACTGACCTCTCGAAGGAGCAGCACCACACCTACGTACCAGATCCTCGAGGACTCTTGTCCACCCTCTCATCTCGCTCATGGCGATGAACTAACTCTATCTCACGAGCAATGTCTACAACCTCCTCAAAAGTAGCACCAGATACCCTCTCCCTGGTCATGAGAATACGAAGCTGATAAGTGAGGCCATCAACAAACCTCCTAATCCTCTCTCTATCTGTAGGAACCAACCAAATAGCATGATGAGCTAACTTTGCGAACCTCATCTCATACTGCATCACAGTCATCTCTCCTTGACGCAACCACTCAAACTCTCTACGCAGCTCCTCTCTACGAGAATGCGGCATATACTTCTCCAAAAAGAGAACGGAGAACTGCTGCCAGGTAAGGGGTGCTACAATAATAGGCATACACCTCTAAAAAGTCTCCTACCAAGTGAAGGCAACTCTAGAAAACTGAAAATTAGTAAAAATGACCCCACTGGTCTCTAGAATACTTGTTGTACGAAGCATCCTCTGACATTTATCTAAGAAACCCTGGGCATCCCCGCCCTCTCCACCACTAAAAGTCGGAGGCTGAAGTCTACCAAACCTCTCCAACCTGTGTTGCTCGTCCTCTGGCATGGCAAGAGCTATATAGTCCTGAGCTACTGCAACCGGCTGGGCTGGATGTGCCCCCGGTGTCTAAAGTCCCTACATGACCTACTCAGGTGTGCGAGCGGCGGAGTCTGAGTGCCTCCCCTAGCTTGAGAAGTAGTTGCGGCTATAGTAACTGAAACCGCCTGAGCTAGGCTAGTGCATACTAATAGAATCTGATCCAATGCCTCTTGAAGATATGGAATAACAATGGGAACAGCTGGTGCCTGAGTTGGTGCTGCTGGAGCCCCCACAACTAGGACCTGATCCTGAACTGGGCGGCTGGTGGATCTGCAGGTGCTACCCTAGCTGTTATGCGGGCCACACCCCTGCCCCTACCGTGACTTCGGCCGTATCCTCGTCCTCTAGTAGCCACAACTGGTGGTATTGGTGGTCGTCCATCCTGACCGGTAGCGCGTGTCCTTAACATCTATGAGAGAATAGAATAACAGAAGTTTAGTACTCTAATCCACAGATTCGCACGACAAGAATTTCAAGAATATGAAGTTTTTCCTAAAGGTTCTGCAGCCTCTCGAGGATAAATACAGACGTCTCCATACCGATCCGCGAGACTTTACTAAACCTACTCATGAATCGTGAGACCTATGTAACCTAGGCTCTGATACCAACTTGTCACGACCCTAAACCTAGACCCGGTTGTGATGGTGCCTCTCGTGAAGACAAGGCCAGCCGACACATACTCAATTCATTTTAAGGAAATTAAAAAATACAAATTAAGTCTTTAACATAATAGTAATACCAAAATAAGGTGAAACGGTACAATTGCGGAATGGACATAGCTCGACATCGGGGTGTCACCAATCATGAGCATCTATCATAATACTACAAGTCTGAAAGAGTTTACACAAACTATTATATAACTAGGATCAGCAAAAGAAATAATGCTAAGAGGGAGAGACACTGGGCTGCGAACGCCGAGCAGCTACCTAGTGAACTCTAAAATCTGCTGGAAGCTCTCAACCCTCGTAAGCAGGACTTGAAGCGCCTGAATCTGCACACGGGGTGTAGGGACTAAAGTGAGTACACCAACTTAGTGAGTAATAATAATAAATGAAGACTAGGAGATAAGAAATCACGTAAAAGCATATCAACATGCTATAGAGAAGTAGTATAAAACCAATAAAAGCAATGGAACAGTGAAAACATATAAATACACCTTAGTTCAGAAGAAGTTTCTTTAAAATACATTTTTAACAGTTAAACAATTAAACGAAAAGAACCTAGAACAGATAAACACATAAAAAAAATCCACCCCTCGGGCACAATGTCAACAGATTCCGCCCCTCGGGCAATATCATGGAGCAACACCAGCCCCTCGGGCTATATCTCACATCACAATGGGTACTCGCGCTCACTGGGGGTGTGTAGACTCTGGGAGGGGCCCCTTACGGCCCAAGCACATTATCAATTCATCTCGTGGCATAATCAATAGGCTTTCGGCCTCATATCAAGCCACCTCGTGGCGTACAACTCAAGCCCTCGGCCTCATAATCATAAATCAGTGTATCCTCACAACACATTCCCTCGGCCCTACTCAGTGAAAGTTTCATAAGCCACTCGTGCAATAGTAAAACATGATGCTCAGCACAAAATATCATTTAATGTATTAAAATAGATTAAACAGGGCTGAGTTATGAAAACAATAGAATACAGCATGACTGAGTACAAGTATAAAGTCAAAACAGTGAGGAAATATCAGTAAAGATACCCTAAGGGTCCAAATAGTTGGCATGAGGCCCAAATATGGCATTCAACCCAAAACATGATGATAGCAAACAATTTTCAATCAAATATGCAGTATAACAGCCATTCGGGATGGACTAAGTCACAATCCCTGACCGTGTACGACCCCACGCTCGTCATAGCGTGTTCATCTCCTCAATATAGCACAAGCGATGTATAATCCAGGGTTTCATTCCCTCAGGACAACATTTTAAATCATTACTCACCTCAATCCAGTCCAAACTCTATCCCTCGACGCCCTTTCCCCTGGAATCAGCCTCAAGTTGCATCTAATCTATCCAAAATCAGAATCACGACGTCAAAATATGCTAAGGGAACAAAGCCCATGCGAAAATAATCAATTTACAACTTAAATCCTGATATTAACCAAAACCCGACCCCCGGAACCACGTCTCGGAATTCAATAAAATTTACATCACTAGATTCCTTATCTCTCCACAAGTTCATACATATCAAAAGTCCCAAAATCCGACCACAAATGGCCCCTCAAATCCTCAAGTCAATATCTCCAATACCAAGCCTTAGTTTCCCAATTTTTAACCCTTAATTTCCATTAATCTTAGGCCAAATCAATGAAATAATGCCATAGGATCGATTATTAGACTCAAAAATCTTACCTCCAGATGATATCCCTTGATTCCCTCTTCAAAATCTCCCAAAAAGCTTCAAAACTAACTTGAAATGGTGGAATAATCCAAATATTCGCGAAGGAAATAATTTATACCTTCTGGCCCAGGCTTTTTGCACCTGCGGCAAATTACTCGCTCCTGCGGCACCGCTTTTGTGGTCCACGAACAGCTTCTGCGGTTTTCACTTAAGCGGCCAAAATCGCATAAGCGATGCACTGTGCGCTCCCCTTACCACTTCTGTGATTCCAGCTGGTCCTTCTCTTGGCCACATCTACGGTTCCCTATACACATTTGCGAGCCCGCACCTGCGGTCCCCTAGCCACAGGTGCTATTATGACAGCAAGCTACAACTTCAGCTGCCATTTCCAATTTCTATTCTATCCGTCAACCACCCGGAATCACCCCGAGGCCCCTGGGACCTCAAACAAAAGCACAAACATATCATATACTACTACTCAAACTTGTACCCCTCCTCAAATCACCTCAAACAACATCGAATCAACCAAAACACATCGAAATCAAGCCTAAGGTTTCAAAATCTTCCGAATTAAGCTTTTGATCACAAAGTCTACCAAACCACGTCTGAATGACCTGAAATTTTGCACACACATCCCAAATGACACAACGGTCGGTCCTACTGCAACTCTCAGAATTCCATTCCAAGCCCTATATCAAAATCTCACCTACCAACCGAAAAACACCAAAATTCCATTTTCGCCCATTCAAGCCTAAATCTACTCCGGGCCTCCAAAACATATTCCGATCACCCTCCTGTCTCAAATCACCTCCCGAAGCTATCCAAACCATAGGAATTCACATCCGAGCCCTCTAACACATAAGTCAATGTCCTGTTAACTTTTCCAACTTAAGCTTCCTCAAAAGAGACTAAGTGTCTCAAATCTTACCAAAACCTTTCCGAACCATAGCCAACCAACCTGATCACACATAGAACAGAAAAACAAATCAATAAGAAGTAGAAATTGGGGAAAATTGAGCGGTAACTCATGAGACGACTGGCCGGGTTATCACAGAACAATACCTAAACCTACTCCTTTAACATTTGAAGAACCATCAGCAAATAGGGTCCAAGTCCCCGGATGAGCTCCGGTAAATACTTGTAGCTCTTTTTCTGCTTTATGAACTAGGTTCGGACTAAAATCTACTAATACCTGTGATTTATTATGGTTCTAGGTTGATATATAATATCATATTCACTTAGTTATATTGCCATTTATCTAATATAGCCGATATTTTTTTCTTATGCAATATGTTCCTTTGTGGGAAAGCACTTATAACATAAATTAGATGTCACTAAAAGTAAGGTCGTAACTTTCTTGATGCCATAATTAAAGGTAAAGCAAGTTTTTCTACGTGAGGATACCGTGTCTCAGCATCTAGTAAAGACTTACTAACATAGTAAATTAGAGATTGTTTACCTTTATCTCCATGTACTAATACCGCGCTTACTTCTACTTCTGACACAACAAGGTAAATAAGCAACCTCTTTCTGTCTTTTAGTTTTGCTAATAGAGGTGGATTTGGTAGATACATCTTTATGTCCTTCAGATCTTATTGAAACTCGTCAGTCCACTCAAACTGATTTTGCTTGTTCTACACTGAAAAGAATTTAAAACTTTTTTTGATGACTTTTATATAAACCTTCCTAGAGCTGCTATCGTGCATGTTAACCTTAGCACTTCTTTCTTGCTCGTAAGTATATCTGGTATTTCCTCAATAGCTTTGATCTATGAGGGATTTAATTTAATACCTCTGTTAGAAATAAGAAAACCTAAGAACTTACCTGAAGCCACGCCAAAAGCGCACTTCTCCGGGTTTAACTTCATGTTGTGAGAATTTCAAAGATGTAAGAAAAGTGTTGAAAATGATCCCCCCGCCTATGTTTACTTGACCAACATATCGTCTATGTAGACTTCTATAGTTTTTCCCAGGTGTTCTTGAAAAAGTTTGGTCACCAATCTCTGATATGTGGCTCCAGCATTTTCAAGCCAAATGGCATGATTTTGTATCTATAAGTCCTCCTGTCTGTGATAAACAAAGTTTTCTCCTCATCTTAAGGGTCCATTTTTATCTGGTTATAACCAGAATATGCATCTAAAAAACTTAAAAACTCATGACTTGAGGTAGAATAAATTAATTGATCTATATGCGGTAAAGGAAATGAATCTTTATGGCAAGCCTTATTGAAATCAGTATAATCTACACAAACTCTCCATTTTCACTCTTTTTTGGAACCACAACAATATTAGCTAAACAGCCAGGGTACTTTACCACTCGTATTGAACCAATTTTCAAATGTTTTTGTACCTCATCTTGGATCACTAATTTTTGAAGGCCCCTTGCTTCCTTTTATTTTGCTTGACAGTTGGGTTAAATGGATCCTTATTTAGCTTATGAGTCATCACCTCCGGTGGTATACCTTTCATATCTAAATGCAACCAAACAAAGCAATCTGCGTTAGCACGAAAAATTCAATAACTTACCTTTCATTTCTAGGCTCAAGTTTGCTCCGATGTAAACTTTTTTTCGGACAGTGGGTAAATAGTATTACCGTTTCGAGCTCCTCTGTGGCTGTTTTAATATTCTCATTTTCTTTTGGCTCTTGAATCACATTAAGTCTTGAGTCAACATCAGTCTGCCCTTGTGTGTTTTTAGTTGATATAAGAAAAATAGTGTCTTCAACTGAATTCTTTAATTGTTATTTGGCATCTGCATCATTGGTTGTTGTGTTTGCAATTATCGCTGAATTAATAATTTGTGAAGCTTGTTGATCTCCGTAGATTTTTTGGATTCCCCATTCTGAAAGAAATTTGATAAATTGATGCAATATGGATGGGACAACATCCATATCATGAATCCATGGTCTTTCCAAGATTATATTATAGGCCATGTCCGTGTCTATCACTTGGAACTTCGTATCTTTGATTACTTCTTATGGAAATGTGGCTAGTACAACTTCCCCTTTCTTAACAACGCTTAAATTATCAAATCCAGACAAAGACCGCGCCTTTGGTGTGACCTTATCATTAGCTTGCATTTCATTTACCACCTTTAGTAAAATGATGTTTACTGAGCTAATTGGATTAATCAAAACTACTTTTACATTAGTATCATGTACAAGTAAAGATATTACATATGCATCATTGTGAGCGATCATCAAGTCGTCTGCATCTTGATCATCTAATCTTATATTGTCACCATCCAAGACTTGGTGAACTCGCTTTCCGTGAGTGACAATAACTTTTGATATCTTTTTCTCGGCTGTATATGTTACTCCATTGACCTCATCTCCTCCAGTTATGACATTTACTATTCTCTTTGTTGACGGGGGCTTTAGGGGCTCTTGTTTATTCTTCATGTATGATTGTCTCCCTTAGTCACACCCCGAGCCTGGATGGGCCGCAACAGACACCCAGTACCTTACTCAACCGAGTACCAAAATAACGTATCTTTTCATGTTATACTATCATAAATAACTGAGCCGAAGGCTGCCGTGAGATAAGTAGAATATAACATGCGATACCAACTTATACATAAGGCATACGGGCCTATAAGGCCAAAATAACCACTCGTACACTAAACATAAGACGACTAGGTCATATAATCTTTTACGTATATGACATCAGTCTACAAGCCTCTGAGGATACATAATTTTCATAATGGTTGGGACAGAGTCCTGTCATACCAAACAATGCATATCTAAACTATACTAACCAAACAAGCAACTCCGAAGCAAATGGAGTGCACAAACATCTTTCGTTGGGCTGATAGCTTACTTGGAGGGCTCTCGACCTATCTATCGGGACCTGCGGGCATGAAACGTAGCGTCTCTAGGCAAAAGGGACGTCAGTACAAATACCGGGTATGTAAGGAATGAAAATTAGTAAATAATGGACATGAGAGAAACATGGATCGACATGTAAATCTCAATGATTCTATGAATCATTAATATGTATAATGCCATGCATATGCATATATAATGTCATGTCGTGCATAGGTACATGTGTTCACAATAGCATCAAGCCTCTGAGGGCATCCCATCATATAATCGCGGCCACTGTGGGCAAATCATCAACGTATACTAACTGATCAGGTGGTGGTGCGTATATAATGTCGTAACTTTTTCCAGATTCCATATACATATATATACATATATACGCGTATATAACGACATCTGGTCATGGGTCGATGTACATGAATGAAATGCATGAGAAGTACGTCAATAAAATCTCATGGAACGTCATAAGACCATTATGCCTTTGAATAATATCATGAAGTAAACTTTTTTAACTTACATATTTTTTTAAGACCCATGAATAGATGATAGAATAATACGACACATGGAGAATCAAGAACATAAGCATCTTTAGTATTTCTATGAATAGAGTCATTTATGAAAATTGCGCATTTGCTTGTTTCATTTGTGTCGTATAGATCATGCCAAAAGAAAGAAAGGATAGCCTTAACAAACCTAGAGTAGGGAAAAATCCGTATGATGTTCTTGGAAAAGGTTGCACTGTACTCCTTTATAACCGTAAAATCTTACGTTGCTGATGTGTAAATAATTTTCATTAGAATTGTTGAAACTTGTAGAAATTCTAGCGTTCTGTTGTAGTATTCCTTTGTAGGAATATATAAATATTCATGTTCACGTTAACTTGACTTGACTATTAATTCACAAAAACCTTGTTGCTCATGGGCGAACATTCCAAAAAGATAGTTGAATAAGAGCATTGAGAAAATACTCAATCCTCCACTGGAATACTATTTGTCAAGTTCTTAATCTGAAATCCTAGAAGCTAGAATACTGGCTGTCTAAATGATAAATCAACTAGAAATATGCATAAATAACACTTGTGGCAAAGCTACAGCCTGAATTGTATTCTTGGTATTTAAGATCCTAGAAATGAGTTGTCTTGAGATTAATACACTATGTTGCCACCTAATCCAAATTGATCAAGAGTCATCTGTGGGTTAATGTCTTGCTACCACGTGGGGGGTGGGGAGGGATTTTGATCTTATCCCATAACTAATTAATTAATTAGGTAATATCCCGTTACCCGGTAATTAAGTAATTACCTGCGTAATTAAAAATATCTCAAATTACCTAAAATTCTACTTATTTTTAATACCCTTTTATATATCATACTACCATGGTCATATGGTACCTTGTATGGTACTAGTTCATAACTATCGAGTATTAACGCTCGGCCCAAATTTTATCCCAACATGCCAAACTTGGATGAAATTTTATTTTCTTTGACTTGCTTTCCCTATCACCTTCACGAATTTACTCATCACTTGTGAAATAACATAATCCTTATAATCTCTAAATAATCTTTTCCTTGGACTGATGTCAATTACATTACGATAAATTCAACGTACAATACTACAGGGTGCAACATCGTAGTAATTTAATGTTGCGAAGCGTAACATCATTGTAATATTGCGGGTCATAACATCATTCCCCCCTTTTGAAATGTTCATCTCGAGTGTTGACTGATTCTCTTATCATTTTCATAACTTATAGCTCTTGTGAATTCCTTAATACTCTCCTTGACATTTAGGTAGTTGTCTTGTGAATAAATCCAAAGACCAAGGCATTTCCCCCTTTAGGCCTCTTTCCCACGCCATGACTTGTGATCGAATTCCTTCCAATCTCGTAACTGTTGCTACCTTCTATCATGCAGCCTCTATGATACTGACCTTGTAAGTGTGCCTATGCGACTCTTCTCTCCTTTTTCCTCCAGCTTTTAGCCAATCTCTAGGCCTTACTTTGAAAACATATACAAGGCTTAATAGGATGCCTCTCTACGCATCTATAGGTGTACTAAAGTTCTTCACTCGGTACTTTGTAGAACTTGCGAATATGGCTATATCTTATTTCATAGACCTGGTTATCCATTCGTATGACTTTACTACATCTATGTAGGTCACACCATACAATAATTCTTACCTCAATTTATCATTATCGATGTCTACAACTAACTCTAGGTGACTCTCATTGCTTATCCTTAAGACTGATGGTCTAATCTCATCTCATACTGTTGAACTTTTATCCATCTATTATTGATTCACCTTAATGTTGATTCATCATCTACCACTGATAACTTGATCTTTTATATAACACTGCCTCTAGGGCTCGCGTCTCATTGGGGACATCTGGAGTAATTAGATTGATCCACCTTGGGGTGATACTATACTTCCATAACCGTACTTTATAGCATCCCAATGTGACTCACCTTATATGGGTATTTTAGTCCCTTACAATTCATGAAACCCTCTCCCCCCCCCCTCTTTTTTTTCTTCAAATCATTATCCAAGCGAAGGCCCAAACGTTATCCTTTATTTATCACAATTATACCCTCATTCTGCTACCAGAGAAGCATTCCATCTCTTCTAAATGCTACTAGTCTTAGACTCCTTTGAGTTTATTTAGGCTATATTGAGCTTTCTATAACTTAGAGGAACCATCAGCACCTTTGTTTTCATGAGCTTAATCCTAAGGACTTATCCATTTTCGTCACCTTCTCCCTTGCATTCTTCTTATCCTTACCCTTGTCTTTCTAAAACCTTGTCGTTATATCATACTTTAGTTTGTGATCGATTCCCTTATGATTTTCTTGAACATCAAGTGATACATTGTATCGTCTCTAACTATTCTTTTACTCTCTAATACCTTTCAGTAATTAGAAATCATAGGCTGGAAGGTATGCTACTGATGACGCTGCTATCATCCCTTGATACTGAATCCCAGCACTTCTAGTCTTTTACCTGAAGTATGGACCACTCTCATCCTTCTATACTTGAGTATTTCGTACGTTGTTCACCTTTACCTTACTTACTTTAAAATATCACATTGCATTCTTCTATCTTTCTTTCATAACCTCCCTTCCATAGAGGTATAAATCATATCCACCATTTGAAGCTTTATTATAATGCTTGCACCTATGGTGCTTATACAATCCGGTTGGAGCTCCATACTGACTTCTTATGAGGCTGGTACTTCTTCTAACTGGCTTTATCGTAGAGCCGTTATAGAATATAGTTGTTGTGCTACCTCTCTTGTACATCTAATATTAAGAGTGATTCTGTTATGTTCTCAATCATGATTCATATAACTTCTGGGTCCAATAATCAGATTCCTGGTTTACTTCATTGATGTAACTCTTTAGTTTCCTCCTTCTTCTGATCGGCCTTTATGTCGGCTTAAGTTATCTTCCGATTCGTGGTTCATGGTATTAGTTATTCTATTTAGTCTTTCATGGGCATTTAGGAATATGCATGATACAATCCTTTATAAATTTAAACTCTCGTCTAAGACCTGGGCTCAATTCTTTCTTTTAACTTATACCAGAATCTTCTACAGATGTATATGTTGCATGCATAAAACTCTGAACCCTTAAGTGTGTTCATAACATAACCCACTCTGGATCATTGATTGAATAATTTCTTTCATTCCATCTTAGTTTTCTTTTAACGTAAGATGTTACTTTTCCTGATCTTTCTGCCCCCTTGTTTCATCCATACTTAGCTTATCTTGGTGCCCACACATGCCAGAGTTTTCATACAACTCATATGATCTCGAATTTTACTTTTAATTTTACTTCCCGTTCATTAGCCACGGTAGGTGCCACTTTCCTTTGGAGTGCTTACAATGTTGTTGCGAGACTGTGGTTACACAACCATTTCCTCTTTAGGTCGTTATGCTTAGGTTGAAGCCTTCTTCCTTATTTCCTCAGCTAGTCTTTCGTTGTAGTACTTAGGGAGAACCCTTGACTCTCGTAAAGCTGTGAGCTTATTACGGACCTTTTTGATGTCCTTCCTTACTTATAATCATCTGTAGTTGCTTACCCCCGTGCCTTTGTGCTTGTAGAGTTGCTTCTGAACTGATATTTTGACTGCCTTCCTGGTAGCACTTTCTTTTATCCCCATAACACTCATATGGTACCTTTAACTACCCCGACTCCTATTTGAATATATCTCAAGTATTATAATGTCATTACTGCGAGGCTGAATTCTCCATGTTGGGGTTTACTACATTTATCTTTCGTGATCTGCTGGTTTGTCTATAACTTCTTGTCTAGTCATCACTAGGATCTTCTTGAATCAACTACTAACTACTTGTCGGCCCATTCTCATGTCCATATTCCGCGTAATCTTTCTTGGGCTATTTACTTTTGTCTTAACTTACCTCACGTACTGGCTCCTTATCTATCAATAACATTCTGGGTAGGAATCCTTACTTCCTTTTTTTGACGTCGTGCTTACATAACATTCTGGAATCATAGCATATCTGTAGCATTTGGATAAGTGCAATCTCATCCCTTTCTCATTTTTATCGCCTTCTTCCTTTATTATCCCATATTCCCCCCTTTAGGGTAGTACTAAGACTTAGAGCTATGACGACCTGCCTATAGATGTTTTTCCCCTTCATCTTTGGCGTCCTTTCACACTATCAATGACCCTTACTCGCCTTGCGGTAATCCTTCTGTACCAAGGAAAACAAAATTCCTCTCTCGCAATGGTGGCACTTAGTATAACTGGCACATACAGTCCCTTAAGCTTAACTTTGCTCATATTGCTTGTTTTAGGGAAACGTCTCCTTAAATGACCATTCTCTGAATTCATCATGGATCTTTTTCTGTTGTCCATTCTATTGTTGCCGGAATGCAATACGAAATTCTCATGATGCTAACGATTATCAAATCACTCATTTCCTAATTCATGTTTAGTTTACCTTGTTTGCTAGTCCATAATGATTTCTATTACTCTAGGGTCTAACTTTTCCTTCTGTTAATCATGTTAGAGTCGCAAACGTATTTCTCGAAATGAGGATATGACTATATGGCCTATACTCTTTTGTTGTCTTAAGGCCCATCACCTCTTGTCTCTTTCTTCATTTGATTATAAATTTTGTAACACTCTACTATTGCCATCCATGTATCACATCTCACTCATGATGCTTCATTATCCCTCTTCGTACTTCCCTGCTAATATTTCTATCTATCACTTTATCCTAAAAACTTTAACAGGACATTCTTTCGCTTTTACCTTCCCTTGCTCTATCTACTGGCTCTTCGGGCTGCCTAACATTCTCCCTATACTAGGGATGGGAGTCATACTAAGGTAATATTTATCCCTTCAATACTTCTAGTTCCTATCTTTGTAGTACTCATATCTAGTTGTACTATTTCAGTGTGTACCATCTGGGTGTCTCACAAGGAGATCTATTAGCACATTTGCAGTATCCTTCGGAAATGTCAACTAAAGCAAATAATTCATCCATCATTTTTGCTTACTCTAACCCCAGCCGGATCATAATATTATGTCCTTCTCTTAAACCATATTTGTTATCTCCCATAGGGAATAACTTTGATCGGTGTGGCCAATTATACATACCTCTGTTACTGTTGAAGGTAACTCAAAATGCTTATATCTCTTTTCCTGAATGGTAAATAAGGATAATCTTCATTAGTTGGGTACCTCGTACCCTCTTTCACCTTGCTCCCTTTACTTGTTGAAACTTGTATTTATCTTCTGAATCTCTTATTGTCTTTCACCATAAAGGTGGATAGATATTCTTGCCTTAAGGCTCCTTTTCCAAAAACTCATCGAGTTCTTCTGACTCATATCTTTCACAACTGCATTCAATCCATTACCAACAATCTTTCTTAATGTAGGCATCGTCGTACTATAAATAAGATCGAGTTAAGGAAATTGTGTCCTTACAACTAAGCTCTACCACACGATCTAAAGTAAGAAGAAAAAGTGACAGTCCTAAATGCTCTGTAGCATCCTGCTTATAAGTGTGGTGCACGACACACCCATAAAAAGACTCTACTAGACACAGCTTGTAGACTCATCATGATAGAACTACTCTGATACCACATTTGCCATGCCCTGAACCTGGATGGGACGCGACGAGCACCTGGTACCTTACTCAACCGAGTACCAATATAACATATCTTTTCATGTCATGCTATCATAGATAACTGAGCCGGAAGGCTTCCATGAGATAAGTAGAATACAACATGTGATACCAACTTATACATAAGGCATACGGGCCTATAAGGCCAAAATAACCACTCGTACACTGAACATAGGCCGACTAAGCCATACAATCTTTTACGTACATGACATCTGTCTACAAGCCTCTAAGAATACATAATTTTCATAAAGGTCGGGACAGAGTCCCGTCATACCAAATAATATATATCTAAATCATACAAACCAAACAAGCAACTCCGAGGCAAATGGAGAGCACCAACATCTTTCACTGAGCTGATAACCTACTTGGAGGGCTCTCGACTTGTCTATCGGGACCTACGGGCACGAAACGCAACATCCCTAGGAAAAAGGGATGTCAGTACAAATAATGTACCGAGTATGTAAGGAATGAAAATTAGTAAATAATGAAGAGAGAAACCTGGATTAAAAAACTTGACATGTAAATCTGAATGACTCTGTGAATTATAATATGTATAATGCCATGCATATGCATATAAATGTCATGTAGTGCATAGGTACATATGTTCAAAACATCATCAAGGCTCTGAGGGCATCCCATCATATCATTTTGGTCAATGTGGGCAAATCATCAACGTATACTAGCTGATCAGGTAGTTGTCCGTATATAACGCCGTAACCTTTTCCCATATCCCATATATATTTATACATGTATACAACGCCATCTGGTCATGGGTCGATGTACATGAATACAATGCATGAGAAGAACGTCAATAAAATCTCTTAGAACGTCATAAGACCATTATGTCTTTGAATAATATCTTGAAGTAAACTTTTTCAATTTATGTATTTTTCTGAGACCCATGAACAAATGATAGAATAACGACACATGGAGAATCAAGAACATAAGCATCTCTAGTATTTCTATGAATAGAGTCATTTATGAAAATTGCGCATTTGCTCGTTTCGTTTGTGTTGTATAGATCATGCCAAAAGAAAGAAAGGATAGTCTTAACATACCTGGAGTAGGAAAAAATCCATATGATGTTCTTGGAAAAGGTTGCACTGTAAAATATTACGTTGCTAATGTGTAAATAATTTTCATTGGAATTGTTGAAACTTGTAGGAATTCTAGCATTATGTTATAGTATTCCTTTGTAGGAATGTATAAATATTCATGTTCATGTTAACTTGACTTGACTATTAATTTACAAAAACCTTATTGCTAATGGTCGAACATTCCAAAAAGATAGCTGAATAAGAGCATTGAGAAAATACTCAATCCTCCACCGGAATACTATTTGTCAGGTTCTTAATCTGAACTCCTAGAAGTTAGAATACACGGTTGTCTAAATGATAAATCAACTATAAACATGCATAAATAACACTTGTGGCAAAGCTACAGCTTGAATTGTATTCTTGGTATTTAAGATCCTAGAAATGAGTTGTCTTGAAATTAATACACTATGTTGCCACCTAATCCAAATTGATCAAGAGTCATTTGGTGGGTTAATGTCTTGCTGCTACGTGGGGCTGGGGAGGGGTTTTAATCTTATCCCATAACCAATTAATTAATTAGGTAATATTTCGTTATCCGGTAACTAACCAATTACCTGCATAATTAAGAATTGTCTCAAATTATCTAAAATTCTACTTATTTTTAATACCCTTTTATATATCATACTACCATGGTCATATGGTACCTTGTATGGTACTAGTCCATAAATATCGGGTATTAACGCTCGGTACAAATTTTATCCCAACATGTCATACTTGGACGAAAATTTATTCTATTTGACTTGCTTTCCCTATCACCTTCACGAATTTACTCATCACTTGTGAAATAGCATAATCCTTATAATCTCCAAATGATCTTTTCTTTTGATTGATGTCAATTACCTTACGACAAATTCAACGTACAATACTATAGGGTGAAACATCATCGTAATTTAATACTACAAAGCGTAACATCATCATAATATTGCGGGGCATAACACCCTTTCTCACATAACAGATCAGTAAAATAGCCTTGTTTCAGTAAATGTTCGACTTATCCTTGCAAAAGCCTACAATCTGCTGTTCTATAGACATGATCATTATGAAACTCGCACCAAAAATCTGGGTTCCTTTTGTTTGGATCTGATCTCATTTCTTTTGGCCATCACACATTATCTCCCATCCCTCTTAAAATAGCCACAAGTTCAGAGGTGCTAATGTAAAAGCTGTAATCCCCTATTCTTGCTTAAGTATCGAAATCATTGCTTCGGGCATCTCGTTCCTTTTTGAACCTGGGTGAAGAACTCGCGTCTTTTTTCCTTGATCTTGAATGAAATCGTGCATTCTCTTATTTAGATCGAGAGTCTCGCCTTGCTGGTTCCATATATGGCTCGTACCTATTTTTACAGGATCTTTTCTCCGATTCTGAGCGTCTCAAACCTAGTCTTTCGTCAACCCTTGGCTGTGCAACCGTATATTTTTCTATCCGCATCTTCGTGCTATATCTATTGTATAAATCGCTCCAAGTTTTTGTAGGAAATTCTCAAAAACTTTCTTTCAACCTCCTCGTGGCTTCTAAACTTTTCTCGTTCAAGTTGCTCGCGAATGCCATAATCGCTAGTTATCAGGTACTCGCGGCAGCATCATCCTCTCTCGTTGGAATCTATCTACGAATTCCCTGAGTAATTTTGTACTCCCGTGTTTAACTTTGAATATGTCTTATATCCTTTCTTCAACTTTTTGAGCCCCCGAATGTTCTTTTATAAAGGAATCTGCAAGCTCAGCAAAAGAATCAATGGAATTTTTAGGTAACAGAGAATACCATGTTAACATTCCTTTTGTGAGAGTTTCGCCAAATATTTTAACCAAAATTGATTCGGTATCATGCTTGGTTAAATCATTGTCTTTCACGCTGGTAGTGAATGCGGTCACGTGATCTGGGGGTTAGACGTCCCATCATATTTGGGAATATCATCCATTTTAAACTTTTTGGGTAATTGGCAGAGGTGTTGCACTTGCCTTCCAAGGTTTCTGTGAATACTTGTTAATATCCACACCATTGATCACGGGAGGTACGCCAGGTATTTGCTATATACACTCGTTTTGCTCCTTCAGCTATTTCTAGAATTATTTGGTGTACCTCACTCTTAATTGCGAGATTCACTGGGTATTTCTACACTTCCAGAGTTATCAAGCCTCGAATGTAGGTTCTCCAAAGTTTTTGTATTAACTGGTGGAGGAGTTTGCGCTGCATTAGGCAATCCTTTGACAAAAGCCCGTAGTGCATTGTTCACATGTTCTGCAATCAATTGCTTTAGAGCATCGTGTTCAACAGCTTGGTTGCCTCCATGCTGACCATTAGTGCAGGAAGCAGACCTTTCAGGTGAACTTTCATGGGATTGCTGAGGAGATCCCATGGGTGTGTGATGTGGTGGAGTTCTACCTTGTTGTTTCAGTTGGTTGTTCTCGTTAGCAGTTGCCATATTTGGTCATTAAAAATGAAGTTTGTGAAGTGTACAAATTATTAGATTCCCTATAATGGAACCAATTTGCTTAACCCAAAAATAGATTTCTTGGTCAAAGTTAATATCAAAAAGAAATCAGGTTATTGATAACCAAGATTTACTTCACTTTCCCAATAATTTGAAAAATAAAATAGATAATGGAAATAATTGACAAAGAAAGAAAAATAGATTGATAATCACTTCTAGAATTGCAGTTAGAATCTTATGAATAAAGTAAAGAGTAATTGTATATATTTCAACAAAAATCGGATGCCACTGCAAATGAGGACAAAGTCCTTATATAGGAGTACACAATTATAACGGTTTCCTTACTTAATTTGGGCTTGTTAATGACATTAATTTCCTTGACTATCTGTTAGCATATATAATTGTAACAAAAGTATTTATGGGTGAGGATTTCCTGTAACAGTTATTAATGTCGATTTCCTTCTTATTTATGGCAGGTTCGTGCATTATCCCTTTTTAATGGTCTTTATCCATTCCGCTCCTATTTCTTCTTTTACAGCTGTCAGAACCAGTTTCTTTCTTAGAATAACCCTGAGGTGTTCCTCTCGTGCTTTGTTGAATTCTTTAACTCATCTAATTAGGAATGCCACTGGCCACGAGATACAAAGCTGATCAAGAATAGTCTTCTTATCAATGTTGTGTAGGTAATTGTCTTGTACAATTTTAATCACTTCAACAATCAGAATCACAATTTTAATCAAAATTTTCAATCTTTATTTACCTGTAAAACGGTATAATTGAATTTGTAATGTGGTTTATAGACACATGAATTAATTTAATCCAAAAATATGAAATAAATAAGAACAGAGACTAGATTATAAAATAACTTAAAGGAAATACAAGTCTAGCTATAAATTTAGCTTCTCCGATAGCAGTAGTAAGAACAATATTAAGAATAAAGTAAAAAGAACAATTTGATAGAATAAGAGCTAATTTAACTTTTGCATACACAATGTTTCATGTCCAACAACGAATACAAATTTTCCTATTTTGTCACAACCCTAAACCCAGACCCGGCCGTTATGGCACCTCTGGTGAAGACAAGGCCAGCTGACACACTCCCAATTTATTTTAAGCAATTAAATAATACAAATTAAGTCTTTAAAATAATAATAATCCCAAAATAAGGTGAGTAATAATTTTGTGGAATAGACATAGCCCGACATCGGGGTGTCACCAGTCATGAGCATCTACTATCCGAATAAAGACAGGAAAAGTCTACATAGTCTATTACAGAAGTAAAATAGAGTAAATAAGATAGGGGGAGAAGCATTGGGCTGTGGACGCCAAGCAGCTACCTAGTGAATCTTTGAATCCGCCTGAGCTGGAAGAAGTCAACACTCACTAGCGGGACCCGAAGCGCCTGAATCTGCACACAGGGTGCAGGGAGTAAAGTGAGTACTCCAACTCAGTGAGTAATAATAATAAATGAAGACTAAGCGATAAAAAATCACGTAAAAGCACATCAATATACTATAAAGAAGCGGTATAAAACCAGTAAAAGCAGTGAAACAGTAAAAACATATAAAAACACTTAGTTCATAAGAAACTTCTTTAAAACACGTTTTTAATAGTTAAATAGTTAAATGGAAAGCAGATATAATAGACAAACACATAAAAATTTGCCCCTCGGGCACAATGTCAACAGAATCCGCCCCTCGGGCAATATCATGAAACAACACCAACCCCTCGGGCTATATCTCATATCACAATGGATACCCGCGCTCACTCGGGGTGTACAGACTCCGGGAGGGTCCCCTTACGGCCCAAGCAGAATATCAAGCTATCTCGTGGCAAAATCAATAGGCTCTCGGCCTCATATCAACAAGCCACCTCGTAGCGTACAATCTCAGGACCTCGACCTCTTCATCGTAAATCAGTGTATCCTCACAACATAGGCCCTCGGCCTTACTCAGTTAGAATCTCATAAGCTACTCGGGCAAGAGTAAAACATGATGCTCAGCCTAAATTATCATTTAAAATGTCATTTAATGTGTTAAAATAGAGTAAACATGGCTGAGTTTTGAAAACACTAGAATATAACATGACTGAGTACAAGTATAAAGTCAAAACTGTGAGGAAATATCAATACAAAATCCCATAAGGGTCCAAATAGTTGGCACGAGGCCCAAGTATGGCATTCAGCCCAAAACATGATAATAGCAAATAGCTTTCAATCAAATACGCGGTAAAATAGTCATTCCGCATGGACTAAGTCACAATCCCCAACTTTGCACGACCCCACGTTCGCCATCTAGCATGTGTGTCACCTCAATATAACACAACAATGTGTAATCTGGGGTTTCATACCCTCAGGACAACATTTAAAATTATTATTCACCACAATCCAATCCAAACTCTAGCCCGCGACGCCTTTGCCCCTCCAACCAGCCTCAACTCCCATCGAATCTATCCAAAATCAGATTCACGTCGTCAAAATATGCTAAGGGTATGAAGCCCATACGAAAATAATCAATTTACTACATAAATCCCGAAATTGACCAAAAACCCGACCCTCGGCCCCACATCTCTGAATTCAATAAAATTCACATCAATAGATTCTTTATCTCCCCACGAGTTCATACACATCAAAAGTCCCAAAATCTGACTACAAATGGCCCCTCAAATTCCCAAGTTAAGGTCTCCAATACCAAGCCCTAGTTTCCCAATTTTTAACCCTTAATTTCCATTAATTACAGCTCTAATCCGTGAAATAATACCACAGGATCGATTATTAGACTCAAAAATATTACCTCCGGATGATATCCCTTGATTCCCTCTTCAAAAACTCCCAAAAAGCTCCAAACCCAACTTGAAATGTTGAAGTACAACTCAAAAATCGCGAAGGAATGCTTTTATACCTTCTGGCCCAGACTTTTTGCACCTGCGGTCTAGATCTCGCTCCTACGCAACCTCTTCTGTGGTCCCAAGCGTCGCATCTGCGGTCCTCACTTAAGTCCTCCATTTTCGCATCTGCGATGCCCAATCTGCACCTGCGCCATCGCAGGTGCGATCTTCAACCGCTTCTGTGGTTTTTGCCTTCCTAGGCCCTTTCTGCTTCTGTGACTCTGATCTCGCTTCTACGAGACCGCACCTGCGGTCCCCTAGCCGCAGGTGCGGTTATGATAGCAAATGGCACATCTTCAGCAGCCAAAACCAACTTCCAAACTTTCTGCCAACCATCCGAAATCACCGCGAGGCCCCCAGGACCTCAACCAAAAGCACAAACACATCATATACCACCATCCAAAATTATACCAATCTTCAAAACACTTCAAACAACATAGAATCAACCAAAACACATCGGATTGAAGCCTAAGTTTCAAAAATCTTCTGAATTACGCTTTTAATCAAAAAGTATACCAAACCACGTCTGAATGACCTGAAATTTTGCAAACACATCCCATATGACCCAACGAAACTACTGCAACTCTCGGAATTCCATTCTGACCCCTATATCAAAATCTCACCTATCAACCGGAAAACACCAAAATGTCAATTTCGCCAATTCAAACCTAAATCTGCTCCGGACCTCCAACAGACATTCCGATCACGCTCCTAAGTCACAAATCATCTCCCAAAGTTGTACGAACCACTGGAACTCACATCCAAGCCCTCTAAAATATAAGTCAACATCCGGTTGACTTTTTCAACTTAAGCTTCCTTAAATGAGACTAAGTGTCTCAAACTTTCTCAAAACCTTTCCGAACCCGAGCCAACCAACCCGATCACATATAGAATCGATAAACAAAGTAATAAGAAGTAGAAATGGGAGAAATGGAGTGGTAACTCATGAGATGACTGGCCGGGTCATCACATATTTATAGCTCTATTCAGGGAGACAAGATCCCCAAATTAAGCTCTTCTTGAATGAGAACAAAACCCCTATTTATGGTTGTATAACGGTTGGTCATTAGTACAAAGATTCCTTGTAACGGATACTCATTGAATGTTGTCTTTTCCAACTGATGCCTTATTTTCAAATCTCTGTTCTCATTTTCAATGCATTCAGAACTCACTCTGCATCGTTACAATTGCACTACTCAAATTTCTTACCACCATGTCTTTTAACATCGATGTCCTCGAAAACTCAGGCCTTCTCTTTGGTGGTGGCCCTAAAAAAACAAAGCAAAGGAAGTTGATGCTGAATCCAAATCGCCTACCATTAATTCTTTCATACCCCTTCAACTTAACACTCGGTCAGACCTTCATGTCCAAAAAGATTGCGATTGGAATAACATTGAAAATTTTCTCCCCTAATGGGGTGGAAAGGATCACCTTCTCCATATCAAGGTTCATCTATGTTTATACATAGCCTTTCACTTTAATATTGGGTCAAGGAATCGATCCCATAATTTTGGAGTTCTACGATCGTTACCAAATATGTTGGATCGATCCCATAATTTTGGAGTTTTACGATCGTTACCAAATATGTTGGCTCAAGCAGGCCCATCAGTATGGCGTATGGTGCTTGCTTTCGAAAGTTGTACTCCGAGACTGAGGAAACCCTAACTCTCGCACACTTGATCAACCTCTATTCCCCAAAGATCTTTTGTAGAGGATTGCTAAAACTCAGCAAATGCGGCCACCATGCCATCCTTACCAGTGTTAATGATGATAATGACCGTGGATGGATGGAATGGTTCATTATTGTTGTTACCAAAGACATCCTCCCAACAACAACACGTGTTATTCCTAAATCTTGAAACCTTTTTCATAAGTCTTCGAATATCTTTACCTTTCCGTGTTTAAAAAGACTTTCCTCCTCCGTAAACTTTGTATTTTTATTATTCTAGCTACTCATTGAGAACCACCATAGGTTAAGAACTTGGACCAATGGGTACATAAAATTTTAGACATATCTACATCGGACTCTCAAAGGTGGAAAGAAATGGCTCCCAGATTTAATTGGAAATCCAAAAACCATAGTAAATAAAAGTTCCTCCTTCTTTCTTTCAATCTTTCAACATGACTTAAAATCAATTTACAGGCAATTTTTTTCAATGCATAGGTATTCCAAAAGGATCTTCTGTTTGCCTCTCCATCGAGGAAGCTCAATGACCATTGCAAAATTCCCTTGATCGGAAGAGAGCTCGTGAAGCCACTCTCACTTTTGGTGTAGGCACCTCATCCCGGAGTCCCCAGCCCAAATACAACAAATCAAAGAGAAATGCACCACTATAGATGGGACTTGAGAGAAACCTTCAACAAAAGAATCTCCAACCGAACCAACCACAGTGGTCGTTGTTCATGAAGGAACTGATGATGAATAAGTTTCTCTTCAAAGAAGAAAAATATCTTTATCGGCTCTACCGGATGCTCAGCCGGGAGAGCTTCAAACACCACATGGAAGAAGTTCAAGGACACTTCACAGAAATGGAATTAGCTAAAAATGTTGCATCTCGTTTTCAAATCCCTATTGTTGCTTCCAGTCAGATGAATTCTACCCCTGACATTCCTCTGCCATCAACTTGTGAGCCAACTCAATCCCATATCCTTCTACGCCATTTGTTACCTCTCCACCGGCCCCATCCTAACCGATAGAAGATGGTCCTTCCCTACAGTCATCCCACCATGAAAATTTGGGAAACACTTACCCGGCACCCACTCAAAACCCTAATAGAAAATGAAGTGTCATTCTCATAGTTTTAAATGAGTTCCACATACTTTCCAAGCTGATGGAGGTTGCCAACTATCTGAAGTCTTTAGCCACAGAAAATGATTGGAGAAAAATGGACTATCTTTATGTTGAGTGTCTGATAAACAACATAATGCACAGTTCATCTCAGGTATCAATCTAACCTTCTTTTCTACCATTTTTTATTTATTAGAATTTTTCTTATTAACCTTATCTTTAACATTTTTAGGCTAACCTCCTTGCTTCCAAGGGACTACAAAGGTTGATTTTGGATAAAGAGGAACTTACTATATAAAGATATCAACTTTTGGCCGAATGAAATCAACTTATTGAATGCCTCCCAGTGTCGGAAGACAAAGTTGCTCAAATAGGCGAGCTCGAGGACTGATAAGAGAAATCCGAGCAAGATAGAGTGGCCCACGATCAAGAAGCTGCTCAATTACATGAAGATTTTAAGGAGGCGAAACACAAATAGGAAAACTACATAATGTTGTGACTGCTGCAGCTGAGTGTAAGTCTACTTTTATGGTGAAAATCAATAATTCAGAGGCTAGCTTATGCTCCAAAACCAAAGAGGATACTGTTGTCGATGATATGATATCCATAATAGAAGAAAGGTTCAAAAGGTTATGGAGCAGAAGCAGCTTCATGCAACAACCAACATTGAACTTGATTCCAGAATCGACATTGTGAGAGTCGAAAATGACAAACTCCAATTAAAAATTGAGAAACTCTGAGCTAAACTCCAACAGCAAGAAGATTCATTCCTCCTCAATAAATCCTATGCAATTTATCACACAAGGAGGAAGACTTTGGAGGAGGCCAAAGAAGGCATTGCAAATATGGATGATTGCATTGCCAAGGCTCGTGAATTGGAGTCAATTGCTCTCGAGAACCTCCTTGCTCGGTCTATTACTTCTGACTCTCGAACACTAATTCTGAGTAATTAGGAACCAAGGAGCAAGCTGAAGAAGAAGAAAAAGACAAGGATGAAGGCCTTGGTCCGGATGCAGAACAACATTCACCTGTAAATGAAGCCGAAGACACTTCCCTTCCTCCGGACTCCGCAAGCAAATACAATTGATGTGTGTGTGTGTGTGTGTGTGTGTGTGTATATATATATATATAAAGAGAGAGAGAGAGAGAAGTTTGGCATTTTAAGTAATGAAAGAAATCTTTTACTTACTTATTGTGCAAAAAATATTCCTTCATTAAAACTGATAAAGATCGGAACTCTTTTTGTATTTATCTGATAACTTTTATCTTGGCAATCACACATCCGGTATCTTCCCATTGATTATGAGGATTTCATAAGAGAGGACCCCTATGTTTATGGTTCACTTGAAGAGAAAGTCTCCTATTTATTCTGGCACAAGTATTTGAAGTTTTAATTAACTTTCAAACGAAAAATAATTAAACATATTATTTTGACAAGAAATAAGATAAAAACAAAAAGACTTTGATTTATTCCTTCCATATTTAAAAGTACATTTACATAAACATTCATTTGCTTAAGTAAAAAAAGTTACCAATACATGTGGCTAACTTATACAATTTTTTTCTTTGAGGCTGGACATGCAGTCCCAGATCCTGATAAGAATTAGACCCCGAATCTAACAGTCCCGAACCTTCATGACGCTTTTAGTGCCATAATATGCAATAGTTCCCCCGTGTTCATATGCTAAGAATGAGAATTTGCACACTGGAGATATTTCTATCGCCGATGACCCATTCTTCGTAGTATGCTTTCCATTGTTACCTCATTAAAAACCTTGCCAGAAAAATCCAATTGGGGCAAAAAATGGACGAAGGTAAAAAGAGTGCAGCACATACTTTCAAAATCAACAAGGATCTTCAGCAGTAATACCTTTTGAAGTGAGTCACATTCCAATTGCTTGGTGACTTAACTCCGCCATTAACTTCTCGAGTACTTTGAGTTACTTTTCTCAAAACTACTTTGCTTTTGTGCCACCATCCTTGCATACATCAGATTTCGGTGTTCTTCACGCAAATCTGGTTTAATCAGTAGTGATTCATTATTTTCCTCCTCGTTTGATCAGAATACCTTATGGTCGACTCCCCAATCACCATCGGGATCAAATATTCCATACTGTACACAAGTGAAAATGGTGTTTCACACATGCTCAATTTCATCGTTGTTCGATATGCCCCCACACACCCGGTAGCTCATCTGGCCAATTGCCTTTAGCATCTTCTAACTTCTTTATGGGATTCTAAATTAGTATCTTGTGTGTAGACTCTATTTGTTCATTAGCACTTGGATGTTATGGAGAAGATGTAATCTGGTTGATCTTCAATCCTTCCAAAAACTTTGTAATTTAGAACCTATAAATTGTGGCTCATTGTCACAAGAAATTTCTTTTGATATTCCAAACCGACAGATGACATGGTCCCAGATGAATTACATCACTTCCCATTCTCCAATCTTTCTATAAGTACCTACTTCAACCCATTTAGTGAAATAGTAAGTTAAAACCAAAAGAAATCTTACTTGCGAGGGTCATTGTGGTAAGGGACAAACTATGTCCATTCCCCATTTCATAAATAGCCATGGTGATATCACCGAATCCAAAAGTTTCTCCGATTGATGCTCTAATTGTGCATGATGCTGACATTTATCACATTCTTGTACAAATGTCTTCACGTCTTGCTCCATCCAGGGCAGTAGTATCCAGCTTTATCAATTTGTGAACCAATGAGTCTGCACTGGATTGGTTCCCACACACTCCTTCATGAACTTCCCTCATCACATAGTCAACCTCTGATATCCCTATGCATCGAGCCAATGATCCTTGAAAAGACTTCTTGTGCAAATGACCGCCAACAAGACAGTTACGAGTTACTTTAGTCCGTGGTGCCTGAGATGTTTTTAGATCTTTAGGAAATTTGACATGCCTTAAATACTCTATAAACTCGATTCTCCAATCCCAAATTAGTTTGGTTTAGTTAACTTCACAATAGTCATCCACATCCCATACCGAATACAATAGTTAAATGACCGCACAAGAATCAGATCCTTTCATTTTCGTGGACGACCCCAAATAGGCCAATATGTCCGCCTCCACATTTTCTTCTCTTTGTATGTGGATGATCGACCATTACCTGAATCGGAAAAATAATACTTGAACCTTATTCAAGTATTGTTGCACGCGCTCCTTCTTGGCGTCAAAAATTCCATACACCTGGTTAACTACTAGCTGGGAGTCGTACTTTATTTCAATTCTATATGAGCCTAGTCCCCAAGCTAATTTAAGTCCTGCAACCAATGGTATACTTCTAATGGTCTGCCTCAGGGTTTCTGCCGGATGAGTGATTAATACTATCGCGAGACTGGATCCATTTACGTTGGAAGCTCCATCTGTAAACAAGGTCCAAAAACTAGACACCGTCATAGATGCCAGCACCTTCTTCTTTAGCAGCTAAAGGCACCAGTTCCGGAATAAACGTCAGTCATGAAGTCGGTCAAAACTTGTGACTTTATAGCAATCCTGGGTTTGTATTCAATGTCAAATTCCCTAACTTCAACCGCCCATTTAGCCAATCGACCCAATAATTCAGGTTTATGAAGGATATAAATCAAGGTAAAAGTTGTCACAACGGCTATGGGATGATATTTAAAATAAGGCCTATTCTTTTGAGAGGCAACTACGAGAGCTAGGGCCAACTTTTCAAGGTGTGGATAACGTGTTTCCGCTCCTGATAAAACTTTACTAACATAATAAATAGCAAATTGTGTACCTTCCTACTCCTGGACCAGAACAACACTTACCGCTATTTCCAAGACCGCTAGATAAATTAATAATTGCTCATCATCCATCGATTTTGAAAACAACGGAGGACTAGACAAGTACCTTTTTAGTCTTTCAATGCTTGCTGCCATTTCAGATTCCATACGAAATCGTTCTTCTTTTACAAAAGCAAAAAGAAATGATGGCATTTCTCCGAAGACCCTGAGATAAACATGCTTAAAGCCGCCAACTTGCCGGACAACCTTTGTACTTCCTTCATATTTGTTAATTAGTACAGGATATCCTCGATGGCTTTCATCTTATCGGGGTTTACTTCAATTCCTCTTTGAATGACCAGAAACCTAGGGACTTTCCGGAACCAACCCCGAAGATGCATTTTTCAGGATTGAGCTTCATGTTATCCTTTCTCAGAATGTCAAATGTCTCGTATAGATGAGACAAATGATCACCTACATTAAGAGACTTGACCAGCATATCATCAATATACACCTTCGTTGTTTTACCAATTTATTTTTCAAATATTTTATTATTGGGTCTTTGATAAGTGGATCATTAATCTCTAAGCCCGAAAGCATCACATTATAGCAGTATGTGCAAAATTTTATGGTAAGCAATGTTTTTTTAACTTTCAGGTGCATTTTGATTTGATTATACCCGAAATATGCATCAAGAAAGTTCATTAACTCAAGTCTGGTCGTGGCATCGATCATTTGGTCAATGTTTGTCAATGGGAAAGAGTTCTTAGGACATAACTTATTCAAATCTTTATAATCTACACACATTCTAAAAAATATTAGGTACTACTACTATGTTAGCTAGTCAATCAGGGTAATTACCTCTCGAATTGAGCCTATATTTAGCAGTTAGGTTACTTTTTCTTTGACAAACTGGTTTCTGACCTCTACTATCGCTCATTTTTCTATCTTACCGGAGGGTAGTTGAGATCCAAACTCAGCTTGTGGATAGCCACCTCTAGTGGAATTCCTGTCATATCTGAGTGTGACCATACAAAATGATCAAAGTTAGCTTTAATAAAGTCAATAATTTTTAATCTGAGTTCGGGACTCAACCCTGTTCCTAAGTGGAATTTTCTTTCAATGAACTCCGTGAACAAGGCCACTTGTTCGAGCTCTTTTGCGGTTGATTTTGCAACATTATTTTCCTCATGTACCTAAAAAGACCTCGGTACCTAATAAAAATTTGATACTTCTCTTCTCCATTATCTTCAATTGGGGTGGAAGAGGGCACCAAATCATGTAGTTGCTATTTTCTTGTTTCTTTCCCTATGCTACTGGACAAGGTAACTGTGTTCATCTCTCCTACAGCTGGTTGATCTCCTCTAATTGACCCCTTCCTATGTGGAAAATTTCAACAGTTGATGGTCAATTTTCCACAAAGATCATGTTTAGTGTTAAGCAAGGTGACCCTACAATGTTTGGTTGGTTCCCCAGCGTCTCACTTTTTCCCGTAAGTACTTTTGGCCCTTCGTTAGGGTTTTGCCAAATTTCTTAATTAAGACAGATTCAATCTAGTGCGGGTCCAAGTCATTTCCTTTTACTGCCGTAGTATAAGTTATGATATGCACTTGTGGATCTGAAGTCCCATCATACTTCAGAATATCTGACATCTGGAATCTTTCGGGATAAACTCTGAGGCCACACTCGGTTTGAACGACAGTTGCGTATATTTCTTTGAATTTGATCCCTTCAACACCAATGGTGCTCCTAGGATCTGATCCATCTGAGCATGAAATTCTTTAGCATTTTTGTCCATTTGTTCATTCATATCCCTCATGAATCTCATGAGATCGGTTTTGAAATGATTAGCATTGTTATCATTCCTAGATCCACTACCAGCACCACGTGCTTCATTTTCATTAAAACTGAATTCCTTCCTTAGAGTAATGTTATCGGCTCCTTGCGATGTTTGGTTTCTAGGCACGCTGGGAGGAATCTGAACTGCTCCATTGGGGGATATTTGATGCCACCGAAAGCGTCTGCTTCAACTCTGTCATCACCTGGTCCTACCTTGAGAGATGCTTCATAATTTCCCTTTGTTGCTCTCTCAAGATTTTGACTGTTTAAATAACATGTTCATCATCCACGTCATCAGGAGTTGGACTTATCACATGACGAGGATTTAATTCTTCGTGAATCAGAGTTGTCTCATCTCCATCGTTGCGAGTTTCACTAATTGAATCTTCCTGCTGGAACACATCCTCTCGCTCGTTGTGTGTTCCAATGTTGGAAGCATTGTTCACATTAGTTTCCATATATGATTTTTCTTTTGCTAATAAAGGAATCAAAATTCAATAGTAATAGATGAATGGATCAAAGCAATTACAGAATTTTCTATGCCTCATGGTGGATGCTAAACTATTTACCCATAAAATGGTACAGTTGAATTTATAATGTAGCTTATAGACGCGTGAATTAATTTGATCTTAAAATATGAAATAAATCAGAATAGATACGTGATTATAAAATAACTTAAAGGCAATACAAGTCTACCTATGAGTTTAGCTTCTCGAATAGCAGTAGCAAGAACAATATTTAGAATAAAGTACAAAAGAGCAATTTGATAGAATAAGAGCTGATTTTAATTTTTGCAAACAGAATGTTTCATGTCCAACAATGAATACAAATTTTCCTATTTATAACTCTATTCAGGGAGACAAGAACCCGAAATCAAGCTCTTCTTGAATGATAATAAAATCCTTATTGATGGCTCTATAACGGTTGGTCATTAATACAGAGATTCCTTGTAACGACTACTTAATGAATGTTGTCTTTTCCAAATGATACCTTACTTTCAAATCTTCATTCTCGGTTTTAATACCTTCGGAACTCACTCAGCACCAGTCACATGCTTGTATCTGGTGCCAACTATTTGCTTACACACATATTACCTATCTTTAGTTCTACGTGTCATCTCGTCATTCATCCAACTATCGCTAATCAATTTTACTCCATGCAAATATTCCTCCTACTTTCCGGTGGCACTACTTTATGTTACCGAGAAGTAGATAAGACCTCTTTTCTTGGCAAGAAAGTTCTTGAATGTTTTTTTATTTGAAAGGACGCACGTCTTCTCACATTTAATGACCCAAACACGTGTTATTTCGTGATTCGGAAAATAATTCCGCCAGTTTTTGTGGTAATCATGACCACAAATTTTGCTGTTTATAAACTTCTCCACTACTCATCACTTGTACCCTTCACTTTTCCAAATCCTTCTTCTTCTTTGAATTTCCTTAGAACCCTACTGCAAAATTCATCTTTCTCAGTATAATCTCACTACTCAAATTTCTTACCATTGTGTCTTCTAACACCGCTGTCCTCAGAAACTCTAGCCTTCTTTTTGGTGGTGTCCCTAAAAGAACAAAACAAAGAAAATTGATGTCGAATTCGAACATCCTACTGTTAAGTACATCATATCCCTCCAATTTAACACCTAGTCAGACCTTCAAGTCCAAAAATAACCCATAAACAATGACTTCAAATAATTGTAAATCAATAATGGAAGAGATAACATGTAACAACGCAAGAGGCAACGAGTTCAACGAAAGAATAAGAGCAAAATATCAAGTAATATGTAGCACAAGTGTTAAGAAGGTCATTTAAGACATGTAAGGATAGACTAATAGGAGCAAGAGTAGATTGACTATGAGAATTTAAAACATGATATCACAATTTAGTTAAAGCATGAAAAGAGTCTAAGTAGCCTAAACCGGTCAAATACCACATATAACGCGTGTACCCACTCATCACCTTGCGTATACGGCTTTCACATAGCACGAATGGCACAATCAATCCAAATCATAAGGGGTAGTTCCCCCACACAAAGTTAGGCAAGATACTGACCTCAACTAGGCCAACTCAACCTTTGAAAACAACCTTTTCCCCTAAAATTCGCCTCTACGCTGCTCAATCTAACTAAAAATGACATAATATCATTAAACAATGCAAGGGATAACAATTACAATAGATAAAGCTATGATTTTTACACTTTCCCCAAAAAGTCAACAAAAGTCAACTTTGGGTGCGCCCGATCAAAACCTGGACCCAAGAGTAGATTACAACTACCCATGACCCTACAAGTTCATATATGTGATTAGTTTCAAAATTGAATCCAGATCGACTTCAAAACTAAAATTCTTATTTTTCAAAAACTTAACAAAGTTTCACAAATTGTTACTTTTATTAACATGATTTTGATGTTAAAATCTAAGATATATTGTTGAAATATAGTTGGGAATAGGTTAGAATCACTTACCCAAATTTTTGTAGATGAAAACCCTCTCTCTAAATTGCCTCCTACCAATTCTAGGGTTTTAAAATGGGAGAATATGTTGAAAAATCCCGTCTCCCAGTCCTTTTGTCCAACTGCAGATGAATCATTTATGAACCCTTGCAATTGCGAACTAGGGCTCACATTTGTAAACCCTGACAAACTCAATAATTATTGAAATTGTGACAAAGGTTTCACTATTGCGAAGTTGGACTTTTCGCAAAAGCGAACCAAGCCTCATGCCTGCTGGCTTTGCAATGCGAAGGGGTCATTAGCAATTGCGACATTAGATCCCCAACTGTCACCTTCGCAATTGTGAGGCTGGTGCTCACACTTGCGATAATAGAGCACCAGGAACACCAGCAATTCATTTTCAGTTCAATTCATTCCGAACATGTCAGAAACTAATCTGAGCCCTCTGAACTACGAACCAAACATCCATACAAGTCTAAAAATATTATACAAACTCTCTTATGCGATCAAAACACAAAATAACATCTAGAACTATGAATCGAACACTAAAAAGCATAAATTTCAAAGTAAAGTTCAAGAATTGCTAGAATTGCAACTAAATGTCTGAATCCTATCAATTCAATTCCAAATGATACCAAATTTTGTAGACAAGTTCTAAATAGCATAATGGACCTCTTCCAAGTCCCAAAATAGCATTCAGGGCTCGATATCTAAAAGTCAACATACAGTCAAACTTTTTAACTTCAAATTGATAAATTTCGGCAAAATAACACAAATCAACATACGGATTTCACAATTCAACTCCAGCATACGCCCAAGTCTAAAATCATGATACAAAGCTATCGGAGCCACCAATACACTATTCTAAGGTCATTTTCGCAAAAGTCAATGTTTGGTTAACATTTCTAACTTAGGCTTATAAGCTAAGAATCAAAGGGTCTAAATCAAAATCTTCCCGAAATGAAATTAATCAACCCTGTAAGTCATAAAACTCTAAACACACATGTGTGAAGCATCAAAAGGGAAAACGAGGCGCAATTATATAAAATGACCGATCGGGTCGTTACATTCTCCTCTTCTTAAAACAAGCGTTCATCCTCAAATGTGCATAAGGACATACCAGAAGTGATAAATGGATGAGGATAATGACTCTGCATGTCGTGCTTGGTCTCCTAGTTCACCTCCTCGACCGGATGACCCCTCCATTGAACCTTTGTTGAAGCAATATTCTTTGACCTCAACGTCCGGTCCTATTTGTCCAAGATAGCCACCGGCTTCTATATATAAGCAAATCTTTGTCCAATTGGACTGTGCTAAAGTCTAAAACATTATACGAATTTCCATAATACTTCTAGAGCATATAAACATAGAACACCGGATGAATTGCAGATAAACTAGGTGGTAATACAAGCTTATAGGACGCCCCACCAATCCTCTCAAGGATCTCAAAAGGTCTAATATACCTAGGGCTTAACCTGCGTTGCTTCCTGAACCTCATCATACCTTTCATGGGTGAAACCCGGAGCAAAACCCGCTCGCCAACCATAAATGCTATATCACAAACTTTCCAATCAGCATAACTCTTCTATCTAGACTGCGTTGTACGAAGCCGATCCTGAATCAACTTGACTTTCTCCAAGGAATCCCTAATCAAATCTGTGCCCAATAACTTAACTTCTCCCGGCTGAAACCAACCAACTGGAAAATGGCATCATTTCTCATATAGGGCCTCATAAAGAGCCATCTGAAAACTCGATTGGTAGTTGTTGTTGTATGCAACCTCCGCATGTGGCAAGAGCAGATCCCAAGAACCCCCAAAATCTATAACACATGCACGAACCATATCCTCCAATATCTAAATGGTGCGCTCGGACTGTCCGTCCGTCTGGGGTGAAATATTGTGCTCAACTCAACCTATGTGCCTAACTCATGCTGCACAACTCACGAGAAACGCGATGTGAACTGCATGCCCCGATCAAAGATGATGGATACTAGCACGCCATGTAGTCAGAAAATCTTGCATATAAAGATCAAAGCCAACTGCTCTGAAGAATAGGTAGTCATTACTGTAATAAAATGAGCCAAATTTGTCAACCTATCCATAATTACTCATATCACGTCAAATTGCTTCTAAGTTTGTGGAATCCTAACAACGAAATCTATGGTGACATGCTGCCACCACCACTCGGGAATCTCAAGTCTCTGAACCAAACCGCCCAGCCTCTAATGCTCATACTTCACCCACTGACAATTTAGGCACCAGGCTACATACTCTACTATGTCTTTATTCATCCTCCTCCACCAATTGTGTTGACTCAAATACTGATACATCTTAGCAACACCCAGATGAATGGAGTACCGTGAACTGTGGGTCTTTTGAAGTGTCAACTCACGTAGCTCGCCTACATTGGGCATACATAACCAGCCATGCATTCGTAACACACTGTCATATCCAATAGAAACCTCTTTGGCATCGCCATGATATACCGTGTCCTTAAGGACAAGCAAATGGGTTCATCATACTAACGCTCTCTGACGTGATCATATAAAGGAGTCCGAAAAACCATGCAAGCAAGAACTCTCATGGGCTCCTATATATCCAATCTAACAAACTGGTTGGTCAAGGTATGAACATCCATGGCTAGTGGCCTCTCTACTACCGGTAGATATGATAAACTGCCCAAGCTCTCTGCTTTTTGACTCAAGGCACCAACTACTACATTGGCCTACTCAAGATGATATAAAATAGTGATATCATAGTCTTTAAGCAACTCTAACCATCTCTGTTGTCGCAAGTTAAGATCCTTCTGTTTGAACAGATATTGTAAACTCCGGTGTCAGTATAGACCTCATAAGGGACACCATACAAATAGTGCCACCAGATCTTCAATGCATGAACAATAGCAGCCAACTCCATGTTGTGGACGAGATAATTCTTCTCATGGGTCTTCAGTTGCCGAGATGCGTAGCCAATCACCTTGTTGTCTTGCATCAACATCGTGCCAAGACCAAGACGTGACACATCATAATTCACATTATAAGACCCTAAACCCATAGGCAATACCAACACTGGAGTTGTACCCAAAGTAGCCTTGAGCTTTTGAAAGCTCGCCTTATACTCCTCAGACCATCTGAAAGGGGCACCTTTCTGGGTCAATCTGGTGATAGATGCAGCAATGGATGAGAAACCCTCTATAAAACAGCGATAATACATGGCCAAACTAAGGAAACTCCAAATCTGAGTTGTTGAAGACGGTTTGGGCCAACTCTGAACCGCTTCAATCTTCTTCTAATCTACCTGAATCCCCTGACTCGACACCACATGACCCAAAAACACCACTGAATCAAGCCAGAAATCATACTATGAGAATTTTGCATATGACTTCTTCTCTCTCAAGGTCTAGAGCCCAATCCTCAAATGTTGCTCATGATCTTCTCGACTATGGGAGTACACCAAGATGTCGTCAATAAGCACATTGATGAATGAATCAAGATATGGCTGGAATACACTGCTCATCAGGGTGCTTAAAAGTTGTTGGGGCATTGGTCAGCCTAAATGACATCACAAGGAACTCGTAGTGATCATACCGAGTCCTAAAGGCAGTCTTCGAGATATCTGGATTCCGAATCTTTGACTGATGATACCTCAACTACAAATCAATCTTTAAGAACACTCTAGCACATTGTAGCTAATCAAATAAGTCATTAATGCATGGTAACGGGTACCTATTCTTTATTGTAACCTTGTTTAACTGTTGATAATCAATACACATGCACATAGAACCATCTTTATTCTTCACAAACAAAATCAAAGCACCCCACGATGACACACTAGGCTGAATGAAACCCTTATTAAGAAACTCTTGCAACTGCTTTTTTAACGCTTTCAATTCCGTTGGGGCCATATGATATGGTAGAATAGGAATAGACTGAGTGTCAGGTAATAAGTGAATATCAAAATCAATATCCCTATCGAGTGGGATCTATTGGAAACACATCTGGAAGTCTCTCAGCAGATCAAACTGACTCAACAGTAGGAGTATTAGCACTAACATCTCTCACAAAGGCTAGATATGCATTACACCCCTTCTCACACATCCGCTAAGCCTTAAGAAATGACATAACACTGCAAGGAACAAAATTAATTGCACCCATCCACTCTAACCGTGGAAAACCTATCATAGCCAATGTCATGGTCTTGGAGTGACTATCTAGAATAGAATGATAGGGCAACAACCAGTCCATGCCCAAGATTACATCAAAGTCAACCATACTGGTAATAATAGATCAATTTTGGTCTCTAAACCACAAATACAACTAAACACGACCGATACACACGGTCCACAATAATAGAATCTCACACAAGTGTGGACACATAAACAGGAGAACTCAAATAATCATGAGATATATCCAAATACAGAGCAAAGTAAGATGACACATATGAATAAGTGGATCCCGAATCAAATAAGACTAATGCATCTCTAAGACAAATTTAGAACCATACTTGTGATGACTGTGTCTGATACGACTGCCTCCGTCCTACTCGAGAAAGCATAGAATCTGGTCTGGCCTCGCCCTCTAGGGTGAACTCTACCCACCTATTCCCCACCTCAAGTTGGTTATGCAGGTGGAGCGGCAATTGGGGCAGCGACCATGCCCTAAGAGGTCTATGGACCTGACTGAATCCATGGAACCTGAGTAATTTGTGGAGGTGCGCCCCTCCTAAGTTGAGGGAAGTCTCTAACCATATGATGGGTATCACCACACTCAAATAAATATCTCGGTAGGCGTGGTTGATGGGATTGGTTCGAACCTAGTCGGCTAGACTGGCTGCTGAAGGCACCCTATGCAAGAAGTGCACTAGAAAGTGGTTAAGCAAAGTGTGAAACCTAAGGCCTCGGGATAGCCAGAGTACCACTAAAAGCTGGAAGGGATAAATAAAGTGGACAGCTCACATAGCCTTTACCATGACTGGTTGTAGCTGCAATGTGGCCACTACTAAATCCTCTCGTACCTCGAGGCCTTTTGGCCTCTCTATCCTCTCTCTCACGGACCCGCATACCCTCCAACCTCTATGCAATCTTTACCACCTACTGATATGGGGTATATATCTCCAACTCTCGAGTCATGCTAAATCTAATACCATAGTGGAGCCCCTCGATAAATTGACGGACTCGCTCTTTGACTGTAGAAAGTAAGGCAGGTGCATGTCAGGACAAATTACTGAATCAGACAGCATACTCTGACATTATCATAGTACCCTGGCGCACAGCTTCTCAAATTCTGCACGCCATGTATCCCTAAGGTTCTAAGGAACAAACTCTCTCAAGAACCTCTCTAAAAACTGAGTCCATATGAATGAAGCTACATCGGTTGGATTACCCTCATAAACTCGCCACCACTAATACGCTTCTCCTGAAAGATGGAATATAGGATGTCGTGATAGCACCTAGTCTCTATGACTAGATAAGCCTAAAATGCATAGAGAAATAGCATAAATAACACTAAAATTTCAAATTAAACCTCTACACTATTATAATAACTCAACAGTACAATAACCAACAGTTTCTCAAACTGATAAGACAAGGAAGAATAAAAGCAACAAAGAGTATTTCACCAATAATTCTTTACAACATGAGATAAGCAACAAGAATCACGGACGAGGTACCGCCTCGTACATAATAAGAATCACCACCGATTATACAACAAGAATCACAACTGAGGTACCACCTCGTATTCATATTTCTAAATTTCAATCAAAATCTTCCCTTATACAGCTACGTGGGCCTTAAATTTAAATAGTTTTGAAAACATTTTTTCCCGAAATAGCTACACGCATTTTAGCCCACCTTATGACATCACGTGGCTTCAAGTAGTTCCCTTACAAGCAACACGTAAGTCCCACCATATGCTGTCGCATGCACATTAACCCCTATCCTTATATTGTTGTATGTGCATCAATATCACATCACAATAACAACTCGCACCACAAGTGCCTATATGTCACAGCTTGCCAATAATCAACAATTTCAATGTTTTTACAATAATAGCCCATGGGTCAACCACAATGTGTATAAGAATATCAACAATAATAATGAATGTAAATTTCCCAACAAGTAAGATATCTCAATAATTAACACTTTGCCTCAATGTGATAACGACTTTCACAACTTCATCACCAATAACTCAACAATGAGAAAGATAATAGGTAACCACGATAGTAAATAAGAATAACTCACATTGGAAGAGATAACATGTAACGATGACTTCAAATAAGGATAATCAACAATGAAAGGGATAGCATGTAACAATGACTTCAAATAATGATAATGAACAATGAAGGAGATAACATGTAACAATAACTTCAAATAATGATAAATCAACAATGGAAGAGACAACATATAATGATGACTTCAAATAATGATAAATCAACAATGGAAGAGATAACATGTAACAATGCAAGAGACAACAAGTTCAACTAAAGCATAAGAGCAAAATATCAAGTAAGATGTAGCACAAGTGTTAACAAGGTCATTTTAAGGCATGTAAGGATAGATTAACACAAGTAAGACTAGATTGACTATGAAAATTTAGAATATGATATGACAATTCAATTAAAGCATGGAAAGAGTCTAAGTAGCCTAAACCAGTCAAATACCACATATAACCCATGTATCCACTCATTACCTTGAGTACACGGCTTTCATATAGCACGAATGACACAGTCAATCCAAATGCTAAGGGGTAGTTCTCCCACACAAAGTTAGGCAAGATACTTACCTGAACTAGGCCAACTCAACCCTTGAAAATAGCCTTTTCCCTAAAATTTGCCTCCACACGGCTCAGATATAACCAAAATTGATTAATATCATCAAACAATGCAAGGAAAAACAATTACAATAGATAAAGCTATGATCTATATATTTTTCCCAAAAAGGCTATAAAAGTAAACCCAGGGCCTACCCACTCGAAACCTAGGTCCAAAGGCAGATTCTGACTACTCATGACCCCACGAGTTCATATATGTGATTACTTTTAAGATCTGAATCCAAATCGACTCTCAAAACTCAAATTCTTATTTTCAAAAACTTGACAAAGTTTCACAAAGTTTCACAAATGTTCACTTTGGTTCATATGATTTTGGTGTTAAAATCTAAGATATATTGCTGAAATATAGTTGGAAATAGGTTAGAATCACTTGCCCATAGTTTGTAGATGAAAATGTCCTCTCCAAATAGCCTCCTACGGAGTCTAAGGTTCTAAAATAAGAGAATATATTGAAAAACCCCATCTCTCAACCCTTTTTTCCAGCTGCAGATGTAGCATGCGACACAGAGTTTTCTTTTGCGACAGAGAGTTTGCATTTGCGAACCCTAGCAATTGCGGACCAGGGATCGCATTTTTGAACCCTGACAGCCTCAATAATTTTTGCAAATCGCGAAGCTGGACTTTTCGCAAAAGCGAACCAAGCCTCATGCATGTTGACTTCACAATTCCAAAGGGGTCAGTCACAATTGTGAAATCAGATCCCCCATTGTCACCTTCGCAGTTGCGAGGCTGGTGATCGCAATTGCCATAATAGAGGACCAGCAACACCAATAATTCATTTTCAATTCAATTCATTCTGAAACAGGTCTAAAACTCATCTGAGCCCTCGGGGCTCCAAACCAAACATTCACACAAGTCTAAAAATATCATACTAATTGTCTTACGTGATCAAAACAAAAAAAAATATCTAGAACTATGAATCGAATACTAAAACGCATGAATTTCAAAGTAAAGTTGAAGAATAACTAGAATTGCAACTAAATGTCTGAACCCTATCAATTCAACTCCGAATGATACCAAACTTTGTAGACAAGTTCTAAATAGCATAATGGACCTATTCCAAGTCCCGAAATCACATTCTGGGCTCAATAGCTAAAAGTCAACCTACGATCAAACTTTTCAACTTTAAATTGATAAATCTCAGTAAACAACACAAATCAACCTATGGACTTCTAAATTCAATTCTGGGCATACGCCAAAGTCAAAAATCATAATACAAAGCTATCGGAGTCATCTAAACACCATTCCAAGATCGTTTTCACAAAAGTCAAAGTTTGGTCAATCTTTTAAGTTAAGAATCAAAGGGTTTAAATTAACCCGAAATCTTTCCCAAACAAAACTAATCAACCCTGTAAGAAATAAAACCATAAACACACATGTGTGAAACATCAAAAAGGGAAGTGGTGTGCAATTATACCAAATCACCGATCGGGTTGTTACACCAAGCAAGATAGAATGGCCTACAACCGAGAAGTCGATAATTACATGAAGATCATAAGGAAGCGAAGTCCAAGTGGACTAAACTACATGATGCCGTGACTATCGCGGCCGAGCACAGGTTAGCTTTTATGGAGCAAATCAATAATTTGGAGGCTAGGTTATGCTCCAAAACTAAAGAGGCTACCACTGTCAAGGAGAAGAGAGACAAAATAGAAGAAAGGTTCAAAAAGGTTATAGAGCAGAACCAGCTTCATGAAACAACCAACACTGGACTTTATTCCAGAATCGACGTCGTGAGAACCGAAAATGACAAACTCCAATGAAAATTTGAGAAACTCCGAGCTAAACTCAAAGACCATTGTAAACATGAAGGAGGAAGACTTCGGAGGATACCAAAAAAGGCATTGTAAACATAGATAATTGCAACGCCAAGGCTCGTGAATTGGAGTTAACTACTCTCGAGAACCTCCATGCTCGTCCCGTTGCTCCTGAATCTTTGAACATTAGCTACGAGTATTCGGGAACCAAAGAGCAAGCTGAAGAAGAAAAGATAAGGATGAAGACCTTGGTCCGGATGCAGAACAACCTTCACCTGCAAATGAAGACGGAAATACTTCCTTTGCTCTGGATATATATATATGTAGAGAAAGCTGAAGAAGAAGAAGAAGAAGAAGAAGAAAAGACAAGGATGAAGGCCATGGTCCGGATGCGGAACAACCTTCACCTACAAATGAAGCTGAAAACACTTCGCTTCTTATATATATATATATATATATAACTATGCCAAAACTTGTTTAAGTTTGGAATTTTAATTAATGAAAGAAATCATTTCCTTGTTTATAGTGCAAAAAATATTCCTTTTACTTATCTAATAAAGATCAGAACTCTTTTTGTTTTTATCCGATAACTTTGTTTCCGAGCATTCACACTTTCGGTATCTTCCCTTTGACTATGAGGGTTTCATAAGATAGGGACCCTATGTTCCTTCTTATTAGGGCACAAGCATTTGAAGTTTTAATTAACTTTCAAATGGAAAATAATTAAACATATCATTTGGACAAGAAATAAGATAAAAACAAAAGGACTTTGATTTATTCCTTCCATCTTTAAAAGTACATTTACATAAATATTCATTTGCTTAAGTAAATAAAGCTGCCAATACATGTGGCTAGCTTGTATAACTTATTTCTATAGGTCTAAACATGTAGTCCCCGGTCCTGATAAGACATAAACCCCGGATCTAAAAGTCCCCGGCCTTCATGACACTTTTAGTACCTTAGTATGCAATAGTCCCCCAGTGTTCGGATGCTAAGTATGAGAATTCGAACATTGGAGATCTTGCTATCACCGACGACCCTTTCTTTGTAGTATGCTTTTAATTGTCGCCTCATACCTTGCCAGCAAAATCCAATTGGGACAAAAACTAGACGAAAGGAAAAGGAGTGTAGTACGTACTTTCATAATCAACAAGGATATTTAGCAGTAATACCTTTTCAGGTGAGTCACGTTCCAATTGCTTAAAAATTTAGCTTTGTCTTGATTCTCCAATTGATATGAACATTTCTTAGTTATAGCATAAATCGGTAAGGTCTTTCTCATGTTGATCCTAGCTTCCTTGCATTAAATTCTCGAGTACTTTGAGTTACTTTTCTCAAACCAAATCACCGACTTTGAAATATCAAAGATTTTCTCTACGGTTGTAATATCTTTCTATTCAAGAGTGGAGAGGGTATTTTGGTGGATAGGGAGCTCAGAGATTCTGTGGTAGAGGTTAAGCCGGTAAATGACCAATTGATGACAATTAAGTTAGTAGTTGGAGAGAGCACCATGAATGTCATTAGCGCGTACGCACCACAAACGGGTTTGGACGAGGAGGTTAAAAGGTGCTTCTGGGAGGCGTTGGATGAGGTGGTGCAAGGTATTCAACCTATAGAGAAGTTATTTATAGGAGGGGATTTCAATGGTCATATTGGGATGTATGTTGGTGGCTATGGCGAGGTGCATGGTGGCTTCGGCTTTGGGGATAGGAACGGAGGAGGAACTTGACTGTTGGATTTTGCTAGAGCTTTTGAGTTGGTGATTGTGAGCTCTATTTTTCCAAAGAGGGAGGAGCATTTGATTACTTTTCGGAGTATGGTGGCTAAGACTCAGATTGATTATCTTCTCCTTATGAGGTGTGATATGAGTTTGTTCGAGGATTGTAAAGTGATCCTGAGTGAGAACCTTGCAACACAACATAGACTCCTGGTGATGGACGTCGGTATCTAGATAAAGAGGAAAAAGAGGTCTGTATAGGGTCAATCAAGGATCAGGTGGGGAGTTTTGACTAAGGACAATGCACAGAAGTTGGAGAGGCAGTTAACGTTTATGGGGGCCTGGAAGAGTGGTGACGATGCTAGCGTTATGTGGATAGCAATGGCGGAATGTATAAGGGAGTCGGTGAGGGAGCTGTTAGGGATCTCGAAGGGCTACTTTGGCAGGCGTAGAGGCGACTGGTGGTGGAATGACGTGATCTCGGGTAAAGTGGAAGCAAAGAAAGCGGCATACCTTAAGTTAGTGGAGAGCACCGACGAGGAGAAGAGGAGAGCGAACAGAGAAAGATATAAGGAAGCTAGGAGGGAGGAACAATTAGCGGTCACGGAGGCTAAGACTGTTGCGTTTGGTCGGTTGTATGAGGAACTGGGGGCCAGATGTGGGGATAGGAAGTTATTTCGGCTAGTTAGAGTGAGAGAGGGGAAGGCTCGTGACTTAGATCAAGTTAGGTGCATCAAAGACGAGGAAGGTTGGGTATTGATGGAAGAGGCCCAAATTAATCAAAGATAGCAGTCGTACTTTTATAAACTGCTGAACAAAGAGGGGTACAGAAACATCGTGTTAGGGGGATTGGGGCACTCAGAGAGTCACCGAGACTTTAGGTACTATAGGCGTACTAGGGTTGAGGAGGTAGTAGGAGCGATGCGTAACATGAGTCGGGGCAAAGAGACCAGACCAGGCAAGATCCCAGTAGAATTTTGGAGGTATATAGGTAGAGCAGGCTTGGAATGACTGACTGGGCCATTTAATGTTATTTTTAGGTCGAAGAGGATTAGATGAGTAGAGGTGGAGTACGATGATTCCGTTGTACAAGAGCAAAGGTGATGTCCAAAATTGTAACAACTATAGGGGTATCAAGCTACTAAGTCATACCATGAAAGTTTGGGAGAGGGTGGTGGAAGGGAGGGTAAGGAGGGCGGTGTCTATATTAGAGAACCAGTTCGGGTTCATGCCGGGTCGTTCTACTACGGAAGCTATCCATCTTATTAGGAGGTTGGTGGAACAGTACAGAGATAGGAAGAGGGATTTGCACATGGTGTTTATTGACCTAGAGAAGGCGTATGACAAGGTCCCTAGGGACGTTCTTTAGAGATGCCTAGAGGCGAAAGGTGTTCTGGTAGCTTATACTAGGGCGATAAAAGATATGTATGATGGAGCTAAGACTCAGGTTAGGACAGTGGGAGGTGACTCAAAGCCTTTTCCGGTGGTTATGGGGTTACACCAAGGATCTGCGCTCAGCCCGTTCTTATTTGCTCTGGCGATAGATGCACTGACACACCATATTCTAGGAAAGGTGCCTTGGTGTATGTTGTTCGCTGATGATATAGTTCTTATTGATGAGATATGAGGCGGCATTAACGTGAGACTGGAGGAATGGAGGCAGGACTTCTAGTCTAAAGATTTCAAGTTGAGTAGGACCGAGACGGAATATTTGAAGTGTATGTTTAGCGACGTTTTAAGGGAAGCGGATGTGGAAGTGAGGCTTGACTCACAAGTCATCCCTAAGAGAGAGAGAGAGAGTTTCAAGTACCTAGGGTCTATTTTCTAGGGAGATGGGGAAATCGACGGGGATGTCACGTACCGTATCGGGATGGGTGGATGAAATAGAGGTTATCATCTGTAGTCCTATGTGACAATAATGTACTACTAAAACTTAAAGGTAAGTTCTATAGAGCGGTGGTTATACCGTCCATGTAGTATGGGGCTGAGTGTTGGCCAATCAAGATTTCACATATCCAGAAGATGAAAGTAGAAAAAATGAGGATGTTGAGATGGATGTGTGGGCACACTCGGTTGGATTAGATTAGGAATGAGGTTATTCAGAAGGTGGGCGTGGCTGCCGTGGATTACAAAATGCATGAAGCAAGGCTTAGGTGGTTTGGGCACGTGCAGAGGAGGAGCCCAAATGCTCCAGTTAGGAGGTGTGAGCGTTTGGTTCTGGTAATTACGAGAAGAGGTAGAGGGCGGCCTAAGAAGTACTAGGGCGAGGTGATCAGGCAGAACATGGCGCATCTTCAAACTTTCGAGGACATGGCCTTTGATAGGAAGGTGTGGAGGTCGAGCATTAGGGTTGTAGGTTAGAGGGTAATCGAGCGTTTCTCCTCGCTGTATCGGCTAGTCTGATAGTGTTTTGTCTAGGACTGCTAGCAATTTTTGTTGTGTTTCATAATTTTTATTTTATTATTTTATTAGTCTGATTGCGATTTTTATTTTTATTGTGTTTCACATTTTGGCCTTTCCATTTATTTGTTGTATTTTACGATGCTGATACTATTTTTCTGGTTTCTGTTGTGGTTACGGATCTATTATCTTTGAGTCGAGGGTCTCCCAGAAATAGCCTCTCTATCCCTTCGGGGTAGGGGTAAGGTCTGTGTATATTCTACCCTCTCCAGACCCTACTAGTAGGATTCTACTGGGTGGTTGTTGTTGTTGTTGTTTGTTGTTTATTCTATGATTTTGTATCACCATCCTTACATACGTCAAATTTCATTGATTTTGATGTTAAATTCCTTGTTTAAGATGTTATTTGGGTGATTTGATCACACGAGCAAATCCGTATGATATTTTTAGGTTTGTGTGCATGTTTTGTTTGGAGCCCCGAGGGCTCGGGTCAGTTTTAAATAGGCAGTTGAGTGTTTTGAACTTAGAAAAAACTGTTGGTGTGTTGCAGGTATGCAGGCTTCTCAAGTAAATGCGAGCATAGCAATTGCAAAAGACCATCGCATTTGCGATGACTGGGCTGGGTAGGGGACCTTCGCATTTGCGAAGTTCAGAGTCGTAAATGCGACAAGAGCAGAGGCCACAATTGCTAACATTGGTTAGCATTTGCGAAGGCAGCAGGTTCTTCGCATTTGCGAAGCATTGGTCATATTTTCTAGTTCGCAATTGCGAACCTGTGATCGCAAATGTGATACCTGCAACTGCTCAAAAATAGGTTTTGGCAGGATTTCAATTCATTCTTTCAAATTTCAAACCCTAAGCTCCCATAGGAGATTTTTCAAAGAAAAGGTCTTCCCCAAATTATAGGTAAACAACTTCTAATTCATTTCGTTCAATGTACTTCATCTTTTTACAAGATTTCATCACAAAATCTAGGGATTTTCATGGGAAATTGCGTGTTTTTCGGTGAAATTTGGGGATTTAGACCTCAATTGAGGTCGGATTCCAAAACCAATTGCATATTCGGGCTCGGGGGTGAATGGGTTATCGGGTTTTGGTTCGAACCTTGAGTTTTGACCAAGCAGACCCGGGGTCGATTTTTGACTTTTTGGAAAAAATGATAGAAAACCTATAATTAGGCATTGGGTTTGAGTTCTTTAGTATTTATTGATGTTATTAAGTTAATTATGACTAGATACAAATGAATTGGAGGTGAAATCTAGAGGGAAAGCGGTACTTGAGGCTTGAGTTTGTCCGTGGAATTGAGGTAAGTGTTTGGTCTAACCTTAGCTTGGGGGAATAGGAGTCGTGGTCTTATTTGCTACGTGTTAGTGTTGAGTACGACGTATAGGTGTGGTGACGAGTATCTATACGTTGGTGTCAAGCATGCCCGTGAGTCTTATACCATGATTGTTGTGACTCTACTATGTACCGTCCATGCTTGAATTGATGATTATCAATGTTGAACAAGATTTATAAAAGTTTCTTGGTAATTGACCATTTTTGAGTATTGGCTCAAGTTGAGATCTATTTTTTGAAATAACTATTGAAACGAGATTGGTTATAGTTGATTCCCTTGCCAGGATGTTATTGTTTATATTGTTGATTCCTTTGCTGGGAAATATTATTTCCATTGTTTGGGTGAGCAAGAGTGTAAAGCACGAAGGGTGATGTCGTGCATGATATTGTGCATGAGTGTTAATGCACAAAGGGTGATGCCGTGCCGATATTGTGAGTGTTAATGCACGAAAGGTGATGCCGTTCCATGATTTGAGAGTTAATGCACGAAGGGTGATGTCGTGCCGATATTATGAGAGTTAATGCACGAAGGGTGATGTTCGTATATGATTTAATTGCACAGGTTTATATGGTTGTTGTGTCCTAGCCTCGTCACTACTTCGCCGAGGTTAGGTTCGACACTTACCAGTACATGGGGTCAGTTGTACTAATACTGCACTATGCACTCTTTTGTGCAGATTTTGGTGTCGGACCCGGTGAGTAGCTTGAGGTAGTTGTCTTCAGTCCAAGGAGACCAAGGTAGATCTGCTGGCATTCGCAGAGCCTCAAGTCTTTCCTTTCCCTGTTTGATTTTCTTCTATCTCTTCTATTTTGAGAACAATTGTACTTCTTTCAGACTTGTATTTGTAGTAAAAATCTTAGTCGTTCGTGGATTGTGACATCCATAGCTATGTATTAGACTATTGGTTTGCTATGTCTCTTCCGCGTTTCTTAATTATCTTGCTTAGCTAATATCTGATTCTATGTTATTAATAAAAATGGTGGTAACAACTGTAATTGTCGGCTTGCCTAGCTTTCACGAGTAGGCGCCATCACGACTCCCGAGGGTGGGAAATCCGGATCGTGACAAGTTGGTATCAGAGCTCTAAGTTGCTTAGGTCTCACAATTCACGGACAAGCTTAGTAGAGTCTGACAGATCGGTACAAAGACTTCTGTGTTTATCCCCAAGAGGCTACGGAGTTAAGAACAGTTTCACTACTATTCATCTCTGTCGTGCGGTTGATTTCTCAATGCTAATTGAACTTCTACTCTACTCTTTCGCAGATGGCGAGAACTCGTACCGCTTCATCAGCAGATTAGCAGCCCGAGCCCCCAGTGGCAGCTCCTACGAGGGGCAAAGGGTAAGGCCGAGGTCGTGCTAGAGGGCGAGGCCGAGGCCGTGCTAGAGGCCGAGGTAGGGGCAGAGCTCAGCCTAGAGCAGCGGCGGAGCCTCAAGTAGAGTTTGATGAAGAGGTTCCGGCCGAGACAGTTCCAACAGGCCCAGATCAGGTCCCATAGGGGTTCATCGCTACCCCGGTACTCCAGGATGCTCTGGTCCGTCTAGTGGGCCTTATGGAGAGTGTCACTCAAGCAGGCATACATCCTGTGGCACCAGCCGTCTCTCAGGCTGGGGGAGGAGCATAGACTCCCGCTACTCGCACTCTGGAGCAGATGGCTCCCTAGTTTCAGACTCTAGCAGCTCAGCCAGATAAGGTAGTTCCATCGGTTGTTGTATCTCAGACCAGTGATGGATCAGCTATGTCTTTATATGCTTTGTGGAGATTGGACAGGTTCACCAAGCTCTTCACTACTACCTATGGCAGTACATCTTCAGTCTAGTGGAGATCCGAAGTAATTCTGCAGGCGTTCGCAGACCTTTGCGTCCCCTTCACAAGTAGACACCATCACGACTCCCAAGAGTGAAAATCCGGATCGTGACATGTCGCTAACTAATTTTATCCCATACAATCTTCTTATTCAATGTTGCGTAAGTAAATGCTGAAAGGTAGAACCTTGTTAGGTGTACAATATTAATCCCTTCAAGCATCTCTCTTTTGTCTTTTACTACTTTAATTCAAAGATCCACTTCTACCAAAAATTGTAAAAACAGAAATTTCCATTGATCAAGGTTACAACTTCTCAAGGCAAAAGTAGGCTCTACGACCAGGAGTTCGTTGGCTACAAGCTACACAAATAGTCGATCGGATTCATTGTTTATTTTTTTTAGCTGATATACATAAATATTATATATGAACTACACGTAATATATATTAAATATTCACCGATTATTTTTAATTTAAACGAATAGTCAACTGCTATTTAATTTAATTCTTGAAATTATAAAAAAAATAGAACATGTACCAAGCAAGATGCTTGTTTGTGGGCCCAAACTGACTATATTAGAAGAGATTGGGGATAACGGGTAAAAATTGCACGGGGCACCCTATTTGGTCGCCCCCATTTAACTTATACCCATTTTTTAAAAAACTTTTAACTTGTACCCACTTCTTAAATAACTTCAGTCTTCTTTCTCCTCCTTCTTCTCCTCATTTGTTTTCTTCTTCTCAACAAAAGACAAAATGCAGAGCCTATTTTTTTTATTGGTCTTGCGTCGAAAATCTTTCTTCACCCTGGGAGTAGCAGTTAATAACTTCAGCTCTTATTCTTAAGATGGAAATATGTTTGATCAATTCGTCAATGTGTTTCTCTGGTACATTTTGTTAAGTTCTTTGGTTAATAAGTGCTCATAATACAGAGAAGCTAATGCTCTTTGGTTTTATCATGGATTTATAATGTTGTTCTCTATTATATATATGTAGGCTAACAGAATCCAATTTGAGTTTCACAATGGTGCTGCTGTGCATACATTTATGAGGATGGATGGGGAACCATGGAAGCAACGACTTCTCACGGACGATGACACAGTGGTTATAGAAATATCCCATTTTGGTCAAGTAAACATGCCCGCCAGATACTCATGTGTTATGTGCATTACAGAGAGGGAGTTAAAAGTAGTCAATTACAACACAAAAACTTCAGCTCTAGAGCTGAAGTTTCCCAGTTACAACACAAAAATTTCAACTCTAGAGCTGAATTTCAGGCCCGGCTACTAGAATGCTGAAGTTTTGCGTGATTGTCTTTGCTATTTCAGCCCCGTGTGCTGAAGTTATGTGAAAAAACGGGTACGCTTGCAATTTTTTTTGCAAAGCGGACACAAGTTAAAATCTGACACAAAAAACGAGTATAGATGCAAATGTCCCGGATAACGGGGACACATGATGTTGTTTGGGCTTGTAAGTTTGAACCTTATCTTACACAATCAAGAACTACATTGAATTCTTTCTTCTTCCGTGACCGAACAAGATTCTTGGTTAATTTTTGCTATTTTCTCTCAAAACAATACTTTGAAACGACAGTTGATTTGGTCTGTCTTACTTGGGATAGCTGTACGCTTCAATCAATGTTACATATGCTGTTCCCACCACTCTTCTTTACCTGCCGAGCTACCTAAACAAACAAATATGTAAGGTTGAAACCTTTGTTTTTTTGTGCGTGAGCGCACAACTAATGGCTTGGATTCACTTTGGGTACTAAAAATAATTAAAGGCAGAAAAAAAATTAAAAAATTATTAAATCTGGTTAAGCTAACTGCAACGATGCAGTAAATTTTCAAGCACTACTAAAAAAATAAATAGTGCTTGAAATATAATGATTGAATATGCCTAAGTTCGTATAAAAGCCGCACTCATTCGTTCGAGTTAGATAATGTATTCTTTCCTTACCAAATAAATAATGTTAATTAAAAACAAATAAGCTAGTTATTGCAGTAAGTTTAATTACGAAAAGACGTCAATACTTTTAAAAATTTACTAGTTTTAGCGTACGTGCGTTGCGCGTTTACCTTTAGTACTACATTTATTTTAAAAAATCTTACTTTCTTTAGACCTACATATAGTGATTTAAAGAACGGATAAGTTTGGACGTGGAAAGAGTTATATTGTGTCATTCACATATCAAAGTTCCAAGAACAGTGTTTTCTTCTTTCAGAAAATGCAGATTCTTTTTTGTATTTTTTGTTATTAAATAATATTACATGAGTTTTAAATTATTGACACTAAAGATGGTCATATTTAAAAAAATAATAATTAACCATCATATATATTTACGGACCTAGGGTTTGAAAATCTAAATTTTCTTGAATATGAAAGAGTGGTAACTGGTTTATCGACTTTAGTAATAGTTAGTTCTTGCTTATTTTTTGTGGACTTTAACATTTTTTATCTCATTATATTTTGGCATTTCTTTTTACAAAATTACTACTTTACACAATTCAACTAAGGAAAGATTTATATAAAATATTTATTTTAGAAATATTTCAAATAAGAAAGTATTTAATGCATAATATTTAGTTGATTTAAAACTTCTAAATGTTAGGAGGAAACTTAAACACAAGAAAATTTATTCAAAAGAAAATAGAACAAATAGTTCTAAGGTGTAGTCACTATATTTTTCAATCGAAGGAGATAAGTACTTCAAATTAAAGTGGCAGAATCATAATATTACCTAGTTCTATCTCCTACGTATTAATTAATTTAAAATCATCGATTAACTAGGAAATTATTTTTGATATCCAAAATTATAAACAACTGTTTTAACTCTAACAAAATCAAATATAAACAAATACTTGTAGAGAAGAAATATTCTCAATTTAAAATTACGGTAAAATAAAGTTCATTAATTTAGAAGGTAAATTTTTTATAGAAAGTAAATCTAACTTTATTTTAGTGTCCTAATTATTAGGACTTTTTAGGTGACAAATTAAATAAGGAAAATTCTGATGAACAAAGTTTTAGTTGATTTCAAAGTGTTAAAATATTAGGAAGATAACTTAAATTACTATTTTGTCCGGTGTAAAAATATATTTTTAAGGGTAAAAAAGACGAACGACATTTCGCTAAGGGTCTTCGTGCTTTTAGTATAGTATAGATAAGAGAACGCGTTATTGGGCTTAATTGAGTAGAAAATTCAAGGGGAAAAAATTAAGTTTCTATCTTTACTTTTTATTTCATAATAGGATCTATGTTATTTTTAAAAAATTTAAACGGAAACTGCTTAAATATGCCATTGAACTATGAGAAATGGCATATTTATGCCACTCGTTAATAGTTGAACATATACATGCCATCGACTATATACTTTTGGCCCATATATATCATTATCTACTAACGCTTTTCTCACCCGAGGTTCTAATTAACTGACATGTGGCAAATGTTCGGTCATAAAATTGGATTTTGGGATTTAAATACCGGTTGCAGGAATTGTTTGTGGACAATGCATATATGAACCAAAAGTGTAACGTGGATGGCTTGTATATGGCCAACTATTAACTAGTGGCATAAATAAGCCATATCTCATAGCTCAATAGCATATTTGAACATTTTCCAAAAATTGAATAAAAGGATTTTTGTGTAGCATTACTAGATTTCTATTCTTAGTTGACAGCTGTAAAGTGCTTGGAAATTTACTGCATCGTTGCAGTTAGCTTGACTAGAGTTACTAAATTTTCTTTAAAATTTTCTGCTTTAATTCTTTTTAGTGCCCAAAGTGAATCCAAGCCATTAGTTTTATAATTAGACAGATGGCAAGAATCTAAGGGGGAATTGAATATTACTGAACTTAAAATCACTGGAGCAAATCCGGACCGGTGCATTGCGCGCAGGGGGTGGGGGTGGGGGTGGATTGTAAGCGTGAGGAGGGAGATTTTTCTTTTCGGAATTTCCGTAAGTCTCAAGCTCCCTCGCCCCAGAAGAAAATAAAAAAATTGGAGTATCAGTGTCGATGCATATACGTTTCGGTATAAGTTCAGATAAAACTTAGGGCAATTTTGAGATACAATTTAATCATATAAATGAAGTATGAAACACAACTTATTAAAGGTTAAATTTTTCGAAAAAATATTTATTTTGTGTCTCATATAACTTACCCTAATTATACGAGGTATTTTTTCTATCTTACGGTTTTGCGAACCAAGAAAAATAGTGTCAAGAAAAAATTACTCCATTTATTAGGGGAAAGGGAGTCGTTGGCCACTTGGCCTGTTGGGTAGTGAAATGGCTACCAGTGAATATATGAAGGGAACCATCTTGAATTTGCATTCAGTTGCCCACTTTCCCCCTATATATAGTACTACTAATCATTTATAACTAGAGGCTATTTAAGTAGGTATTTTCTAGGGATACTTTTTGAATGAAGCCCTGTTACGTTAAACATACAAAAACATCACCAGAGTAAATCACTTTCTGAAGTGGATGCATCAGTTTGTCATTCAAGTTAGTTTAATAAAAAACTGCATGTAGGAAACCCCTGCATATCAAGAAACTACGACCAGCTGCGTCATAGCTTGCTCAAGGACGACCACTCTGTTTCAAAATGACAACCATCAGTATTAAAGCAATAAATGGTGAATGTGTTTGACTCAAAAGATATTAAATTTTTTTTGAACAAATCAATCAAAGATGAAGAGGTAAATCTTAGTTAAATATAATAATTTCTAGAAAGAATAACAGATAAAGAGAAGACGATCGTTAAGTTTCTTTTCGCTCAAGAATCATAATCTCTCTAAAGTCCAGCCTCCTTGTTACAAGGTTATTGTTCCCCCTTTATACTAAGAGAGAAACTCTTCTAAATTTTAAAAGATAAAATACAAGGAATATTTGACGGAATATTCCTAATGTCCCCCAATGGGCTTACACTATTACAAGGGTCGTACAGTTTCTTCTTTGCCTTAAGGTCGTCTCCCTCGAGACGCCGACTCAAAGAGACCCTGTCGTTTGTCGTACTCGTCATTGGTAGTGGTCGGTCAAATTTGGACCCATACAGTTAGTCCCTCCGCTTGTCGGGGTTGCAACCGGGTGCGTCCTCGATGAGCGGACTTCATGCGTTCTTATGGAGAAATTTGATCCGTTGAAACGTTACGGCGTGGCCAACAAGGGACGGTCAGCGTGTTCGGCAAGACATCGAGTGATACACTTTACCGGGAAAATGATGTCAGCTTTACGTGTGTCATCATCACGCATGTTTTCGAGGCAGGAATTGACGGTTTGATGCTTCGATTCTTGCGTTGCTTTGTGACCTGTCGCCTCGATTCTGGCGCCACCCAACCCTATAAATAGGTGAAGGGTTTGATTTTTCGAAAAACTTTGGCCATTTCACTCTTGGTAACTTCTTTCATTCTTCCTAATTTGCTCTCATATCCTTCTGTTTCTTCTTACGCTCTTCGTTTGAAGCTTCTTCTTCCTTCTTCCTTTTGTGTTAACGTTCCTTTGAACGATATTATGTCGAGGTCTCATCGTTATCGTGAAGAGGTTCCTGAAGCCACCCTGTTGCCCAAGGTGCCCCCTTCTGGCGGCGAAGATACGGTGGTAGAAGAGGGTGACAGCCTTCCTACGGTGGAGGAGTTACTACCGAGGCATCCCTCATCCCGGAGTGGTTTCCTCAAAGATCCCCTTCCTACTCCGGACCCCGTATTTTCTGAGACGGAGCAAGTTCATATTGATGCTCTTCGTGTAAAGTATGGCATTCCTGCTCATGTAGAAATGGTTCTGGCGGGGAGAGATTACATGGATGTCCACAGACCTGGGCACTGCGCGTTCTATGAGTACCCTTTTATGATCGGTTATACTTTTCCTCTCTTCCCCTTAGCGGAAGAATTCTGTAGGTTCTACCAAGTTTGTCCAGCACAACTTTCGCCATATATGTCACGCCCGGCTTCCACAAGGGTACCATGGTGCATTTGAGCCTTCGTGACACGAAAGGGCTGGGGGTAGGAACAGACAACCTGGCAAGCCGCACGTTTTGGCACAAGTACTTCTATGTCAAAACCGAACATGTCGTTTTTTATTTCGCCAGGTTTTCGGAGCGATGGAATGAGACTCGTAAGTGTCACCGCTCGCTTTATTCTTCCTTCATCTGTATTAATTTTAAAGTTTTTTTGTTTTTTGTTCGCAGCTCTGGGACATCCGCCTCACCTTATTACGGATATCACGGGTTGGGTAGCCCATCTGTTGCCTCATGCAGCGGAGACTCGTGATTGGTCCGCCTTCGTGAAGCATTACGACCCTAGAGTCTCTTCTGGTAAATACTTTTTTTACCACTTCGTTGGTCGTATGACCTTGTTTATTAATACGACCCTTCGTGAAGTCAGGTCGTGGAGCTTCCAGACGGAGGGCGTCAGTCCCTGCGTTTTGACAGGCCATTGCTGCCGCAGACGCGCAATTTATTTTGAGTGAGTCTGTTCGAGAGGGCCATCCTCAACCTATTCAATTAGAAGGTTCCGCTCGAGTCGTGGTCGTGAGGGAGGAGGCTTCTTCTGTATCGGCTTCCTTTGGACGAGTCCTCTAACGGGGACGAGCCACTATCGAGAAAAAGGAGAAGGATGAAGCTTGGGAAGGGCGTGGCCGTGGATACTGACAGAAGCAGGACGTCGCAGATAGCACCCGTTCCAACTTTTATGGCTGATGCCATCTTGTCGAGGAGGTCTCTCCAAGTAGAAGGAGCTTACCTAGGAACCGGCTCGGTGCACTTAGCTGAGGGCGGTACATCATCCAATGTTGGAGGTCGTCATGTTGAGGGTGACGGCTCAAGCTCAGATGTCGACCCAAAGGATGTCAATGAATTTATGGGTCGCCATACTAATGTGGAGATCATAACGGAAGGGTCTGATCATCACATAGTCATTCTGGGGGGGCTACAACTTGTTGCTGAACTACGAGCAAGTGGCGTCTGCTCTAGCTCCTCTATGTGCTGCTCCTAAGAACGAGGTACTTAGGGCGATGAGCGACGTGGAGTTGTCTCAGAAGGTCGTCGGTATGGCTTTGCAGGTAGGTGCCTTTCCTCCCCTTTTCGTCGTTGGGTTTGTGTGGTGATCGTCGTTCTGTATTTTGTTTCTAACTTCTCCCTTTTTTTGTCAGACCCTCATCATAGAGATTGAGCAAGATCGTAGGGAGATAAAAAGGACGGGCCTTTATGAGAAGATATCTTCCAAATATCAATAGTATCGTGCTAAGCACCGTGCGATGTCCGACATTTATCATCAGGACCCTGAGTTTCAGTTGTTTCGTGAGGGGCTCAAATAGCGGGATGACCAACTAGAGCGTAAGATCGAAGAGTTGATAGAGAGGGATGAGGAGCTCATGAAGGCTGTTTCTCGCAATAGTGAGCTCGAGGCTTCCCTTAAGGTGAAGGACGACAAACTTGAGTTGAGTAAGTGGTGATGGCCAAAAATGCCAACTTGCAGGCGAAGGTGGCCGATTTGACCGCTGAGTTGAATGCGAAGGCAGCGGAGGTAGAAGGGCTTAAGGGCGAGCTGAGCGTTGGCATTGATAAGTTGGCGGCAGATATTTCTGGAACCGCATCTTTAGAGAATGCCCTCCGCGTTTGTAGGTCGGAGTTGGCTGAAGAGAGGGAGGTCTCTGGTCGTAAGGTTGCAGGGCTCGAGGGCGTGTCAAAGAACTGGAGGCGGAGCTGGCTGCGTTAAATGGACAAATGGCCTTACTGAGGGAAGAGGATGCAAGTCGACGTTCTCAGCCTTCTCGTCATGTGCCTCAGCTGATCCGGCCGTGCCCCGTCGTTTATATGAGTTGTGGGTCCTTGCGGAGGCTCGGCTTGATGTGTATAAGGCTTTTCACGCTTAGGGAAGGGCTACTGAGGCGGAGCTTCAGGCTGTGCACACCAAAGCTCGTGCAGCTCGTGAGGCATGCGGGTACGACTCCCTCACACCTGATGGGGATAACATCAACTTTGATGATGCGAACCGCCTTGCTTCGGATTCGTGGTACGAAGGTGCTTACCCCTCCGGGGATGATGTGTAATCTTTGTTTGTACTTGCTTTTGTTTTTGGGTTTTTGCGGGGGGCATACTTGAGCTTGTTTTTAAGGGCAAGTGTAAATAATATTTTGATGTAATGTAAAATTTAATTTGTCGATTTGTTCTTTCTGGCATTTATCTAACCCATGTTATCTTTGATAGCCTTGGCCATTGGGATGTTGCTTCGAACTGTCGTCGAAGTAGGATCCCGTTGTAGTTCGGACGAGGTCGAACTCATATTATCGTCGATGGCCTTAGCCATTAGGATATTGCTTCAAACTGTTGTTGAAGTAGGATCTCGTCGTAGTTCGAATGAGGTCGAACTCATATTATCATCGATGGCCTTGGCCATTGGGACATTGCTTCGAACTGTCATCGAAGTAGGATCCCATCGTAGTTCGAACAAGGTCGAACTCATATTATCGTCGATGGCCTTGGCCATTGGGATGTTACTTCGAACTGTCGTCGAAGTAGGATCCCATCGTAGTTCGAACGAGGTCAAACTCATATTATCGTCGATGGCCTTGGCTATTGGGATGTTGCTTCAAACTGTCGTCGAAGTAGGATCCCGTCGTAGTTCGAACGAGGTCGAACTCATATTATCGTCGATGGCCTTGGCCATTGGGATGTTGCTTTGAACTATCGTCGAGGTAGGATCCCTTCGTAGTTCGAACAAGGTCGAACTCATATTATCATCGATGGCCTTGGCTATTGGAATGTTGCTTTGAACTGTCATCGAAGTAGGATCCCGTCGTAGTTCGAACGAGGTCGAACTTATATTATCGTCGATGGCCTTGGCCATTGGGATGTTGCTTCGAACTGTCGTCGAAGTAGGATCCCATCGTAGTTCGAACGAGGTCGAACTCATATTATCGTCGATGGCCTTGGCTATATCGATGTTGCTTTGAACTGTCGTCGAAATAGGATCCCGTCGTATTTCGAACGAGGTCGAACTCATATTATCGCCGATGGCCTTGGCCATTTCTTGTTGGATATTTGATCGTATTCCCGCGGGAAGACATGTCGACTTTGTTCATGCAATGGAGGTTTGATTAAATTCTTATGAGAATCACATGTCGACTCTGCACATACAATGGAGATTCGATTAAATTCCTGTGAGAATCACATGTCGACTCTGCATATACAATGGATATTCGATTAAATTCCTGTGAGAATCACATGTCGACTCTGCACATACAATGGAGATTCGATTATCTATATCCAATCCCTTCATTACTTCACTCCGGAGATCATGTCGTCGGGTCGAGGTAATGAACAACATTTCGATCCTTGAAGCGTCTCCCTTGCCGCCTCGTTAAAAACCTCCCCAGGAAAACCTGATTGGGACAAAACCCGGGTGAGGGAAAAAGAGTACGACTCAGGTGATGCCTTCTTTTAGAAGTGGAAGTACTTGAGATGGGCGACATTCCAGTTGTTTTGGAGTAGTTTTCCCCCATTGTTTCTAACTGGAATGCTTCTTTGTTTGCTGCAGCTATGATTTTGTATGGTCCGTCCTAGTTCGTTCCCAATTTTCCCTCATTAGGTCTTTCGATGTTGTTGTTTTAGCTTTGAGGACGTAATTTCTGACTTTGAGCGGTCGCACCTTAGCTTCTGCCTTTTTCGCTCCCGCGTGCGCGGTGACAAACTTGTCTGTCATCTTTTCAAACGTGGATATCGATCGTGCTGGTAGTTGGGAATACCACGTCAGCGCTCCATCTGTCAGAGTTTCACCGAACTTTTTCAGCAGTACAGACGGCACTTGTTCCTTTGATAAATCGTTACCCTTTACTGCGGTAATGTAATGGATTAGGTGATCTTCCGGGTCCGTAGTTCCATCGAATATTTTCAAATATGGAGGCATTCTGAAGGTCTTTGGAATAGAATGGGGAGCTTCCCTTTCGCTATATGGTTGTTCGATGAATCGGCCCACATCGCGTTTTGGTAATAGCTTCGGAGCGCCTGGTATTTTATCGACCATTTCCTGATGTTCTTTCATCTGGTCGCGGAGTGTTTTGTTCTCATTCTCCATCTCTTCCATTTTCTTTAAGATAGCCATAAGTGCATGTCACCTACGTCAGTAACAGTACGGGTGTTTCCTGTTCGTGTAGCGCTTGGCTCATCGGCAGCAGATGCAATTTCGGTGGGTGGCGCGTCTTCGACACCTCCATGAATGGGTTTCTCGAGCATGTTGCTCAAGGTGCTTGTTAACCATTCTTCTAGACCTTTTGACTGCTAGTGGTGCTTCTCCTGCTGAGGATGTTGAGGTTCCTCTCTCGCGCAAGGTCGTTAGATCCCCGTGCGGAAGAGGTGGGATCTCACCCTCAGGTGTAACACTTGGTGTTGCATTTTCATTGTCTTCTCCACTGGCCTCGTTGAGGGAATTCAGGAGGTTATTTGTGACACCCTCTATTGCTTTTAGTCTCGATTCTCCCTTTCCCGCCATCGTTGGCTTTTATGGAGCTGGAGAAAGGTGATTATTTCCTTCAAGAATCTAGATGAAAACTATGATTTCAGCTATAGAAATCCCCGCAGACGGCGCCAAATTGTTTGACTCAAAAGATATTAAAACCTTTTTGAACAAATCAATCAAAGATGAAGGGGTAAATCTTAGCTGAATATAATAATTTCTAGAAAGAATAACAGATAAAGAGAAGATGGTCGTTAAGTTTCTTTTCGCTCAAGAATCATAATCTCTCTAAAGTCCAGCCTCCTTGTTACAAGGTTATTGTTCTCCCTTTGTACCAAGAGAGAAACTCTTCTAAATTGTAAAAGATAAAATACAAGGAATATTCGACGGAATATTCCTAATATCCCCCAATGGACTTACACTATTACAAGGGTCGTACAATTTCTTCTTTGTCTTAAGGTCGTCTCCCTCGGGACGCCGACTCAAAGAGACCCTGTCGTTTGTCGTACTCGTCGTTGGTCGTGGTCGGTCAAATTTGGACCCATACAGAATGGTTAGGTAATCACATCTGTTTTAGAATACAAACAAGACTTTCATGATAATCATCTCATTTATTATAATAGTAACTAGTAAGCTACAATTCATGGACCACCTTTTCTCCAACCTAAGTCCTGATCAGTAGCTAGTAAATAAAGACGACCCCCCCCCCCTTCTATCCACCCCTCCCCCAAACGTAAAGGATCTTTAACTTCCTTTTCTTTCAACTGACTTTGAACACTCTCTCCGCTCCATTATTTAACCGTCGAATGAAAAGAAATACTATCTATAGAGTTTAAGTTCACTACACACGAATAGTGTATAAATTTATTTTCATCATTGTAAGATTAAATTAACCTATAACAACAAGTAACTTTGTGTTACGTTATATGTTTGATATGGCATTGGATGTCCTCATCAATGAGAGGAATTACCATCACTACTATGCCTCAATATCATAATCTGCAAGTATAAATTAAAACTAAACTAGTTAATCTGTAAATAACTCCTGTAGTACTAATTTATGGATTATGAATGTTTAAAATCAGAAAGTTGCACTGGAGCATAGTGGAGGGAAATATACAAGAGGGAATCTCCACCCTTGTAATTAAAAGCTATTATTAAAGTCTATAGGTAATGATGTTTTCAGTTATGATCAGGTAAAGAGGATATTAGCAAATTTAAAATACGAATGTAATGTGCTTGCGAGTTGCGACCGCAAATCCTGAAAACCCAGCATTTTAAGAAGAAGAATTAACCTAATTAATAGTCGCTTATTCGACCGCTTGAATTAAGAATTATCGACGGATGTATAATTTATGCACAATTCATTATAATATATGTATAACCAAATATAATCTATCTATATACTATATATTAGGGGTGTACAAGGAAATCGACAAACCGCACCAACCCGATAATCCGAGTCAACCCGAGAAAAAAACTCGACTATGGTTTGGTTTGATTTAGTTTGGTGTTAGAAAAAAAAACTCCGACCATAATTGGTTTGGTTTGGTTTTAACTAAAGAAAGTCAAACCGAAACCAAACCAACCCGACATTACATATATAGAAATTTTAGATATATTTAATATATAAATATACTTATTGTGATGTAATTTATAAATATTTCTTAAAAAATTTCATAATTTTATCTTTTAAGGTATTATTTCAAGGTTGGACTTAGAACTTTTGAATGTTAAATAAATTTTATAGCCATTAATATTAGTAACTTAAATAATGCTAACAAAAGCCCAAACCAAAATCAAATCAATACTACTGTTTACAAAAGACATTCAATTCAATACTACGAATGACAATATATTGAATATCTATTTTTTGTTTTGTAATAATTTAGATTAAAATGAATAACCTATTTTTATATTTTGTTTAGCGTTTAGTCATGTAATTAATACTCTCTTATTAGTCTACTTATTTTAGCATGACTTAGTAATTTTAAATTATGTTTATCTTTATTATGGCTTTTTAATTAGAAATATTTTTATTACATAATTTTATTGTCTTTATTGTTGAATATTTTAGGATAATTTCATCACACATCTCATATTTTATATTATTTTCTTGAAAAATGCCTTATATAGTTGTATCTTACTATGATTAAAGAAATAGTTTGAGCACAAGTTATATGTTTTGTTCTACGAAGATTTTACTGGAAAAACAAAACAAAAAAAAACCCGAAAACCCGAGAAAATACGAGATTGAAAAACCCGAGTTTTATTGGTTTGGTTTGGTTTGGTCTTTAGATTTAATAATCCGACACAGTTGGTTTGATTTGGTAAAAGCAAAATCCGAACCAACCGACCTTTGTACACTCCGACTATATATATATATACTATATTAAAAGCACAAAACTCCTTAGTGAAATATCTTTCGTCTTTTTTACCTTTTTAAAATAGAGTTCACATTGGACAAAGTAGTCATTTGATATTTTTTTTATATTTAGAAAGAGTCATTTAATTATTGTCCTTACTTTTTAGCACTTAGACTTTTTAATTCCTTACCATACTAAAATTCCTACACTATTCAGTTCACAACAGGTTTCGACCACTTTATAACCCTTTACGTTTGGGAGGGTGTTTTAAAGTAATAAAACGCTTGTTATTACGTTTAGGAAGGTGTTTTAAAGTAATAAAACACGTTTTAGTTGGATAATATTGCTATAAGTACACGCGCAAAGTGCGTACACTAAAATTAGTCTATGTTTAAAAGCTATGAAAAGTAAATATTGAATTCGACTATTTGTGTAGAAATCCATTTTAAGAAGATAAACCCAATAAAACCAAAAAAAAATGAAGCATAATCTACGTGGTCTACCCATTAAAATACCAGTTAACTACATATACTTTTAAAATATTTATTTTACATTTTATACCTACTTTATAAAACTTTATTTACTTCTTAAATCTTTAATATAATTATATGTCATTAAACATATCCCACCTTTTGAGGGACTAGATTATCTTTCACTCCAACTTAATAAATTCCTTAAAACACTCCATCATCCCACGAAATTAGGATTATACATTTTCACCAAAATAATTCAAACCCTAATAATTTCTCTTGTTCTAAATAAACAACCCTCTCTATTCTTTTCTACGACATGGGGACGCAGATGGAAGAAGAATATGAAAATGGAGCATTTGTTATGTACAAGATAATACTTTTTTATCATTATTTGTCAGATGAAGTGGTTCATCTTTTTTGTTTTTCTCTTCTATCTATGTAATCAAAAGAAAAGTTAAATAAGTAAAAATATTTTAATTTGGGATACAGTATCTAAACTAAAAGAAATATTAGAATATACTACAAGTATTCACACTAATATATACACCACAATATTCTAATGAAAAATGCAATATTCAAATCAAACATGCCATAATATTCTAATTTGAAATACAATATTCAAACTAAACATACCATAATTTTCTAATAAAATACAATATTCAAACCAAACATACTACAATATTTTAATGTGGATATATTATCCAAACCAAATTAAACATAACAAATTACAATAGACTAATGAAGAATATAGTATTCAAACTATCATACCATAATATTCTAATAAAGAATAAGATATTCAAAATCAAACATATCACAATATTCTAATTTGGAATACAATATTCAAACCAAATATACCATAATATTCTAATTTGAAATACAGTATTCAAACTAAATACAGCGCAGTATTCTAATTTGGAATACAATATTCAAATCAAACATACTTTTATTTTTATTTATTGTGTATATATTGTTTTACTTGGAATATTAACGTACTTTAATATTGCACAATGACTAGTTTACTATATAATTTTTTATTGTATACAAGAAAATAAGGAAAAGGTTCCCATAATAAAAAAATTGTTTAATTTAATGGATAATATTTTTATTCTTTAATTTTATTTTATGTCCAAGTTTAACATGGACGTGGTAAGATTTTGGATTTGCTTTGTACAGATAATTTCCTTTAATTTAGGCGACAAATTTGTTAGGTAGTTATTGTCCTTTAACTAATTGAATATGTGGAGTAATTAATTAATGTGTATTACATGTAATTTTATAATTAAAGTATATAGTGTTAAGGGTTCTTTAGAGGGGTATACGGTGTAAAGTTCTCAAAAATGGATAATCTAGGTGGTCTAACCAATGGAAGAAAGATATGGAAAGCCCAACATGAAACTCGATCCAAACCCAAATATGGAGTGGTGTATGGTCCTCGCAGTAGAGATGTGAACCGTAATCGAAATTCTTACTTCAATTAATCAATTGGTCAGACACATATATGGTTATATTTTTCTAGATTACAAAATTAGGAAATTAATATTTAAACTTTTTCTTAAGAGACGTACAAAAAACTTAAAATACAAATAATATAAACCAGAGAAGGTACCAGTTTGTTGTATTTTATAACAAAAGTGCTAATATCAAACATACACGCACAAAAGTGATTCACAGTCCGATCCAATGAAACAGGGCCAAAGTTTTAAAGATTTATTGGGCTGATGGCCGATGGCATTGACTTGATTGTCCTAATGTTTTCGGAAAGTATGCTTTTTGTCAATCTTTTGCTTCTCAAGACTGAAATTATATGATATGAATATTGACTAATATTTTGTAATACTATAATTTTTTTATTATATGGGCATTAGAAGAAGTGAAATTAACTTTTTTGTATAACTAGCTGTAGACAATAAATTTGCATCGAGAAAATAAAATCAAGACCGAAAATATCGCAATAATCGTAGTATTTTATTTCGAATATTTGAGTGTACAATCTCTATGATTCCTATGATTCTACTTTTCTAACATAAATTCAAGGGCCTTTGAGCTTGAGCTTGAATTTGAATTTGATTTATCCGTCGCGAACACTTTGATTGTTGCCACGAATTGTATCACGAACAAGTAGCCTTGATCTTGAACGCCTTGTATTTAATTTGACTTCATTCTTGATCTTGAATACTTGAATTGTTCTTCATTCTTGAGCTTAAACTTGATTTCTTGAACTTGAACTTGATTGCTTGAAACTTGTAGAGAAATTTGCGGTGTTTGATCGACGAGCTCTCTCTTGCTTCTTGTTATAACTTCTAGTGTCTTTTCTAAGTTATGAAGACCCCTATTTATATTTGTGGAAGGGAGGAGTTGTGATAAGAATAAACTTTTTCCGACCAATCAAATTGAAGTGTGACATGGTTGCATTTGATTGCCCGAAACATGTCACTTGCATGTATGGCGCGGTTTCATTGGCCCTTTAATTTGATTGGGCATGCCTTGTCATTTTGACACGTGGCACAATCCTATTGGCTTTTCCGTTTGACTTGGCGCGCCACGTCATTTGACACGTGGTACCAAATTGGGCCTCTAGGAAGATGACATTTTGAACTAAATGAAGTGGGCTCATCACTTTAGCCCAACTAAATGGGCTAGCCCAAGGGATTAAGACTTATTTATTTAATCCATATATGTTGGACTTATATAATTAATCCAATTATATTATCCCATAATATATATTTGGATCAATATATCTCGAATTTAAAATATAGTCCAAATTATTTTATAGATTTAATTTATGTAAAATTTATATGCCTACAAATGCCCCCTACTTCAAGACTTGTCAATCCTAGACATGTCGAACTTAAGACAAAGATTCAAGTATTATGAAGATATCAAATGTGATACTTTTGAAGCCCCAATTTACTAGTCTAGGCAATATTTTGTAACGAAAATCTTGTCAGTTGCTCGAAACTTACTTATAATAGAAATTCATCTTTTAAGATGACAATGGAAAGCCATATAAGCTTGAAACTTTTGGCATTTACACTTCAACTTTGCCGATGCAATTCACTTTTGCTTTACTGAAACATTGATGGTACGTGGCAACCTTTTTCATTTGAAATTTTTACTCACAAATCCTTTGAAGAGTCATAAGCAAGCATTAATTCTTATGAATGTGTACATATTTTTACCACACAGCTTGATGTCGAATGTTTCCAAATCCTTTTCTAAACCAAATAGCTTTGATTGACTTTTATTTGGATACGGAAGAGTCCCCACCAAGTCCATGTCGGAAACAGGTAATAGTCACCGCCTTTTACACGATCCCACATCGTGCAATATGCCATAGAAAGCCATATATGAAGATCTATATAAAGTCATATGTTCGTATTTGTTGAGCATCAATTTGCAGAATCTACAAGCCAATTGAGTCTAGCTTTGCGGACTCAGGAGCATTAATGCGAAGGTAATTTCTTCTTTTTTGTTATTTTTTTTTGTAGGTCAAGCGAGAAAGATATGTTCTTGCTCAACAAGATGATCCACACATGAAGAAGACAATCATGGGGTGTGAGGGGATGAGTAATCATCCTTGCCCAAATATCGGAGAGATTACTCTCAATGTGCCCCGACTATCGGAGATATTACTCTCAATGTGGCCCTACTATCGGAGAGATTACTCTCAATGTGGCCCAACTATCGGAGAGATTACTCTCAATATGACCTGACTATTGGAGAGATTACTCTCAATGTGCCCCGACTATCGGAGAGATTACTCTCAATGTGGCCTGACTATCGGAGAGATTACTCTCCTTTGCCTGACTATCCGAGAAATTACTCTCAATGTGGCCCGACTATCGGAGAGATTACTCTCAAAATGACCCGACTATCGGAGAGGCCAACTTAAGGTGCAAAGGGACTCATATGTCCACCTTAAGATTGGAAAGTTATAGTTTTTTTAAGGACAAACCCACGAAAAGGCCAACTTAAGGTGCAAAGGGACTTATATGTCCACCTTAAGATTGGAAAGTTATAAAGCTTCAACTCGAAGACGACATCGACTTGAACACTTGGAAAACTTTGAAGATTTGGCGGACTTTGTAGACTTCAACTCGAAGTTTATGAGAATGGAGCATACTCCTCTCTATATATTGTTACAAAACTGTATGACATATTGTTAGGTGTGTGGAACAAATTCTTATATTAGTAGCTGAAAAGATTGGGAGTCTACATATAAGGTGCAAGATCTCTTAATGGCGTGAATCTTTTTAGAAAAATCGCGCGGACATGACCCAAAACGGACAATATCATACAATGTTAAGAGTATCTTTGGGCTGACTGAGCCCAACAACTAGTATCTGAGCCCAGGCTCGGCAGGACGAGTATAGAGATGGCAAAGTAATGGTGCGGCGCTGTGCGCACTCAAGAAGAAGCTAGTTGTTGGCTTCGGTTGCCATAATACTCTAACAATGTGCATGGCTCACTACCACATGGAACTTAGTTCGACGGGGAGATTGTTGGGTGTGCGAACAAAGTTCCACATTGGTAGCTGAAAAGATTGGTAGCCTACATATAAGGTGTACAGATCTCTTATTGGTGTAAGAACTTTTGAGTAAAACAGTGCGGGATTGATCCAAAGCGGACAATATCACACCATGTTGAGAGTATCTTTGGGTTGGTTAAGCCTAATAACTGGTATCATACTATTGAAGATATTGAAAAAGCTGAGAAGATAGATTCTCATAGTAATAGAGCTTATTTGATATTGATCCAGTTTCTATTGCTAAAGCACCTATTGCACTCGAATGAACACAAGATAATAATGAAGATAGTGATCAAGATCAAAATGATCATGATGATGTAGATGTTATGAATGCTCCAGTTGATGAAGTTATGGTTAATCAGCAACTAATTCCTTCTCAGGTAATTACTTCGAATGCTCCCGAAACCTCTCTTAGAATTTTATAAGGGAGAAGCAAAAATCTATGCGATATCCTCCTGATGAGTGCGTACTTTTGACTGACATGGGAGAATCTGAGAGTTATGATGAAGCCATGGAATATAAGATGAAGTCACTCTATGAGAATGACACATATGAGTTAGTAAAATTGCCGAAAGGTAAGAGAGCTTTATCAAACAAATGGATATTCAGAGTAAAGCAAGATAAACATACTCTGCGCTTAGGTATAAGGCGAGATTAGTTGTTAAAGGTTTTGGCCAGAAGAAAGGAGTTGACTTTGATGAAATTTTCTCCTCTATTGTAAAAATGTCTTCTATTAGCGTGGTTCTAGGCTTAGCCGCGAGTCTAGATTTAGAGGTTGAGCAGATAGATGTAAAGGCTGCTTTTCTTCATGGTGATTTAGATGATGCGATTTATATGAAGCAACTTGAGGGTTTCGTAACTAAGGACAAAGAAAACTATATCTGCAAATTAAAAAAGAGCATGTATGGATTGAAACAAGCTCCAAGGCAATGGTATTTGAGGTTTGAGTCTCTTATAAAGAACAATGGTACAAGAAAACTTCTTCATACCACTGTGTATTCTTCTAGAAGTTCTCTGATGATGATTTTATTATCTTATTGCTTTATGTGGATGATATGATTATTGTTGGAAAGAATAAATCCAGAATTGCAGTCCTTAAGAAGCAGTTGAGAAAGTCATTTGCGATGAAGGACTTGGGGCCAACAAAGAAAATCTTAGGTATTCAAATCCATCGGCACATGGATAGAAAGGGGTTTTTCCAAAAGCAATACATTGAGAAGGTACTCAAGAGGTTCAATATGACATAAGCAAAAGTGGTTAGTATTCCTCTTGCTAGAAACTTTAAATTAAGTATTAGTTAGAGCCCATCTACTGATGAAGAGAAAAATGAGATGTCTCATATTCCTTACTCTTTTGTTGATGGTAGTTTGACGTGTGCTATAGTTTATACTAGACCGGATATTGTATATGTCGTTGGTGCTGTTAGTAAATTCCTTTTTAACCTTGGAAAGGAATATTGGGATGCAGTAAAATGGATATTAAGGTATCTGAAAGGTACTAGAGATTTGAAGGTGTGCTTTGGCAGTGGCAGGCCTGAACTTGTTTGTTACACAGACTCTGATTTAGGAAGAAATCTTGGTAATTCAATATCCACTTCTGGTTATTTGATCACTTTTGCATGGGGAGCTATTTCTTGGCAATCTAGACTATGGAAATGCATAGCTCTATCTACCACAAAAGTTGAATATATTATTGTCACAGAAGGTTCCAAAGAGCTATTATCGCTGAAGGTGTTTATTAATGATCTTGGCTTTGATCAACCAAGGTACATCTTATTTGTGATTATTAGAGTGATATCTATCTCACCAAGCACTCCACTTTTCATTCTAAGACCAAACATGTCACGACCCAAGTTCGCCCTCTGTGAACTATCGTGATGGCACCTAGTCTCTACGACTAGGTAAGCCTAACAATTGCGGAAAAAGAACAAAATGTGGAAAAACTAATAAAACTGAAGATAAGCGAAAAAACATAGAAACGTTTAAGATGTCGCTCGGTATATACTAATACAAGATCTCAAACTGAAACTACATTTTCCAAAACCCGAAATCTCATGAAATCACAAGCTTTTGAATGACTACGAGTGTTTAACTCCAGAATGTCTAAACAAAAGTAAATACAGAAGGGCTAATATTTTAGGGGAGAAGGGAAAGGGACTACTCGGTTTGCGGACGCGGTAGATATACCTCGAAGTTTCTAGAGAAATCGTCTTACCTCAAGGGTAGTAAGTCTGAGTCAAGGTATCTGGATCTGCACATGAAAAATATGCGCAGAAAGGGCATGAGTACACCACAGCGGTACTCAGTAAGTGCCAAGCCTAACCTCGGTCAGGTAGTGACGAGGAAAGTTAGGGCCCTACTGAGTTTAGATGAAAAACGAGGTATAACAGTATAACATAAGACAGTACAATTAAGTGCAAACAGTAAGAAGTAACACAGGATAGTAAGAACAACAACAACTACAACAGAGAAAAAAATAAGCACAGAAAGAATACAGCTCAACACAGAGGAAATAACCGGGGATCTCCCAAGATACTGTCCTATAGTCCCAAATATAAATATCCAGTGGATCTCCCGGGTGTCGTCCCATTGTCCAACTAATAGTGCGGGGGGATCTCCCGGAATACCGATCCGTAGTCCCAAATGTAAATATCCAGTACTGGGGGAATCTACCGGGTGCAGTCCCGTAGTTTCAATATAAAAGTACAGAAGGATCTCTCGGAATACAAATTTGTAGTCCCAAAGTAAACATGCAGGGGGATATCCCGGGATACCACCCGTAGTCCCAAAGTAAACACACAACAACAACACGAAGAATACTCAATTCAATTCAAATTTCATACCAAGGTAAAACAAGTATTTCTAACCTAGCATGCTGCACATAATCCAAATAAGTCAGTTTGAGCAAGTAAAGCAATTAAGTCAATTAGACATGCTTCCATAAGCTAACAGTAAGCTTAAATTGCAAGTAGTATAAATAGGAAAGGAAACACAATTATAGTTAATTAATGAAAACATGATTTTCAACAATTAGCACGAGTACGCACTCGTCACCTCACATACAAGGCATTTCAAATATCAACAATACCAAATCCTAAGGGGAGTTCCCCCACACAAGGTAAGGCAAGTCACTTACCTCGAATCGGCTCAAAATCAACCCAAAACTACGCTCTTGCCACGAGTACTCGACTCCAAATGGCCCAAATCTATTCAATTCAATTGCATAATGTAAATATAACTTTAAGTAACTGATTCCACTAATTAATTCTAAGCTAAAATGCGACATTAGGAAAATTGACCAAAATTCCCCCGGGCCCACGTCTCGGAATCGGGTAAAATTTATAAATTCGGAATCCTCACACTCTCACGAGCTCATATATACAGAAATTACTCCAATCCGACATCAAAATCTTGATCAAAACTCAAAAATTAGGTCTAAGAACTTTTACAACTTTTCTCCAATTTTTCCACCCCAAATTCGTATTTAAAGGATACATTTAAGCATAGATTCGTGAAAATTAGTCAAAACCAAGTAAGAAATACTTACCCAAAACCCCCAGGTGAAAATCTCTCTCAAAATCGCCAATCCCGAGCTCCCAAATCAATTTCTAAGTTTTTGAAACTAAACCCTCGATTCTGCTCCTTTTCTGACCAATGAAACCGCATCTGCGACTCTGGGACCACACCTGCGGTCCCATTTCTGCGAAGACCAAGTCGCACCTGCGACATTTCATTAAACGGGGACTTTCCGCTTCTGCGATTGCTTTTCCGCACCTGCAGTCTCGCAGGTGCGTTCCACGTCTTGCACCTGCGACTTCTGGAACCTGGACTAAATTCCACTTCTGTGGTCACCTAGCCACTTCTGCACTGCCACACCTGTGGTCCCACACACACAGGTGCGGTTATGACAGGTTCACCAATTAGATTTTTACCTAAGTCCAAAAATCAATTTCCATTAAGCACCCAAAACTCACCCGAGGCCTCCGAGACCTCAACTAAACCTGCCAACCAATCCTAAAACTTCATATGAACTTGTTCCAACCTTCAGAACGCTCAAAACAACATCAAAACACCAATTTAACATCGGATTCAAGCCTAAGAACCCTAAAAACTCTCAAATTACGCTTTCGATCAAAAACTCTATTAACCCTCGTTCGAATGACCTAAAATTTTGCACACACGTCACATTCAACACTGCGGAGGTACTCCAACTTTTAGAATATCATTCCGACCCATAGATCAAAATTTCACTATCAAACCGGAAACTTCAAACATTCAACTTTCGGTATTTCAAGCCTAAATAAGCTAAGGACCTCCAAAACACAATCCGAACATGCCCCTAAGCTAGAAATCACCAATGGAGCTAACGGAGCCAACAAAATTCTATTCTGAGGCCGTCTTCACACTGCTCTGACTACGGTCCAAATTCTAAAATTTAAACTCTCATTTAGGGACTAAGTGTCCCAAAACTCTTCGAAACTCCAAATAAATCCTCCCGTTAACTCACAATAGCAGAAACAAACATGGGAAAAGCAGTTAAAAGGGGATCGGGGCATTAATTCTTAAAACGACCGGCCGGGTCGTTACAAAACATATAAATAAAATGTATCGTTGGATATGAATAATCGTGAAAGAGAAATTATTTGAGGTTGAGAAGATACACACTGATGACAATCCTTCGGATATGCTGACAAAAGTGGTAGTTGTAGATAATCATGTGTTTTTAGAAAATTGATAGGCATGAAGCCTGTCAATAATTCCTCTATTTAAATACATATTTGGCCCCTTGGCTAGAGGGAGAGTTTGTTAGGTCCATGCCTATGTTGTCCAGCCAAAGGCCCAATGACCTAATCCTATTCTCTTTGGCTTCTATTCCTATTCGGAATTGAATTCTTTTTTTTATTCCTATTTAGAGTTAATTTTGGATTTAGGAGAAAGCACCACTTATTGTCCATAAATAGAGAAACCTTGGAGAATTGTTCTATGATTATTGGTATAAGTCTTTGAAATACATTAGCACATAAGAGTGGTTTTGAGAGAGTTTTCATCAAGAGAGAAGAAAAAGTGTTTGTTTTGCTATAGATTTTGTTCGAACCAGCCCGTTTTATATCACATTTTCTGATTCGTTAATCATTGAATCGGTCTGAAATTTTGACTGGTGTTCTTACCAACTTGTCTTTGATTTGAACGGTGAAGATCAGATTTTGAGGTCTGTAGCATCCGAATTCGAGCTCCTAAGAGCAGCTCTATTTTGTGACTTCTCCTCTCTCTTCAATTAATTTGTTGTTGCTCTTATTGCTATTTTTGGTCCGTGTTTGGTACTTATTGTGTACACAATTTAGAGAACTTTTATAACTCTCTTATTGTTATCGTGAAACTTTTTGGATCTTTGTGATTCTGTGGTTTTTACCTTCGATTTGAAGAGTTTTCCACGTTAAAATTTGGTGTTCTTTATCTTTTTTATTTTCGGGTTTGTCTCTTCCTCGACATAATAGTATTATTAAAACGTTGGTTATTTATTCGGGTTTTTACATAATGGATGTGAATATGAACAAGATTATACGTTTAAATGGGAGCAATTATAATATTTGGAGAAGCAAGGTGAATAATTTGTTGTTCGTGAAGAAGATACATCTAGCAATTTTTGCAGCTCATAAACTCGAGACTATATTGATGAAGATTGGGATTTCGAGCACCAACAAGTATGTAGATATATACGACAATATGTTAAAGATAATGTTCGCAACTATGATGACCCGATAGGTCATTTTGAGTTTTAGCCCTTATTTACGTGTTTTGAGATCTCGATTAGCTCTGTTTAGTATTTCTCGATGTACGTGCACATCCCTTTTTTCAGAAAGATTTTATGTGAAAAATTCAAGAAAACATGAATTTAGCTTTAAAAATGAATTGAGTTGACTATGATCAACATTTTGTATAAATTACCCCGGGTTAGTATTTTGACAATTCCGGTGGGTCCATATCGTGATTTTTTATTGAGTGTATGCCCGAAATTGAATTTGAAACTCCCTAACTTGATTTGTTGAAAACTAGTAACTTGAAGGTTTTAAGAGTTCTCAGGTTTGACCGTAGGTTGACTTTATTGCTATCGGGATCGAATTTTTGTTCTAGAACTTGGTATAGGTTCATTTTACTATTTAAAACTTGTCTGTAAACTTTGGTGCAAAGCGGAGTTGATTTGATAGGATTCGGACGCTCGGTTGTGAATTTGGAAGTTCTTGAGCCTCTTTGAAAATTTCATGCATTTTGATGTCCGATTCATAGTTCTAGGAGTTATTTTGGTGTTTTGACCGCGCGAACAAGTTCATATGATGTTATTATATTTGTGTGCATATTTGGCTTGGAGCTTGAGGGGCTCGGGTGATTTTTAGACGTATTTATGATAAGTTTTCCTGATTTGAGTTGTTGGTTTCTGGTGTTCAGTACAGGTCTCGCATTTGCGAGGTATCGCTCATAATTGCGAGCCTCGCTTTTGCGAAAAATTATTCGCATTTGCGAACATGGGTCAGACTGGGCTGGTGAATCTCGTATTTGCGAGGATATTGTTCGGATTACGAGTTGTGGTCATTCGCTTTTGCGAAGGAAGTGGTCTCATTTGCAATCACAGGCCACTTGAGTGTGCTTCACATTTGCGAAGCTTCTAGATGCATTTGCGAAAGTAGTGTTTTCGCATTTGTGATATAAATGTCACATTTGCGACATCTGGGCTTCTGAGACAAGTGTCACATTTTCGCAAATGCGACACCTGCAGCTGGGTAAAAGAGGGGAAAATTGGGACTTCGCTCATTTTACACTATTTCTAAACACTAAATACTCTAGAGGCAATTTATCAAGAGGATTTTCTTCCTAAAATCATTAGTAAGCAACTTTAATCCATTTCCTTTCAATTACCCATTACTTTTTATGTATTTTTAACATCAAATCTAGGATTTACATGGTAGAAATTAGGGGTTTGGGTAGAAATTTGGGAATTTTATAAAATTGAGATTTAGACCTCAAATATAGGTCCGATTTCAAAACAAATCACATAACCAAGCTCGGGGATGAATGGGTAATCGGGTTTTGGTCTGAACCTCGGGTTTTTGACCAGACTACCCAGTGTTGAATTTTGTTAACTTTTTCAAAAAGCGATAAAAATTGAACCATTTTTATTGATGGGTAGTTTCAAAAGCTTATTTCGAACTGTTTGATCCGTAATTTGTTAGATTTGGTTGGTTTGGAGACTTGTTCTAAAGGCAAAGCCATGATTGATTGATTTCTTTGATAGCGGAGCGAGGTACGTGTCGTGATTAACTATGACTTGAGAGATTAGGACTTGTTGGTCTATTTTCTACGTGTTCTATTTGCAATGGACTAATCCACTGGCTATCAGAGATAGGAAAAATCATTCCCGCATCTAGCAATTTAATGATCTCCTTGTGCACTACCTACTCCAAATTTTTGTTCAACTTGCGTTGGGGCTGCACTAGTGGCTTGCTATTTTCTTCCAACATAATTTTGTGCATGCAAATGGCTGGACTGATTCCTTGAATATCAGCTATACTCCGACTAATGGCCTTCTCGTACTTTTTCAGCAGCTCCACCAGCTTTTGCTCTTGTGTACCTGTCAAGTTAGCAGAAATAATCACAAGAAAATTATTAGTTTCAAGAAAATCATATTTCAAGTGAGTGAGGAGGACTTTCAATTCCACGTTAGGCTTAGAAGCCTCCTCTTTTAGTTCCTCCTCATCAACCACTTTATCTTCAATTACAAGAGCTTCATCCTCTTTCTTTATTTCAGGATCTTCATCCTCCACTGTGCTAGACTGAGTAATACACCTCTCTAGAGTATTTTATCCAATTCACCAACAACATCTAGCTTGAAACACGAGTAGGAAAATGCCTCATCACTGGGTATTTCATCATCCTCTTCATCCGAAACACTACTTTTTTATTGCCCACTCTGAGCATAAGTTGCCCCTCGTATATATCAAAGATAGCTCTACCTATGCATAAAAATGGGCTCCCTAGAATTTGAGACACCTCCTTGTTCACCTCCATATCCACCACAATAAAGTCTATGGGGAACACAAACTTGTCCACCCATACTAGAATATCCTTAATGATTCCCTTAGGCAAAATGGTGGTCTGGTCAGCTAGTTGTAGGGACATTAGTATTGATTTGATCACTCCAAGATCACCTTCCAGTTTTCTGAATACATATAGAGGCATTAGAGATGTACTAGAGTCACTGAGGATCTTGTCGAATCTCTCACTCCCCAACGAGCATGGTATGGTAAAGCTTCCTAGGTCCCCATACTTTTAGGGAATTTTGTTTTGCAAATGGCACTGCAGTGGGCATTCAGCTTGACCACTGTTGTCTCCTCCAATTTTCTCTTGCTAGACATGATTTCCTTCAAGAATTTTGCATAAGCAAGCATCTGAGCGAGTACCTCTATGAAGGGAATGTGCATATAAAGTTGCTTGAGAGTCTCCAAGAATCACCCAAAACATTTGTCAAGTTTCTACTGCTTCATCTTTTGAGGGAATGGTAGAGCTGGCATATGTCTACTTTGTTCAGTCTCCTTTTGTACCCACTACTTTGGCTTTTTTGCTCTTCACTCTTTTTCTCTACTAGTGTCTCAGTCTACTTGTTCACCACCTCAGGTCTATCTTTACCACTAGGTCAGTCAATGTTTCCTTTGGGTTCGTTTCAATGCCAGAGGGAAGAGTCCCAAGCGCCCTCTCAGATAACAAATTTGCAATTTGTCCCATTTGTCTTTCTAAATTTCGGATAGTCGTGCCCTAAGTCTCAATTATTTTTATGTATTTTGTTGATGAATGACTTCATGAGATCTTCTATACTAGACTGATTTGGTTGTTATGGCTGGTATTGTTGCCTCTACTGGTTCTGAAAACCTGGTGGTCCTTGACCCTGGGGTCTAGGATTATTTTGTTGCCATGAGTTCAGACTCCCACTAGGTGAACTATACGAAAAACCCGGATGTCTTTGACCCATAGCATTATAGTTGTTCCTACCTTGGTAGTTTTCTCTATTAAAGTTCCCCACAGCATTGACTTCCTCAGCTGATGCTTGACACTCATGTGTGAGGTGTCCTATTCCACAAAAGTCACATGCAGCTTGCGGCTCACTCTGTACCTTGGCCAATGTCAGCTTTCTTATCTCCTTGGCCATGGTGTCTAGTTGGGCTTGCATGGATGTGTTAGAGTCCACCTGGTGAACCCCAACTGATTTTCTTCTATCATTACTCTCAATCGGCCACCGATTTATAAGGCCCCGTGAATTTCTTTCTAAAAACCTAGATTCTGTGATGTCGGAGTAGGCGTAGGGGTCAATTGTACGATGTTAAAGCTTTTTGGATTGAACAATATGCTGGGTAGTTGAAGGAAATATTTTTGCAAAAGTAGGCTTTTCTGCGGCCCATTATGCAGTCGCATAATACTCTGCGGGCCGCAAAATAACCGTAGAGTGAAGCAGTCTTTTTGGACAATTTTGAGGTTAGTTTCGCCACCAATTTTGTGACTACATAACCATTTCGCGGGCTGCACTTTGGTCACATAACCGTCCTTGGGCTTTTGCGGAGGTAGGTTTTTCGGCGCATTATGAGACCGCAAAATAGGTTTGCGGGCCGCATAATGGCCGCAAGGTGAAGCAGACCAACCTAGTTCCCAGGGCCACTTTTTGCGGTCATTTCACGGACTACATAAATATGCAACCGCAGAACCTATTCCGGGGCTTCATTTTTGGGGTTTTGAAACCCGAACCAACTTCGTTAAAGTAGATGTAAGGGGCCATTTTGAGCTAATTTTCTGATATCTTTAGAGAGAGAAGAGAGTATTAGTGGGATAAAGTGATCTTCATCAAATTTTCTCTTCAATTCTTGATTAACATCTTGAAGATTATCAAGAGAGACACCTAGCTCTTCTTCCTAAGAGGTAAGATTTTATCACCAAAACATTTAATTTCAAAATGTAACTAGAATGGGCCATTAGTAAGGTAATTCATGGGGATGGGGGTGATTACTTTGCATGCATGTGTTCCTAAGGTATGTGGGGAGGTTGTGAGTTAAAGATAAAAAAGAACAGGGTATGGGTTGGTGGAGTCTTTCATAAGAAGGGCCATGAAACCTTAATACACACAAAGTGTTTGATAGAATGCTCAAGTGAGCTAGAATTATGATCATTTTCCTAATTTTGGATTCAATTTTGCTATATTGCTAAAATAGATTGATGTTGCTAATATTCCGGAACGTCATAGAGTTTTAAGAGGCTCAATTGAGGTATGTATGGCTAAAACCCCTTCTTCTTAGAATCAAAACCCCAGGTGTTCGTGTAGTTGGTGTAAGTCCCCAAATTGATCATACTAGAATTGACTATCCCTAATGTGTGGTGTTGAATGATATATGTTCAATTTTTACTCTAAATGCTTGTCATGTCATCTTTCCCCTTTTAAGTTGTGTTTAAAAATGTGGAATATGTGTTAAGAAAGGTAAAGATTTCATGTCAAAAATTGAATAAAGGTTGTTATGGCAATTTGTATGAAAAGCCTCTATGTTCCTAAGATTTTCCATGTTTTTCCCTTATCTGTACAAATGCCTTACATGATAAACCTTATTGTTGCTGATGATAATGTTATTTGAATGTGAAAGGGAAACTTGAATTGTGAAATATGGCCCAGTCCGAGAATGACTTAATAAATGAGGCAACCCGTTCCAATGTATTGAAAGAAGGGAAAGAAATATGAAGTGAGATGATTTATTGAAAGGTTGATGTCTCAAAGGAGATGTCTCAAAGGAGATGTCCTAGCCGATTGGGCCGTGATCGGACGCCATGCCGCACACATGGTGGTAACTGTACTAGAAATGATTGATTAAAACTGTGGATATGGTTGATATCTCAAATGATATGACCTAGCCGATCGGGTCGAGATCGGACTCCGTGTAAGAACACAATGGTATTGTGGATTGTGGCATAACGACATTAAAGATCACCCAACCTAATAAGATGGAAATTGATTTGAGAACTTATGTGATCCTTACTTGATGTTTTAGTATTGTCTGAATCTCTTATTATACTCATGGTTGTTCCCCCCCCCTCCATATTATTGTTCATTCTATTAAGATAGTGTTTTAGCTTTACATACTAGTACTATTAGACAGTACTAACGTAACTTTTGCCTGGGGCGCTACATCTTTAAATGGATGTAGGTGGTTCCATAGTAGACAGTGTTGATCGCAGCTAGTGGTGCATCCTCTCCTCCAGCAGTCTTGGTGAGCCCCATTTCATCTCGGGATCATGTATTGTATCTTTTGTTCATATTTTCACCACATTATTAGGTATAGCATGGGCCTTGTTGCTGGTATTATCATAACTATCTTTTGTATCTTTAGAGGCTCCGTAGATATTATGTGGGTTGTGTATGGGTGCTAGAAAGGTCAGACGGATTATGTTGCGTTTTGGACTCTTGTTCCACTAAATCGTAAAGTGTATGTATTTTGGAGATGTAGCAAAACGAAATGAATTAGTAATGTTTATATGTATGATCTTTCTACTGTTTAACTAACGGAAACATGTCTTCTCTTGATCATAAGTGAGTTGGGTAGAAAGTGTCTAATAGGCTTGCTCGATCGGGTCCACTCGGTTGAGCACTGGTCGCGCTCCCCGAGGTTGGGGCGTGACACGATTAGCATCCTCAGATAATTCATCAAGGATTAAGATGACCTCCTCCGAATATTTCTTCATTAGTGGACGGTGTCAGTCCATCCCAAAAATCCTGGAGTTGCATCCACAAATTAATTCCATTGTGCTGACACTTTCTGACTATCTCCTTGCATCTTTCCCAAGCTTCGAAAACCGTTTATGTCTCCTTCTGGCAGAAAATTTGGATTTCCCTTCTAAGCTTTCTTGTTTTTGCAGCTGAGAAAAACTTGTCAAGAAACTTTGTGGTCATATTTTTCCATGTCTTGATCGAACCTGTGGGTAATCTGCAAAGCTAGTGCTTCGCATCATCTTTCAATTAAAAGGGGAATGCCCTTAAGTAGACCGCATCATTTGATACTCCATTATATTAGAAGGTGTTGATTTCTTCAAAGTCCATCAAGAGAGTGTTAGGATCTTCGTTCACCTTACCTTTGAAAATATAGTAGTTTGTGATAGTTTGAAGCAAGCCTATCTTCAATTCAATTTGCTGCTATGGGTGGAGGTCTGACACTTGACACTCCTTGATTGTAGACTGGCCTAGCATAGTTAATAAATGATCTTTAAGGGCTGGGTGTTGCATTCTCGAATTGATCTTCAACTAAGGGTCAGTTTAGATTTAATCTTCGATAGTCTCATCAGCAATTCTCCGAGCTGCTTCAGCTAGTATTCGTGCAGCTTCTTGTTGTGTTGCCTCTCTTGCAGCTAAGTCTACTCCATCATTCTCTTTGTTTTCTATGTTATCTTGAGTTGAAGTTTGACCCAAGAAATTTTCTGTTAATTGTCTTTCTTTTCTCAATTGTCGCGGGTGTTTCTCCAACTCTGGTTCATAGGGTATCACTTCCTTTGAAGTGGATCGAGTCATACACCACAGAAATCAAACCTATATCCTGCACACAAGTGAGAAAACGTGAATACACTAAAGTAAAAATTGGTTCATGAACTAGTACTGAAAATTATTTTAAATACTATTGATTGCCAATTCCCGGCATTGGCACCACAATTTAACCAGCGCGAAACACAACACAAATTCATTGCTCGCTAATCAAAGATAGTATAGATTAATTATCGTTTCCACATGGATTGGATTTAAATAGTGTACAAATAATCTCCAAATGATTACTATCCAGAAAAATTAACACTTGATTTGGTGACCATTACTACGATTAACTACTAAAAATTAAGCAACTAACAATTGGTCACAAATGACAGCAGATAAGCAATGAAGAAATATCAATGAGGGAAATAAGGGTAATTGACTAGATAGGTGCAAGATACTTGACTTGGGATCCAATTCTTGAGTTAATCACTCTATAATACGGTTGATTCTCACGAATTCAACCAATAATCATATTACACTTGAAGTTAATGTTCCTCTTTCGATTAAACGTTAATTTCAGTAATTAATCCAATTGAAGCACGAAAAACAATTGCAACAATAAAATGATGACTATGATCTAAAGGGTAACTTATCATGAATATTTCCCTATTTTCTAGTTCGATTAACAATTCAAGCGACTCTTTCGATTACCTATTTGAATCATGAATTTAAACTAGAGCATAAGATGTAAATAAATTCAATATAAAGTTCCTCTTTCAATTAAGTCAAATAAGAAATAACTTCACAATACGAATTAAAACTCCATCAATTAATTCTAACAATTATCAAAAATCGAATCCCTAATCAAGTTATCAAAACACCGCATCTGTCAACACCCTAATGGAAATGACCCCATAAAAATGGAGTAAGACATCTCAATAAGGTTCAAAAATAAAGAAAAAATCAATTCTAATAATTCGATACAAACTCCCATATTGCACCGATTGCAGGTTGAAATCTTGATGAATTCTTGAGTCTTCTTGCCTTGGTTGGTTCTCCAATCTTTCGTAGGTCAAAAGTCCTTTAAAATGTGTTTTAATGTATTTATACCAAGTAGGAACAAACCCAGACAAAACTATCTTTTTTTAGCCGAAGTGGGAAAACCAGCAAACTTATTACACTTCATGCGTCACACAGTGCATCATAGACTGCATCATATCAGTGTACTTTACTCAGTTTCAAACTCTCAAAACTCTGCGTGTTTGAAAAAAATTTGCCTTAGTGCATCGCACCATACTGGTATTGGTTCCAGTGGCAAAAATTTGCCTTGTGCAGATACTGGTATTGGTTCCAGTGGTGCTTGAGGTGCGTTGGCTAGGATCATCATTTTCGTACGAAGACTCGAGGTAGATCTGCCGGCATTCGCAGAACTTGAAGTCCCCTTCCATTTCCTACTTTTACTATTTATCTCTTTTGAACAGATGTATTTATTTCAGACTATGTTTGTAGACTTCTAGTTGCTCGTATACTCGTGACTTCGGATTTCTGGGAGTAGTTATTATCACGTGAATTATATTCACACTATGTTATATTTGGAGTTTATTTCTTGTCTATTGTCATTACTCTGAGTTAGTTGCTAAAGAAATTGGTTAATTTCTTTATTAACATTAGTTATCCAAGCAAGTGAATATTAGGCGCCATCACGGTACCAAGGTTTGGAATTCTGGGTTGTGACAAGTTGGTATCATAGCACTAGGTTGTCTAGGTCTCACGAGTCTTAAGCTAGCTTAGTATAGTCTAGAGGATTGGTACCGAGACGTCTGTACTTATCTTCTAGAGGATATGGAGTTTAGGAAAATTTTACTTCTTTCTTTCCCTATTGTCCGCTTTTTCCTATTATTGATGTTTGAATCATTCAATTCTAGTTCTCTCATAGATGGTGAGAACATGAACAACATCTACAACCGAACAAGAGCCAGAGCACCCTGTTGCAGCCACTACCAAGGGTAGAGGTCAAGGCCGAAGTCGAGCAAGAGGCAGAGGCAGAGCTAAGCCTAGAGCTCTAGCAGCAGCACCCATAGTGGAGCCTCAGATTGGTCATGAGGAGGAGATCCCAACTCAGACTGTACCCATCAGATCCGCTCAGGTCCCTGAGGGATTTGTAGCCACCCTTATGCTTCAGGACGCTCTAGTCCACTAAGTGGGCCTTACGGAGAGGGTAGCCTAGACCGGTACATTTCCACTGATGCCAGTCATCTCTCAGGTTGGGGGATGAGCATAGACTCCCACTACTCAAACTCCAGAGTAGATGTCTCTCATATATCAGACTCCAATAGTCCAGCCAATTGTGCTAGTTCAGCCTATTGTTGTCGAATAGACCGGGGAGAGGCCTACGATGTGTTCTAATAGATTGATGAGGTTGGATAAGTTAACAAAGCTCTCCCCTATTCACTTCAGTGATGCACTTTTTAAGGACCCACAGGACTACTTGGACCGTTGCTACAAGGTATTACACAACATGGGTATTATTGAGACATATAGGGTCAAGTTTGCAATGTTCTAGATAACCGGTTTTGCCAAAAGATGGTAGCGGGATTATGTGCCTACCAGACCAGCTATTTCACCTTCACTTACCTAGGATCAATTTTGTAGCTATTTCTGGAGAAGTTTATTCCTTTCACTCTAAGAGAGAAGTACCGCAAGCAGTTTGAGCACCTTCGGCAGGGTTGTATGACTGTTACCTAGTATGAGACCCGATTGTGGACCTAGCTCGCCATGCAATTATCTTACTCCCTACTGAGAGGGAGAGAATAAGGATATTCATCGATGGACTTACTTTCAGTATTAGGCTATATATGGCTAAGGAGACCGCAGATGATATTTCTTTTCAGAGGGACATAGAGATTGCTAGACTGATCGAGATGGTTCGTGGTTATGATAGGGGGCGGTATTTGAGAAGAGGTATCGTCATTTTGGTAGTTTCAGTGGTGCCTCGTCTTAAGGAAGGGGTTCATTTGGTAGGGGCTATCCTCTCAGGATGTTTTAGTCAGCGCTTCAGGCATCCCACGGTGGTTTCGGTAGTCATGGTCCTTATGTGTTTCATCTTGAGCAGCTAGCCTATAGTACACCATGATCTTTTATTAGTGCACCTCCGATCCAAAGTTATCAAGGTGGTTATCCAGGTTGATAGGGCAAGTTCCAGGGTCAACAGTCACAATAACTAAGGGCTTGTTATACTTGTGGAGATCTAAGGCACGTTGCTAGATTTTGCCCTAGGTCATATGGCAGCATGCCACAATAAAGGTCTCGTGCCATGGTTCTGGCACCGGTTGCTTCACTGCCCACTGAACCAGCTAGAAGCATGGGTCAGGCTTCTAGAGGTGGAGGTCAGGCCATTAGAGGTGGAGGCTAGCCAGCTAGAGGCTCTCCGAAAGGTGGAGGTCAGAGTGGTGGGGCCCAACCCTATTTTATGCATTTCCAGCTAGACTTGAGGCCGAGTCATCTGATGTTGTTATCATAGGTATTGTTCCAGTTTGCCATATAATGCTTCAATTCTATTTTATTCAGGCTCTACTTATTTCTACGTGTTATCCTATTTGCTTCATACCTGGTTATGTCTCGTAATTCTTTGAGTGCTCATACATATGTATCCATACCTGTGGGGAATTTTACTGTTGTAGATCGTGTTTATCACTCGTGTGTAATTTCTATCAAGAGTCTTGAGACTAGTGTAGATCTCATGCTTCTTGATATGGTAGACTTTGATGTTATTTTGGGAATGGATTGGTTGTTACCTTATCCTACTATATTGGACTGTCATGCCAAGTTGGTGACCTGAGCTATGCCGGGATTGCCTCCATTAAAGTGGAGGGGGACTCTTGGCCATTCTACCAGCATGGTTATTTCTTATGTAAAGGCTTGGTGTGTGGTCGAGAAGGGATGTCTAGCCTATTTGGCCTATATCCGTTATCCTAGCATAGAGTTTCCTTCTACGGATTCAGTACCAGTTGTGCATGAGTTTTCGGAGGTGTTTCTTGCAAATTTGTCGGGTATGTGACCCGATAGAGATATCAACTTTTGTATTGACTTGACTGCGGGCACTCAGACTATTTCTATTCCACCATACCGTATGGCCCCATCTGAGTTAAAGGAACTAAAGGAGCAGTTGCAGGATTTTCTCGATAAGGGATTCATTAGACCTAGTGTCTCACTCTGTGGTGCATCAGTATTGTTCGTGAAGAAGAAAATGGTTCAATGAGGATTTGTATAGATTGGTGGTAGTTGAAAAAAGTTGCTATCAAGAATAAGTATCTGTTGTCGAGGATTGATGGATAATTTGAAGAGCTTAAGGGTGCCAAAGTGTTTTCGAAGATTGATTTGAGATCTAGCTACCATCAGTTGAAGATTTGAGCATCGGATGTCCCTAAGACAACTTTGTTGACTTGGTATGGGCATTATGAGTTCCTAGTGATGTTATTTGGCTTGACAAATGCCCCAACATCATTTATGGAATTTATGAATCGGGTATTTAAGCCCTATTTGGATTCTTTTGTGATCATATTCATTGATGATATTTTGATCTACTCCTGCAGTCAAGAAGGGATGTCTAGCCTATTTGGCCTATATCCGTTATCCTAGCATAGAGTTTCCTTATATGGATTCAGTACCAGTTGTGCATGAGTTTTCGGAGGTGTTTCTTGCAAATTTGTCGGGTATGCGACCCGACAGAGATATCAACTTTTGTATTGACCTGGCTGCGGGCACTCAGACTATTTCTATTCTACCATACCGTATGGCCCCATCTGAGTTAAAGGAACTAAAGGAGCTGTTGCAGGATTTTCTCGATAAGGGATTCATTAGACCTAGTGTCTCACTCTGTGGTGCATCAGTATTGTTCGTGAAGAAGAAAATGGTTCAATGAGGATTTGTATAGATTGGCGGCAGTTGAAAAAAGTTGCTATCAAGAATAAGTATTTGTTGCCGAGGATTGATGGCTAATTTGATAATCTTAAGGGTGCCAAAGTGTTTTCGAAGATTGATTTGAGATCTAGCCACCATCAGTTGAAGATTTGAGCATCTGATGTCCCTAAGACATCTTTCTGGACTTGGTATGGGCATTATGAGTTCCTAGTGATGTCATTTGGCTTGACAAATGCCCCAGCATCATTTATGGAATTTATGAATCGGGTATTTAAGCCCTATTTGGATTCTTTTGTGATCATATTCATTGATGATATTTTGATCTACTCATGTAGTCAAGAGGAGCATAAGCAACATCTTTGGATTGTACTTCAGACTTTGAGAGATAGTCAAAATGTGAGTTTTGGTTGGACTCGGTTGCCTTTTCGGGGCATGTTGTATCTGTCGAGGGCATTAAAATAGATCCTAAAAAGATTGACATAGTTTAGAATGGCCTAGACCTACTTCAGCTACAGAGATTCGGAGCTTCCCAGGTTTGGCAGGTTATTATTGCCGGTTTGTGGAATGGTTTTTGTGACGACCTGGCCGGTCGTCTTAAGAATTTATGACCCGATCCCCCATTAACTGTTTTCCCTGTGTTTATTTCTGCTATGTTGATTGCTGGGATGTTCGGTTTTGAGTTTCGGAGAGTTTTGGGACACTTAGTCCCTAAATGAGAGCTAAAGTGTAAGAAAGTTGACCGTAGTCGGAACAATGTGAAGACAACCTCGGAATGGAAATATGATGGTTCCGTTAGCTCCGTTGGGTGATTTCGGGCTTAGGAACGTGTTCGGATTGTGTTTTGGAGATCCGTAGCTAATTTAGGTTTGAAATGGCGAAAGGTTGAATTTTAAAGTTTCCGGTTCGATAGTGAGATTTTGATCCGAGGGTCGGAATGGAATTCTAGAAGTTGGAGTAGCTCCGTAGTGTTGAATGTGATGTGTGTGCAAAATTTCAGGTCATTCGGACGAGGTTTGATAGACTTTTTGATCGAAAGCGTATTTTTAGAGTTTTTGGGATTCATAGGCTTGAATCCGATGAAAAATAGGTGTTTTGATGTTGTTTTGAGCGTTCCGACGTATGGGACAAGTTTGAATGAAGTTATGGGATACGTTGGTAGGTTTGGTTGAGGTCCCGGGGGCCTCGGGATGATTTTGGATGGTTGGCGGAAAGATTTTTGGAAATTTTGGAGTTGCCGCTTCAGCTGTTCTTCTGTCATAACCGCACCTACGAATGTGGGACCGCAGGTGCGGAGCCGCAGAAGCGGACATGGGGAAGTTCGGCAGGGACCGCAGAAGTGGTAGGATTTCCGCAGGAGCGGTACCGCATCTGCGGATGGGGAGTCGCAGATGTGGAAGATTACTTTTAAGTGAGAACCGCAGAAGCGGTATCGCAGATGCGATTATTTGACCGCAGATGCGGTAATAGCTGGGCAGAAATATGAAATTTCGAGGGTTTAGTTTCAAAAGTTGGAAATTCGATTTGGAGCTCGAGAGAGGGCAATTTTGGGAGGAAATTGAAGAGAAAATCATTGGGTAACAATTCTTTAACCCTTTCTAGTTATATTCTATCAATCTATAGTTAGTTTCATCATTTAATTTCGGATTGGAGGTGAAAATTGGGGAAAAATTGGAAGAAAGTTCTTTGACCTAGAATTCGACTTTTGATTGGGAATTTTACCTTAGATTTGGATAATTTTGGTATGCATGAACTCGTGAGAGTATGAGGATTCTGAAAATATGAATTTTACCTGATTCCGAGACGAGGGCCCGAGGAGCATTTTGGTCATTTTACCTAATTTCGCATATTAGCTTAGAATTTAATTGTAGAATCAGTTACTTGAAGTGTTATTTACATTATACAATTGAATTGAATAGATTTGGGCCATTTGGAGTCGATTACTCGTGGCAAAGACGTGGTTTCAGGTTGATTTTGAGCTGGATCGAGGTAAGTATCTTGTCTAACCTTGTGGGGGGGCCTCCCCCTTAGGATTTGGTATATTTGATGTTTGAAATGCCTTGTACGTGAGGTGACGAGTGCGTACTTGAGCTAATTGTTGAAAATCCGGTTTTCTTTAAGTAAATTTCAATTGTGTTCCTTTTCCTATTTCATTTTACTTGCAATATAAACCTGTTGTTAGCTTAGAAAAAGCATGTTTAGTTGACTTAACTGTTTGTTTGCTTAAACTGCCTTAATTGAATTATGTGAAACATGTTATATTAGGATTACCTGTTTACTTGATACGAAATTGAGCTTAATTGAGTATTCTTGTGTTGTTGCCGTGTGTTTTATTTTGGGACTACAGGACGGCATCCTAGGAGATCCCTTGTACGTATTTATGAATTGGACTGAGGTGCGGGATACTGAGAGATCCCTGGCATGTATATTGAGGATACCAAGAGATCCCTAGCACGTATATTGAGGATACCAAGAGATCCTCGGGATACCAATAGATCCCTAGCATATATTGAGGATACCGAGAGATCCTCGGGATACCAAGAGATCCCTGGAATATATTGAGGGTACCAAGAGATCCTCGAGATACTGAGAGATCGCTGGTTATTTCCTTGTGATTGTTTTTGCCTCCATTTCAGTTATTGAATTCATTGTTTTCCTGTATTAAATTCTTAGTGTTAGTTTTCAACTGTACTACTTATCTTATATTGTCATATCTTATATTTTTTTTAATTTTATCTCAGTAGGGTCCTAACCTTCCTCGTCACTACTTGACCGAGGTTAGGATTGACACTTACTGAGTACCGCGGTGGTGTACTCATGCCCCTTCTGCGCATGTTTTTTATGTGCAAATCCAGGTACCTTGACTCAGACTTACCATCCTTGAGGCGAGGCGACCCTGCAGAGACTTTGAGGTATATCTGCAGCATCCGCAGACCGAAGAGTCTCTCTTTATTCTCTCTTGTAGTTACAGCCCTTCAATACTTACTTGTTTTAGACTATTATGGAGTTAGAGCACTATGTAATACCATTAGCTTGTGATTCATGGGTTTCTAGGTTTTGGGAGAGATATATATTGGATTTGAGAGTTAAATATTGTGTATGCCGAGCGGCGCTTTTAAACACTATTTTATTAGTCTAATTCTGTTTTAAAATCGTTTAATTTCTGCAATTTGGTTTATCTTCCGTAATTTAGGCTTACCTAGTCGTAGAGACTAGGTGTCGTCACGATGGTTCACGGAGGACGAGACGGGGTCGTGACAAGTTTGTATCAGAGCTCTAGGTTCATAGGATTCATGGATCACAAGCCGATTTATTAGAGTCTCGTTGATCGGTACGGAGACGTTTGTACTTATCTACGAGAGGCTATGTAACTGTTAGGAAAATTTGTACTTCATTTGATTTCCTTGTCGTGCAATATTTTGACATCACAATTCTAAACTTTTGTCTTCTATTCTCTCATAGATGGTGAGGACGCGTGCTACCTGAGATGATCAGGCACCCGTGCCCCCTACTGTAGTCGTCAGAGGCCGGGGCTGGGGTAGAGGCCAAGGACGCGCACATGGTACAGCCAGAGCACCTACGCGAGCTATCGCAAAGGTACCACCAGCAGTTCCAGCCGGAGTCCAGGCACCTGATACGCCTACTACTACCACTCTTCAAAATCTTCAGGAGACTCTGGCACAGTTCATGAGCATGTACACCACTTTGGCTTGGGCAGGGTTGCTTCCCCTTGCTGCAGCTACGTCTCAGACCGGGGGAGGAGCACAGACTCCCGTCACCCGCACTCCTGAGTAGCGAGTGCATGGTGAGCAGGTCCCTAAGATTATTCTTGTACAGCCTGCAGTCCGAGATCGGTCCGAGGACAGTGCAGCGGCTTCCGAGGATGAGTAGTTGAGGCTTGAGAGGTTCAAGAAGTACAAGCCTCCTGTATTCAGTGGCCTAGCATCGGAGGATGCTCTAGGATTTCTATATGAGTGTTACCGCATTCTCCGTACCATGGGTATATCAGGATCAAGCGGGATTTCTTTCAGTACCTTCCAGCTTCGAGGATCCGCCTATGAGTGGTGGCGCACCTATGAGTTAGACAGTCCGGATGAGGCTGCTTCACCGACTTGGACTCAGTTTTTAGATTTGTTCCTAAGAGAGTATGTTCCTCAGAGCCTCAGGGATACATGGCATGTAGAGTATAAGCATTTGCGCTAGGGTGCTATGATTGTCTCTGAGTATGCTGTCCGTTACACTAGTTTGGCTAGGCATGCACCAGCCTTGGTTTCTACTATTCACGATAGGGTTCGCTGGTTTATTGCGGGCCTTATTCCCAACATCAGGTCTAGCATGGCTTGTGAGTTGGAGATAGATATTTCTTATCTGCAGGTGGTGAGCATTGCTAGGAGGATTGAGGGTATATATGCTAGGGAGAGAGAGGAGAGGGAGGCCAAGAGGTCTCGAGAGTCGGGCCATTTCTCTAGTGCCCGTTCCCCAATAGTAGGTCGTCATGGTAGGGGTTATATGAGTCGCCATGTTCATTCAGCTCTTCCAGCATCCAGTGGTATTCTAGCTCCTCCTAGACCTTAAGAGCCTTATTATGCACCTCTAGTATCTAGCGTGCCTCCTGAGCGGGGTGCTTTCAGAGGTCAGTCCAGTAGACCTGGCCCGAGCTAGTCACAACCACAATGTCCTCCCAAAGTTTGTTTTGAGTGTGGTGACACATGCCATGTGGTGAGGGATTGCCCTAGACTTGGGAGGAGTGCACCTCCACAGACTTCTCTGCCACAGCGTGCCCCGTAGAGTTCTCAGGCTATAGTTACAGCTTCAGTTACTACCCCACCTGCTCAGCCAGCTAGAGGTGGAGGTTGGGGAGGTAGAGGTCACCCTAGAGGGGGAGACCAGGCCTGATACTATGCCTTTCCTGCCTGTACCGAGGCTGTTGCCTCTGACTCTATCATCAATTATACTGGTTTGTCACTAAGATGCATCGATTCTATTAGATCCAGGCTTTACTTATTCTTATGTGTCTTCTTATTTTGCTCCGCATTTGGGTGTATCTCAAGATTCTTTAAGTTCCCATGTTTATGTTTCTACTCTTGTGGGAGATTCTCTTATTGTGGACCGCATTTATCGGTCGTGTTTGGTTGCTTTTAGTGGTTTTGAGACCAGAGCCGATCTATTGTTGCTCAGCATGATAGATTTTGACATTATCTTGGGCATGGACTGGTTGTCGCCCCATTATGCTATTCTTGATTGTCACGCCAAAATAGTGACGCTCGTTATACCAAGTATACCACATGTTGAGTGGAGGGGTACTTTAGACCACACTCCCAGTAGAGTTATTTCTTTTCTTAAAGCTTAGCATATGGTTGAGAAGGGGTGTGACGCGTATTTAGTTATGTGAGAGATTTCAGTACTGATACCCCTTTAGTTGATTCAGTTCCAATAGTACGGGATTTTCCCGATGTGTTTCCAGCTAATCTTTCGGGCTTGCCGCCTGATAGAGATATTGATTTTGGCATTGATCTGTTGCCGGGAACTCAGTCCATTTCTATTCCTTTGTATCGTATGGCTCCTCCTGAGTTGAAGGAGTTAAAGGATCAGTTGCAGGAATTGCTTGATAAAGGTTTTATTCGGCCCAGTGTATCACCTTGGGGTGTTCCTGTCTTGTTTGTGAAGAAAAAGGATGGTTCTATGCGTATGTGTATTGATTATCACTAGTTGAACAAGGTTACAGTGAAGAACCGTTATCCTTTGCCTCGTATTGATGATCTGTTTGACCAACTTCAGGGCGCATAGGTGTTTTCTAAGATTGATTTGTGCTTAGGTTACCATCAATTGAAGATTCGGGAGCCAGATATCTCGAAGACTGCTTTCAGGACTCGGTGTCATTACAAGTTCCTTGTTATGTTATTTGGGCTGAACAATGCCCCAGCAGCCTTTATGCATTTGATGCACAATGTGTTCCGGCCGTATCTTGACTCATTCATCATTGTCTTTATTGACGATATTCTGGTGTATTCCCGGAGTTGGGAAGATCATGAGCAACACTTAAGGACTGTGCTTCAGACTATGAGAGATAAGAAGTTATATGCTAAGTTCTCGAAATATGAGTTTTGGTTGGATTTAGTGGCATTCTTAGGCCACGTGGTATCGAGTGAGGGTATTCAGGTGGATTCGAAGAAGATAGAGGTCGTGCAGAGTTGGCCCAGACCATCCTCAGCTACCAAGATCCGCAGTTTTCTTGGCTTGGCGGGTTACTACCATCATTTTGTGGAGGGGTTTTCATTGATTGCAGCCCCCATGACCAGGTTGACCAATTAAGGTGATCCATTCCAGTGGACGGAGGAGTGTGAGGTGAGCTTTCAGAAGCTCAAGATAGCTTTGAATACAACCCCAATTTTGATACTGCCTATAGGTTCGGGGTCTTATAGGGTTTATTGTGATGCCTCGAGGATTGACCTTGGAATAGTGTTGATGCAGGATGGTAGGATGATTGCCTACGCATCCAGACAGTTGAGGGTACATGAGAAACATTATCCAGTCCACGACCTTGAGTTAGCTGCCATTGTTCACGCCCTGAAGATCTGGCGCCATTACTTGTATGGGGTTCCTTTGTGAGATTTATACTGATCATCGGAGCTTGCAGCACCTGTTCAAGCAAAAGGATCTACATTTGCACCAGAGGAGGTGGTTAGAGTTGCTGAAGGACTATGATATCACTATTTTGTATCACCCTGGAAAGGCCAATGTGGTGGCCTATGATTTGAGTCGCCGGGCAGAGAGTTTGGGGAGTTTGGCTTATTTACCAGCATCAGAGAGGCCTATGGCGATGGATGTTCAGGCCTTAGCCAGCCTGTGGTGTACTCATGCCCCTTCTACGTATGTTTTTCATGTGCAGATCCAGATACCTTGACTCAGACTTACCATCCTTGAGGCGAGGCGACCCTTCAGAGACTTCGAGGTATATCTGCCATGTCCGCAGACCGATGAGTCTCTCTCTATTCTCTCTTATAGTTATAGCCCTTCTGTATTTACTTGTTTTAGAATATTCTGGAGTTAGAGCACTATGTAATACCCTTAGCTTGTAATTCATGGGTTTTCGGGTTTTGGGAGAGATATATATTGGATTTGAGAGGTAAATATTGTGTATACCGTGCGACACTTTTAAACACTGTTTTATTACTCTAATTTTGTTTTAAAATCGTTTAATTTCTGAAATTTGGTTTATCTTCCGCAATTTAGGCTTACCTAGTGGTAGAGACTAGGTGTCGTCACGATGGTTCATGGAGGGTGAACCGGGGTCATGATAGTTTTCATCTATTGCAGCCCTATTGACTAGATTGACCCATAAGGGTGCCCCATTCAGGTGGTCCGATGAGTGTGAGTTGAGCTTTCAGAAGCTCAAGACTGCTTTGACTACATCCCTAGTGTTGGTTTTGCCTATAGGTTCATGATCTTACACTGTGTATTGTAATGCATCACGTATTGGGTTTAGTGCAATATTGATACTAGATGGCAGGGTTAGTGCATATACGTCTCGGTAGTGGATGGTTCAGTAATTGTTCATGCATTGAAGATTTGGAGGCATTACCTCTACGATGTGTCATGCGAGGTATTCGTAGATCATCGAAGTCTACAATACTTGTTTAAGCAAAAGGATCTCAATTTGAGGAAACGAGGGTAGTTAGAGCTGTTGAAAGACTATGATATTACTATTTTGTATCATCCTAGGAAAGCCAATGTGGTGGCCGATGCCTTGAGTAGAAAGGCTGTGAGTATGGGTAGCCTTGCGTAAATTCCAGTTGGTGAGAGACCACTAGCATCAGATATCCAGGCCTTGGCCAACCAATTCATGAGGTTAGATGATTCGGAGCCTAGTTAGATTCTTGCTTGCACGGTTTATCGATCTTCTTTGTATGAACGCATCATAGAGCATTAGTATGACGATCCCTATTTTCTTGTCCTTAAGTACATGGTACAACACAGTGATGCCAAGATGGTTTCTATTAGAGATGATGTGGTGTTGCGGATGTAGGGTCAAATTTGTGTGCCTAGTGTGGATGGGCTTCGTGAGTTAATTATTAAGGAGGCCCACAGTTCGCGTATTTCATTCATCCAGGTGCCACCAAGGTGTTTCAGGATATAAGGCAACATTATTGGTAGAGAAAAATGAAGAAAGATATAGTTGAGTATATGGCTCGGTGTTTGAATTACCAGTAGGTGAAGTACGAGCACAAGAGACCTAGCGGTTTGCTTCAGAGACTTGAGATTCCCGAGTGGAAGTGGGAGCGTATTACAATGGATTTTGTTGTTGGGCTCCCATGGACTTTGAAGAAATTTGACGTAGTATGGGTCATTGTGGATAGGTTGATCAACTCGGCGCATTTCCTTTCGGTGGCAACTACCTATTCCTCAGAGCGGCTGGCTGATATCTATATCCGCAAGATTATTTATCTTCACGATGTGCCGGTGTCCTTTATTTCTAATTGGGGCACACAATTCACATCGCATTTCTAGTGGTCCGTACAGCGTGAGTTAGGTACACGGGTTCAGTTGAGGATAACATTTCACCCTTAAATGGATGGTTAGTCTGAGTGCACCATTCAGATATTGGAGGATATGTTTTGTGCCTATATTATGGATTTCGGGGGGTTCTTGGGATCAATTCTTGCCGCTTGTGGAGTTTTCCTACAACAATAGCTATCAATCGAGTATTCAGATGGCTCATTATGAATCCTTATATGGGAGGAGGTGTCATTCTCCAGTTGGTTGGTTTGATTCGGGGGAAGCTCGATTGTTGGGTACTGATTTTGTTTAGGATGCCTTGGAAAAGGCCAAGATGGTTTAGGATCGGCTTCGTACAACACTGTTTGGGCAGAAGACTTATGCCAATCGAAGAGTTCGTGTTGTTGCATTCATGGTGAGAGAGGGTTTTGCTCCAGGTTTCACCCATGAAGAGTGTGATGAGGTTCGGGAAGAAGGGCAAGTTGAGCTCTAGGTATATCAGACCCTTTGAGATCCCTGAGAGCATTGGTGAGGCGGCCTACAGCTTGCATTGCCACCTAGCTTATCAGCAGTTCACTCGGTGTTCCATGTTTCCATACTCCGAAAGTATCATAGTGATCCGTCCCATATATTAGATTTCAATTCAGTCTAATTGGACAAGGATTTGACTTACGAGGAGGAGTCGGTGGCCATTCTAGCACGGTATGCCCGGAAGTTGAGGCCTAAGAGTTGTCCTTCTGTTAGAGAGTAGTGGAGAGGTCAACTGATCGAGGAAGCTATGTGGGAGTCCGAATCCGATATGCAGAGTAGATACCCCCACCTTTTCATCGGTACCAGTACCTTTCTATGTCGGTTCAAGGACGAACATCTGTTTTAAACGTGGAGAATGTGATGACTTGATATGTCATTTTGAGTTTTAGCCCTTATTTATGTAATTTGAGACTCGATTAGCCTCGTTTATTATTTCTCTATTTGTGTGAATAGTCAGCGTCTTTTTCGAAAAGAATTTATGTGAAAAAATGAAGAAAACATGAGTTTTAGCTTTAAAAATGACTTGAGTTGACTACGGTCAATATTTTGTGTAAAAGACTCTGAATCGGTATTTTGACAATCTTGGCGGGTCCTTATAGTATTTTAGACTTGGGCGTATGACAAAAATTGAATTCGGAAGTTCCTAACCTGATTTGACTTGATTTATTGAGAACTAGTAATTAGAAGGTTTAAAGAATTCTCAGGTTTGATAGTAGTTTGACTTTATTGCTATCAGGTTCTGATTCTGGTTCTGAAACTTGGTATAAGTTCATTTTATTATTTAAAACTTGTCTGTAAAATTTGGTGCAAAACGGAGTTGATTTGGTAGGATTTAGACACTCGGTTGTGAATTTGGAATATCTTGAGCCTCTTTGAAAATTTAATGCATTTTGATATCCGATTCGCAGTTCTAGGTGTTATTTTGGTATTTTGACCATGCGAGTGAATTCGTATGATATTATTATACTTGTATGCATATTTGGTTTGGATCCTGTGGAGCTCAAGAGAGTTTCAAACATTTTTCGGATCAGTTTGCATGATTTGAATTGCTCTTTTCTGGTGTTTAGTGCAGATATCGCATTTGCAAGGTATGGCTCGCAATTACGAGCCTCGTTTTTGTGAGCAGGGGATAGGCTGGGTGAATCTCGCATTAACGAGGATATTGTTTGCTTTTGCGAACTGTGGCCTTTCGCTTTTGCAAAGGAAGTGGTCGCATTTGCGATCAAAGGCCACTTGAGTTGGCTTCGCATTTGCGAAGGTAGACTTTGCGTATTTGAGATCTAAATGTCGCATATGCAACATTTGGGCTTCTCAGATAGGGTTCACATTTTCAACCTTTGTCTCGCATTTGCGAATAAATGTTCGCAAATGTGACACCTGCAGCTGGTTAAAAGAGGGAAATATTGGGACTTAGCTCATTTTACACCATTTATTCATTCCTAAATATTCTAGAGGCAATTTTAGGAGTACTTTCTTTCCTAAATCATTGGTAAGCAACTTTAATCTATTTCTTTTCAATTACCCATTACTTTTCATGTGTTTTCAACATCAAATCTAGAATTTTCATGGTAGCAATTAGTTTTGGGTAGAAATTTGGAAGTATTTTAAAATTGAGATTTAAACCTCAAATTGAAGTCGTATTTTGAAACAAATTACATAATCGGTCCCGCGGGTGAATGGGTAATCGAATTTTGGTCCGAACTTCGGATTTTGACCAAGCGGGCCCGTGGTTTTTGTTGAGTTTTTTAAAAAATGATCAAAATTGAACTGTTTTCATTGATGAGTAGTTTCTAAAGCTTATTTCTAACTGTTTAATCGATAATTTGCTAGATTTCGTTGGTTTGGAGGCTTGTTCAAAAGTCAAATCTGTGGTTGACTGATTTCTTTGACTGCGGAGCCGGAAGTGTCGTGGTTAATCTTGACTTGAAGGATTAGGACTTGTTGGTCTATTTGCTACATTTTTTATATGGGGCAACATATATGTGAGGTGACGAATACCTATGTGTTGCCATTGAGTTAAAGTATGCGGGTAGAAATTAGTTCTTTGTATTATATTATTTCATTAATAATGTTATCCATGCTTAGGTTAGATTATTACTTCTTTTAATTATTTGTTTCGTATTTCTTGTTTATTTTAAGGATGTTGAATATTTTAAAAGTTGAAGTTTGATACCATGGCACCATATTTGAAGTGAAATTATTTCTCGCCTTGTTTTTATTATTCGAATAAGTATTGTTGCTTGGCGAGGAAGAGAGAAAAGCACGAAGGGTGTTGCCGTGCCTTATTTGTATTCATTGTCATATATTGAGAGATTTGAGAGTAAAATCACAAAGGATGATGTCGTGCCCGTGAGTAAAAGCACGAAAGTTGATGTTGTGTCATTATATTCATGATATTACATGGTGAGGACGAGAGTAAAAGTACAAAGGGTGATGCCGTGCCATTTTTCATATCATTGCTTTATTTGATTTTGGTGATTTACTTGGTTATATTGTTGTTTAATTTGGAATATGCTATTTCGTACTTGCCGTTTAAATTTTATTTTTCCCCATTTCGCATGTCTCCTCCAGTTAATATCCTATCTTTCTACTTGTTATCTTGTTGCTTCATATATATTTGTACAAGATATTTTACGTAGGTGTCTTGTCATAGCCTCTTCACTACCTTGTCGAGGTTAGACTCGACACTTACACAGTATATTGGGTCGGTTGTACTAATACTACACTTCTGCACTTCTTGTACAGATATTGATATTGGTCCTAGCAGTTCTTGAGGTGCGTCAGCTAGGATCACATTCACTTTCGGAGACTTGAGGTAGATTTGCTGGCATCCGCAGACCTTGAAGTTCCCTTCCATTTCCTACTTTTATTGTTTATCTCTTTCGAACAATTTTATTTATTTCAGACTATGTTTGTAGACTTCTAGTTGCTCGTGCACTCGTGACTCCGGATTTCTGGGAGTAGTTAGTACCCCGTTGTTTATATTCGCATTGTGTTAGATTTAGAGTTTATTTCTCGTCTATTGTCATTACTTTGAGTTAACCGCTAAAAAACATTGGTTAATTTCTTTATTAACGTCGCTTTCCTAGCAAGTGGATGTTAGGTGCCATCATAGTTTCGAGGCTGGGAATTCCGCGTCGTAACAGCAACCATATTGTGAATGAGACACATACGAGATCATTGTGGGAAAAGCTAGAGACTCTTTACGCTTAAAAAACTGGGAACAACAAGTTGTTCCTACTAAAGCAATTGATAACCTTTAAATACAAGGAGGACAATCCTATTCTTGATCATAAAATTATTTTCAGGGTGCCCTTAATTAGCTGTCTGGAATGTGAGTTAATTTTGATGATGAGATACAATGACTTTGGCTTCTTAATATTCTGCCAGACTCTTGGGAAACTCTTTGTGTTTCTTTGACAAATTCAGCTCCTAGAGGTAAGGTGACCATGGAATATGCCAAGAGTAGTGTGTTGAACGAGGAAGTAATGAGAAAATCTCAGGGTTCATCCTCACAAGCAGATATCTTGGTTACAAAAGATCAAGGGAGAGATAGAACAAGAGGTTCAAGGAATATAGGTAAAAGTAAAAGTAAGTCAAAGTCCAAATACCATAATTTTATATATGCAACCATTGTGGCAAGAAAGAACATATCAAAAGGTTCTGCCACATGTTGAAGCAAGACAGTAGAGAAGGAAATAAAGTTAAAAATAACAAGAACAACATTACTGCTATTTTTCGAGATGACCTTCTTTTTGTTTATGATTGAAACGACATCAATTTAGTATCCCATGAGACGAGCTGGATAGTAGATTCTGGAGCTACCTCACAGGCTCACATGTAACACCAAGAAAAAACTTTTTCTCATCTTATACTTCTATTGATTTTGGAGTGTTAAAGATGGCAATGTCAATGAAGTTAAGGTGTTTGGTGTCAGCACAGTTTGTTTGAAAACTAATAATGATTCAACGTTAGTTCTTCAAAATGTCAAACATACTGCATACTTTCCTTTCAATTTGATCTCCGCAGGAAGGTCAGATGATGGAGATTACCATAATCCTCTTTAATGGACAATGGAAGCTCACCAAAGGCTCATTAGTAGTAGCTCGAGGAGTCAAGGCTTCACATTTATATATGACACGGGGATCTATTCTTAATGACTCCATTTACCTGGCGGAAAGTGACACTTTATCAGAATTGTGGCACAAAAGACTGAGTCCTATGAGCGAGAGGGGGATTACGTGTTTGGCTAAGAACGTTTTCTTCATGGAGTGAAATAAGCAAAGCTGAAAAGGTGTCTCCATTGTTTAGCTGTAAAATAGAAAATGATTTCCTTTCATAGCTATCATCCTTCAAGAAAACCCGAATTATTTGAGCTAGTATACTCTAATTTGTGTGGTCCTTTTAAAGTAAAGTCAAAAGATGGTACAATTTACTTTGTAACCTTCATTGATGATCATTCTCGCAAGCTCTGGGTGTATCCTTTGAAACCCAAAGATCAAGCACTTGGCGTGTTTAAGGAATTTCAGGCCTTAGTTGAGGAACAGACGTGGAAACGATTAAAATGCGTTCATACTGACAATAATGGTGAATATTGTGGTCCCTTTGATAATTATTGTAAAGAACAAGAAATTCGTCATTAGAAAACTCCACCCAAGATGCCTCAATTGAATGGTTTGGCAGAGAGGATGAATAGAATTCTAGTTGAGAGAGATAAATGCTTGCTTTCAGAGGCTAAATTTCCAAATACATTTTGGGCGGAAGCACTTAATACTGTTGCTTATGTTATCAATTTATCTCCTGTTATTGCTTTGGATGGTGATGTCCCAAACAGAATTTGGTTTGCCAAAGATGTTTCTTATGATTACTTGAGTGTTTGTGGGTGCAAAGCTTGTGTGCATGTTCTTATAGATGAGAGATCGAAATTGAATGTCAAAACTAAGCAATGCATCTTTTATCGGTATGGTCAAAATGAATATTGTTGGGTGTACGAACAAAGTCCCACATTAGTAACTGAAAAGATTGAGAGGCTACGTATAAGATGCATGGATCTCTTAATGATGTGAGGCCTTTTGGAAAAAACCGTACTAGCTTGGCCGAAAGCGGACAATATCACACCATGTTAAGAGTATCTGAGTTGGTTGAGCCCAACAACTGGTATCAGAGCCCAGGTTTGGCGGGACGAGTATGGAGATGGCAAAGTGATGGTGAGGGGTGGCATAGACACAAGAAGAAGCTAGTTGCGGGCTTCGGTGCCATAATGTGAATCTCCGAAATTGACCCGTGGATCGTGGTAATGGGCCACATAGAACTTAGTTCGACGGGGACCCGTAAATCGTGGTAGTGAGCGATGTGGAACTTTGTTCGAGGAGGATTATTAGGCGTGCGAACAAAGTCCCACATTGGTAGTAGAAAAGACTGGGAGCTTACATATAAGGTATAGAGATCTTTTAATGATGTGAGACCTTTTGGGAAAAACCGTGCAGGCTTGGCCTAAAGCGAAAATATTGCATCATGTTAAGAGTATCTTTGGATTGGTTGAGCCCAACACATACTTCTTAATAAAGTAATTTTAAATCTAATGCAGTCCAATCCACTAAAAAATCGCAACTCGGTGCATGGAGTATCTCACGTTCACGCAGAGTTCGGGGAATGTCGCACCCCAATGCAACCATCAGCGGCTGATGTCACGACTCGAACCCGTGACTTTAGGTCACACGAAGGTACCTTTACCGTTGCTCCAACGCTCCTTTCTTACCGTCAATCCACTGTTTATTACTAATTGACACCACGTGGGGGAATTTAAGGCGCGACCTCCATTTGGAATTGAAGTAAATTAGCTAGTAACTAGGTTTGGATCAAGTTACCTTACTATTGATGTTACTTCTAATTTGTCTGATTCCACCATTTAGGTTGAATTTGGCGATTGATTTCTCGAAACTTTTAAATTGCAGCAACTGTCTCTGGACCTTCTAGGAAATGTAGCAGTCGAACATTTTTGAAGAGTTACAACACTAGAAACCACGTCAGATTGCCTTTTATTTAATATCTGTTTGACCATTTTAGTAGTGAGATTTTCTTGAAAGCAGAAGCTTCGTAATTAATAATCATGTTTTGAAATTATAATCAGAAAGACAGATGGGTATCTTAGCAGATATGGTGCAAAAAAAACAACCAAATTAAATTTCAGAAGATCTCAGTATCTTGGATTTTTGCGCATATAATAAGTAAAAGATTAAAAGCAATATAATAGGCATGTTGTTTTTTGTAATCCACAATTTAAAGAATATAGCTAAAACAGCTCACTTATTCATGAACCCACAGCATGTTTGTCAGATTCATTTGAAAATTGATGATGCTTCATTTATTCCAACAAATTATATTTCTTTATTGGCAAACACTTTTTTAACTATCATTTGTGTACCGCATTGGAAGATGCCCATCCGAATCACTTCATATAAGAATGGACAGTAAGATAAAATAGAAGTTTCAGTTTTTATTTTACATTTTTTCTTTAAACAGATAACTAGGACCACTGTTTCCCCATTTCTGTTTCTGGCCTTACACTATTACACTTTGTACTCCATTCACTTTTATTTGGTCACAGTGAAATTTGTACCTTTTTTATAAAATACGTAATTAATGAAGTAATATTTACCATAAATAATAGCATTTCAAAACATTTTGGGAAATAATTTAGTATCACCCTGAAATGCTACTACTACATCTATATTTAGTGGTGAAATACACGCCTGACATATGTATTTTCTACTAAAATTATTTTTTTTCCTCATCTACTTCTTTTCCCAACTCACTTTTTTATAATTTTTAAAAATTCCCTTTTCGTACATCCCACCTTCTTCCATCCCCAACCCACAAGTGAAGTAGCCAAATTTTTTTTGGTTGAAGAAGCAGACCGAAAATGGTGAGCTCCTATAAAACTTTATGGCAACCAACAATCAACAACCACATTCTTCTTCCTTATTCTTTCTTTTACGTAATTTGATTAATTAAAAAAATAGGACTCAACCCTTCTTCTTGTTCAGTCTTTTGCGGGCTTCTTATGGGTTTAATCGAAAATTGATCTTGAGACAAGATTTTTTCAGTCCTTTTTGTGAGAAGCAATTGCAATTAAAAGTGTATAAGAGGTGAGAGAAGAGATTAAAAATAGCAGTAATCATTTATAAAGTGTAGTGAAATATGGAGAGAAAAGAATAAAATCTTCAATTCGATCTCACCGGAAAATATGGAGAATGCCGGAACTAATTTTCGGCCAAACTATAAGTAACAAAACTATAGGAAAGGAAAGGAAAAGAAAAAAAAAAACAAGTGGAAAAAAATAGTATATTTTATAAAAATACTATAAAAATAAAATTTCAGCATTCTCTCTCTTTCTCACTCTCCCAAGGAGGGTGGCATACACTCTCTTCTGTCATAGTATACTAATTCCATTTAAAAATAGTTGAGGGGTAGTAGGATCTTCGCAAAAATAAAATATTTAATTAAAAATTCGGTTATAGGTCAGGAGGGTACTTATGCATTTTCCCTTATACTTACTTAGTAGGCAAATAATGGTTATATGGCAGGAATCATACATCAATAATGGAAATATACACACAAAAACAACAAGCCAAGGATCCCGGATTTAAATATTGTGGGTTCGACTTTTAAGATTTTTAGCATTGAACCCATTATGAGGGTGTTTGACTAAACTTATAAGTTGATCAAACTGGCTTATAAACAACTTTTCGCTTATCTAGGCGTTTGGTAAACACCCAAAGTGCTTATAAGTTAAAGTCAGTCATAAGTTGGTCACCCCAACTTATGACTTTTAACTTATAAACATTTTTAGTTTGACCAAGGTTTTTACTAATTTATCCTTAATAATATTTTTAAATTCACAAAATATTTTTTCCAAAATAAATTTCCTAACTTTCTCTTCATTCCATATTTGTTGTTTATCCTTTTCTTTACAAATAAACTTTTTAATTCATAATCTTTTGTAAAGATTTTAAAGATATTTTAGTCATTTTAATAAAAGAACATCTTATGAGCACTCTTCTACCAAACACATCAACTGGTTGTTATCAGTTTCATCACGTCTATCCAAACACGTAAATACTTATTTAAAAAATCAGTTTCTGCACTTCAAGCTTATCAGCTATTTACAATCAGCTAATCCAAACGGTATTTTTTTTATGTTATGAGTTCATATCGAAAGTTATAGGTTTAATTGAACCCATTGCTTACACACTACATCCACCTCTGTAGTCTAATATATTCCCACACGTGAAGTCCGAGAAGGCTAGTGCTTACACGGAGCTTCCTCTGCCTTGTGCGGGTAGAAAATATACACGCAAAAATATACAATATAGTTTTATGAGGTGGTTGGATCCACTGAACATTTGTTTTAAGTGTGTCAGGAGACCTCTAACTTTTCAAGCTTACAACTTTCTGTTTGTCTTAAAATATAGTACTAGTAGTTTTAATTTGCTCTTCATTCTGCCACCATCACTTCAAAGAGCTTTCCTTCAGTTCAAGTAAAGATCTTTACTTTTGGACACCCTTTGACATTTAGAGCTGTAGTAGTAGCAGATTTAATGTGCTATTTGTAGAAAAAGCTACGCTCGCCTTCCCTTTTACTGCCAAAAAGCTATATTGGGACTCTGCATGTTACAGATTTTAGCAAATAGCACAATAGTTATTTTAACTCACCGTCAAAAGGGCTGCTTTTTCTTGGCTATTTTTATGTATTAGCAAGCTCCGTAATGTTCAAACTTCAGCATCTGTTCATGTAAAGTTTTAAAGAGATGGTCAGTTAATTCTTGGAAGAGAATGTGCAAAAGGGCGTTAATCACTTGGAGCTATTGGCCTATTGCAATACAAGGGAACAACTCTAAACACAAGCGTTCTAAGAGGTAGCCATTGGATTTGTTCTACTTGTTATTGTATATATTTAATCTCTGTTTCTCTATCTTTTCATTTGGGGTTTCTCTAAGTTAAAAGAACTTTTAATTTGATGTGTTGCCTGTAGTAGATAATGGAGTACTCTTGTACAAATAACAGTCCCAAAATCAAATCTTTGTTACTACTATGTATTCGCTTTGCAAGCTGACATTGTTGTTATTTTCTTGGTTCCTTTTCATTATTTGAAAGGTTTTCTAACAAGTATGGAAAAGGGAATTAGAAGGGCTTATGTGAATATGTACTTGTCATTTCCTTATCATCTTAATTTCCTGCTGCTTTAGTTCTTTGAAGGAAGTTTGTTCACTGTAGGAGCCATTGTGCGCTCTGGAAAAGTTATTTAGTATGACATTCCATTCTATGATTTCCGGGTGATGTGTATAGTATTTGATTTCCACGGCTGCGGCTTCCCGTCTATATATATAGACGAGGATTTGATGACAATGTGGATCATTCAGTAGAGGCATCTAATCAATTGAAGTTGGTAAGGAAGCTTCCATGTGTCCTTCCTCTTCTGATATTTTAGCTTTCATACCAGAATGTGACTACAAAGTTACAAGTTAAAAATGGGTGGTAAAGGAAAGGAAGAGCGGGACTTCCTTTGTACCTTATCTTCCTTCTTTGCTTTCAAGTTGGTTTTTACATCACGTTAAACTGCTCAGTGTCAAAAGAACAAGGAACATGCCCCTAGAAATACCAAGAATTTTGAATAATTTAGGATATACTGTTTCTTTTCTCTAGGAAATGGTTCACACGAAAGACTGTACTGGGAGCAAGAAGAAACATTCATCTAAGGCTGAAGTCCAGAGTTCTTTGAGGCAAGAGGTAAGGAAACTGAGATTATAAAATTGTTTCTAGTGGTTTATCAACAGATTATTAATATCTATGTTAGTTGAAAATACGTCTCTACAGATAATGCAGCTCGAGAGAAGATTACAGAACCAAGGCGCAGTTCCATGTGCTCTAGAGAAAGCATTAGAATGTAAATCTTTCTCACAAAACATCACTCATCTCGCCTCAATGTCTATGGTACCTCCTTCTGCTCCTTCCTATCGTATCACATAATATAATATGACTCATAATTCTGATTACTTCCATTTTGAGAAAAATGTAATTGAGCATTTGACACCTCTCACATCTCTTTGTTAACATAGCTAAGTGTAAGGCTCATATACTCTATTGTCAATTTGCCATAGCTATGTTTATTACTGTTTCACTCATGGTTATTCTTGTCAAAGTGGAACTTTTCTTTATTTTCATGTTGTTTTTAATACCCTCTATAACGGTCATATGCTGAGAGTACTCTATTCAATTGAATCCAGCCAACAACAGAACTGATTAGAGAAATTGCTGTACTAGAGTTGGAAGTAGTGCATTTGGAACACTATCTTCTCTCATTATACCGTAAAGCATTTGATCAACAAATCTCATCCTTGTCTCCTCCCGTAAACGATGATAAACTAAGATCACCACAAAGTACCCAAATAAGAAGGTGCCTTGAATTTTCTGAATCTGATGTGATGGTGAGAAGGGAAAATTCTTATGCTCAATTTGATTGCCAATCAGTATCAAATCCATGGAATGAAACCAATAGCACGACACAAGACAAAGTTAAAGAACCTGGAGTTCATCGAAGCCATTCCTCATTAACTCAACATTCAGCTCCGTCAAATAGAGCTCCCCTATCAGAGGAAATACCAGGGAAAGCTTTGCGTGCTTGTCAGTCTCAACCTTTTTCTATGATGGAGGTAAGTTGCAAAAGAGATAAATTTGTATTGCAGTTTCTCCTTTTTGAGGGAAGGAGGCATTAATTATTATTTATCATCTACATATATATCATGTTAGTGTGCGATGGTTTTCCCTGTATAGAACAATGAAAGTTGGAGGACTGAGAGTTTCTATGTGATGAATTCTTTGCAGTATGCACAGAGTTCTTGTTCAAATTTAATCAGTTTGGCAGAGCATCTTGGCACGCGCATCTCTGACCATGTTCCAGAGGCACCAAATAAGCTGTCTGAGGACATGGTAAGGTGCATGTGCACCATATATTGCAAAATTGCTGATCCTCCACGAATAAATCCGTGTCTCTCGTCACCAACCTCATCCTTGTCCTCAATGAGTGCCTTTTCTCCAAAGGATCAATGTGACATATGGAGTCCAGGATTAAGGAACGATTCGTCTTTTAGTGTTCGGTTGGACAATCCTTTTCATGTGGAAGGCTTGAAGGAGTTCAGTGGACCTTATAGCACAATGGTTGAAGTACAATGTATATATAGAGATAAACACAGACTAGGTGATATTGAACCGTTGTTGCAAAATTTCAGGTGAGGACATCTGTCATGGGACGTACTTTAACAATTTCTTGTTTTAAAATGCTCACTGAGGATGTACATTTCAGGTCAATTGTTTCTCGCCTAGAAGTAATAGATCCGCAAAGGTTGAGTCATGCTGAGAAGCTTGCATTCTGGATTAACATACATAACGCGTTAGTGATGCATGTAATGATCCTTCTTGATTAAAACGTCAGCATTGTGGTTTTAGAAATCTGTAAATTCCACATCCACTTTGAGCTGACAATATTCTGTAACTATTTCTATCTAGGCATTTTTGTCATATGGGGTTCCACAAAAACATGGAAAGAGAGTTTTTCTACTCTTGAAGGTTAGTGCAAAAAACTTATTTTTTTGGTCAAGAGTTGTTTGGTAAGATTTTGTCTTACCTTTTTGCTTAATCCAGGCTGCCTATAATGTTGGCGGTCATGTATTCAGCGCCAATGTGATACAGAACTCTATCCTGGGATGTCGAATGTCTAGACCAGGACAGGTATACCTCATAAGCTGGTTTCTTGTTACATTATGCATTTTAGCTTAACTTGCATATTCAGCAACTACGTGCTCTACTACACAAAACCTCTAGAAGTAATTGTGTTGGTTCACAAACCAACTTTTTAAAAGATTCTCCTAAAAGCATCTAAGGATCTTTTTGTTTTTTCTTGTCAAAATCTTGCTGAACTCATAAAATATAAATCCTGAATCCACCTCTAGGTGAGATTACTGTATTGGGAAAAATTAAGTTCATGTATAGAATTAATTATGAGGTGACATGTCATGACACGTGGACTGGTAAAGGAATGACAGTTGGCGAAGAATAATTGAAGAGGTACGAGCTTTGGCAGGCAAGGGCAGAGATCCAAGAAAACAAGAAGGGATAGGTGCTCGGACCTCTTGGTATTCTGAAGACGCATCAGAAGAATAAACCTAAATAGCAAAAGGGGTATAGATACGTATCATTGGTGATTAATGGGCATTAATTACGGAAAACGTTATGGAATCTGTATTGAATCAGTTATACCAATTATAACGTTACATTAAATGCCATTAATTGTCCATAATGACTCCATTCTGAAAGGAGAAAAACGTATTACTTAGAAATAACTATAAAAGATGAGGACTGAACATTTCTAAGGACACGAAATACTATTGGAATATACTGATTTACTTTGCTTTCTATTCAGTAATTATTTACATCAATTGTTCCTATTTCTACTTGATTATGTTCTTCTAAAAATAAGCTTTGACCGAAATCCCTATTTTTGGTTAAACACCGTGTATGTCTCCATAATGGATTTCTCGAAGTTGGTACTTGTATAGCTGATAAAGCTTAATCTTGATGCAGTGGCTTCGCTTGTTGCTTTCTTCTAGAGGAAAGCTTAAGGTAGGCGATGAAATACAAGCCTATGCTATTGAACATCCAGAACCCCTTCTGCACTTTGCACTCTGCTCGGGCAATCATTCAGATCCTGCGGTATTGTCCATCATCTTCCTTTCTCCTTAATGTTTGCGATGATCATTATTTCTTATATCCAATAAAAACTGAATTTACGTGGCATTTTACAGACTGTAGTTTCTTTTTGAAAGGCTAGAAATTTACATCAGTTTCTATCCAATAACCGAATAGAATGTGCTGACATTCATCTATCTTCTGTACATGAAAAATAGTTCCTGTTGTCATGCATTTAGAATGTGCTGACATTCATCTATCTTCTGTTCATGAAAAATAGTTCCTGTTTTCATACAAATGCCCTTCTTCATCCTAGTGATTTTCACTAATTGAGCGCTCTCAAATCCTTGGAACACGAAGGTTTAAGTAAAATCAAGAATTATGTGATAATGGTAACAGGATTTAATGAACAATTGTATTGTCTCACGGTGAAAACGTCTCCATTGTCAGGTAAGAGTCTATACACCTAAGAGAGTGTTTCAGGAGCTGGAAGCAGCAAAAGAAGAATATATTAGAGCAGCATTTGGGGTGAAGAAGAATCATAAAGTTGTTTTGCCAAAAGTTGTGGAGTCCTTTGCTAAGGATTGTGGTCTATGTACTGCTGGTGTGATGGAGATGATCCAGCAATGTTTACCTGAATCTCTTATAAGAAGCATTAAGAAGATTCAGCAGGAAAATTCTCGCAAGAACATTGAGTGGATTCCTCATAATTTTGCTTTCCGATATCTAATTATGAAGGAGCTGGTGAAGTGACTACTTTTATTGTTTACTCTGTGATTATAGAGATTTGATTAATAGTAAGCCTCTTTGACCTCCAACCAGTAGGTCGTAGGTTCTTTGACCTCCAACCAGTAGGTCGTAGGTTCGAGTCTCACTAAGGGTAAGTGAAATTAGCTGTTTATCCCATGTGGAATCAGTGTGGGGAGAGGGGGGAAAAAGTTTGTTCTATAAGAACTCTCTTTATCTTTCTTTTTTTCTTTTATTAATAGGAGTTCTTTGAGAGGGGACTCATCTCCTTTTTCTCTTTTCTGTATAAATGCACACAAATTTAGGAGTTGAGACTGGAGATATGACTGGAGAAAACCTCCGCTCTCTGTTTTACATATTACCTAATGGGAGAGGATGGTCATTGAGAAAGATGCCTTAACATGTTGGTCATGACGAGAATTTGAGTTCTTATTATGCTGCCCCTCATACTCTTCTTTCTATGTTTTGTCACACCTCCTTTTTGCGCGCCCGCTTCCGAAGGGTAAGATGCGCGAGGGGAGTTTTTCCAATTTAAGTGACAATATTCGAAATGGGATTATTGTTTTAATTCAGAGTCGCCACTTGGGAAAGGTTTGGTTTTGGTGTCCCAAGTCACCGGTTTATCTTGAATCCCAAATCGAGGAAATTTTCGACTTTTCCAAATGAAGTCTGCGAACCAGAAATTCTAAGTAAGGAATTCTGTTGACCCGAGGGAAGGTGTTAGGCACCCTCGAATCCCGTGGTTCTAGCACGGTCGCTTAAATTGTTATAATGGCTAAATATCTGATTTAAATACATGTTGTGACTTATGTGCTTTTATTAAGTTTAAACCGCTTTTATTATTATCATTTATTTTTATAGAATTGCAACGTCGTGAAAATGCGTCTCGAACCACGTCACAATCAATGCACCCGTAGTCGTCAACACATTTTGACTTCGTTGAGATTTGGATTTGGGTCACATCAATGTGCACCCGAATTTAAGAATATGATTTAATTAAACCGCGCCTAAAGAGTCTAACGCGTTATTATTTTTTGAGAAGGCCATGAGATTCACTAAACGGCCTAGCCTGAATTCTAAATATTTATTATGATTATTTATCGAGGGCGCCGCAATTTTTGCACTTTTATTCGGCGAGGCTCGTCTCTATTTTAGAAAGGATATCCTAAAGTGGCTACATTTCTGATACATTTGTCCCTAAAACTAGAAGAAGAGATGCATGCTAATTTAATTATATGCTTTGGCCTGATCCGGATTCTTATGATTAATTATCTACAAAGTTAAGAAAACATTATACTTTAATGGAAAAATGCTTTAATTTGACAAGGAATCACATACGAGCTAACGAAATATAACACTTAATCCGAACATTTCTTGAGTTGAACTTAACTAAACTTATTTAGACTAGATTAAAGGATTTAGCTACTAGATATTGTTACTAATGGGACTTTGAATGTGACCCTATGTACTGCCTAACGGAACCCAAAAAAAGACTAAATGAAACAGAAACAGCATTGTATAAGATCGGAGTATACATACCCCGTACTAACAAACAACTACCGAACTAAAACACAAATGGCTAAACTCAGTCGAGTATCAGTACATACTTTCATACGATTGAATTATAAACTAATCAATTTTTTACAGACCCGTTAATGTATCATGAATATCACAACAAATACTTGAACTTCTTCAACCTTTTTCATTTCATGCTTTCGAACTGTTTCAGTTACATCAATATGGGACTCGAAATGTGTACCTGGAATGCTGAAATGCAAAGAAGAAGAGGAGAATAACAGGGAAGATCAGCAGCAGCAGGAATCAGAGTAAAAGCAGCAGCAACAAATGAAACAATTGGGGTAGAATCAAGATCCCAGCTAGACCAAGTCTCAGAATAAACCAACAAACAACCAACAGACTCAGTTGAATTTAGAAGGAATCAGTGTTGGACAACAGATCAAGACCAGTGAAATCAAAACAGCAAATAAGAATGCAATTTCTAGTTTTGTCTGTCTGTGTTATCAAACAGAGTTCGTTTCCAGTTTTTCTGTTTGTGTGTGTATATCTATCTCTCAATGTGTATCCCCCTTTCCAAACTGATGGAAGTCTGTGTCTATTCCTAATCCCCTTTCCCTCTGTGTTCACTTTTTAATATCAGGTGGTGTCCCTTTTCTTTTCCTCCTATCTTCTTTATCTGTGTCTCTGTATGTGCCCTCTTTTTTTCCTTATATCCTCACAGTCTGTGTATTTCTCTCCTCTAATCTTGGGGTCCTTTTTCCTCTCTATGTCTTACCCTCTTTATAGCTTAAATTCCAACCTTTTACAGCCTGTTAGGCAATCAGATACCTCCCATGTGCTCCCCTCTTTTCAGATTCCACTTAGCTATTTTAAGTATTAACCCCCATCAACATTCCCTGGCAGGCTTAAAAAAGGTTTAATACTTCTTTAAACTAAAGCAAAGTATGGGCAGCAGAATATATCTGACAGCATATGCTGTCAAACCATTTTTAAATCAAAGCCCTTTATGCAGGAACCAGGCTGTGCACAAGTGCACCTGTGGTGCATAAATGCACATGTTGTGCCAAGTGCACATGCCCTCCAATTCAGAACTTTAAACAAAACATTCCTTTTACATCACTGATTCAAATTAACAAATATAAGCAAACAAACTCAGTTCTTAATTGATTCAACAAATACTTAGCAGAAGTAAGTCGATTTGTTATTGTTCGGACAACTGAAACTAATTGACGACATATGTCGACTCGACTATACTAGTTATAACACATACAATCGTAACCAAAAATCAGTCATTTAACAGTATCGACACATGATTTGAATTATACTGGCTAAGCAAAGTGGTACTCGAGGAATCAGTTGATCAGTCAACATTTGAAGCTCAATTATTCGCACAGCTCATACATATACCTTATCAGAATAGGAGGGGGATTCAGACAAACACAGAGGTTCAGGTAAAGTGGACAAACAAAAGTTGATAAAATTAAAACAAACATGAACAGACTTTTAGTCAATCACATAGACTAAACAGAAATAAGAAAAGAAAAAGCAAGACTCACCTCAAATCTCGAAAAATCAAAACCTTAACACGGACTCGGACAGACCTTTCTTAAGGCTGAACGGACTTTAATCGAAGTGTTTCTCAGATGAGAAACACTTCGATTAAGGTCCATTAGACCTTAATCCTTTGGTTTGAACAAGACACGGCCCATCGACGAGGAACCTTATGTTTCCAAAAATCAGATCTGGGATTCGTGCTTCCCTGGTCAGATTCGGACCAAACCAAGCATGGTTTGGTCACGAGGGGGGTCAGGGGAGTGTCTGGTGTGAAGCTGGGGTTAAACGGTGTAGATCGAGTTTTGACTCGAATCTTCAAATGAAGATTCGAGAAGGTGGGATGGGATTCGAGGTGTGTGGTTGGTGGATTTGGGTTCAGGACGGTGAGGAGCATCTATGGTGTTAAGGGTAGGGTCACCGGCGTCCATGCCGCCGGCTTTCATGGTGAAGGATACATGGGCGGCTCTAGGGTTTGATGGGGAAGAAGGTGAAGACGGGAGCTGGGGTATTGGATAGGGGGGTAGGGTAAGGTTAGAGGGCTTATATATGGAATGGGTGGGTTGATCTCAACCGTTGGATCAACTGAAATCAATGGCTTGGATCTAAAGGCTTAGGGGAAACGATGTCGTTTCAACTAAAGGGGGTTTGGGTTGGTCCGGGTGGAATGGGTCGGGTTTTGTTCGTGGGTATGGGAAATGTGATCTTGGCCGTTGATCAATCTGAGATCAACGGCCCAGATCAGGCTGAATTAAAACGGCGTCGTTTGGATACCCTGGGTATCAACTCGGACTGGACCGGGCAGGCCTGGTTTGGGCATTGTTTGTTTGGGCCAATTTTAATAAATTGGCCCAATTCGGAAGAAGAAGATTTTTTATTATTATTATTATTTTTTTTCTTCTTTATTTTAAAAACAAAACTAAGCAAAAAATCAAATTAAAAATTAAATACACACTCAATACAATTATCTGCACACACACTAAAATATTTCAAAACAGGTAAAATCAAACAAAACAAAATTACGGACGAAGATGCCTATTTATGATTTTTTATTTAACGAACGGATTACGGTTCGAATTATGCATGACACGCACATTTTTTGTATTTTGTTTTAAACAATAAAGAAAAAAATAAAAATGGGCAAAAGTCACAAATAAATCAACAAAGTGCCGTACAGAAATCCAAAAATTGTACAGCAGGACCAAATTTTTTTTTTATTCTTTTGGAGCGATTGTCGCGCAAAACAAAAATCATGTGCTCACATGTTTGAGTCGCTCTTCTTATCTGTCGTACCCCTAATCCTCCTTCATATCGATCACCAGAGGCGAATAGAATATATAATCAATAGATTCAACTCATCCTAGATCCTGAACCTATAATTTCAAAAGTCGATTTAAATCCATCAAATTTAAATTTTGGATTCATCTTATTGATCTCTCTCCTGCACCTTAATTTCAAATTAGTCAGATCGGCTATATATTTACTAGCAGTATAGAAAAAGAAAAAGAGAAAGGAAAATACCAACAAACCAACACAATGACAACTTATTGTAAATGAAAGCAACAAAACTTGAATTCCACACAAAAGTTACATTATTAAAGATCATGTAATTGCAGACTAATAAGGTTTCTCTCCTATTACATTTCCAGGGGGATTATAAAAACATATGGTAAGAGTAGAAGGTCCGTTAGAACAAGTAGCTTGAGCACAACCCAATTCCAATGATTCCTTCCAAACAACCTGCGTATAAACACCACACTTATGATCTCCTACACATGAATTATTAGCATAGTTGTAAAATTTCTTCTCAGCAACCCAATTATCTACAGCCATACGTGGGGTCACGGCCATACCACTAGCCCATAATTGATTCCCACCATATTTCCCACTGGTTAAATTTGCAAAGTTGCAATTTTGTTTGTTCCTTTGGTAACGAACAAGAAGGCTAGTTTCTTTGGCTAGCATGGGACTCCATTTTAGAGGGCCAACACCCACTTCAGCTCTTGCCTTGTTATGTGCATCCAAGAATTCTTGGGCCGCGGCCGGTAGTGCAGCTGGAGTTGTGGCGGCTGTCGGTGGAGGAGGTGGTGGTGGTGAAATTGTCTGTCCTGAGATGTGAGTCAAGAATAAAGAAGAGGTTAGTAGGAGGAAGAAAAAGTTGGCCATTTTGTCTCAACTTTCAACTCTGTTTTGTTTTCTTTCTTTTATTCAGAGGTCAACTTGGAAGAGATGGTGAGTGGAGCTATTATATCTTCGTAAGTTCATATAGGGGAATGGTGACAGCTCTATGTATCGGGGTGTGTACATGCTTGCTATTTTCAACGCAGAGTTTAGACTACAGTTGTATTGTGCACTTAAGGACGATTCGTAATAATCGTTTACAATCTAATTAGGTGTGGATTATGATGTGGATATGTGACACTTATATGATATGCAAAATTGTTATGTGATAAAAATAATCCAGAGATAATTAAGCGATAAATAATAGTACTCCGTATAGTAACATATTTGATGTTATGTAAGATTGACTAGTTTAAGGGGTTTTTTCTTTTGCTTTAGATACTTTTATCCGCATAAATGCATGTACTTTTTTGTTTTTTTTTTTTAAATATTTTATTCCGTATAAAATAATACTCGTTAGATTTACGTATAAGTTACACAGGTTAGTAACATATCATTCTATTTTCAGTGTTAAACATTGTCTGGTTTATGCAAATTTAATACCAAAAATCAAATGTTATATTAATTATATTAATTATACAGTGTTTATATTATTTATTTATGCATGACTTCATACCAAAAACAAAATGATGTATATGTAGAGGCGGACCCTGGAATTTGACTCAACGGGGCACAATATTCTATTCAATCTGTGGCTCTTAAAGATTTTTAGTGTTAAGGGTGCCAAATAATTTAAATTAACCATTTTCAAATTATGTATATATATATATATATATAAGAGTTTTACTAAAGTTTACGGGGTTCAGTAACCCCTTAAGCAGAGGCGGACCCAGGATTTGAGCACGACGGGATATATATATAAGAGTTTTACTAAAGTTTACGGGGTTCAGTAACCCCTTAAGCAGAGGCGGACCCAGGATTTGAGCACGACGGGATACAGGATATAATACTACAAAGAACTTTAAATTAAAATATATATATATATATATATATATATATATATAGAGAGAGAGAGAGAGAGAGAGAGAGAGAGAGAGAGAGATTTCTTGGCAAAATGGGTGCTACGGGAAGAGAAGGAATAAAATTAATTAAGTTGACTATTGTGTATTAGTACTAACTATAAATGAAATAAAAAAAAGTAATTTGTTATTAAATATAAATTATATTGTATCCAAAGAACTAAAATATTAATAAAGTTGACTATTATATATTAGTACTAATTTATAATTGAATTCAAAAAAAAGAAGATAAAAGTAAAAGATAAAGCAATTTGCTATTGAATATAAATTACATTGTAACTCATAGAAGGAGGAGAAAAAAGCTGAAGGGGGGTTTCAAACATACGTCCCCAACAAAGTTGGGAATTTAAGGGTCCAAAGCAACCACTTCTCCCATACATCTCTTTATTTTAGGGGGCATACTTAAAATATTTAAGGGGTCTCATATATATTATATGTTTATACATGATTTTTGTCGAGGCTAACGGGATCACGTGACCCTCAACCTACCACATAGGTCCGCCTCTGCCTTCAAGGTTACATATAGGTCCGCCTGTGTGTATAAGTAACATGAAATTTTATATAAGGATTGGACTTTATTATATGAAACTAAATGAACCCTTATTTAGAGGTATTTATGAGTTCATTTAAATCCAATATTTTCAATACAAAACATAAGTATAAATATGCAACAGGTCACCAAAGTTTAATAAATTTTGAATTCATAAATTTTAGAGCACAATGAATTTTCAATATTAAAAACCTTAAGATTTAACCCATGAAGATTGCTCATTAAAATCATAAATTGGATTCTATATGCTGTCACGATTGCTTTTGATATACTCATCTGTCTTTTTCCTCCATAATTGAAAAAAAAGGCAAATCCTGTGCATGTGGGGGGAGAATACTGAATAGAGGGGCTTCTGTTGGTTATTGGACTTACGCAAGATTAATGCACGTGAGTGACAACCCGCAGAGTGCTGACTATTTCTGGCCTGTGTGGACACTGAAGAAAAACATAGACGTGTGATATGACATGTTTTTTGTTACTATTAACTTAGCCATGTGGTTTGCTCTTATTAACGAATACTACCAAAGATGCTTCCCATTTAATGCAAAATACACTACTCCGTGAAGCGGCAGGTATTCGGCCCACCCTCTCATGATGCAGTAGAATGAAAGAAAGAAAAAATATAAAGTCCAAATTTAACTTTGGAGATTTTAAATTTATTAGTTGTAAATTCTAAAATATGACGAGCTATTAGGTCGGCAAATATGATTCACATATTGTAATGATCCGATAGATCATCTAGAGCTTTAACTCTTAATTTTGTGTTTCGAAACCTTAAATAACTCCTTTTTACCCTTCATCAATTTACGTGCGCAGTCTATATCTTATTCCGGAAGATTTTTATGTGAAAAATTGATTAAAATATGAATTCGTGCCTTAAAACTCATTTGAGTTGACTTCGATCAACGTTTTAAGTAAACGGACCCGGTTCCGTATTTTGACCATCCCGGTGGGTGCGTATCGTGATTTGGAACTTGGGCGTATGCCCGAAATCGAATTTGGAGGTCTCTAGCTTGACTTATTACAATTTGTTGAAAATTAAAAGTAAGAAGGTTTAAAGTAATTTCAAATTTGACCGAAGTTTGACTTTGTTCCTCCTTGGTTCGGATTTTGGTTCCGGAGCTTGGTATAAGTTCATTACCGTATTTATGACTTGTCTACAAAATTTGGTGCAAAACAGAGTTGAAATGATGTGATTCGGACATCCATTTGTTAAAATGAAAGTTCTTAAGTTTTATTGAAAAATTTCATTTGTTTTGGCGCCCGATTCATAGTTTTAGGTATTATTTTGGTGTTTTGATCACGCGAGCAAAATTCGTATAATATTTTCGGACTTGTGTGCATGTTTGGTTTTGAGCCCCGAGGGCACGGGTGAGTTTTGTGTAGGCTACGAATGGTTTGAACTTAGAAAATTTCTGGTTTTTGGAGAATCTGCTGTCACCTGGTGTTTTTTTTTTTTTGGCAATCCACTAGGCAAGTGCCTAGGGGTAGTTTTTTATTAATAACAGAAAAGAAAAATACATCAATTGGGAGAAGTACAAATAAGGGGGACAATAGCACCGGTATTGTTACCCTTATAGCACAAACCGAACTAACCTTACTGTACTAATCCTATTGAGGCTTGTCAACCTCGCCTATTAACAAGAATGTAAAAAATATGAACTTGAAAGGACCAAATATTCTATGATCATCACAGAGTTTATAACATACTCTGTGATGATATTACAGATGAGGATACTAATAAAGTGGTAGAATAAAATGTAGTACCCATTTGATTGTTGTCCCTTTTTTTCAACCTTGTAAAATCTTCAATTTTAACTTCTTCGATCTCGAAGGGGAAAACTGGGGCTGGGGTGGGTTTCTTCATCGCAAACGCGATAGTTGGGTTGCGAATGCGCAATGTTGGGGGATTCACCCTCTGCGAACGCGACCAGCTTCTCGCGAACGCGTAGGGGTATGGGTCTGGAAGGGGGAATCGAACGTTACTCTTCACAAACGCGGCACTAGGATCGCGAACGCGAGGGCAGGTGGGTGTAAGTCTTCACGAACACGAAGGGTAACTCGCAACACGTAGGCCATTTGGGCCGTTATGCATCACGAATGCGGCAGGCCCTTCACGAATGCGAAGAAGGCCTGACGCCGGTGATTTAAAATGTTTCAATTACGGGATTTCACCCATCTTTCACTATCTTTCCATTTGAGCTCGGCCTATAGGCGATTTTGAAGAGAAAATTCATCACCAATTCATAGGTTAGTATACTATAACTCATTTTCTTCCATTTATAACATCACTCATTAATTTTTAGCCTTAATCTTTATTCTTCAATGGTAGAAAACTAGGGATTTAGGAAGAATTGAGGATTTTTGTAAATTCAGGATTTAGACCTCAATTTGGGGTCGAATCTCGAAAATAATTACATAATCGGGCTCGAGGATGAATGGGTAAACGAGTTTTGGTCCGAATTTCAGGTTTTGACCAAGCGGGTCCGGGGGTGACTTTTTTGACTTTTTGGGAAAAGTGTAAAAATCCTAACTTTATGTATTGTAATTGATTCCCTTAACATTATTTGACGTTATCGAGTCGATTTTGGTTAGATACGATTGTTTTGGAGGCGGATTCTAGAGGAAAGGCCCCGATAGAGCTCTGAATTGATTGCATAGTGAGGTAAGTGTCGTGATTAACCTTGACTTGAGGGATTAAGACTTGTTTACCTATTTGTTACATGTTTAAATGTTTAGGTACAACGTATATATGAGATGACGAGTACATATGCGTTGTTGTTGGGTTAAAAGCATGCGGGTGGGACTTGTTTCCATGTGATTTATTGCTTTGTTTAATTATGACATCCATGGTTAGATTGGATTATTATTTACTTGATCGTTCTTTCCGTACTTATGAATTAGTTGTGATGGTTGAGTATTTTTGGAAGTCGAGGTTTGTCATCTTGGAACCATTGTTGACGTACTCAAACTTTTATGTTCATTACTACATGGTAAGGGAGAGTGTTAAAGCACGAAGGGTGATGTCGTACCATTGAATATACATTATCATGTGAATATATTGTGAGGAAGAGAGTAAAAACACGAAGGGTGATGCCGTGCCATATTTATCGTTTCATGGTGAGGTTGAGAGTAAAAACACGAAGGGTGATGCCATGCCATTATTATCATTTAATGGTGAGATTGAGAGTAAAAGCATGATGGATTATGTCGTGCCATCTTTATTCATTATGTTTATCCCTTTTCATTGGTTGATGATTTATTTGACTATCTTAAGTTGCCATTCTTGTTGTAGTTATCGTGTCTTGTTCTCCTTTCGTATGTCCCCTCCTAATCGTACAAATTAAATTTTTATTTGTTACTGTGTTACACATATATCTACGTTTGTATAGGTTAAATTACGTGAGTGTCCTGTCATAGCCTCGTCACTACCTCGTCGAGGTTAGGCTCGGCATTTACGGAGTACATTGGGTCGGTTGTACTCATACTACACTCTGCACTTCTTGTGCAGATTTTGGTACTGGTCCCAGGTGTACGTGAGGTGCATCAGTTTGAATTATCACATTTGGAGACTCGAGGTAGATCTGCTGGCGTCCGCAGACCTTGAAGTCCCCTTCCTCTTTCCCCATTTACTGTTCATTTCATTCGAAACAGTTGTATTTATTTCATATTCTATTTGTAGAATTTCTAGTAGCTCGTGCACTTGTGACTCTAGATCGAGGTTGTACTTAGATATTCTTGGTTATTTTACCTTTTCGCACGTTATTCCAGTTTTATTTCAGTTTAAATGAGTTTTAATTACTTGAATTGTTTAAAATGGGATACAATTTACTCTAACCTTGGCTTTTCTAGCAAGTGAAATGTTAGGCGCTATCACGATCCCGAAGGTGGGAATTTCGGGTCTACGACACACATAGTAAGTGAATCCTTTAACATAAACTCCTTAGCTGACAGGGTAGTGGATTAGCTGAGTCATGGAAAGTGCCAAAGTGATTTATACCACACTCGAGTTTTTGGCTAAATACTGATTTTGGAGCAACAATAAACTAGAAGACTCTACTCTTTCCTCTTCATCTCAAGAAAGTTTAAGGTCCTAAACTAATGGAGCAAAGATCCCCCGAACCTATAGTCGTTGCTTCATGCTTGAGAAAAAATGTATTAAAGCAGTTAAAGCCCAAATATGCTTCAGATTCTCTGTAATTCACCAATCCTATTTCAAATCACCATCCTCCACCCCTAAGTTTTTGATCATTCCCGGGCCTTTTTGTTACATTGGACGGTTCAATCATGAAGCCCAATTTGTCCGCCTTCTTATTTTTTTATGAAGAAGGATGGACCAATAATAATAATAATAATAATAATAATAATAATAATAATAATAATAGTAATAATAATAATAATAGTAATAGTAATAATAACAATTGTAAGTTATAGATGTTGACAGTAATAGTTCCTATACTACTTCTACTGTGCCAATTTCTTTGAAGCATTTCTGATTTCGATAGTTAAATGAGTTTTTTAACATTATTTTGTATAATCCTTTTAAATGTTTTAATTTTTTTTATGGCAAAATAGCGTAAAAATTGCACGGGGTGTCCTATTTGGTCACCCTCATTTAACGTATACTCATTTTTTTTTAAATTTTTAACTTGTACCCACTTTTTAAACAACTTCAACCCCCTTTCTCCTCCTCCTCCTCCTCCTTCTTCTTCTTCTTCTTCTGCTTTTTCTTCTTCTGCTGCTGTCGGTGCTGCTATGAAACTTCAGTTCATGGGATAATTTCCATAAGTATGTTTACCAGATTATTTAGAAATAAATTATAAATAATTACGTAAGTTAGTAGACAATAATTTGTGAATATTTCCACGTACGGAAAATTTAATGTCACACTTAGTGATTCTTTTCATGATAATTATGCTCTTTTCACATTTATTGTTTTCAAAATAATAACAATTGTAAGTTATAGATGTTGACAGTAATAGTTCCTATACTACTTCTACTGTGCCAATTTCTTTGAAGCATTTCTGATTTCGATAGTTAAATAAGTTTTTTAACATTATTTTGTATATTCCTTTTAAAAGTTTTGATTTTTCTATGGCAGAATAGCGTAAAAATTGCACGGGGCGTCCTATTTGATCGCCCCCATTTTACCTATACTCATTTTTTTAAAAGTTTTAACTTGTACCCACTTTTTAAACAACTTCAACTTCTTTTCTCCTTATCCTCCTCCTCCTCCTCCTTCTGCTTCATCTTCTCCTTCTTCTCCTCCTCCTTCTCCTCCTCCTCCTCCTCCTCCTCCTCCTCCTCCTCCTCCTCCTCCTCCTTCTCCTTCTTCTTCTTCTCTTTCTTCTTCTCCTTCTTCTGCTGTTGTCGGTGCTGCTATGAAACTTCAGTTCATGGGATAATTTCCATATGTATGTTTACCAGATTATTTAAAAATAAATTATAAATAATTACGTAAGTTAGTAGACAATAATTTGTGAATATTTTCATGTACGGAAAATTTAAGTTCACACTTAGTGATTCTTTTCATGATAATTATGTTCTTTTCATGTTTAGTATATTTAAAATTTATGATTTAGATACTGTTGGCAATCTGATTATTTATCTAGTATGTTGGAAAGCTTTTTCAAAAACTTCAACTTATATAGTACTAAATTTTTTACAAATGAACTAAATAACTTCAGCATCTTCTGCTAAAGTTTTTGAAAAAGCTTTATGACAAAACTAATGAATCCAGGACAAAAAAGCTTCAACTTATTTAGTGCTGAAGTTTTTACAAATGAACTAAATAACTTCAGCATCTTCTACTGAAGTTTTTGAAAAAGCTTATCCAGAACAAAAAAACTTCAGCTTATTTAGTGCTGAAGTTTTTATAAATGAACTAAATAACTTCAGAAGTTTTTGAAAAAGCTTAATGACAAAACTAATGAATTCAGGACAAAAAAAACTTCAGCTACTATGCTTAAGTTCAACAATTACAAACAAAAACTTCAGCAAATAGAGAACAAAACTTCAGCTACTATGCTTAAGTTCAACAATTACAAATAAAAACTTCAACAAATAAAGAACAAAACTTCAGCTACTATGCTTAAGTTCAGCAATTACAAACAAAAACTTCATCACACTTAGTTCAACACACTTGCTACTTCAGGTCTGTCTACTAGAATGCTGAAGTTTTGCGTGATTGCCTTTGCTACTTCGGCCCGGTATGCTGAAGTTACGCGAAAAAGTGGGTACGCTTGCAATTTTTTTTGCAAAAGCGGGCACAAGTTAAAACGTGACCCAAAAAACGGGTGTAGATGCAAATGTCCCCAGAATAGCCTAGTAGGCCCTTACACTTGTTCCGATTTGTCATCCAGGTCCTTATATTCTTTATAATTTCATCTAGATATTTATAGTTATTAAAACACATTATTTTAAATCTTTCTGACCATGCTTGTTGCTCAATCACGCACATCATTTTTATAATTACAAATACTTTAGGTTTTTGATAGAAACAGTCTCCAAAAAAATCTGAAATTCACTCGATTTTCTTTATCTTTCTCCCTCTTCATCTTTTTAATTTCTTTTCCTTCTACCAAATTCCCATCGCCGCCACCCTCCACCAATGGCTCCTCTTTCAAGAATTGGTGGGTTTAGCTTGAGGATTACTAAAAGTAAAGCAATTTACAATTTAGATAAAAGAGAATCATTTGGATAAAATTATAGAAGAAGCATTGCAACTTACAAGTGTACTTGGCTTTCAGATTTTGAAGACAAATTAATGTTTAAGGCTCAAAGCAATTGATGTTTAAGACTCCATTTTAATTCAAAGGAGCCGGGTGAAACTAAGTGTTTGCAACAAATTTTTGAGATAAAAAAATTAATTGCAATCACAATATAAATATGAATAAACATAATTTTATTGATAAACAATGCAGGTACAATTCTGTTTGTTCCCTTATTCTTCTCTCTTAATTATCTCTTCGATTCTAGGTTTAGAGCAGTGTGTTTCACGAATATATGATGAAGCAGACTTCTTTGATGTATCTGATATCCACGAAAGTCGCTCATTATGTGGATGTTCTTTTTGAAGTATTTGATTTTTAAGAAGAACATCTATTGATCACGATAATATTTTATGCCTTGATCCCTTTGGGAATATCCGAAAATTTATGAGATTTTATAATGACCTCAATTTATGAGCCCTTTTCAAAAGGAATATGTAGCTCTTTTTATAGGAGTAACCTAAGGTTAGGGTAGAGTAGCCTCCAAGTTAGGTTATTTGTAGAGTATCCTCCATACAACCCTAATAGACTCCTAGAATTACAAGAGCCCTCTTGTACTATCTTGAATTTAGAATTAAGATTGATCCGTTAAAATTTTAATATCTACAAATGCCCCAATTCAAGACTTATCGTGGTGTAGGATTTTTAAAACGACTTCAAAGATAAGACTTAAAATATGCAGGAAAGGACCTCTTTATTTTTTCTTTGAGATATTAATTTGATTCCCGCAAACTTCGACTGAACTTCGAATGATATGTTTTCTTTTTCTCTTGAAGAGAACTTCCCGAAAAAAAATTTTAGACCAAAAAATTTATTAAGGTCTTGCCACAGTAATTGTTAGAAAAATAGTCGATAATATTGACCAAGAATAATAATAAAATATAAATAACTTATTGAATAAATATTGTGTCGTGACAAGCCACTGCCTTAAAAGTGATTTTGGTCCAAATGACTACAAATAATTAAAATTTGTCTCTCCCCTAGGTTCTACAGTACTTCCAAACACGTGCACTCGTGGCTAGAAGTTTGGAGTTTGTAAAAGAATTGCCTAGGAAAGATAAGAAGAAGAATAGTTGTAACGACCCAACCAGTCATTTTTCTTTATAGATCCTCGTTCCCCTAATTAAGACTTCCCGTATGTACTTTTACTATTTTATGACTTACAGGGATGGTTGGTTTAGGTTTGGAAGGGTTCGGGTTGAAATCGCAACACTTAGTTCCTTAAGAGTGGCCTAAGGTGGCCAAGTTTGACTTGAGTCAATATTTTAAAGAAACGATCCCATAACCGAAATTTGAAGGTTCCAATATGTTCTCATGATGTGGACTTAGGAGCATGCCCGGATGTTGATTTAGAGGCCCGTAGGTCATTTCGGCTTGGATTGACGAAGGTTATAAAGTTGAAGGTTTGAAAGGTTGAGAAGTTTGATAGGGAGTTAACTTTGTTGATATCGGGGTTGGATTTCGATTTCATTAGTTGGAACGGGTCCGTTATGTCATTTATGATTTGTGTGCAAAATTTGAGGTGAATCGGAGTTGTTTTGGTATGATTCGGCGTATGTATTTGTAACGACCCGACCGGTCATTTTGAGTTTTTTCATGTTGCTCGCCAGTTCTCAGGCATGACAAACCCCGCGTGATGTATTATGAGTTATGTAAATCATTGGTTTTGGTTTTCAGGGTAATCGGAATGAATTTGGAAGAACAGTTCCCAATTTGAAACATAAAATTTGAAAAGTTTGACCAAGATTTGACTTGTTGGTATATGATCTCACATCGTAATTTTAATGATTTGGTTAGCTCCGTTAGGTGATTTGGGACCTAGGAGCGTGATCGAAATGCATTTTGGAAGTTCGTGGAAGGTTTAGGCTTGAATTGGCGAAATTAAGATTTTGGCGTTTTCCGGTTGATAGGTGACATTTTGATATAAGGATCAGAATGAAATTCTAGAAGTTGCAGTAGCTTCGTGTGTATTTGTGACGTGTGCGCAAAATGTCAGGTCATTCGGACGTGGTTTGGTTAGGTTTTTGATCAAAAGCGTAATTGAGAAGATTTTGGAATTCTTAGGCTTGAATTCGATGCAAATTTGGTGTTTTAATGTTGTTTTGAGCGTTCCGAAGATTGGAACAAGTTTGAATGATGTTATGGGATATGTTGGCATGTTTGGTTGTGGCCCTGAGGGCCTCAGGTGAGTTTCGGGTGGTTCATCGGGCCATTTCATGTTTTGAAAAGTTGCAAAAATTGCTGATCAGTGTTGCAGTGAAAATGGCCTTCGCGTTCGCAAAGGGTTAGCTGGTGAAGGCTGGAATTTTAGCCTTCGCGCTCGCGAGGCAGGCTCCGCGTTCGCGAAGGGGCTGTGTGATTGGTCATCGCGTTCGCGTGAAGTAGACCGCATTCGCGAAAGAGGAATTGGGCACCTGAGCTTCAAGGTGTTTATTCATCACGTTCGCGATAGAGGTTACGCGATCACGAAGGGTTGGCAAGACGCGATCGCAAAGAAGGATTTTTGGTCAAAGATGGATTGTGCTTCGCGAACGCGGGGATTTTTGGTCAAAGATGGATTGTGCTTCACGAACGCGAGGCTTTGACCGCGTTCGCGAAGAAGGGTTTTGATGCCTGGGCAGAGTGTTCAAATAGCCATTGTCCGCGATTTTGGGGCTAACTTTCACCATTTTGGGTGATTTTGGAGCTTTTTGAGAGGATTTGAAGAGATATTCAAGAGATAACATCTGGAGGTAAGATTTTTGAACTCAATACTCGATTCTTGTGTGAATTACCTAATTAATCATGGAAATTAAGCCTAAAATTGAGGAATTAGGGCTTGAATTGAGAGAGTGTAAATTGGGGATTTAAAAGGGCAATTGAGGTCCGATTTTGATGTTCTTGGTATGTGTAGACTCTTAAGAGGATGAGGATTCTATTGATGTAACTTTTATCAGATTCCGAGACGCAGTCCCGGGGGCCGGGTTTGAGCAATTTCGGGATTTTTATGTAAATTGTATATTTTCGAGTGTGCTTTGTTCCCTTAGCATATTTTAATAGTTATGTACTGATTGTAGCTAGATTTGGAGCATCCGGAGGTCGATTCATGGGGACAAAGTCATCGGGGGCTAGAGTTTGGACCGGATCGAGGTAAGTAATGATTGTAAATATTGTCCTAAGGGTTTGAAACCCCGGATTTCACATCGTTGTGCTATTTTGAGGTGACACACACGCTAGATGACGAGCGTGGAGTCATGCACCGTTGGGGATTGTGACTTGGTCCATCCCGTACGACTGTTAAGTCGCATATTTTATTTGAAATCTTATGATATTCCATATTTTAGAAATTGATATTATATCTTGGGCTGTATGCCATGTTTGGAGCCTTGTGCCGACCTGTTGAGACCCTTAGAGGCATTTTCACTATTTTTTTCCTTACTCTATTTGTTTTGAAAGCATATCCTCAGTTATGTTTTACCATATATTGTTTAAATCTAGTTTTATCACTTTACTTCTTAAAATGTGAAAATTGTTTGGGCTGAGTTCCCTATTTTACTAATGGTCTGACTGATTGTGAGGTTAATGACTGAGATAGACTGAGGGTCTGATTGTGAGATTAATGACTGAGATAGACCGAGGGTCTGATTGTGAGGGTATTGACTGAGATAGACCGAGGGTCTGATTGTGAGGTTAATGACTGAGAGATGCCGAGCGCCTGGTTGTGCGGATTATATATTTATGGATCGGGCTGCACGCCGCAGTAATATATATATAGATATATATGTATATGGATCGGGCTGCACGCCGCAGCAATATAGCGCTTGGGCTGTAGGAGCCCCTCCGGAGTCTGCACACCCCTAGTGAGCGCAGTCAACTATATATAGGGATCGGGCTGCACGCCGCAACGATATATGGATCAGGCTGCACGTCGCAGCGGTTACTATATGGTACCTATTGAGTGTAAGTGCTGAGTGTGAGCGCTGATTGGTAAGAATTGAGTCATGAGTGACTGGGAGGCTTGCCCGAGGGGCTACATATATACATGTGCATGAGCTATGCTTTGCCTGAGGGGCCTGTTTATGGAATTACTATTTTTACTCCTCCTGAAAGTGAGTTTTACCGAATATGTGGATTTAATTACTGCTTTCACTCATCTTTAGATCGAGCCTCTATTGAAAATGTTGAACAAACATTTTAAATAATCTTTCATTCAAACCGAAGTTTTTAAGTTATGAAGTGGGTACAAATTTCTGTTTTTGCCCGAGGGGCTGTATACGAACTAGGTTTTGCCCGAGGGGCCTATTATGGTTTTCATCTCTTTTATTATAAATGGTATCAAACCCCTACTAGAATTGTTGGAAAGCATTTTCAAATGATTTTTACCAAAAGCTAGATTTTAAAATGAGACGATTGACTCGTCTTCGGATTTGCAAGCCTGTTGTGCTTATTGAGTTATCATAAATGTGAATTCATTTTTTCCTACTGCTCAGTCTTTATTTACTGTTATTACTTACTGGGTTGGGTACTCACATTACTCCCTGCACCTCGTATGCAGATTCAGGCATTTCAGAACCAGGTAGCGGGTGTTGACTGCTCAGATGCGGAGTCATCAGAGTTAGCAAGGTGGCTGTACGACGTTTGTAGCACTGCTTCCTTCCTCTCATTTTTATTACTGTATTTATTACATTTTTAGACCCTTGTTATATTCAAACTTTGGTAGATGCTCATGAATAGTGACACCCCAATGTCGGGCTTGTGTAATTATTCCGCACTTTTCTTTTTGATGTTCATTATGAGATTATCGGTTTTTAAATGGAATAAAAACAACTTTTATTGAAAAATGGTTGATTTGGGAATTGTGTCGGCTGGCCTTGTCTTCACGAGAGGTGCCATCATGACCAGGTCTGGTTTGGGGTCGTGACAAGTTGGTATCAGAGCCTAGGTTACATAGGTCTCACGAGTCATGAGCAGGTTTAGTAGAGTCTAACGGATCGGTACAGAGACTTCTGTATTTATCCTCGGGAGGCTGTAGAACCTTTAGGAAAAACTTCACATTCTTGAATTCTTATCGTGCGTCCTTGATTCAGCTTGAAAAGTAACTCTTTGAATTCTTTCCACGCGTTCGTATGCGCACATGAGCGCACGGTATCAGATGTGCATCGATGGCTTGTGATTCCCCGATCAAGGGGCGAGATGTGATCTCTGTGTGTTGATGTTGGGCCAGTTTGGAAGACTTGAGGCTGAATCTTTGCCTATAGCTCGAACCCTGAGCTATTGATTTCATGAACGCGTGCTTCTGGATCTATATGTTCTGTTGTGTCCCTATTATGGGGAGTAATGACTGGATAGCTACGTGATGAGTATGTTATGACTGCGAGGTGTATTCATATGATTTGGAAACGACGAGAAGGGTCTGTTGGAGGATAGAAGAACTATTAGGCACTTGATTTTCATCTCGATTTGAGGTATAGCCCCGAGTTATGGGTGTGTGAAGAATCTTTTCATGTGTTCTAGTTGGGAGTGAAGTAAATTTCATGTACGGTATGAGTTCAGACTCAGGAAGATTAAGTGACTGCATAATGTTTATGATGGTGGAAGGTATACCGAAATGTTAGTTTGAGGCAAAGCAGGTAGGGTTATCTATCGCAGAGTGTTCTGAAGTTGTGTGATCCTTATGTTGTCTGTTAGAAGATCTCATTTACAAGTAAATTATATGTGTTGGAATTTAAATTTGATTTGCTTAAGAGAGTGGGGTTCAACTGCTATGAGAGTGAATGCGAAATTTGCATAGGATTTAAAGTACCAGGTGGTCTGTGTTTCACGAGTGTATGAAGGGTTGAGTTTAAATCTCACTATGGTATTATGGCAGCAATAGAGTATATGCGTTACAAGTTATTGTGTGTGTTTTGGTCTATGGCTTCGAACCAAGTGGGGGAGTCTGCTATTTATTAGTTGATTATGTGGTTATGTGCTATGTTGGTTCCAGTTTGAGGCGTATTGGGGAATCAGTTATGGCCTACGGAGATTGAGACCGAGGATGACTCGAGTAAAGGAAAATTTTGACAAAGGTTGTAGTATGCTTTATAGGTGTATGAGAATCACGGGATGTCTTGAGCTGTTGTTGGTAAAGGATACTCGGTGCATAGAGCAGGAAGTTGCTTTGGTTGTATTGGGATGAGGTTGCATTCTGCAGTGTCTAAAGTGTTAATGAGGCACATGTTGTCCGGTTATTTTGATCGGGCTAATTGGGGTTTGAGTAGAGTGAATGACTCTCTAGAATGGTTCTAATGTATTCAAGATTTTACATGTAACAATTGGGTATTTTCAAGCTGTATGTGTGGCTAGGAACTGAGTTTTCATTGGAAGATGTCAAGACTTGTGGTATTTTCTATATTAATTATGGGATTCCATGTATCATCATCAGGAAGGCAAAGGTAACAGATTTAGATTCGTAAGAAGTCTCTTCAGAGTAAAGTATTTTGAAGGTGATGCTTTTGGGAATATTTAAGAGAGTATTCAGCGGCTTATGAGTCTTAGACGGTGTGGTTTTGTGCTTGGGTCTCGTGTGGTAAGTATGGGTTGCAAAATTGTGATGTTATAGCAAGAAGGAGTATCAAGTTAAAGGTAAGTCAGAAGGGAACTCGGATAGATGGGATAGCTTGGTAGTGGCCCGGATCGGTATGGTAAGGATATGATTAGTTCTTGGATACTTACAAGGTAATGAGTTTCTACAGGTGTTTCGCGGCAACTCTTTTGGGTTTTAGTTACTTGTGTAGCTCGGTTGAGTTAGAAGGACTCAGTCCTGACGATTTAGAGTTGTGCAAATGGAATTCGGGGAGTTCTTGATGATTCTGCCATGTTTATAGGTGTGTATTTTTCCATGGGCATGAAGAGCATGAGATGTATAGTGATTTTCTTCCAGCTGAGGTCTAATAGAAAAGTTCTTGGATAGTTGAGTACGTAGTTGCGTGTCACTCGGAATGGATATGAAGTTCTCATGTTTACCTTAGGACGATATAGTATATACGGTGTGTTGTGCAAGACTTAGATTTGCATCTGTAAGGTCACAGATCAGTTCTGAAAGGAATGTCACAATTCTTAGGCACCACGGGCAGATTCAGATGATTTGGGAAATGATCTTCAGATGATTAAGGAAATGGTAATGTTAATTGAGGTGATTTGACGAGGGTATATATTTCAGAAAAAGGCAATGTGATTAAGTTGATGGTACTTCGATAGCATTGCAGCACTTCTTGTCAGATCGACTACTGATATTCGAGTTTGCTTGGTGGCACAGAAGAATTTTTGAGTACCTCTCATGAGATGATTGAGTACTAGAGGTGTGATATATGTGCAAGCGGCAGAATTTGGGATCAGATATGGTAGTTCGTATGCTTTATGGACTTGGAGACTAGAAGTTCTCATATACAGGTTAGCTCATGGTCGTGGACGACAAAGATGTGGGTAAGTTAGGCAGATGATAGTGTGTGCTATAATTCAGTCATTGTGAACCTTCAGAAGATTATTTATCTGTTATGTGTGATTAGAGTTGATGTATGGTTCATTTGTAGACCTATATGGATATGTGTTTTGCATCGAGACGGCTTTGTTGACTTCGAGTTGCCATTGGTGAGGGATGTGTTGATTCTGTTGTTATTGAGCTATTAGTAATCAGGCGAATCTATGATTTACCTTTTTGTATTGCAAGCCCTTAGGATTTGTTGATTATTGGCACATGTGGTGCGGTGTTAGTGGGGTTTCTTAGTGGAATTCGAGCGGGAGGAGTACTGGGTATTGCTCGGTGGATGGCGTATCGGTTATGTCCTTTTCGAGTTGTGTGGTGCTATGTAAGTTCTTCGCGGTGGTTATGATAATTACCTTGGATTTAGACATCATAATGTCCACGGTTGTCGATTTTGAGCATAGTGACGTGAGGTGTCTCATGTGGACTAGTGTTTAGGTGAGGTCGCGCATTGGAGAGAAGCTATGTGGAAGTATGATCCTGCAGGTTAGATTCATGTGTTTTGTTTTTACAATGTGTGTCGGGTTCTCAGCCTTGTGTTATGGTGGTACTAGTGAGCTTACAGTACATCGCTTTCATTTGAGTCGTTTTCATGATTTGAGTAAGTTCGAATTGTGGCTTATTGGTGCGCGGATGGCACAAGTCGTGGCTTTAGTCTGTATTGATGTATCAATGTCACCAGAGTAGTTGTGTTGGATTAGATGTGATCGTCAGGGTCTTTAATGACTGCAAACAGATTTGATTTCAGAATGTTGGAAGGATAACATCGAGGTTCGACGCAGAAATTTGCTATGGTCTTTGCCAAATGAGGAGTGGCTTCATGAATGGTTGATCTAAGGAAACGGTTATGGCTTACTGCGTGTTTCATTATCGTTGGTAGTATATGAAAGTGTTGGAATGAGACTTTAGTTGATAAGAGGTTTCCTATCAATATTCGTTTGTTGTGTGCAGCTGCTGTGATTAGAAGTTATCGCTGCAAGCATTTGAGTTATGTGGTATATCATGCAATCGTACCAAGTTTGCGGGTACGGGTTATTACAGCTTGTTCGGGCTTAGTCAGGGTATAAATGTGAGATTTTGATCTTGTGGATGATTTCGGTGGTAGAAATGTGGTTATAAGATTTGTGGGCTAGGATAGATTGTGAAATTTTAGGTAAATTGTGTTATCAGACCTATATGAGATAGGGTGATGTGGTATCATACCCGGGTATATGCATGGTAAGGTTATTCAGCGATTGCTTGGCTTTTGGAATAACTCTGGGCACGTTCGAGGACGAATGTATGTTTAAGTGGGGGAGGATGTAACGACCCGACCGGTTGTTTTGAGCTTTTTCACTTTGCTCACCACTTCTCGGGCATTACAAGCCGCACGTGATGTATTATGACTTATGTAAATCGTTGGTTTTGGTTTTCAGGGTAATCAGAATGAATTTGGAAGAACAATTCCCAATTTGAAACTTAAAATTTGAAAAGTTTGACCAAGATTTGACTTGTTGGTATATGATCTCAAATTGGAATTTTTATGATTTGGTTAGGTCCGTTAGGTGATTTTGGACTTAGGAGCGTGATCGGAATGCATTTTGGAAGTCCGTGGAAGGTTTAGGCTTGAATTGGCGAAATTGAGATTTTGGCGTTTTCTGGTTGATAGGTGAGATTTTGATATAGGGGCCAGAATGGAATTCTAGAAGTTGTAGTAGCTTCGTTGTGTCATTTGTGACATGTGTGCAAAATATCAGGTCATTTGGACGTGGTTTGGTTGGGTTTTTGATCAAAAGCATAATTCGGAAGATTTTGGAATTCTTAGGCTTGAATTCGATGCAAATTTGGTGTTTTAATGTTGTTTTGAGCATTCCGAAGATTGGAACAAGTTTGAATGATGTTATGGGATATGTTGTCATGTTTGGTTGAGGCCCCGAGGGCCTCGGGTGAGTTTCGGGTGGTCCATCGGGCCATTTCATATTTTGAAAAGTTGCAGAAATTGCTGATCAGTGTTGCAGAGAAAATGGCCTTCACGTTCGCAAGTAGGCCCTCGCGTTCGCGAAGGGTAAGCTGGTGAAGGATGGAATTTTAGCCTTCGCGTTCACGAGGAAGGCTCCGGGTTCGTGAATTGGCTGTGTGATTGGTCATTGCATTCGCGTGAAGTGCACGTTCGCGTAAGAGAAATTGGGTAGCTGAGCTTTAGGGAGTTTATTCATCGCGTTCGCGATAGAGGTTACACGATCGCGAAGGGTTAGTCTGTGGAAGCATCGCGTTCGTGAGTGGCAAGAGGCGATCGCGAAGAAGGATTTTTGGTCAAAGATGGATTGTGCTTCATGAACGCGAGGCTTTGACCGCGTTCACGAAGAAGGGTTTTGATGCTTGGACAGAATGTTTAATTAGCCATTGGCCGCGATTTTGGGGCTAATTTTCACCAATTTTGGGTGCTGTTTTGAGCTTTTTGAGAGGATTTGAACAGGGATTCAAGAGATAACACCTGGAGGTAAGATTTTTGAACTCAATACTCGATTCTTGTGTGAATTCTACCTAATTAATCATGGAAATTAAGCCTAAAATTGAAGAATTAGGGCTTGGATTTGGAGAGTGTAAATTGGGGATTTGAAGGGGCAATTGAGGTTCGATTTTGATGTTCTTAGTATGTATAAACTAGTGATAGGATGAAGATTCTATTGATGCGACTTTTATCGGATTCCGAGATGTGGGCTCGGGGGCCGGGTTTGAGCAATTTTGGGATTTTTGATGTAAATTGGATATTTTCGAGTGGGCTTTGTTCCCTTCGCATATTTTAATAGTTATGTACTGATTGTGGCTATATTTGGAGCATCCGGAGGTCGATTCGTGGGGGCAAATGTATCGCGGGCTAGAGTTTGGACCAGATCTAGGTAAGTAATGATTGTAAATGCTATCCGAAGGGTTTGAAACCTCGGATTTCACATCGTTATGTTATTTTGAGGTGACACACACGCTAGATGACGAGCGTGGAGTCGTGCACCGTTGGGGATCGTGACTTGATCCATCCCGTACGACTGTTAAGTCGCGTATTTGATTTGAAATTTTATGATATTCCATATTTTAGAGTTTGATATTACATCTTGGGTTGTATGCCATGTTTGGGGCCTTGTGCCGACCTGTTGAGACCTTTAGAGGCATTTTCACTATTCTTTTCCTCACTCTATTTGTTTTGAAAGCATATCCTCAGTCATGTTTTACCTGTTATTATTTAAATTTGGTTTTATCACTTTACTTCTTAAAATGTGAAAACTGTTTGGACTGAGTTCCCTGTTTTACTAATGGTCCAACTGATTGTAGGTTGATGACTGAGATAGATCGAGGGTTTGATTGTGAGGTTAATGACTGAGAGAGGCCGAGGGCCTGGTTGTGAGCATTATATATTTATGGATCTGGCTACACGCCGCAGCAATATATATATATATATACATGGATCGGGCTGCATGCCGCAAAGATATGTTGGATCGGGTTGCACGCCGCAACGATATGTTGGATCGGGCTGCACGCCGCAGCGATATAGCGCTTGGGCTGTAGGAGCCCCTCCGGAGTCTACACACCCCCAATGAGCGCAGTCGACTATATATATGGATCGGGCTGCACGCCGCAGCGATATATGGATCGGGTTGCACGCCGCAATAGTTACTATATGGTACCTATTGAGTGTGAGTGTTGAGTGTGAGCGCTGATTGGTGAGAGTTGAGTCACGGGTGACTGAGAGGCTTGCCCGAGGGGCTATATATATATACAGGTACATGAGTGATGCTTTGCCTGAGGGGGCTGGTTATGAACTTACTGTTTTTCACTCCTCCTTAAAATGCATTTTTATCGAATATGTGGATTTAATTACTGCTTTCACTCATCTTTAGATCGAGCCTCTATTGAAAATGTTGAACAAACGTTTTAAATAATCTTTCATTCAAACTGAAGTTTTTAAGTTATGAAATGGGTACACATTTCTATTTTTTCCCAAGGGGCTGTATACGAACCCCTACTAGAACTGTTTGAAAGCATTTTCAAATGATTTTTACCAAAAGCTGGATTTTAAAATGAGACGATTGACTCGTCTTTGGATTTGCAAGCCTGTTGTGCTTATTGAGTTATCATAAATGTGGATTCATTGTTTCCTACTGTCAGTCTTTATTTACTCTTATTACCTAAAGCACCTCGTGTGCAGATTCAGGCATTTCGGAACCCGGTAGCGGGTGTTGATTCCTCAGACGCGGAGTCATCAGAGTTAGTAAGGTGGCTGTACGACATTCGCAACACTGCTTCCTTACTCTCATTTTTGTTACTATATTTAGTACATTTTTAGACCCTTGTTATATTCAGACTTTGGTAGACGCTCATGACTAGTGACACCCCGATGTCGGGATTGTGTAATTATTCCACACTTTTCTTTTTGATGTTCATTATGAGATTATCGGTTTATAAATGGTATAAAAACAACTTTTATTGAAGAACGGTTGATTTGGGAATTGTGTCGGCTGGCCTTGTCTTCACGAGAGGAGCCATCATGACCGGGTCCGGTTTGGGGTCGTGACAGTATTGGGAGTCGGATGTTCATAGTTTCTTTATGCTTGAGTTGGACTGCGATTCATAGAATCGATGTTGTTTGATGTGATTTTGGGCCTCGAGTAGGTCCGTTATGTATTTTGAATCTTTTTGGGATCCTCGGACGGGGTCCCAGGGGCCTCGGGTGAGATTCAGATCGAAAATAGATTGGAACTTGGACTTGGAGAGTTGTTGCTGATGAGGTCTATCATCGCACATGTGAAGGGTGTGGCCGCAGGTGCGGTGCGGGTTATCACATGTGAGAGGCCTGTGGAGATGGCCTGGGATCGCAGATGCAAGGAATATTCCACACCCGTGAGGTCGCAGATGCGGAAAAAGGGCCACCGATGTAGAAATGTCCAAGGTGGCCTGGGGCTGCAGAAGCGGACCTAGTCCACAGCTGTGTACGCGAAGGAGCGAAGAAACTCCGCAGAAGTAGTGAAACTTGGACTCTGTGGGTAGATTAAACATGAAAAATTAGTGAAACTTCTGGAATTTTGTGAAGAAATTAGGGTTTAAGTAAAATTGGGGTTTGATCATGAATTTGGAGGTAGAAATTGGGATAAATTATATATTTGAGTTCGGGAAGTCATGGGTAACATTTATATCCAAAAAGTTTTGGAATCCGGACACGTGGGTTCGGGGGTGAATTTCATGAATCATCCAAATTGGGTTGGGTAACTACTATAAAAGCTTAATTATGAACATTCGAGCATATATTTACTAGTTTATATGACTTTTGATTAGTTTCGGAGTCCTCAACGTTGTTTGAGGAGTTCTAGTGAGGTTGGAGAGCCGGATTGAGGACTTAGAATCGAGGTAAGTCTCTTGCCTAATCTTGTAAGATGGAACTTATGCCCTTGGGTGTATTATTGTTGTGTGCTACTTGTTGTGGGGAGCTACGTACGCACGAGGTGACGAGAGTCCGTACGTAATTATATTTCATGATATGTTCGGGTAGACTTAGATTCACATCATGTCTTTAATTGTATTGTTTATGCTTATCATATGTATTAATTGTCTTGATTAATACTGAGACTGGGGATTTAAATTAGAAATATCGACTTAGTTTTTTATTTTAGAAAATTGGGGAATACTTGATAAACTATAAATCCGTGTCTTCTCATCTCACAAGTACTTCCACAAGCGAGGTAAATTTCTCTACTCTTATGGGATCAGATCATTCGCCTCGGCAGTATAATAACACTACTCTTATGAGATAAGGCCGTTCGCCTCAACAGGTTGATAACACTACTCTTATGGGATCGGGCCGTTTGCCTCGACAATAACAATTAAATTTGATTATGGGACTCTAAAAATACGTGATCTATTTTTATGCTAGTTGTTAAGCAGTTGATGCTATGTATGTGAGACTTAGAAATGAAATGAGAGTTAAAGATAAGGGGATAACCAAACCGATAGGTCAATAATCGGGGCCTCGAACTTGTCGATTGAGGGGCCTCGAGGTCGATTCCAGAGCTCGACGATGAGCTATCGAAGGCAGTCGGAATGTGACTAATGGTTATAATAAAATTAACGGAGGCTCTTTATGGCCAATGATAAGCGATAAATGATGAACAAGAATGGAGATAATAAATGAAAGCAATAATATCAAGAGAATATGTTAGAGATCAAATAGAATGTTCTTGTATATTTTGTGTAGAGCAATTGAAGAAACATGCCCTTACAAAGTGACAAGGATCCCTTTTATATAGGAGAGGAATTCCAACATAGTACAAAATACATTAATGATAAAGAAATGGGGATGAGACAGCTAAATGACATCCTGGTCAAGGGTTAGGATAGTCCAATAGGCCCTGTCAGTCCTAGCCACGTGCCTTGGGAACTCCCCATTTCTACCGTGGCCGCGGTCAACGTTGTCCCAAGATTGGGCCTCGACGAACCTTGAGGAAGGAAACTCAACCATGACCTTGTAACATCGAGACTTCGAGATGGTCTTCTGAGGTGCCTCAATGACTAGAAATTGGACCCTGCGATTTCACCGCATATAGATAGTCCCTGCGTTTCTTAGAGAGAAGCGACAAGAAACGATTTTGACATCCGACTCTTCGGGCTCCCTATGATGGCGTCATACTGATGGTATCAACTTGTGATGTAAGCCTTCGTGATAACCGGGACGTCTCATGGACTTGTCTTTTCAGCATCATTCAATGCGCTGCCGATTCCCATTCTTCAGAGCGACAGTACCGCCGTCAACTTGGTTTCCAGTAACGCATTGATTGCGCCTGTCGATCCGTCTTTCAAAGGTATTAATGGTATTGTTGGCCATATTATCATCCTCTATAAATGGGGGCCTTTCAATACTATCTCTTTATCCAAGTGCTTTTCAACATTTCCATCCCTTTCTTCTCATTATCCTTCTCCATTACTACCCGCCATATTTGGGGTCTCTGGTCTTAAGGTCTTATGGAGGCGTTCTTATCAGCCACACCATGGTCTTTTTATTGGGCTTTCCTGTTCCAAGCGAGATTATACTGTCTCATCACTGTTGTTGTTATTATTGCGATTATCACTGCTATCGTCGTTGGATCGAGGTGATGAGATAAGGGGGTCGGCCTATTTCGACTTAGGAGGACGTTTGGACTCTGCACTGCTGCTCGAGAGAGTGTTCAGATTGTACACCGCTGTTTACTCTCCTACCCTGGCCTGGTGTGGCACTTCATCCATCGGGTTTTTTCCCAAGGGATAAAATGGCACAACCGACCGTTAAACTTGCACGGCACAATGTCCCGGAAGGTGGACTCGGAGCGGCCGTGCGAGTAGGGTTGAGGCCCGCCGAATCTTCAATCTTTGGCTTCGACGGGCTATGTCTCTTTTTTCTGCCTCTTCTGCATCACTTTCATCTTCTTTATATTCACACTTTCCTCTTCTTCATCTTCGCCCTCAGAGATATTGCTCAGTGGGATTGAGATGGGAACCTAGAGGAGGTGGCGGTCGAAGATATCACCATCGAGGATGCATGCTTGAGGAAATGGTGCTCGAAGATGATGCTACCGAGGATGTACCTTCAAGAGTAGACTAGGCTCTGGGTTTTTCCATATGTGTACCCTTTCACTTCTTCGTTTCTGTCTAAGGACCCCTCCTGGGCTTTTGTAATCATATGTAAGGACTCCTCGCGGTTAGTTGTAATCAAATGTTTACGAATATAAAAGATGTTTCCTCAACCTTTGTCTTTGATGCTTACTATATTCCTTTACATTTGTGGAGACTCTAAATGCGTGACTTTGTCGGCTATTGCCAATATCAAACCCGGGTGTGAGTATTCTTTCTGGCCTTCGATTGATAAAAATGGCTTCCCGTGGAATCTTTTGCCGTTCCTCGGGCCAAACCTGGATCGATCCGATAAACTCGAGTCATCGGGACTCTCACTTAGAATTGAATGGAAGTAGGGCTTTGAACCCCTAAACCGAGATTTATCCTTTAGACCCCGCGATAATCTTCGAGGGGGAATTCGCTCGGAGGCTCGAGGATGGATATTGCCTTTGGACTTTCGAGAGCAGTCCCCGAGTGAGGGTTAACTCGGGGCATCTGGAAACATGTCTTGAACTTAATGTATATAACCTTAAAGCGTTGTAGATAGGTCCCAGATGAGGGATTGCCCGAATTTAGATGATATCCTGAGGTCGAACCCTTATAGACGGAGCTTCAAGTGCTTATTTTTCTTTTTGAGAGGAGCCTTCAAAACTGGGTACCATCTCGAATCTCGCAATAACGCTAGAGGCTTCCTGGAGCCTAACTTATTTCTGGCTTCCTAGAGCTTAACTTCTCCCTGATGAAGGTCCTCAAGGTCGGGTACCACCTCGGGACTGGCGATGATATTGTTGGCTTCTTAGATCCTATATTCCATTTGATGGAGGCCCTCGAGGTCGGGTACCACCTCGGGACTGGCGAAGATGTTTTTAATCGGCTTTAAGACAGGCGGATCGTCGCCGTTTCTTCCATATATATATAAGGATGGTTTTGCTTTTTTGGAGATCTCACCATTTTAAGTAGTTTCCCTTCTCTTTCTACGTCAAACCTTTCTTTATTTCAGTACTAACATATTTGCACAAATTCATGCTTCAGTTCTCTAATTTTGCCATAGCCATGACTGCTGCATCGGGGTCTGCCCAACAGAGAAGGGAGAGCTCCACCTCCGGCATTCAGGACAAATGAGAGTATGCCTTGAATATTGCTTCTTCAATAGGAGAAGAACATCTTGGGTTAGTGATAAAGGATTGCGGATGGGGGAAAAGGTAGTGTTACAGATACATTTACCGAGTGAGGGCATCATGGATCGTGCCAATGGGTTCTTGAATGTGTACACGTATCCTTTCACATTGGGCCCCCTTGATAGGGTTGTGCTCGACTTCTGCTTAGAGTATCGGGTTACCTTGGCACAGATCCATCCGTCGTTTTGGCGAACAGTATTGATGGTGAGATTTTTTGTGGAGAAGGCGGGTCTTGAATTTACGCTCAGTCATCTCATTAGGCTGTACTGGCCCTTTCACCATCGAGGTCTGCTAACCTTGCGATGCCGATCAACCATGCCCTTTGTTTTTGATGATGAGGAAGATGGAGACAGGGAGTGGATAAGTCGCTTCGTCGGAGTGCGGACCACTGATATTATCCCCGTGGAGCTTATGCCATTCCATGAGGAATGGAACTGTACACATAAGTAGTGCATTTCGTGCCTTCTTAGTTTTGCCTATGGAAAAAACTGGTTTCGTAATCGTGCCCTCATTTCTTTTTTTGCAGCGGTTTCATGGGCGCTAGGCGACATTCGCGATTTGCTGGATTGGGTCCATAAATTAGCGACCCACTCGACCTGTGATGAGCGCAAGTGGCGAGCTTTGTCCTAGGGTAGATGGGAAGCTAAACATCATGGTGACTGCTGTCCTATTCTTTCCTCTCCTTCCTTAAATTGGAGATGCATTTTCCCTTTATGCGTATTAAACTTGATGTTGTAGGCATCAGAGAGCCTTCCGAGGCTATGCCGCGCTCCTCTAGAGAGGGGGAAGGGTTGCTAGTCCCCGGGCTAAATAAATACAACAATAAGCGAGAGATTCTTTTACAGGCGATGGCACTCAATGCAAGGCAAAACGGGACTGGGGCTTCGGAGCGGAAGCATCGTCCGAGCCTGCCGCGTCCGTGATTCCTAGTTCTATAAAGAGGGTTTCTCCATTGCTATCGCCTTCTTTTTATGTCGACAGTACTTCAGGAGATACTAGAAACTCGGGGTCGCATACACCGAGCGACCACGCCTCGATCGGAGTCAACTCTTTCAGGGCTGAGGGAACTGGACTGGCAGGTCTGCGCTCAGCCTTTGAGGAAGCCCAGTGGCTTTACTTTGTGGTGAGTTTTGGCACAGGCCTTTCGGGCTTCATGCCTTCCCTTCCTTATTGGGTTTCCTTTTGCAGGCCTTCGACAAGCTTAAGTCCGGGCTGCTTCATCATGAAGCCAGACTGCGAAAAGCTCTGGATGAAGATAGATCCCTAGGCTCCTTTGCGATGAATAGGAGGTCGAGTTGGTATACTTGCAGTATGAGGTGGGCCAGAGCTTGAACTATGAGATCTACTTGAAGGAGCAGGTAATTTTCTATTTCAGGTGAGCGTGCATTCCGCTTCTAGTCTCGAGGCTAACGCTTCATTTATTTCAGTTGTAGAAAAAGAAGGAGGCCCTGGAGTGCCTTCGGGATGAAGTTGGCCGGGCCAGGCTTGAGCATGATGAGCTAAAAGCTCAGGCGGAGGCTCAGGCTTTAGAGGGAAAGGATGCTCTAGATAAATTCCCGCTTTTGAGACTCAACTTAGCTTAGCTCTTGATAATGCTTCGATTCAAACGACAAGGATTACGAGGCTCGAGTATGAGCTTTCGAAGGTCAAGGATGAGATCGTTGATGCCTGGGCTGGAGCTGTAATGAGTCAGACTAAGGCTGACTAGGAGATGATGATTTCTTCAAAGGATGCTGCCGATTCTCAAGTTGAGCTGAGAAGGATCCTCGACAGAAAGAGAAGATTGAAGAATATGGTTGCTGCAAATCTCAAAGAAAGACCCTCGAGGAGATCCGTGCTAGGGGTTTCGCCCTCTCGAAAGAGTTGGCATGAGAGAGGGCGGACGAGCTATCACGACCCAAACCGAATGGGCCGCGATGAGCACCCGATGCCTTACTCAACCGAGGACCAACGTAACATATCTTTCTTATCATACAATCATGGGTAAATAAGCCAGAAACTCTTCATGAGATTAACAAGAATGAAACATAAGGGAATACTCGAAATGGGATGACCCAACATGTAATACAAACTTATACATGTGACATGCACTCCTATAAGACCAAAATGAACACTCGTACACTGAACATAGGCCGACAAGGCCATACAATCTTTCATATGCATGACATATGTCAACAAGCTTATAAGAGTATATACATATTATAAAGGTCGGGACAGGGCCCCGCCATACCAATCAATACATGTCCAAATCATACTGACCAAATAGGCAACTCCGGATCAAGTAGAGTGCACCAACACCTTCCGTTGAGCTGATAGCCTACTAGGAGGAATGTCAACCTGTCTATCAAGACCTGCGGGCATGAAACGCAGCATCCCCAGGCAAAAGGGATGTCAGTACGAATAAAGTACCGAGTATGTAAGGCATGAAAACATAAACAAGAATAGTAGTGTAAAGAGAGAGAGAGAAGATACAACCTGTAATATCTTAGTGCCTCTGGGGGATACTGACATGAAATGCATAATTCATATATATACATACACTTTTAAAAAGCATACGCCTCTGTGGGCATCATCATCATCATCATATCTTACCCGGCCTCAAAGAGGACTTGGTAAAAATGTAATCGGCCATCATAAGGCTCGGTAGAATCGTACCCGACCATGTGGAGCTCGGTAAACCCATCTAATCAGTGGTTGCAGAATAGGTGCCGTACCCGGCCGACTATAGCGCGGCTCGGTAGAGTAAAATAGATATTATATATAATGCATGCTAGACTCATAGAATCACGTCCAAAACCTTTTGGAGTGACATAAGAACATTATGGACATCCATACCCTCAATATGAACCTCAGTAGGATTCAAAGATCATACACAGTTGCTTAGAATAATTTTATAAGGAAAGAACAACATGGAAAACCTTAGTTGCTAGGAGTAGATCCGTTATAAAATAGCGTATTCATTTCACTTTAGGTCATGCCAAAAGAAAGAAGGAAGTGCCTTAACATACCTTATATATGTACTGCCCAACCACAAGCTATGCAAAGATCACGACTCCTTAGTCTACAATAAGAGAAATGACACTATCGTTATCGTTTAAGCGTCGTAACTATTATGTATCGACCACAACTATTTTACAATGAAACGGACAACACCTCCCCTATATATTTGACTTCACACTAGTCAAAGCAATCGTCGTAACAATTATGTATCGACCACAACCTATTTTACAATGAAACGGACAACACCTCCCCTATATATATGACTTCACACTAGTCAAAGCAATCACAAACAGCCCAACATACCCCTAGCACTTCATACACAACACGACAACCATATTAGTGTCAAACAATCCAAAAATGTTACGACGAACGACTAACGAACAAACTTTCCATTATGTGGTGTTTCTCCACACCCTTACTCCTCTCAACTCCATAAAAATAGTAGCAAAAGAGACAACCCAATAACAACACGAAATAGACCACAAAACAGTCCCAAAAGTTCATCAACTCAAAAATAATTTTTCAGTTTACTTAAACACGTTTCGACTTGTCTTTTATTTCAAATTGAGAAACATAACCAAAAGTACATAAATATACCTCTTATCCAATAAAACAGCCATGAATTCAATTTAAAAATAAAGTCACAACCAACCAACCATTATGCAAGAACAAACAACATACCATTCTTTCGAAACTAGCTAGGTCTATTCTTTACGATCGAGTTACAACTCGCAAACGCATAAATAGTGGAAGGAGAAGCATAACCTTACCTTGTACTGTGTATAGCCCACGAAACCTGGTCCTTCTTCATCAAAAATAAGTTCCTCAACGCGGCTACAAGAAGGAGAAAGAGAAACTAGCAAGCTGTCCGGAATTTTCAGCACTAGAATCGCGTCGTAACACCCGGAATACCCTAGGGTTTGTGTGGGATTATTGGGGAGGTGTTGCAGGGGTTTAATTATGTCTTCAAGGTCTGGAATATGGGTAAAATAAATGAGTTTATAATCCCTTAAAATACCCCTCTTGGCCGACTTGGGGCTTTTATTTAATTCCTCTCATTTTGGCAAGTAGGTGATGCACCTACTTGTCACCTACCAGCCTGTGTAGTCTCGAAACAATATACGTATCTCTATACTCCCACTTCGTATTGACAAAAAGTTTAATGATTTAGAAACTAGACTCATATTTCTTTAATTTTGTAGGTAGATCATCCCATAATTCCAAGTAGATGGGAGAAAAGCTCAGTTACATTTGACCTAATTTTTAGCACATTTATGAATGGAACTTGTGATGACCTTTTCCAACTTTTGTTTCATAACTCGCTTGACTTCAAAATATAACACCAACTATCAAACGACTAAAATAACTCATATTATAATCTCCTTATAATGTTAATAACCCTAGTTTCACCCCAAAAGTACATGGTAAAATATTCCAACTTGTCGACTTTCGATGAAACTTATTTTCTTCAATTTGTTTAGCTTCTAAGCCTTCAAACCCTCTTGCTATTTGGTATGAATGATCTTAAATATTTGTAACCTCCACGTTAACATGATGAACTATCTTTGTAAACTTTTCAAAGATGATTCCATTTCTGAGCTTACATTAATTGACTTATGACGTACTCTTACGTACGAAAACATGAGGTGTAACATCATTCTCCCCTTTGAAACATTTGTCCTCGAATGCTGACTAATGCACTTATCAGTATCATAACCCTTAGATCTTACAAATACTTTAATATTGTCCCTAACATCTAGGAAACTATTCTGTAAATAAATCCAAGGGCCTGGGTATTCCCCCCTTTAGGCCTCTTTCTCATACCACGACTTGTGGTCGGAATTATTCCAATCTCATAATTGTTGTTACCTTCTGACATGCGTCATGTACAACCGTGTACTTGTATGTTTGCCTATGCGACTCTTTTATCCTTTTCCTCCAGCTTTTGGCCAATCTCTAGGCCTTACTTTGTAAACATATACAGAACTATGACAAGATGTCCCTCTAGGCATCTATAGGTGTACTAAAGTTCTTTGCTTGGTACTTTGTCAAACTTACGACTATTGCTATACATTGCTTCATAGCCTTGGTTACTTATGCTTATGGTTTTACTACATCTAGGTAGTTCATACTATATCCTAACTCTTACTTCGGTTTATTATTACCGAGGTCTACCACCCAGCTCCGAGTTACTCTTTCGCTGCTTCTCCTATATGTATAAATCTAAGTCCTTTAATGCTTCCACATTACTGTTCATCTTAATAATGACGGTCTAATCTCATCTCATACTTTGCAACTTTTATCCATCCATTGGTGATTCACCTTAATGTTGATCCATAATCTACTACTGATAACTTGAAACCTCTTACGTAGTACATTATCGCTAGGGCTCATGTCTCATCGGGGAATATCTGTAGTGATTTGTGTTATCCACCTAGGGACGATACTATACTTCCATAACCGTATTTCATAGAATCCTAACATGATTCATCTTATGGGGGTATTACAATCCCATGCAATTCATAAAATCCCTTTTCTTTAAATTATTCCTCAATCAAAGGCCTAAATGTCATCCTCTTATCTATCACAATTACACCCTTATTCTACTACCGGGGCATCATTTCATCTCTTCTAATTGCTCCTAGTCTTAGACTCCTCCGTGTTAATTCAAGCTATATTGAGCTTTTTATAACATACATAAACCATCAGCTCTCTTGTTTGATGGGCTTACTACTGAGGTCTTACCTATTCTTATCAGCTTCTAACTCACCTTTTTTATCCTTACTCCCATATACATAAAATCTTGTCACTCTGCCATACTTTATATTGCGACCTACACATATCTATTGTTCTACTCACATCCTTCCTTTAACTTGCTAGCACCACAGATTTCCTTTTATGCTTTCTCAGTTGTCTTTAAATGTAGCAATTACTCTTCTTGGTCGTTCTGCCACTTGTTGCATGAATACTTGGCTTGTCTTATTGCCTATGAATACTATAATTTTCTGTACCTCATATGATCTCAAACATCACCTTTGATTATTTTTTCCATTCATTAGCCACTATAGCGCCACTTTATTATGGAGTGCATCCATTGTTACAGTGAGATTATTGTTACTAGACCAATTCTTCTTCAAGTTAATATGCTTAGGTTGAAGCTCTCTTCCTTATTTCACGAGCTAGTCTTTCGTGGTAGTACTTAGGAGACTTTCTGGATCTTGTAAATTTGTGATCTTGCTATACTGTATACACAAAGGAATTTTCGATATTCTTACTCGCCTACAAACATCCTTAGTTATATACCTCTGTGCCCTTGTACTTGTAGGGTTACTTCTAAACTCAGATTTTGATTGTCTCCTTAATGACACTCTCCATTATTCCCGTAACACTTATACAATATCTTTAAATGCCCCAACTCCCATCTGAGCATTTCTCAAGGGTTATGACGTCATATCTGCGAGACTAAATTCACTATATTAGGATTCACTACATTTATCTTGCATGATCTGTTGATTTGCTTATAACCTCTTGTCTAACCATAACACGACTCTTCCTGAATCAACTACAACTACTCGTTGGTCCATTCTCATATCTATATTCCGCGTAATCTCTCTTTGGTTATTTACTTTATCTTAAGTTACCTATCGTACTGGCTCCTTATGTATCAAGTGTTCATTTTGCACTTATTTATCAATATCGTCGAGTGCAGAACCCTTATTGCTTCTCCCCAGCATCATACTTGCATAATGTTTTGGAGTCATATCATATCTGTAGGATCTGAACAGATGCATTCTCATTCCTTTCACCTTTTTACTGCATGCTTCCTTTAATATCCCATAATTACCTCTTTATCTTTGTTATTTTTTTCCACATATTTACTGACATTTTACTCACCTTGAGGTAACCTTTCTATACCGGGGATAGTTGAATTTGTTACGCACATGGGTGACACTTAGTGTAATTGGTACACTTAGTCCCTTAAGCTTAACTCTACTCACTGTGCTTGCTTTAGGGAAGTGTCTTCCTGGATAAACCTTAAAGGTTATTCTTTTGTTGTCCATTCTATTATTGTTGCAATGCTATCTCTGAAATTCTTACGATGGAGACTATTATAAACTCATTCTGTCACTTATTCATATTCGGTTTATCTTGTTTACTAGCCCATACTGATTTCTATTACTCTGGAGTCTAACCTTTCCTTCTGGTAATCGCGTTGGAGCCACCAAATCATTTCTCGAAATAGGAATATGACTTTATGTCTTATACTCTTTTATTGCCTTAAGTCCTGTCCTCTTGTATCTTCCTTTACTTGACTATAAACTCTGTCATCGTATCGTATTTTGTTTTACTGTTATCCCCCATTTATTACATCTTATTCATAATGCTTCAATTACTCTCTTCTTATTCTCCGACTAATATTTTTGTCTATCACTTTATTCTGATAACTTCAACAAATCATTCTTTCACTTTTAGCTCCCCTTTCTTCATCTCACTGGCTCTTTAGGTCACCTAGCATTCTCTCTTTACTAGGAGCGGGAGCCATACAAAGGTAAATATTTATCCCTTCTAGTGCCAATCTTCTAAATTTTTCCAGTCATTCTAGTATTTATATCTAAATGTACTATTCTAGCTTGCACCACCGGGGTGTCTTACAAGGAGAACTATTACATCATTTGCAATCATTCGGAAATGTTAGATAATGATAATAATCCATCTACCTTTTTGGGTTACTCTAGCCCCAATTGGATCTTGCTATCCCCTTCTTATCTTAAACTATATTTGTCAACTCCCATAGGGCATATAGAGATGCACGTGGCCAATTGTACATATCTCTGTTACTGTTGAATGTAACTCAGAATGCATATATTTCTCTGCCTGAATTGTAAAAACTCAAAACCTTCAGTAACTGGTACCTCGTAACCTTCGCCACCTTGCTTCTTTTATTTGTTGAAACTTGTATCTACCTTCTGATTCTCTTGTTGGTTTTTAAACCATATGGGTGGATATATATTCATGCCTTAGTCCTCCTTATCAAGAAACTTACGCGTCTTAGTACATACATAATCTACTGAAGACCTTACATTTACTTATCATAAGCATAATGCAAAATCGAGTTCCATTGACTCAACTCTTCCACAACAATATTTAATCTCTTACCAACTATCTGTTTGGATAAGGTATCATTGTGTTATGAATAAAATAGAATTTAGAAGTTTGAATTCTTACAATTAAGCTTTACCACACGATCTAGAGTAAAAAGAAAGAGTAACAGTCCTAAATGCCCTGCAACCTCCTACTTATAAGTGTGGTGCACTACACACCCATAAACAAGACTCTACTAGACATGGCTTGTAGACTCCCTAGGACAGAACTGGTCTGATACCACTTTTGTCACGACCCAAACCGAATGGGCCGCGACGAGCACCCAGTGCCTTGCTCAACCGAGTACCAACATACCATATCTTTCTTATCATACTATCATGGGTAAATGAGCCAGAAAACTCGTCATGAGATTAACAGGAATGAAACATAAGGGAATACTCAAAATAGGATGACCCAACATGTAATACAAACTTATACATGTGACATGCACTCCTATAAGACCAAAATGAACACTCGTACACTGAACATAGGCCGACAAGGCCATACAATCTTTCATATGCATGACATATGTCAACAAGCTTATAAGAGTATATACATATTATAAAGGTCGGGACAGGGCCCCGCCATACCAATCAATACATGTCCAAATCATACTGACCAAATAGGCAACTCCGGATCAAGTAGAGTGCACCAACACCTTCCGTTGAGCTGATAGCCTACTAGGAGGAATGTCAACCTGTCTATCAAGACCTGCGGGCATGAAACGCAGCATCCCCAGGCAAAAGGGACGTCAGTACGAATAAAGTACCGAATATGTAAGGCATGAAAACATAAACAAGAATAGTAGTGTAAAGAGAGAGAGAGAGAAGATACAACCTGTAATATCTTAGTGCCTCTAGGGCTACTGACATGAAATGCATAATTCATATATATACATACACTTTTAAAAAGCATACGCCTCTGTGGGCATCATCATCATCATCATCATATCTTACCCGGCCTCAAAGAGGACTTGGTAAAAATGTACTCGGCCATCATAAGGCTCGGTAGAATCGTACCCGACCATGTGGAGCTCGGTAAACCCATCTAATCAGTGGTTGCAGAATAGGTGCCGTACCCGGCCGACTATAGCGCGGCTCGGTAGAGTAAAATAGATATTATATATAATGCATGCTAGACTCATGGAATCACGTTCTAAACCTTTCGATGTGACTTAAGAACATTATGGACATCCATACCCTCAATATGAACCTTAGTAGGATTCAAGGATCATACACAGTTGCTTAGAATAATTTTATAAGGAAAGAACAACATGGAAAACCTTAGTTGCTAGGAGTAGATCCGTTATAAAATAGCGTATTCATTTCACTTTAGGTCATGCCAAAAGAAAGAAGGAAGTTCCTTAACATACCTTATATATGTACTTCCCAACCACAAGCTATGCAAAGATCACGACTCCTTAGTCTACAATAAGAGAAATGACACTATCGTTATCATTTAAGCGTCGTAACTGTTATGTATCGACGAAAACCTATTTTACAATGAAACGGACATCACCTCCCATATATATATGAATTCACACTAGTCAAACAATCACAAACATCCCAACATACCCCTATCACTTCATACGCAACACGACAACCATATTAGTGTCAAACAATCCGAAAATGTTACGACGAACGACCAACAACTAAACTTGCCATTATGTGGTGTTTATCCACAACCTTCCTCCTCTCAACTCCATAAAATAGACAACCCAATACCAACACGAAACAGCCCATAAAACAATCCCAAAAGTTCATCAACTCAAAAATAATTCTTTAGTTTACTTAAACACGTTTCGACTTGTCTTTTCTTTCAAATTGAGAAACATAACCAAAAGTACATAATTATACCTATTATCCAATAAACCATCCATGAATTCAACTTAAAAAATAAGTTCACAACCAGCCAACCATTACGCAAGAACAAACAACATACCATTCTTTCGAAACTAGCTAGGTCTATTCTTTACGATCGAGTTAGAACTCTCAAACGCATAGATAATGGAAGGAGAAGCATAAACTTACCTTGTACTGAGTATAACCCACGAAACATGGTCCTTATTCATCAAAAATAAGTTCCTCAATGCGGCTACAAGAAGGAGAAAGAGAAACTAGCAAGCTGTCCGGCCGTTTCAGCGCTAGAATCGCGTCGTAACACCCCAAATACCCTAGGGTTTGTGTGTGATTTTTGGGGAGGAGTTGCAGGGGTTCAATTAGGTTTTCAAGGTATGGAAGATGGGTGAACTAAATTAGTTGATAATCCCTTAAAATAACTCTCTTGGCCGACTTGGGGCTTTTAATTGAGTCCTCTCATTTTGGCAAGTAGGTGATGCACCTACTTGTCACCTACCAGCCTGTGCAGTCTCGAAAATATATGTGTATCTCTCTACGCTGACTTTGTATTGACAAATAGTTTAATGATTTAGAAAGTAGACTCATATATCTTTAATTTGGTAGGTAGATCATCTCATAATTCCAAGTAGATTGGGAGAAAATCTCAGTTACATTTGACCTAATGTTTAGCACATTTATGAATGGAACTTGTGATGACCTTTTCCAACTTTTGTTTCATAACTCGCTTGACTTCAAAACATAACACCAACTATAAAATGACTAAAATAACTCATATTATAATCTCCTTATAATGCTAATAACCCTAGTTTCACTCCAAAATTACATGGTAAAACATTCCAACTTGTCAACTTTCGACGAAACTTATTTTCTTCAATTTGTTGAGCTTCTAAGCCTTAAAACCCTCTTGCTACTTGGTATCAATGATTTTAAATATTTGTAACCTCCACTTTAACATGATGAACTAACTTTGTAAACTTTTCAAAGATGATTCCTCTTCTGAGCTTACATTAATGGACTTATGACGTACTCTTACGTACGAAAACATGGGGTGTAACACGAGCATGATGCTCGGTTACTTTTGCCCGATGCTGAAGAAAGCAAAGATGAGTCCGGTAGGCCGTAACCCTCAGGGGAGGGGGGCATAGAATTTGCTATCTGCATGTAGCATTTTTAAAGCATGTTTGTAGATTGGAGATTGTGTTTTTTTGCATATGTGTATAAAAGAAAACATTGCGGCTTTATTTCTTCTGTATCTATTTTTTACTTGAATTCGGCCATGTAAACTAGTCTTTGAGTTGGTAGGAATCCTTAGAGTAGTGATATGGCCCTAGGGCTCATCAGGTTGGCCCGTAGGCTCTTGCACGCTTGGTCGACGCGACCTATTTGTGTGGGCTGGCGACAATGGCTCTTATGCCTTTGGTCGATGCGGCCTTTTAGTGTGGGATGACGACAATGGCTTTTACGCCTTAGGTCGATGCGACCTTTTAGTATGGGCTGGCAATAATGGCTCTTCGCCTTGGGCTGATGCGGCCTTTAGTGTGGGATGGCAACAATGGCTCTTACGCCTTGGGCCGATGCGGCCTTTTAGTGTGGGTTGGTGACAATGGCTCTTACGCTTTGCTCTTAGGCGTATTTTAGTTAACTTTTTTGGGTTTCGTCTCCGAATCGGGTTACGACTCGAGCTCATTTGAACCTTAAGTTTTGTATTTGTGCGGGCTGATGACAATGACTCTTACGCCTTGGGTCAAAACGACCTTTTATGTGTGTGGCCTTGAGGCTCATTAGGATGGCGACAATGGCTCTTACGCCTTGGGTCGAAGTGACCTTTTATGTGGGCTTTATTTTTCCCTCGATAAGTATTTTTGAGATAGTGTTTGCCCGGATCTTCGACGGCTTAAAAAAGCCTCGATTGTGAGTCGTTATATGGCAATGATCGAGCACCTTGGGAGGTTTTGGCTGGGAGGCTGAGTATCTCGAAGCCGGTGTTTAGGAGCTAACATGGTCGAAGCCCTTTTTCCTATATCGAGGGTAGCCTGTTTAATTAGTTCTTTCTGAAGTAGATTCGAAGTAATTAAAGGCATGTGATTTTGTAGCGACAGTCGGGCGTCCCCGAGTCGTGTTAGTTTCGCTGGTACAGCCTTGTGACTGGATTCAATTGTGTTCAGCCGGAGCCTTTAAGTCCCGAGTAAGATAGTTTCGGCATCTATATCGAGGGTATACCTTTTTAGGGGTCTTACAAGTTCGATATATAGCCGAAACTTTGAGATCGGGTTTATGCCTTTAGTAAGGTCTTACAAGTTTTTCATGCCTTTGAGGTCTTACAGTTTTGGATACTTGGTACAAGTATTGTTCATGTCTCACTTGAGGTCTTACAAATATTGTTGTTGCCTTATGTAGGTCTTACGAGACCGAGTCTGCCCGCTCGGGGTCTTATGGCCTCAGGTTTTTTAATGAATGGCGATTGGCGACAGTCCTCAAATAGTTGAGGGTACCTTGGCTCAGAAGCCGTTACTTGTAAACTTTGTATTGCCTCATTGAGGGCTTACAATTTCGGATATCCCGACCCTGAAGTCGTGCATTTTCTGAGATTTTGATGCCAGTCCCCGAGTATTCGGGGAACTTGGAGTCATTTCGTGATTTTCATTTGCCTCATCGAGGGCTTATAAGCTTGGAGTCCCGACCCTGAGGTCGTTCAGGTGTTAAATGGTTGACGCCAGTCCCCGAGTGTTCGGGACGTTTTTGGCAGAGAAGTCATTTTTGCTAAGGTGCCGAGCTTCTTTTGGAGTGTGAGATGCTTTGATAAAAGATATTATTCAATTATTTGGTACAAGTGTACATGTTTTTACCGTTGGGGGCCCGGCTATACGGACACGGTTTGTTCGACCGTTTGGCCCGGTATATCATTTTCCTATTGGGACACCATTTGGTGTTTCTTGGATTGTCCAGGCAGATGGCCTTCCAGGAGGGGAGGGGGGATGAGATGCCCTCCAATGTTCGAGGTTGATTGCAAAAGAAGTCGCGAATACTTGTTGAGTCTTCCTTATGTAGCATGTGGATGTTGCCTCGTTAAAAACCTTGCCGGTAAAACCCTTTTCAGGATAAAAACTCGATCGAAGGAAAAGAGTGCAACGTATGCTTTAAAACCTTAAGGTCTTCGGGTTGGGTTAGCGCTTTGATTGCCTTGGTCGGGTCTGTGCGTCAATCTTTGGTCTTGTGTCTGTGCGTGTTGTGAAATTCGCATACTAAATGGTAGTTCCTTTATGATGGATCCGATTGTACAGGTCTGGGCCACCTGACGTCTCTAATTTTACTGATGGTGAACACGATGTATGACACATCGACATTGAAATTGTATTCTGATAAGCGAGGTGCCTCTGTTGGTCCTGCATTCTTATCAAACCCGATTCTGTTGATGAGTCCCCAAGGATTCTATCCTCGGTCTATCCTTCCATCATTACGAGGTGGGTTGCGCCTTGGGGCGTTCCTTCTATGTTCAATGTATGGTTGATATCTTTCTTTGTTTGGCTTTGACTCCTTCGCCAAGAGCCTGCTTGGGTATACTGAAACCGAGAGGCTCCCAGCTGGTCATCCTCGACCCTGATTTTTGACTGGTATTGGTTGTGGACGTCCGACCAGGTCACGGCATGATATTCGACCAGATTCTCTTTCAGCTGCTTCGAAGCCACCGAGCTTCGTTCATTCAGACCTTGAGTGAAGTCCTGCACCGCCCAGTCGTTAGAGACTGGTGGTAGTTCTATTCGTTCCATTTGGAAGCGAGATATGAACTCTCACAACATTTTGTTCTCCCTCTGCTTGATCTTGAATACGTCATATTTACTTGTTGCTACTTTGATGGCACTGGCATATTCCTTTATGAAGGAGTCTGCCAGCATGGCAAATGAGTCTATGGAGTTGGGAGCTAGGTTGTGATACCACATCATGGCCCCCTTCGAGAGTGTTTCCCCGAACTTCTTCAGTAAGATGGACTTGATCTCGTCGTCCTTTATGTCGTTGCCCTTCATTGTGCAAGTATAAGCAGTAACGTGCTTATTGGGGTCTGAGGTCCCATTGTATTTTGGGAGTTCTGGCATTCTGAACTTCTTTGGGATGGTTTCAAGGCTGTTTCCTCCGGGAACGGTCTTTCTATGAACTTCTTCGAATCCATACCTTTCAGGACCGGGGGTGCGCCCAGAATTTGATCGACCCTGGTGTTGTAGGTTTCGACCTTTTTGTCGTTGACTTCTATCATTTTCTCTCCCGATTCGATCCTCCTGGTGAGGTTCTCGAGCAGTTTTACGATGACAGGGTCGGCAATCGACCCGTTATTGCTCGATCTCTCCGGTACCTATTCGGCTGGGGGAGCTGTTCCTGTTGCTACCATGCTAAGAGTCTTCTGGTGACTTTGCAGCTGAGCAATAGCTAGCTGTTGTGCCTACAACATTTCAAAAAAAACATGAAGTCTAACCTCACATTCTTCCCTAGTTGGGGTTTTCGAGCTTCTTATAGATCTCCTTTACGCACGCTCCTGCCAGTGTGCGAGCTTATATCGACCTGTCGTGCGTCGCGCGAGACCGCATCCACAGGGATCGGTTCTGGCACGTTCTCAGGGTTTCATGGTGGTACGCCAGCACCTGGAACATCTACGCCATTTTCTCCGTGGTTCTCCAAATTGTTGTTTCGTAAGTCGGATATTTTGACCTGAAATCGAAGATCCTTGGACAAGAAAAAACATGAAAGATAACTCGCTTTGTGTAGCTAAACCAGCAAGAAAATAATCACTATTATTTTTAGCCCCACGGTGGGCGCCAAACTATTTACCGTGAATGGTAATAACAATTAAATTTGATTATGGGACTATAAAAATCCGTGATCTATTTTTATGCTAGTTGTTAAGAAGTTGATGCTATGTATGTGAGACTTAGAAACCAAATGAGAGTCAAAGATAGAGGGATAACCAAACCGACAGGTCAATAATCGGGGCCTCGAGGTCGTTTCCGGAGCTCGACGATGAGCTATCAAAGGTAGTCGAAATGTGACTAACGGTTATAATAAAATTAACGGAGGCTCTTTATGGCCAATGATAAGCGATAAATGATGAACAATACTGGAGATAATAAACGAAAGAAATAATATCAAGAGAATACGTTAGAGAGTAAATAAAATGTTCTTGTATATTTTGTGTAGAGCAATTGAAACAGCAGGCCTTTAGAAAGTGACAAGAATCCCCTTTATATAGGAGAGGATTCCAACATAGTACAAAATACATTAATGATAAAGAAATGGGGATGGGACAACTAGATGACATCCTGATCAAGGGTTAGGGCAGTCCATTAGGCCATTTCAGTCCTAGCCACGTGCCTTGGGAACTCCCCATTTCTACCATGGCCACAGTCAACGTTGTCCCAAGATTGGGCCTCGACGAACCTCGAGGGAGGAAACTTGACCATGACCTTGTAGCATCGAGACTTCGAGATGGTATTTTGAGGTGCCTCGATGACGAAAAATTGGACCCTCCGATTTCACCGCATATAACTACTCTTATGGGATCGGGTCATTCACCTCGGTAGTACTGAGTACCACCATTCCTATAGGATCAGGCCGTTCGCCTCGGCAGCTTCGTTCTTAATAATCAAAACTGCTTCTGGTTTTGTTATAATTGAGTTAGCGCCTTCATGGTCGGTTATGATATGTTAGTAATTTGATATAGACTCCTGAGTGGATTTACTGTAGTTACTCTTATTGCCTCATTGATACTTGTTGTGCACTCACCATGTCTACTTTATGTGTTATATTATTATTTGACCTCTAGTAAATGTCAAGTCGACCCCTCGTCACTACTTTTTTGAGGTTAGACTAGATACTTACTAGGTACGCATTATTTTTCGTACTCACTATACACTTCTGCATTGATGTGCATGAATTGAGAAAGGTATTACCAGCGGTCACGAGGGCGCGTAGCCGATCGTCTATGGAGACTTAGTGATGAGCTGCTTGCCTTGCTACGATCTGCAACACCAAAGTCTTCCTCTACCTTATTTTCTATTTCTATCAATGATTTCAAACAGTAGTCGTAGTGGTTTTGCATATTCTCCAGATTGTTCATGTACTTGTGGCACCGGGTTTTGGAGACTTTTAGCATTTATATACTGCTGTACTCATCATTTCTATCATCATAGTGGATGTACTTATTATGTTGGTATTTTATTTAGAAAGAGTTGTTACAGTTGCATGAATCTTGTTTAATTCATTCTCTTAAAAGGAAAACTTTCTTTTTAAATGTTAAAAGGGGTAAATAAATAGTAGTTTCACTTGTGGGCTTACCTAACAATGGCGTTAGGTGCCCTCGTGACCTATTACGAGTTTGGCTCGTGACAATAGTCTTTTGAGAGAATAATGTTTTTGGTTGGTTATTTTGTTCACAACTGATGATGCTTATATAGGCAAATCATCTACTGTTTCATCCATCAGAAAAATGTAAGAATCAAATTGAAGTTAATGTTATGTATTGTTGTTGTCTTAATGACAAAATGTCATAAAGACAATAATTTTAAACTTTCTGGAAAGCTAATATCTTTTCATAAACGAAGTCACAAGAATTAAGAAATCGTCATATGAATGAATGTGAACCATTTATGAAGTAGTAACTTCATTCTCCCACTTTGCATATACATATAATCTAGAATATTACAAAAATTAATGGCGGAGATGTATGAGAATTAACCACAGATTAATTGTGGATTGGAAGTTCTTTATTCTTTGCATTATCAAATTAGAGTATAACGCCTAAAAAGGAATATTACCAACAATCTCCCACTAATGCAAAGATAAAGAATAAGAATAATTTCTGGTCAAAAGGAAGGAATATGTACTTAAGTTTCAATATCTTTCGATTTGAATTGACATGTAGTGAAATGAGGCAACGACTAATATCCATAAAGTGAAGTACTCTTGAACTAAATGGACATAAATTGAGACCCCTATAGCACATACTTATCCTTAGTATTTATGCAAACTCCGCAATATTAACACAATGCTTTTATGGTCATGCACACACCTTGAGTCTCATAAGGGCTCAAGAAATACATCTCAAGTCAAACATAAAAAGCACTTGTCACAACCCTAGTTTTCCTTCGTAGAATGTTGTGATGGCACCTAGTCTCTAAGACTAGGTAAGCCTAACATACATGAAGAATATGACTAAAATAATGAAGAAACTCCCAAATACTAAATAATTATAATAAAAGAAACTTCGTAGCTCAACGGAATACACTTCCCAAAATCCGGCGAAAACAAGTTGCAAGCTCTATAAGATTTGTACTGAACATTCCTACACATAAGTGTCTATAAAAGGAAAAGAAAATGAAATAGACTAGATAAAGGATGACTCCGAGGCCTATGGACGCCGAAAGGTATACCTTGAAATCTTCGAATCTGAACTCACCTCACTGGTGTCTGCACTGGTAGGAAGTACCTGGATCTGCACAAAAATTGGGTAGAAGCGTAGCATGTGTACACAACAATGGTACCCAGTAAGTGCCAAGCCTAACCTCGGTAGAGTAGTGACGAGGTTAGGTCAAGGGCCTACTGGAACAAATAAGAAATGGAATAGGTATATAACAGTGTAATAATGACAACAATGTAAATGAACAATAAAGAAATATACCAAGATTAGCTACATTGAACTAAGGCAAATAATGCATCACGGAAAAAATCAAGGAATGATATGAAAAGGAAACAAGCAACCAAAACACAAATGAAGTAATAGAGAAGTATCAACAAGAATATCTACCTAGGTAACGCCTCATAGTCTCAAATCACAAAACAATTTACAGACTTTCGTTATATCACCGCGGGAGCCTTACATTTAGTTTTTAAAAATCATTTTTTCCGAAATAGCTTTCGACGTTTTGGCCCACCTTATCACACCGTGTGGCTTCAAGTAGTTCCCCTACTAGAAACACGTGTATCAAGCCCACTTTATCTCACCGCATGCATTTTAACCCCAAACCTTATACCATCGCATGCATATCAATATCACAACGTATCACAAATCACACCTCAAGTGCCCAATATCACAATTTGCCACAAAAATCAACAACAATGGTGTTTCCACAATAAATAGCCCATGGCTCAACCACAATACGCACAAGAGTCTCAACAATATCAATGGGAAGTGAATAACTCAACAAGAATGGCATTTCACAACTTAACAACTTTGCCTTAGTGTGAATCACGACCTTTGCAACTCAATACAATTTTCAACAAAAAGATATTCCAACAATGTCAATTTCAAGTAAGGAACTCAATGGTTAAATAATGAATAAGGAATAGATGAAACAATAATTTCAACTAGGCATGTAAAAGCAAATAACAAGTAAGAAGTAAGACAACTAAGGCATGTGAAACTAGACTAAAGATGATGAATATAACATATTATGGTAACTCAATTAAAGGTATGAAAAGAATCTACATAGCTAGAACAAGTCAATTACCACATTTAGCCTATGCACACACTCGTCACCTTGCCTGCACGACTTTCACATATAACAATTATCACAAAACAACACCAATCCTATGGGGTAATTCCCCCCCCCCCCCCACAAAGTTAGGCAAGACACATACCTCACAAAATGCAACTCAATCCACTAGTAAGTCTTCCCTTGATTATCCAACTCTGCACGGTTCCAATCTAGCCAAAACAACTTCATACCGTAAATATAAACTATAGAAAATAATTCCAAACAATAAAGTTACGATCTTTAAAGAGAAACAAAAAGTCAACTCAAAAAGTCAACCCAGGCTCGCGTTTCAAAACTTGGTCAAAATTACAAATCCGAATACTCATTCAATAATGAGTACAACCATACAATAATTACCCAAATCTGACCTCAAATCGCCTTTCAAATCCCCAAAATTTAGTCTAAGAAGTTTTCATAATTTTTCCCGAATTTTTAACTCAAATCACTAATTAAATGGTGAAAATAACAATGGATTCATGTAATATAGTCAAAACCGGGTTTGAATCGCTTACCCCAATGATTTCCTTGAAGAACCCTCGAAAAATTGCCACAAACCGAGCTCTTCTAAAAATAAAAAATAAAATCAAACACTCAAAGGCCCCTATTTCTGCCCAGCGATTTCGCTCATGCGGGCATGGGGTCGCACCTACGAAAAATCCATTGTAGGTGTGGTTCCAACATAGGCTCTGAAGGCTCACACTTGCAGAATCCATATGCGCATCTATGCAACCGCATCTGCAGAAGGCCAGTCGCATCTGCGCACAATTGGCCGTACCTGCGGTCCCAACGGGCAAGACCAAACTTGCTCCTGCGGCTCAAAGGCCGCTTCTGCGGTGCTGCACCTGCGGCCCAAAGTGCACAGGTGCAATTGCACCAGGCACATCCCAGCTTCAGCAATCACACAAGTCCAAATTTGATCCTGATTCAATCTAAATCACACCCGGGGCCCTCAGGACCCTGTTCGAATATACCAATAATTTCCAAAACACATAATGGACCTATTCCCACTTACAAAATTGGAATCTGACCCCGATATCAATTAAGTAAACTATCGGTCAAACTTTCCGACCTTCTAAACCTTCAACTTTCTAACTTCCGCCAATTCAAGCCGAAATGATTTACGGACCTCCAAATCAACATCCAGACACGCTTCTAACTCAAAAATCACCATACGGATCTAAGAACCGTCAAAACTCTATTTTGGTGTTGTCTATACAAAAGTCAAACTATGGTCAACTCTTTCAACTTAAACCTCCAACTTAGGGACTATGCGTCCTATTTCACTCTGAAACTCACCCGAACCAAAACCTAACACCCACAGCAAGTCACATAACCATACTTCAACATAGTAGAGGCAATAAATAGGGGATCAAGGCTAAAATACTCAAAATAACTGGCCGGGTCGTTATATACTCTCTCTCTTAAAACAAACATTCATCCTTGAACGAGTGTAGAAACATATCTAGAGTGGTGAAATGATGAGTATAACAGCTACACATATCGTGATCGGTCTCCAAAGTCACCTCCTCGACTGGTTGACCTCTCCACTGAACCTTCACTGAAGCAATGCTCTTTGACCTTAACATTCAAAACTACATGTCCAAAATGGCCACTAACTCCTCAACATAAGACAAATCCTTGTCCAATTGGACCGAGCTAAAACCCAACATATGAGACGGATCACTGTGATACTTTTGGAGCACAAAAATACGGAATATTGGATGAACTACAGCTAGACTAGGTGGCAGTGCAAGCTTGTAGGCCACCTCTCCAATTCTCTCAAAAATTTCAAAAGGTCCGATATACCTAGGGCTCAGATTGCCCTTCTTCTCGAACCTCATAACACCCTTCATAGGAAAAACCCGGAGCAAGACCCGCTTCCCAACCATGAATGCAACATCGCGAACCATCTGATCCGTATAACTCTTCTGTCTAGATTGGGCTGTGCAAAGACGATCTTGAATCAATTTGACCTTTTCCAAACCATCCTGAACCAAGTATGTACCCAATAGTCTAGCCTCGCCTGGCTCAAACTAACCCACCGGAGACCGACACCGCCTCCCATACAAGGCCTCACACAAAGCCACCTGAATGCTCGATTGGTAACTATTGTTGTAGGCAAACTCTACAAGCAGTAAAAAATGATCCCGAGAACCCTTGAACTCCATCACACAGGCATGAGGCATATCCTCCAATATTTGAATAGTGCGGTCAGACTGTCCGTCCGTCTGAGGGTGGAATATTGTACTCAACTCAACCTGTGTTCCTAACTCACGTTATACAGCCTTCTAGAATCGCGATGTAAACTACGTATGTCACACCCCAAAAACCAAGGAACGCGACCGACGCTCAACCGAGTAAACCCGACTGAGTAAGCCTGTTAGGTTTCATTCTACACAAACTAGTTCATGAATAAAGAGGGAATGTTATCCCATTTAATCAAAACACTAAGCAATCTTCCATTAGCAACATTCATTTAATCACTATTAATGACTTCATTCATAGTTTTCAAAATATAACAAGTTTATAAGTTTAATGAAAAACATGCTTATCAAGTACCAACATTTCTAGTCTAGACTCCCAACATCAACCACCACCCACAAACAGTCTACGGAGTCTCTAAATACAATAGAAGAGTAATAGGAAAATGCCGGCAACAAGGCTTCGGCTATACCTCAAAATGTGATGAGAAAATGAACAAAAGATACATGAAATGACCCGGGGATAGAGTGGGGCTCACCAAGACTGCTGGGAAGAGAATACCGCTATCACTGGCCGATGCCTCCCGCTGTGGAACCACCTGTATCATTAAACGATACAACGCCCCCGGCGAAAGGGACGTTAGCGCCGTCGAATAGCACTAGTATGTAAGGCTAAAGGTCCTCTTTTAGAATAGAATAACCATACAAATAAAGAAACATGAAACAATAAGTCGATTCAACAACATGCAAGCTTCCAATTGCAACATGTAAGTCTTCTAGTTTATGAAAATAATATATATAATTTTTGGTTGGGAGATCATTAGCACTGATATGAGTTATACCACCATCTTTGTTAGCACAAAGTCCGATCATGACCCGATCGGCTAGGTAGTCCCTTTGGAGACATGTACCACAATCACAATTCCAGTTTTGAATTTCCAGTTTTTGATTCCCAGCACAATACCACCATGTGTGCAGCATGGCGTCCGATCACGACCCGATCGGCTAGGCTACCTTCCTACATATGTCATGTAGGTTGGCGTTACCAATTTACAAATGTTACTAAGTTCATCCCAATTAAGGGGAATAACCACGATCCACCCCTGCACCGGCACGTGTAGTTTCAGGTATGAGCCTTATGACCCACCCTTCCTCGGTTTTTCTAATGATACTCCCAAAAATATTTTTGATTTGATTGGATATTACACACAATTTAGTATAAATACAAGTATACAAATATAGCATAAACGCAACCATGCTTAGCTCAATATCTTTCACCTTTTATAGTTTTTATTAAGGTTCTCAATGTCTCTCGATAACAGTATTTCTTTGGCCCTTTGGGCCTTTCACAAGGTTCATCTTTTTCATGGCACGAAGGCCGCATTTGGTTTTCCACATTTTCATCTCCTTTATTTCCAAGAATCACCAACCAATGTCAATGTACCGAATACTCCGGGAATCATATATTTTTGAGTTCAATAGTAATAGAAACTTCAAATACAAAGGATTCTTCCTAAAGAGGAACATGCCAACCAACAATTGAAATACACATTGAAGTTATAAGCAAGCAATCACCTCAATTATCCTTGAATTACACCTTTTTCCATCATGACAAAAGCACAATTTCAGTATCGGAATGTGTAAGAACTCGCATTACATTGAATGTATTTATAAGGCAAAGCATTATCTAAAACAACCACTTATGGGCATAGTTCAGGTACAAGACCTTTAGGCCATTCTATTTTTTTGAAGTTAGTTCCCAACGGTTGGGTCAAGGCTTATTTCATAATTGTTTCACATTTTCTCATTCAATTCATTTCCATACATCTTTACAGTTTATCAACAAGTAGACACATTCAATCAAGGCATTTAGTACACATAAGAGCAACTAGGTGAATTAAACAAATCGAATTCTTCTCACCCAATTAGTATACTAACTTTCATTTAAAATGTGACTCAAGGCTATACCATTTTGGTAGAGAAACAATACTTAAGCTTACGAAAACAATATGGAATTCACTTCCGAGAGAGAAAGTTTAGCCTACATACCTCGATTGAGCTTTTTTTAAGTCCTACTATACTCCGAGACTCTTAGCAACATCAATCTCTTAGGAACATGATAAATCGAACCACAAATTAGAGAGGTGATCATAGTTCTAGCTCATTTGAGCATATTTTCAAACACTAGGTGTGCATTATGCTTTTAAAACCATTTTGGAAAAGATCCTACCATCCCTCATCCCATCTTTAGCTAAAGACCTCACCAAATACTTTAAGAACTCATGCATGCAAGACATCCACTCCCATCCTCATGGATTATCCTTTTAATGGTCCATCCTAGTTATATCTAGTAATTTAAGAGCTTGGGTGATAGAACCTTACCTCTTAGGAAGAAGAACTAGGTGCCTTTCTTGACAAATCTTCAAGGTTCAAGCAAGATCTTAGGAGAAATATTGATGAAGAACCCCTTCTCTCTCTAGGACCCTCTCCCTCTCTTTAAATACCTCAGGAAGAAGGCCTAAAATGAAGGGCAACATATAATATATTGACATGGGGTCGGGTTAGAAAATTAGAATTTAGGAGCCCCGACACAATATGCGATCGCATATTAATTGACATGCGACCTGCATAAGGGACCGCAAAATAGCCCCCAAAACATGAACAAACTGCCCGGGTATGCGACAAGAATGCGGTCTGCATACCTGTTGTGCGGTCACATACTGCGCCGCAGAACAACCCTTTGCAAAAGTCACAAGGAGGTTATGCGATGACTATGCGGCCCGCATATCGGTTATGCGATCGCATAGTCGGCATCACAGTCGGCCTCAAAATTAGCCAACATACTGACTCACTTTGCGGCGACTATGTGGTCCGCATAGCTATTGTGCGACCACATAATGGACTACAGAAACGCGCTCATCTGAAAAACATTATTCCTTAATTTTTTAATGCACAAATCAATCATAAGGGTCCGAACCATGGTGAGCAAGCTCGCCTCGAAGAATATTACATGTTTCTAACACATATTTCTAACTTGTCACTACGAGATCTCGAGTTTTTGAGCAAAATTTTCATGGGCCCTTATAACGTACCCCGGTGAGATATGATGGATATTGGCACACCATGATGTCTGACAATCTCATGAATATAGACCTGAGCTAGCTGCTCAAAATAATAAATAGTCACCACTGGAATACAATGAGCCGACTTGGTCAACCTATCTGCAATCACCCATACCGCATCAAACTTCTTCTGAGTCTATGAGAGTCCAACAACAAAATCCATGGTAACTCGCTCTCATTTCCACTCGGGAATCTCAAGCCTCTGAAGCAACCCACCTGGCCACTAATGCTCATACTTCACCTGCTGACAATTTAGGCACCAAGATATATACTGCACTATGTCTTTCTTCATTTTCCTCCACCAATAGTGATGCCTAAAGTCTTGATACATCTTAGCGGCACCCGGATGAATGGAGTACCACAAACTGTGAGCTCCTGAAAAATCAATTCATGCAAACCATCTACATTGGGCACACATAGTCGGCCCTACATTTGCAACACACCGTCATCCCCAATAGTTACCTCCTTAGCATTGTCGTGCTGAACTGTGTCCTTGAGGACACGAAAATGGGAGTCGTCATACTGACCCTCTCTGATGCGATTATATAGAGAATATCGAGAAACTACGCAAGACAAAACTTAACTAAGCTCCGAAACATCCAATCTAACAAATTGGTTGGGCAAGGTGTGAACATCTAATGCTAATGGTTTCTTCGCTACCGGTAGATATGCTAAATTGCCCAAGCTCTCCGCCTTTCGACTCGAGGCATCCACCACAAAATTGGCCTTCCCGAGATGATATAGAATGGTGATATCATAGTCCTTAAGAAACTCTAACCACCTCCGATACTGTAAGTTGAGATCCTTCTGTTTGAAGAAATATTGTAGCCTTTGGTGGCCGGTATAGACCTCACAAGGGACACCGTACAAATAGTGCCGCCAAATCTTCAAGGCATGAACAATAGTTGTTAACTTAAGGTCGTGGACAAGATAATTCTTCTTATGTACCTTCAACTGTCTAGACATGTAGGAAATCACCCTAACGTCTTGCATCAACACCGTGCCAAGGTAAACAAATGACACATTATAGCACACAGTGTAAGACCCCGAACTCGTAGACAATACCAACACTAGGTCTATAGTCAAAGAAGTCTTGAGCTTTTGAAATATATCCTCACACTGTTCGCTCCACCTGAATAGAGCACCCTTCAGGGTCAATCTAGTCATAGGTGCAACAATAGATGAGATACCCTCTATGAATCGACAGTAATACCATGCGAAACCAAGAAAACTCCATATCTCAGTAGATGAAGATGGTATGGGCCAACTCTATGCTGCTTCAATATTCTTCGGATCTACCTTGATCCCTTGCTTGGCACCATATGACCCAAAAATTCCACCGAATAATGCCAGAATTCAAACTTTGAAATTTTGCATACAACTTCTTTTCTCTCAAGGTTTAAAGCACGATCCTTAGGAGTAGCTCATTATTCTCCCAGCTCTGGGAGTACACCAAGATGTCGTCAATAAACACAATGATGAATGAGTCAAGATAGGGATGGAATACAATATTCACCAAGTGCATGAATACTGCCGGGGCGTTGGTTAGCCTAAATGACATCACAAGGAACTCGTAATGACCATACCGAGCCTTGAGGGCAGTATTCGAAATATCCGAATCCTGAATCTTCAATTGATGATAACCTGACCACAAATCAATCTTGGAGAACACTCTGGCACCTTGTAGCTGATCAAATAAGTCATCAATGCATGTAATGGATACCTGTTCTTCACTGCAACCTTGTTCAACTGTCGATAATCAATACACATGCGCTTAGAACCATTCCTCTTCTTTATAAACAAGACCGAAGCACACGAAGGTGATATACTAGGATGAATTAAACCCTTATCAAGCAACTCTTGATACTGTTCCTTTAACTCCACTAGGGCCATACGATATGGTAGAACAGAAATGGGATGAGTGTCCGACAATAAGTCAATACGAAAATCGATATCCCTATCGGGCGGCATGCCCGGAAGATCTGGTAGAAATACATTTGGATAGTCTCTCACTACAAGAATTGAATCAACGATATGAGTGTCAATACTAATATCCCTCACAAAGGCTAGATATGCATCACACCCCTTCCCAACCATTTGTTGAGCCTTAAGGAAAGACACCACCATGCTAGGAACATAATCTAAAGTATCCCTCAACTCTAACTGCAGCAAACCTAGCATAGCCAATGTCACCGCCTTGGCGTGAGAATCAAGAATGGCATGATAGGGTGAAAAATAGTCCATGCCTAAAATAACATCGAAATCTACCATACTAAGCAATAATAGGTCAACTCTGGTCTCAAAACCACCAAGAACAACTAAACACGATCGATACACACGGTCAACAACAATGGAATCTCCCACAAGCGTGGACACATAGACAGAAGACCTCAATGAATCACGGGATATACCCAAATATGGAGAAAAGTTAGATGATACATAGGATAAGTGGAGCCTAGATCAAATAAGATTGATGCATCTCTATGACCAACCGAAACAATACCTCTGATGATTAAGTCATATGAAACTGCCTCTGTCTTAGTCGGAAGATCATAACATCTGGCTTGGCTTCCTCTTCTTAGGTCGACCCCTACCTGCCCGACCGCCACCTCTAGCTGGTTATGTAGGTGGAGAAGCAACTAGTGCGGTAACCACGTCCTTAGAAGTCTAGGGACACTGTGGAATACGTGGACCTTGAGTAGTCTGTGGAGGTGTATCTCTCATGAGCCTAGGGCACCCTCACCATATGACAAGTATCACCATACTCAAAATGAGCTCTCGGGGCATGTGGCTATTGAAACTGGCTCGGGCCTGATCAACTAGATTGATCGCTAAAAGCACTCTGTGAAGGAGGTGCAGTAGATAGTGGCGGTGCATAATAGGCAGTCTGAGACCTGGGAGTAGCCGAAATATCACTGGAAGCTGGGAGTGTTGAATGAATAGGACGACTCACATAGCCTCTACTATGATGAGCTGTAAGTGGGGCACAGGAACCACTATATATGCCAGCATTTTGAGGTCTCTTGGCCTCCCTATCCTCTCTCTCCCAGCCCCACATACCCTCCAATCTCCGAGCGATATCTACCACCTACTGGTATGGGGTATCATTCTCCAACTCTCGAGCCATGCTGAATCAAATACCCCGGTTGAGCCCCTCGATAAATCGACGGACTCGCTCTCTAACTGTGGAGAACAAGGCTGGTACATGTCTGGACAACTCGCTAAACCAGACAGCATACTCCAACACAGTCATAACACCCTAGTGCAACTGCTTAAACTCCGTGCGCCATGTATCTTGAAGGATCTTGGGAACAAATTCTCTCATAAACATCTTCGAAAACTAAGCCCATGTTAGTAAAGGTGCCTCGCCCGGGCTACCCAACTCATATGCTCGCCACCACTAATAAGCCGCTTTCTTAAGCTAGAACATAGTGAAAGCAACCCCACTCGACTCCACAATACCTATATTATGGAGGGTACAATGGCACTCCTCAAGAAAACCATGTGCATCGTCTGAAGCTAAGCCACTAAAAGTAGGAGGTGTTACTTCTGGTACCTCTTGATCCTGAGCTACTCACCATCAGATTCTGCTACCCTACCCTCGGGCTGAACTAGGACAACTGGTTACAATGGTATGGCCTCTAGGACCTGGTCAACTAGGACACACTACTATGGGTATAGGAAGTAGGAGTCTGTGCTCCTTCCCTGGCCTGACATGTGGTAGGAGCAAGTGGAATCAACCCTGCCTAAGCTAGAGTACCAAATATGCTAAAAACCTAGCCGAGGGTCTCCTAAAGTGCTGGGGCAGTAACATTCGTCTCGGGTGCCTGCCCTCCAACTAGAGCTACCGATGGCAGCTCTGTAGCAGCTAGGGCAAGTGCTCTGGCTGCACCACGTACCCATCCTTGGCCTCTGCCCTGGCCTCTTACGACTCTAGTAGGGGGTGTGGGTGTTTGACAATCAGATCCAGCCATGTGTGTCCTTACCATATGTGAGAGAATAGAACGAAAGAGATTTAGAATATCAAATTCAACAAATTCGCACGATAAGGAATCAAAGAAATGAGTCTTTTCCTAATAGTTCCATAGCCTCCCAAAGATAAGTACAGACGTCTCCGTATTGATCCGTGAGACTCTACTAAACCTGCTTATGAATCATAACACCTATGAACCTAGAGCTTTGACAGGAACTTGTCACGACCCCAATTTCCCTCTGTAAGATATCATGATGGAACCTACTCTATAAGACTATTTAAGCCTAACATACATGCAGAATATAACTGAAATAATGAAGAAAACTCCCAAATACTCAAATATTATCATAAAAGAAACTTCATAGCTCAATAGAGTACACTTCCCAAAATATGGCAAAAACAAGTCACAAGCTCTATAAGATTTGTGATGAACATTCCTATACATCAGTGTCTATAAAAGGAAAAGAAAATGAAATAGACTAGATAGAGGATGACTCCAGGCCTGCGGACGCCGGTAGGTATACCTTGAAGTTTTCGAATCTGAACTTGTCTCACTGGTGTTTGGACTGGTAGGAGGTACTTGGATCTACACAAAAATTGTGCAGAAGCATAGCATGAGCATACCACAACGTACCCAGTAAGTGTCAAGCCTAACCTCAGTAAAGTAGTGACGAGGTCAAGTCAAGGCCCTACTGGAACAAATAAGAAACAAAACAGGTATATAACAGTGCAATAGGGAGAATTTTTAAATGAACTAATAAAGAAATATACCACGATTAGCTACACTGAACTAAGGCAAATAATACATCATGGAAGAAATTAAGGAATGCTATGCCAAGGAAATAAGCAACCAAAACACAAATGAAGTAATAGAGAAGTATCAACAAGAATCACTACCGAGGTACCGCCTTGTAGTCTCAAATCACAAAACAATTCACAATCGTTCCTTGTATCACCACGGGAGACTTGCATTTAGTTTTTAAAAATTATTTTTCTCGAAATAGCTTCCCGCGTTTTAGTTCACCTTACCACACCGCGTGACTTCAAGTAGTTATCCTACTAGCAACACGCATATCAAGCTCACCTTATCTCACTGCATACGTTTCAACTCCAAACCTTATAACACCGCATGCATATCAATATCAACACATATCAAAAATCACACATCAAGTGCTCAATATCACAACTTGCCACAGATATCAACAATAATGGTGTTTCCACAATAAATAGCTTATGGCTCAACAATAATATGCACAAGTATCTCAACAATATCAATCGGAAGTGAACAACTCAACAAGAATAATATTTCACAACTTAACAACTTTGCCTCAATGTGAATCACGACCTTTGTAACTCAATACCAATTTCAACAACAAAATATTCCAAGAATGAAAATTTCAAGTAAGGAACTCAAATGTTATATAATGAATAAGGAATAGAAGAAACTGTAATTTCAACTAGGCATGTAAAGGCAAATAACAAGTAAGAAGTAAGACAACTAAGGCATGTGAAACTAGACTAAAGATGATGAATATAACATATTATGGTAACTCAATTAAAGGCATGAAAAGAATCTACATAGCTAGAACCGGTCAATTACCACATTTAGCCCGTGTACACACTCGTCACATTGAGTACACGACTTCCACACATCACAATTATCACAAAACAACACCAATCCTAATGGGCAATTCCCTCACACAAAGTTAGGCAGGACACTTACCTCAAAACACACTACTCAATCCTCTAGTAAGCCTTTTCCTCGATTATTCAACTTTGAATGACTCAAATCTAGCCAAAACAACTTCATACTGTAAATATAAAATATAGAAAACTATTTCAAGTAATAAAGTTACGCTCTTTAAAGAGAAATAAAAAGTCAACTTGAAAAGTCAACCCCAGGCTCGCACCTCGGAACCCAACCAAAGTTACAAAATTCGAACACTCATTCGATAACAAGTCACACCATACAAGAATTACCCAAATCTAACCTCAAATTGTCTTTCAAATCCCCAAAATGTAGTCTAAGAAGTTTTCACAAATTTTTCCCAAGTTTCCAACTCAAATCACTAAATGATGAAAATAACAATGGATTCGTGTAATATAGTCATAACCAGGTTAGAATCGCGGACCCCAATGATTTCCTTGAAGAACCCTCGAAAATTGCCTCAAACCGAGCTCTCTAGATCCGAAAATGAAAATAAAATCAAACCCTCGAAGACCCCTATTTCTGCCCAGCAATTTTGCTCCTACGGTCCTAGGGTTGCACCTGCGATGCCGCACCTGTGGAAATCCATCGCAGGTGCAATTCTAACTTAGGCCCTAAAAGCTCGCACCTGCGAAACCCATATGCGCATCTATGCAACCACATCTACGAAAGGCCAGTGGCATTTGCACGTTCATTTTTGCGCTCCATTGACTGCACTTGCGGTCCTAGCTGGTCAAGATTAAACTCACTTCTGTGGCTCGAAGGCTGCTTCTACGGTTTCGCACTTGCGGTTCAAAGTGCACCGGTGCGATTGCACCAGACACAACCCAGCTTCAGCAATCACACAAGTCTAAATTTGATCTCGATTCAATTTGAATCATACTCGGGGCCTCCGAAACCTTGTCCGAATATACTAACAAGTTCCAAAACACATAAAAGACCTACTCGAGGCAAAAACACAATAAAAAAAATCAATTCTATGAATCAGAACCCAATTCAAGCCTATTGAAACTATGAACTTCCGAATTCAAAAATTAATGCCAATTCATACCAAAACAACTCCAATTGATTTCAAATTTTTCGTACAAGTCATAAATGACATGAAAGACCTATTCCCACTTACATAATTGGAATCCAACCCCAATATTAATAAAGTCACCTCCCGGTCAAACATTCCAACGTTTCAAACCTTCAACTTTCTAACTTCTGCCAATTCAAGCAGAAACGACCTATGGACCTCCAAATCAACACCCGAACACACTCTTAAGTCCAAAATCACAATACGCAGCTATTGGAGCTTCCAAAACTTCATTCCGAAGTCATCTACACAAAATTCAAACTACGGTCAACTCCTTCAACGTAAGCCTCCGACTTAAGGATTATGTGTCCCATTTCACTCTGAAGGTCACTAGAACCAAAATCAAACACCCTAGGCAAGTCACATAACCATAATACAACATAATGGAGGCAATAAATAGGGGATCAGGGCTAAAATACTCAAAAAGATCGGTCGGGTCGTTACAGCGATCACACCTTTACACTCATGTAGTTGATACCATCAACTCTATCAATATTTAGACCACCTTATGTCAAGAACCAAAAATCCAACTAGTTATGATGGCACATAAACCAACCTGCTAGGTAAGCCAAATAGAAATACTCCAATTTAAATGAGATTTACTGAGAAATAAATGACAAAATACCTGAACTTTTATACAATTCCCAAGTATTGGTAATACGATCATGAGCTTCTAAGGCTTTGAATTTTCAAAGCTGGTATGAAATAAATACATCATCTGTTCGAAAGGTACATAAACAGATTTATAAATCTAAAGCTGCCAAGAACAAGAGGTAGCTATAACCGAAATGGGTACATCCTCAATGCCAGCTCCCGCCACTCGCAGCAACATCAGTTGCAAAATTTGCACACAAGGTAAAGAAATGTAGTATGAGTACAACCAATCGCATGTACTCAATAAGTAACAAACCTAACCTTCGGTTGAATGCCGTGACAAGCTTGGACAACGGTCAGTGTCCAACACCGATAGCCATGAACAACTCGTAACAATATAATAAAACAAGGACAAGTAATAACTCAAAGATATGATGCTCATCTCGTTCACATTAACGATAAAATAGGCATGCTTTTCAAGTATTACAGTAAAACTCAAATATTTTACTGAAATCACCAAAATATGAGTAAATTAAAAAACTGTGATTTTTTCCAAAAACTTCCAACAACAAATAAGATCTATCATTATCAGATAACATGAGGAAAGTATATCTCTATGCTTATATGTCAATGTGCATGTGAAATCATGAATGTCACAAAACCGTGTAGCATGACGAAATGCATCTCTATGCCTATATGTCAAGTATGCATGTCAAATGCAATGCATCACAATGATGAACTCATGTACTCACACTCTCATAGCACTCAATCTCATTGTCTCGCACTCCCACTCATCACGCTAAACCACTTAGAACACTCAGTCACTCAGCATTGTACGGTACCTACGCTTACTGTTAGTATGTCAAACTCCGTAAGGATGGATCCTACCCAAGCGCTAATATAAAGTTAATATGGCCTGCTGTGGCGTGTATCCCAATCCCATAAATAAAAATAATATATATAAAGCAAATATTGCCTGCTATTGTGTGCAACCCGATCCCATCAATAATAATATATATAAAGCCAATATGGCATGCTGCTGCGTGCAGCCCGATACTATCAATCTCACTCATAATCCAGCCCTCAGGCCCCAACTCAACCATTAGTCTCTACAGTCTCTCAGGCAGACAAATCTCATGACAATCATCCTAAACAATGATAACATGATGTAACAACAAAGGATAACGGAGACTGAGATATGATATGCAAATGAATGAATATTATATAACTACAATTTAAGCAAATAACTCAACAGCAGAAATGACCTCAGTCGGTCCCAATAGAATAAGCATATAGCCTAAACATGATTTCTAACATGATTCACAGCTCAATTTCTCTAACACATAGAAATTTCATGGATAGAAACAAGATTAGGAACTACACAGTATCACAGAGTTAACCGAGCCATAATTCACATGGTGCACGCCCACACGCACGTCACCTAGCATGTGTATCAACTCAGTACCAAACACATGACACATATGTTTAGGGATTCATACCCTCAGAACCAATTTAAGAAGTGTTACTTACCTTGAACAAACCGAATCCAATACCGATCAAGCCAAACAATACTCTAGAAATGCCATCTCGCGCGTCTCGACCTCCGTACGGTTCGAAACTAGCCAAAAGAAACTCAAGAACATCAAACAATGCAAAAGGAAACAAACTTAATCGATAAAGGTCGAATCTTTAATTGAAAGCCCAAAGTCAACTAAAAAGTTAAATACGGGACCGCACCTTGGAATCTAATAAAACTCACAAAATCCGACAAGCCATTTAATTAGGAGTATAACCATGTTAGTTTCACTCAAATTCGACTCAAAAATTCATTTTATAAAATTGTAGACAAAACCCCCAAATTTCACTTTGAAATCATCAATCAAATGCGAAAAATGAAGATGGATTCATGAAATATAACCAAAACCGAGTATAGAACACTTATCCCAATCCATGTGATGAAAATCGTCTCCAAAATCGCCCAAATCCGAGCTCTCCAACTCAAAATATGACCAAATGCACAAACCCTTGATATTATATACTTTACCCAACTATTTTGCCTTGTTTCTTATGCCAAATAATCCCGAAACCTATTTTTGATGCCTCTAATGGATTTCTCATGAAATTCCAGTGAAGTTAGGCTTTTGAATCACTCCATTTGGCCTTATAATGAAGAAGATATGGTGCTTTCAATATTTGAAAATAGTGCAGATTTTTAAATACGAATTTGGTGGCAATTTCGTAATTAATCTAAAAAAATATGGCAACACAATCCTTAGTAAAATGACCATAAATTTCTCATATGATATCGAAACTTGATGATTTTAGTTGCTAGGTTCCAAAATTATGATATGGATATAATGATTCAATCAAAACAGAAATTGGAGCTTATTTGCTTAATGTAGTACCATTTATGCTTGAAGAAACAACGTCAAAACATAAAAAAACGAGCGCAACACAACTAAAACATATCCAACACTCACCCGAGCCCTTCAAAACTCCTTTCGAACATACCAACAAGTCTCATAATATAACACAAACTTACTCGAGGCTTCAAATCACTCATAACAATATCAAAACCACAAATCGCACCTTAAACCAAACTTAATGAACTTTCAACTTCCCAAACTCGCGCCGAACCATATCAAATCAACTCGGAATGAACTCAAATTTTGCAAACAAGTCCCAAATAACATAACAAAGCTATTTCAATACCCATAACTACAATCAGAACCCGATATCATCAAAGTCAACTCCCAGTCAAACTTATGAACATTCCAAACCTTCAAATTGCCAACTTTCGCCAAGTAGTGCCGAAACCTTCTAAAATTATCCAATTGAAAATCCGGGTGTATGACCAAGTCCAAAATCACTATCCGGACAACCGGTCGTGTCATTACATTCTCCCCCACTTAAACATACGTTCATCCTCGAACGAGCCAAGCCTCGTTCCAAAGCCATCAAATCGCCATATACCCTCCCCATACTTATAACCATGGATGATCCTATGTCACCCCAATCCATATAAGCCCGACAAAACCACCTAATAGAGGATCCTTACTTCAACCTTAGTCCATAAACATTAAAACTCAAATCCCCAATATCTGTAACTTATTATATGACCAGATTCTTGCATTTATGCATCATATAACTCTGAACAAGCTGTATGAATCCATAACCATATCTTAAGACATAATCACATGATCTACCATATAACTCAAATACTCATAGCAATAACTTCCGACCGCAATAGGTGCTCGATAACCAAACCGACACCGGTAACAAACCTCATATCAACTAAAATCTTGTTCTAAACCTTTGTACACTACTAATGATGAAAGAAACATACAAAAACTCATAATCACCATTCAGATTAACAAGTCGTGGAGCTCTCTTCCCTGATGAGAACCATAGCCAAAATCTAAGCCGACTAGTGACACAATTCTTGCAAATATACCTTAATCAAATCTAACGGCACTCATTTCAGGCCTAATTAGCTCACCTCATCTAGTACAAGCTACTTGACCGACCTGTTACACAAATCCTACTTAGAGCCACATATCATGCAATTCGTGCACCAACAAACAATAACTCAAATATACCCAATGATGGAAAGAGAATGGAAATGAAGAAACCATCCCGCCAGCTCAATAGATGCCACTATGAAGTGCAATTCTATAAATACAACACAAGGGGAAAAATAACACATGAAATAAGCACAAAGAATCATATCCTAGCATAATGTCATTACGATGCACGACCCTATCCGAACACCATTCCATATGAAATACCTCAAGCCACAATGCTCAAAATCAACAACCACATGCCATTCAACATCAAGTACACGAAGTGCATGACCATTACTAAGGAGAAGTTATTAACATAATGTACCACAACCCGAAAAGACCATAACTAAGGCGCAATCAACCATTCAACACCCCAATAATCATTTCGCTCGAATTCCGCTATAAAGCCCAAATAGAACTGCATATGTGTGCATATAACCAACAAATCACAACCCCTCATAGCATAGAAGAGTAACACATAGAATATATCACAACTCGAACAAGCTTAACTCTAACCGAATGACACACCTTTCAGCAATAATGGTACCGAATCAACAAAGACCTAGTGTAGAATACACATCCTTATTGGGCCTACCAATGGGACCCCAAATCAACTCTAGTCATCCACAAATGGATAAATGATCTAACCATAGCATGTACTACCATCTAGCTAACTTTGGCCACATCTTCACAGTCCGCAACCCTGAAAACATTTTCTTATGAGAACTCCCAGTCTCCAAATCCATAGAACACATGAATCACCATAGCCGATCCCAACTTCACCACTCGAATGACTAACACATATCTCATACATAATTATCCCCATAAGTGTCACGACCCCAGTTCGCCCTCCGTGAACTATCGTGACGGCACCTAGTCTCTACGACTAGGTAACCTAACAAATTGCGAGAAACAGAAAATAATAGAATAAATCTAGCCATAAACTATAGAAATAACATAATGAAGCGTTTAAGATGCCGCTCGACATATGCAATACAAACTCTCGAACTGAAACAACATTTTCCAAAACCCGAAATCTCATAAAATCACAAACTATTGGATAACTGCAAGTATCTAACTCCGGAATATCTAAACAAAAGTAAATACAGACGGGCTGATACTATAAGGGAGAATGGAAAGGGACTCCTCGGTCTGCGGACGCAGCAGATATACCTCGAAATCTCTGGAGAATCGCCTCGCCTTAAGGGTAGTAGGGCTGAGTCGAATTACCTGGATCTGCACATGGAAAACATGCACCGAAAGGGCATGAGTACACCACATCGGTACTTAGTAAGTGCCAAGCCTAACCTCGATCGAGTAGTGACGAGGAAGGTCAAGACCCTACAGAGTTTAAATGAAAACCAAGGTATAACAGTATAGAATAAGACAGTGTAATTAAATGCAAACAATATGAAGTAACACATGATATAAGAACAACAACAACTACAACAAAGAAAAACAAATCACATAAAGGAATATAGCTCAACATAGAGATAACAATCTGGGATCTCTCAAGATACCGTCCTATAGTCCCAAATATAAATATCCATTGGATCTCCCGAGATACCGTCACCTAGTCCAACTCATAATGCGCGGGGATCTCCCGGAATACCGATCCGTAGTCCCAAATATAAATATCAAGTGCTGGGGGAATCTACCGGGTGCAGTCCTGTAGTTCCAATATAAAAGTGCAGGGGGATCTCCCGTAATACAAATCCGTAGTCCTAAAGTAAACATACATGGGGATCTCCTAGAATACCGTCCCGTAGTCCCAAAGTAAACACACAGCAGCAACACGAAGAACACTCAATTCAATTCAAATTTCATACCAAGGTAAAATAGGTATTTCTAACCAAGCATGATACACAAAATCCAAATAAGGCAGTTTGAGCAAATAAAGCAATTAAGTCAATTAGGCATGCTTCCCTAAGCTAACAATAAGCTTAAATAGCATGTAGTATAGACAGGAAAAGAAACACAATTATAGTTACTTAATGAAAACGAGATTTTTCAACAATTAGCACAAGTACGCACTCGTCACCTCACGTACAAGGCATTTCAAATAGCAATAATACCAAATCCTAAGGGGAGTTCCCCCACACAAGGTTAGGTAAGTCATTTACCTCGAACCAGCTCAAAATTAACCCGAAACCACGCTCTTGCCACGAGTACTCGACTCCAAATGGCCCAAATCTATTCAAATCAATTGCATAATGTAAATATAACTTCAAGTAACTGATTCCACTAAGCTAATACGCAAAATTAGGGAAAATGACCAAAATGCCCCCGAGCACATGTTTCAGAATCGGGTAAAATTTATATTTTCAGAATTCTGATACTCTCACGAGTTCAATCAGACCTCAAATTGTCCCTCAAATCACCACTCAAAGCTCTCTAATTTACCAAGCCCTAACCCCCAATTTACCACTGATTTCCTTCAAATTTCATGCTTAGAACGATAAAAATCACCATAATAACAAGATTAGGAACCAAGGACCTTACCTCAATGAATCCCTATAAAAATATCCCTTGAAAAGGCTCTCAAAAGCTTCACCCCGAATGAAATATTGAGAAAAATGGCCAAAAATCGCGAAGGGTGAAATATATACCTTCTGACCCAGGGATTCCGCACCTGCGGTCATTTCCCGCTTTTGTGGTCTTGCTTCACCGCACCTGCGGTTTTCACTTAAAGGTCTGGGACTGCACCTGCGGTCATTCTCTCACACCTAAGCCATCGCAGATGCATCCAGATGTCCGCTTCTGCGGCTCCTCTTGACTCACCTCTTGGCCGCTTCTGTGACTTGCTTCCGCATCTGCAGGAGTCTCACCTACTGCCTCCCAACAGCAGAATCGGTTATGACAGCAACCATAAAACTTTAGCTGCCAAACTTAATTCCAAACCTCCCGTTAACCATCCGAAACCACCACGAGGCTACCAGGCCTCAACCAAAAGCACAAATAAGTCATATACCACTATCCAAACTTATACAAATCTTCAGAACACCTGAAACAACATCGAATCAACCAATTAACATCAGATTCAAGCCTAAAAATATCAAAAACTCTCAAATTACGCTTTTGATCAAAAAGTCTATCAAACCTCGTCCGAATGACCTGAAATTATGCACACACGTCGCATTCAACACTACGGAGCTACTCCAACTTACGGAATTCCATTCTGACTCCGATATCAAAATCTCACTATCGAACTAGAAACTTCAAAAATTCAACTTTCGGCATTTCAAGCCTAATTAAGCTACGGACCTCAAAAACACAATCCAAACATGCCCCTAGGCCCGAAATCACCCAACGAAGCTAACAGAATCGATGAAATTCCATTTTGAGGCCGTCTTCACACAGCTCCGACTACAGTCCAAATTCTGAAACTTAAATTCTCATTTAGGGACTAAGTGTCCCAAAAATTTTCGAAACAAACAAATGCGGGGAAAGCAGTTAATAGGGGATCGGGGTGTTAATTCTTGAAATGATCGGCCGGGTCGTTACAATAAGAAATACTTCTATAAATCTTTCATGCCACATAGCAAAAATTTGAACATCAACAGTCGATCAACTAGGCGAGTACCACAATACTAATAAAGCATCCATAAGTCAAAACACAGCAAATATATTTTTATCTAGTTCCATGCTATCTAAGAATTGACAACCTTCTCTTCAAAACTGAACTGTGACCTTGCACATAAAAATCTCAATCCCACACAACATACTGCATCTATCATGCCATCATATGAAAAACACAAAAATCTCAAAATCAACTATGAGTCACCAGCAAAATACATACCCAATCAGTCAAGCATGCTTCGCATAATACAATTACGGTATTTTAAACAGTAAAGCAATTAGGTAAACTAAACATGCTTTTCTAAGCTAATAGCAGATTTAAATTCAAGTAGAGTAAGCAAGAAAGGAAAACACAATTAAAGCTACTTAAGTGAAAATATGATTTTCAACAATTAGGATAAGTATGCATTCGTCACCTCACGTAAAGGCATTTTAATTACCACAATACCAAATCCTAAGGGGAATATCCCCCACACAAGGTTAGGCAAGCCACTTACATCGAACCAGCTTAAAATCAACCCAAAACCACGCTCTTGCCACGAGTACAAGACTCCAAATGGCCCAAATCTATTCAATTCAATTGCATAATGTAAATAACACTTCAAATAACTGATTCTACAAATAAATTCTAAGCTAATACGCGAAATTAGGTAAAATGACCAAAATGCCCCTCGGGCCCACGTCTCGGAATCAGGTGAAATTTACATTTTCAGAAACCTCGTACTCTCATGAGTCTATACATAACAAGAACACTAAAATCAGAGTTCAATTGGCCCCTCAAATACCCATGTTTAAGGTCTTTTAATCTCAAGCCCTAATTACCCATTTTTCCAATAGTTTCACCACTAATTAGGTCTTTAATCACATATAAACGAGTTATGAAGCTAAAAATGTTACCTCCAAGTGATTCCCCTTTGGTTTCCTAAACAATCACCCTTAAAAGCTTCAATCCCGTTCAAAAATGGTGGAAAAATGAAGAAGGGTCGCGGATGGGCTATTTAAATACTGCCCAGGTATTCCTTCTTTGCGAACGCGGAAGTCCCCTCACGTTCGCGAAGCACAAATTCACTTGGGCCCAGATTTCTTCACCGCAAACGCGATGCCCAGGTCGCGAATGCGATGCAACACTTCCTCCTCCTACGCGAACGCGAGAATACCATCGCGAACGCGTAGGTATAAAACTCCTAGCTTCGCGAACGCGGGAGTCACTTCGCGAACGCGAAGCATAAATTCCTCACCAGCTCCAGCCCCTCTTCGCGAACGTGAGACCCCACTCACAAACGCGAAGAAGGAAACCAGAACTGACTGCTACAACATTTTTTTGAATTTTCTAAGTTCCAAAAATGACCCGTTGAGCATCTGAAACACACTCGAGGCCCCCAGGACCTCAACCAAACATGCCAACCAATCTTAAAACATCATTCAAACTTGTTCCAATCTTCGGAACGCTCAAAACAAACATCAAAACACCAATTTAGCATCAGATTCAAGCCTAAGAACTTCAAAGATTCTCAAAATACGGTTTCGATCAAAAAGTCTAACAAACCTCATTCGAATGACCTGAAATGTTTCACACACGTCACTTTCAAAACTACAAAGCTACTCCAACTTCCGGAATTCCATTCTGGCCCTCGGATCAAAATCTCACTATCGAACCGAAAACTTCAAAAATTCAACTTTCGGCATTTCAACCCTAAATTAGCTATGGACCTCCAAAACACCATCCGAACACGCTCCTTAATCCAAAATCACCCAACGGAGGTAACAAAACAATCAGTATTCCATTCCGAGGCCCATCTTCACACTGTTCCGACTACGGTCAAATTTCTAAAACTTAAGCTCTCATTTAGGGTCTAAGTATCCCAAAACTCTCTGAAACTCCCAATATTTCCCCCCGGCACCTCACAATAGTAGAAACAAATACGGGAAAAATAGTTAAAAGGGGATCGGGGCATAAATTCTTAAAATGACCGGTTGGGTCGTTACATCCTCCCATATTTAAACATTCGTTCATCCTCGAACGAGCATTGAGACATACCTGAAGTAGTGAAAACATGAGGGTAACGACTGCACATATCCTGCTCGGTCTCCCAGGTCGCCTCCTCGACCGGCTGACCCCGCCATTGAACCTTCACTGATGCAATGTTCTTTGACCTCAGCTTTCTGACCTGCCTGTCCAAAATTGCCACTGGCTCCTCAACATAAGATAGATCCTTGTCCAACCAGACTTAACTGAAATCCAACACGTGCGATGGATCACCGTGATACCTCCGCAACATAGAAACATGAAATACCGGATGAACTCCTGCCAAGCTGGGAGGTAAGGCAAGCTCATAAGCAACCTCCCCAATATGCCTCAATATCTTAAAAGGACCAATAAACCTCGGACTCAACTTCCCCTTCTTCCCAAATCTCATAATGCCCTTCATAGGCGAAACCCGAAGCAGAACCCGCTCTCCAACCATATAGGAAACATCACATACCTTCCGGTCCGCGTAGCTCTTCTGTTTGGACTGGGCTGTACGGTGTCTATCCTGAATCACCTTAACCTTCTCCAAAGAATCCTAAACCAAGTCTGTGCCCAATAATTTGGCCTCACCCGGCTCAAACCAACCCACCATGGATCTACACCCCTACCATATAAAGCATCATATGGTGCCATCTGAATGCTGGACTGATAACTGTTGTTGTAGGCAAACTTTGCCAATGTCAAGAACTGATCCCAAGACCCTCCAAACTCAACCATACACGCACGGAGCATATCCTCAAGAATCTGAATAGTGCGGTCGGACTGTCCGTCCGTCTGAGCGTGAAATGTTGTACTCAACTCCACTCAAGTACCCAACTCATGCTGAACAACCCTCCAGAATCGTGATGTGAACTGAGTAACCCTATCAGAAATGATGGAAAGTAGAATACCATGCAGACAAATAATCTCCCGGATATAAATCTCCGCTAACTGCTCCGAAGAATAAGTAGTACACACAGGAATGAAGTGCGCTGACTTGGTCAGCCGATCCACAATCACCCAAATAGCATCGAACTTTCTCAAAGTCAGTGGGAGCCCAACCACGAAGTCTATGGTGACCCACTCCCACTTCCACTCTAGAATCTCTATCTGCTGAAGCAACCCTCCCAGTCTCTGGTGCTCATACTTCACCTATTGACAGTTGAGGTACCGAGCTACAAATCCAACTATATCTTTCTTCATCTGCCTCCACCAATAGTGCTGCCTCAAATCCTGATACATCTTCGTGGCACCCGGATGGATGGAATACCGGAAACTATGGGCCTCCTCTAGAATCAACTCCCGAAGCCCATCAACATTGGGTACACTAATCCGACCCTGCATCCTCAATACCCCGTCATCACCAATGGTCACATCTCTGGCATCACCATGCTGAACCTTATCCTTGAGGACAAGCAAATGAGGGTCATCATACTGACGCTTCCTGATACGATCAAATAAGGAACACCAAGAAACCACGCAAGCTAGAACCCAACTATGCTCCGAAAGATCCAATCTCACCAACTGGCTGGCTAAGGCCTGAATATCCATCGCCATAAGCCTCTCTAATGCTGGTAAATAAGCCAAACTACCCAAGCTCTCTGCTCGGTGACTCAAGGCATCTGCCACCACATTGGCCTTGCTTGGGTGATACAAAATAGTGATATCATAGTCTTTCAGCCACTCTAACCACCTCCTCTGGTGCAAGTTTAGATACTTTTTCTTGAACAGGTGCTGTAAGCTCCGATGATCGCTATAAATCTCACAAGGAAACCCATACAAATAATGACGCCAGATTTTCAGGGCATGAACAATGGCAGCTAACTCAAAGTCTTGGGCCGGATAATTCTTCTCGTGAACCTTAAACTATCAAGATGCGTAGGCAATCACCCTACCATCCTGCATCAAAACCGCTCCAAGGCCAATCCTCGAGGCATCATAACAGATAGTGTAAAACCCCAAACCTGTAGGCAATATCAAAATTGGGGTTGTAGTCAAAGTTGTCTTGAGCTTCTAAAAGCTTGCCTAACACTCTTCCATCCACTAGAACGGAGCACCTTTCGGGGTCAGTCTGGTCATAGGGGCTGCAATCGATGAAAACCTCTCCACAAAATGACGGTAATATACCACCAAGCTAAGAAAACTACGGATCTCTGTAGCTGAGGATGGTTTGTGGCCAACTCTGCACTGCCTCTATTTTCTTCGGATCCACCTGAATACCCTCACTCGACACCACGTATCCTAAGAATGCCAAGGAATCCAACCAAAACTCACATTTTCAAAACTTAGCATATAACTTCTTTTCTCTCAAGGTCTGAAGCACTGTCCTCAGGTGCTGCTCATGATCTTCCCAACTTCAGGAATACACCAGAATATCGTCAATAAGACAATGATGAACCAGTCAAGATGCGGCCAGAACACACTGTGCATCAAATGCATAAAGGCTGCTGGGGCATTGGTCAACCCAAATGACATAACATGGAACTCGTAATGACCATACCGATTCCTGAAAGCAGTCTTCAGGATATCTGGCTCCCGAATCTTCAACTGATGGTAACTTGAGCGCAAGTCAATCTTAGAAAACACTCGTGCGCCCTGAAGCTGATCAAACCGATCATCAATTCGAGGCAAAGGATAATAGTTCTTCACTGTAACTTTGTTCAACTGGTGATAATCAATACACATACGCATAGAACCATCCTTTTTCTTCACAAACAAGACAGGAGCACCCCAAGGTGATACGCTGGGCCCAATAAAACCCTTATCAAGCAATTCTTATAACTGATCCTTCAATTCCTTCAACTCAGGAGGAGCCATACGATACAGAGGAATAGAAATGGGCTGAGTGCCCGACAACATATCAATACCAAATTTAATATCTCTATCAGGTGGTATGCTCGGAAGATTAGCTGGAAACACATCAGAAAACTCCCGTACTACTGGGACTAAATCAATTGAAGGGGTATCAATACTGACATCTCTCACATAAGCTAGATACGCATTGCACCCCTTCTCATCCATTTGCTGAGCCGTAAGGAAAGAAATAACTCTACTGGGAGTGTGATCTAAAGTACCCCTCCACTCAATCCGCGGTACACTTAGAATAGCCAGCATCACAGTTTTGACGTGACAATCAAGAATAGCATAATGGGGTGAGAACCAGTCCATGCCCAAGATAATATCAAAATCTACCATGCTGAGTAACAATAAATTGGCTCTGGTCTCAAAACCACTACGAGCAACCAAACACGACCGATAAACACGGTCCACAACAGGAGAGTCTCCCACAAGAGTAGAAACATAAACATGGGAACTCAAAGAATCCCGAGGTACACTTAAATGTGGAGCAAAATAAGAAGACACATAAGAGGAAGTGGAGCTTGGATCGAATAAAACCGATGCATCTTTGTGACAAACCAATATATTACCTATGATGACAGAGTCGGAGGCAACAACCTTGGTACGGGCAGGAAGGTCATAGTAACGGGCCTGGCCTCCCCCTCTAGGGCGATCTCTACCTCCCCGACCTCCACCTCTAGCTGGCTGAGCAGGTGGGGCAGCAACTGGAGCTGTAACCATAGCCTGAGAACTCTGTGGGGCACGCTGTGGCTAAAAAGTCTATGGAGGCTCATATAACCCCTACCATGACAACCTGCAATTGGGGTACGGGCACTAGAGTAATGGCCCAACTCTCGAGACCTCTTAGCCTCCCTCTCATCTCTCTCCCTAGCATGCATACCCTCAATCCTCCTAGCAAAGGTCAACACCTATTGATAAGAAATATCCATCTCCAACTCACGAGCCATGCTAGACCTGATGCTGGGAATAAGCCCCTCAATAAACCGGCGAACCATCTCGCGAATAGTAGAAACCAAGGCTGGCGCATGTCTAGCTAAACCGGTTTAACGGACAGCATACTCCGAGACAGTCACAACACCCTGGCACAAATGCTCAAACTCTGTGCAACATGCGTCCCTGAGGCTCTGAGGACCAAACTCCCTCAGGAACATATTTGAAAACCGAGTCCAAGTCAGTGAAGCTGCCTTATCCGGACTATCTAACTCATAGGTGCGCCACCACTCATAGGCAGCTCCTCGAAGCTGGAAGGTAGTGAAAGACACCCCACTCGATCCTGATATACCCATAGTGCGGAGGATACAGTGACACTCCTCTAGAAATCCCAGGGCATCATCTGAGGCTAACCCACTGAATACAGGAGGATCATACTTCTTGAACCTCTCAAGCCTTTGCAACTCTCCTCTGAAACTGCTGCCCTGTCCTCGGGCTGACCTGGGGATATAGCCTGTATAGGAATAATCTCTAGGACCTGATCAACATGCACTCATTGCTCAGGAGTGTGGGCGGTGTGGGTCTATACCCCTCCCCTGGCCTGAGATGTAGCTGCAGCAAGGGGAAGGAATCCTACCTGAACCAAAGTGGTGTACATGCTCATGAACTGTACCAGAGTCTCCTGAAGTGCTGGAGTAGTAGTAGCAGTAGGCGTGTCAGGTGCCTGGACTCCGGCTGGAACTACTGGTGGTACCTCGGTGGCAGCTTGCGCAGGTGCTCTGGCTGCACCACGTGCGCATCCCTGGCCTCTACCCCGGACCCGACCTCTGACGGCTACAGTAGGGGGCGTGGGTGCCCGATCATCTCGGGTAGCGCATGTCCTCACCATTTGTGAGAGAATATAAGATAGAAGTTTAGAACTGTGATATCAAAATCTCATACGACAAGGAAATCAAATGAAGTTGAATTTTCCTAAGAGTTACACAGCCTCTAGTAGATAAGTACAAATGTCTCCGTATCGATCAGTGAGACTCTAATAAACCCACTTGTGATTCATGACTCCTATGAACCTAGAGCTTTGATACAAACATGTCATGACCCCGGTTCGTCCTCCGTGAACCATCGTGACGGCACATAGTCTCTACGACTAGGTAAGCCTAACAATGCGGAAAATAAATGAATTTGTAGAAGGAATAATAAAAATGAAATAGTGGAATAAAACAGCATTTAAAAGTGCCGCTCGGCATACACAATAACAACTCTCGAAATCTGAAAATATTTCCCAGAACCCGGAATCTCATGATCATAAGCCTTTGAATATCTATAAATATCTAACTACAGAATATCTATCGAAAGGAAAAGGAAAAATACAGAAGGGCTAATACTAAAAAGGGGGAGTAGAAAGGGACTCTTCAGTCTGCGGACGCGGCAGATATACCTCAGATTCTCTATAAGTGCCTCGCCTTAAGTGTGATGAATCTGAGTGCAGGTACCTGGATCTGCACATGAAAAACATGCACAAAAAGGGCATGAGTAAACAACATCAGTACTCAGTAAGTGCCAAGCCTAACCTCGATCGGATAGTGACGAGGAATGTCAGGGCCCTGCTGAGATTAAATGAAATATAAGGTGCGACAGTATAAGATAAAGCAGTACAGTTGAAAGATAACAATAAGAATCAATACAGGATAATAAGGATAACTATAACTGAAATAGAAACAGAATCAATCACCAGGAATACCACTCTTCTCAAATATAATAACCAGGGATCTCTCAGTATCCCGAGGATCTAAATCGGAAGAGCACAGGGATCTCTTGGTATCCTCAATATATGGTAGGGATCTCTTGGTATCTAGAGGATCTCTTGGTATCCTCAATACACGTGCTAGGTATCTCTCAGTGTCCTGCACCTCAACTCAAATCATAAATACGTGCAAGGGATCTCCGAGGATGCCGTCCCGTAGTCCCAAAGTAAAACACACAACAACGACACAAGAAATACTCAATTAAGCTAAATTTCATACCAAGTAAAAACAGGTAATTCTAACTTAACATGCTTCACATAATACAATTACAACAGTTTAAACAATAATGTAATTAGGTAAATTAAACATGCTTTTCTAAGCTAATAGCAGATTTAAATTCAAGTAGAGTAAGCAAGATAGGAAAACACAATTAAGGCCACTTAAGTGAAAACAGGATTTTCAACAATTAGCACAAGTACGCACTCGTCACCTCACGTACAATGCATTACAATTACCACAATACCAAATCCTAAGGGGAATGTCCCCCACAGAAGGTTAGGCAAGCCACACACCTCGAACCAGCTCAAAATCAACCCGAAACTACGCTCTTGCCACGAGTACTCGACTCCAAATAGCCCAAATCTATTCAATTCAATTGCATAATGTAAATAACACTTCAAGTAACTGATTCTACAAATAAATTCTAAGCTAATACGCGAAATTAGGTAAAATGACCAAAATGCTCCTCGGGCTCATGTCTTAGAATCGGGTAAAATTTATATTTTCAGAAACCTCGTACGTGAAAAATGAAGAAGGGTCGCGGATGGGCTATTTAAATACTGCCCATGTATTCCTTCTTTGCGAACGCGGAAGTCCTCTCGCGTTCGCGAAGCACAAATTCACTTGGGCCCAGATTTCTTCATCACGAACGCGATGCCCAGGTCGCGAACGCGATGCAACACTTTCTCCCCCTACGCGAACACGGGAACACCATCGGGAACGCGTAGGTATAAAACTCCTAACTTCGCGAATGTGGGAGACACTTCGCAAACATGAAGCATAAATTCCTCACCAGCCTTAGCTCCTCTTCTCGAACGCGAAGAAGGAAACCAGAACTGACTGCTGCAACATTTTTCTGAAATTTCTAAGTTCCAAAAATGACCCGTTGAGCATCTGAAACACACCCGAGACCCCCAAGACCTCAACCAAACATTCCAACCAATCCTAAAACATCATTCAAACTTGTTCCACTCTTCGGAACGCTCAAAATAACATCAAAACACCAATTTGGCATCGGATTCAAGCCTAAGAACTTCAAAAACTCTCAAAATATGCTTTCGATCAAAAGGTCTATCAAGCCTCGTCCGAATGACCTGAAGTTTTGCATACACGACACATTCAACAATACGGAGCTACTCCAACTTCCGGAATTCCATTACGACCCTCAGATCAAAATCTCACTGTCGAACTGGAAACCTCAAAAATTCAACTTTCGGCATTTCAAGCCTAAATTAGCTACGGACCTCCAAAACACCATCTGAACACGATCCTAAACCCAAAATTACCCAGCGAAGCTAACGAAACCATCAGAATTCCATTCCGAGGCCGTCTTCACAGTTTTCCAACTACGGTCAAATTTCCAAAACTTAAGCTCTCATTTAGAGACTAAGTGTCCCAAAACTCTCCAAAACTCCCAATAATTCCCCCGGTAACTCACAATAGCAGAAACAAACACAGGGAAGGCATTTAATAGGGGTATAAGGGAATTAATTCTTCAAACGACCGGCCGGGTCGTTACATCTTCCTAGATTCCCCCACCTTGCTCAAAGACATACATCAAAACACCCGATAACTCACAATGCCCATACTCTATTACTGCCATAATACTCTAGTGAATCCACAAGCTATCGATATACATCTAATACTGTGCACTCACATGCACATACGAGTGAGTGGAAGGAACTCAAAGAGATACGCTTCAAGCGAATCAATGTCGCACGATAAGGAAAGAAAGATGGGAAGTTTATCCTAATTGCCATGTAGCCTCTCAAAGATAGGTATGGACGTCATCATACCGATTCGCAAGACTCTACTAGATACTTGCTCATGAATCGTAGTACTTATGAACCTAGAGCTCTGATACCAACTTGTCATAACCCAAAAATCCAACTAGTCATGATGGCATCTAACTGAATTTGTTAGGTAATCCAATTAGCAATACACCAATTTAAATGAGATTTACTAAGAAAATAATGATGAAATAAATGAGCTTTTATACAACTCCCCAAGGACTGGTAGTACGAATCATAAGCTTATAAGACTTAGACTTTACAAAGCTGGTATGAATAAATACATCATCTATTCGAAACACACATAAACAGAGTTATAAATCTAAATCTACCAAGAATAAGAGACAGTTATAACCGGAACATAGGTACATCCTCAATGATAGCTCCCACCACTCGTAGCAACATCAATTCCAAAATCTGCATGCAAGGTGCAGAAGTGTAGCATGAGTAAAACCGACCCCATGTACTTAATAAGTAACAATCCTAACCTTAGGTTGAAGTAGTGACGAGCTTGGACAACGGTCAGAGTCCAACATGGATAGCCAAGAATAACTCGTAACGGTATAATAAAAGTATCACAAGTAATAACTCAAAGATATGATGTTTAGTTCGTTCACAGTCACAGAAAAATAGGCATGTTTTTCATGTATAACAGTAAATCCCAAAACTTTCATCGAAATCACCAAAATATGAGTAAATAAAAAAACTATCATTTTTCCCAAAACATTCAACAACAAATAAGATCTTTCATTCCTAGATAGCATAAGGAAAGTATATCTCTATTCCTACATGTCAATATGCATGTGAAATCATGAATGTCACAAAACTGTGTAGCATGAGGAAATACATCTCTATGCGTGTATGTCAAGTATGCATGCCAAATGCAATGCATCACAGCGATGAACTCATATACCCACACTCTCTGAGTACTCAATCTCACTGTCTCGCACTCCCAATCATAATGCTCATTCACTTAGAACACTCAGTCACTTAGCATTATACGGTACCTATGCTCATTGCTGGTATGACAGACTCCGAAGTAGCAGATCCTGCCAAGCGCTAATATAAAGCAATGTTGCAGCGTGTAGCCCGATCCCATCAATAATAATAATATATAAAGCCAATATGGACTGATGCGGCGTGCAGACCCGATCCCATCAATAATAATATATATAGAGCCAATATGGCCTGCTCCGGCTTGCAGCCCGGTCCTATCAATCTCACTCACAATTTGGCCCTTGAGCCCCAACTCAGTCATCAATCTCTCCACCCTCTCAGGCTCACAAATCTCATGCCAACCAACCAAAAAAATGCTAACATGATGTGATAACAAAAGAATAACAAAGACTAAGAAATGATATGCGAATGAATGAATAAGTATGTAACTGCAATTTAAGCAAATAACTCAACAATAGAGATGAATTTAGTGGGTCCCAACAGAATAATCATATAGCCTCAACATGATTTATAACATGATTTACAACTCAATTTCTCTAACACGTAGAAATTTCATGGATAGAAACAAGATTAGGTAACTACACAGAATCAACCGAGTCATAATTCACATGGTGCACGCCCACACGTTTGTCACCTAGCATGCGTGTCACCTCAACACCAAACACATAACACGTATGTTCAGGGATTCATACCCTCGGCAGCAAGTTTAGAAGTGTTACTTACCTCGAACAAATCGAATCCAATACCGAGCAAGCCAAATAATACTCTAGAAATGCCATCCCGTGTGTCCCGACCTCTGAACGACTCGAAACTAGCCAAAAGTAACTCAAGAACATTAAATAATGCCAAAGGAAACAAACTCAATCGAGAAAGGTTGAATCTTTAATCAAAAGCCTAAAACCAACCAAAATGTCAAACACAAGCCTACACCTTCGAATTCGATGAAACTCATAAAATCCAACAACGCATTCAATTATGAGTCCAACTGTACTATTTTCACTCAAATCCAACTACGAATCAATATTCAAAACTCAAAAATTTACTTTACAAAAATTGTAGACAAAACCCCCAAATTTCACGTTGAAATCGTCAATCAAAAGCCAAAAACAAAGATGGATTCATGAAATATAATCAAAACCGAGTATAAAACACTTACCCCAATCCATGTGATGAAAATCGCCTCCAAAATCGCCTAAATCCGAGCTCCCAAACTCAAAATACGACCAAATAAATAATTCCTCGATATTATATGCTTTTGCCCAACTATTCTATCTCCTTTATTGTGCCAAATAATCCTTAAACTCGGTTTTGACACCTTTGATGAATTCCGCGTAAAATTCTAGTTAAGTTAGAATTTTGAATCACTCTATTTGACCTTATAATGAAGGAGATATGTTGGTTTTAATATTTAAAAATAGTGCAGAGTTTTAAATATGAATTCAATAACAATTTTGTAATTCATCTGAAAAATCTGGCAACCCAATTCTTTGTAAAATGACCATAAATTCCTCATACGATGTCGAAATGCAGATATAATGCTTCAATCAAAACATAAATGTTGATTAATTTGGTACCATTCATGCTTGAAGAAACGATGTCAAAACATAAAAAAGAACGAGTGCAACACAACCCAAACCTCTATTCAACTTCTTGCCCTGCTAAATCAAGAGCAATAAATTCAGATTACATGGTTGAACGTGCTATATAAGTCTGTTTTGAAGAATTTCACGAAATAGCACATGCACCCTATGTAAACATATAGTCACTAGTGGAGCTAACTTCATCATTGTCAGTAACCCAATTTGCATTACAAAAGCCTTCTAAAATAGTAGGAAATTTAATAAAATGCAAACACCAATCCATAGTTCCTCTCAAACACCTTAGTAAACAATGAAGAGCATTCCAATGTTCGCTAATGGGGTTGTGAGTATATCTACTAAATCTACTAATAGCATAAGCAATATCAGACCGTGTATAATGCATGAGAAACATATACTACCAATTATCTTAGCATATTCATTTTGGCAAATACTAGATTCTTTATTCTTTCTCAAGTGTATGCTAGGATCATAAGGAGTTCTCACAGGAGCTACATCAAAACAATAAAACATTTTCAATATTTTCTCAATGTAGTGAGACTGAGACAATGAAAATCCATTAGCAGTTCTTTTAATTTAATCCCTAAAATTACATCTACTTCTCCAAGATCTTTCATTTCAAATTTAGATGACAATAGCCTCCTAGTCTCATTTACAATATCCATATTAGGGCCAAAGATTAACATGTCATCTTCATAAAGACATATAATCACCAAATTTGATCCTATCATCTTGGAATAAACACAAGTATTAGATGCATTAACAACAAACTCATTATCTACTAGTATGCTATTAAACTTTTCATACCATTTCTTCGGTGCATGTTTAAGACCATATATAGACTTTTTCAATTTGCATACATTATTCTCTAGTACTTGGATCACAAAACCCACAGTTTGAGTAATATAGATCTCTTCATCTAAATTACCATTTGGAAAAGCCATCCATTTGAAATATCAGTATATTATGGATAGCGGCTAAGGCAACAAGAGTTCTAATAGTTGTTATTTTGGTCACGGGAGAATAAGTATCAAAGTAGTCAATGCCTTTCCTTTGATTAAAATCCCTAATAACAAGTCTAGCCTTATATTTCTTAATTGTATCACCAGGTCTCAATTTCTTCTTAAATATCCACTTGCTGCTTTCAGGTTTTTAACCTATAGGCAAATCAAACAAGTCCCAAGTGTGATTAGAAACTATAGAATCTAATTCACTTTTAATAGCCTCTTTTCAAAAACTAGTATATATTGACCTTATTACTTTATCATAAGTCTTAGGGTCTTCTTCTATTAAATAGGTAGACACTAATTCATAATTCAAAAGATCAAGCTCAATATTTTCACTCAAGAAAGTAGTGGTAAAGTCAGAACCAAAGCTAGATTCAATTCTACGTCTCTTACTCCTTCTAAGTTCATTTTCATGATTATTAGTAGTAATACTAGAAGAAGGCGCAATATGAGAATTAACAGACATAGAAGTATTATTAGGAAAATCAGTAAGAACATTATCTTTCAATAGAAAAACATGCTCAAAACATTCTGCATCTCTAGATTCACAAATAGAATAATCATTCAAAGATAGAGATCTATATGCAACACTGTTTTGAGTATAACTAATAAAATGGCATCAAAAGTTTTGGGTCCTTTCTTGTTTAAAATCAGGTAGACAACCTTAGCCAAATAACCCTACACTTTTAGAAATTTTAAGTTAGGGGCAAATCCTTTCCATAATTCACAAGGATTTTATCTAATTTCTTATTAGGAATTCTATTAAGAACATAACATGAATATAAAACAACTTCCCCCGACATCTTGTCAAATTAACCTGAATTCAAAAGAATAGAATTCATCATTTCTTTAAGATTTCGATTTTTTCATACAGCTACACTATTTTGTTGGGGAGTATAGAGAACACTAGTCTCATGTATAATTATCACAAAAATCTTCTAGAGTATTAGTATTATATTCATCACCCCTATCAAAATCCATACTTAAGTCTCTTGATTTTTCTATCTAATTGATTTTATATTTCTGCTTTGTATTTTAGAAACATGCTTTCACCCTCTGTAACGACCTGACTGGTCGTTTCGAGAGTTGTAGCCCCGTTCCCCCATTTTTTGCTCCTTTTGTGCTCTACAACTGTTATATGACTTATCAGGCTGGTTGGTTCGAGTCCGGAGAGATTTTAGAGTGAATTGAGACACTTAGTCTCTTAATTAAAAGCTTAAGTTGGAAAAGTTAACCGGATATTGATTTATGTGTAACCGACCTCAGATTTGAATTTGGATGGTTCTGTTAGTTCCGTTAGGTGATTTCATACTTAGGAGTGTGTCCGGATTGTGATTTAGAGGTTCGTAGAAAAATTAGGCTTGAAATGGCAGAAGTTGAAATTTTGGAAAGTTTGAGCGGGGGTGGACTTTTGATATTGGGGTCGGATTGGATTTTCGGAAGTTGGAGTAGGTTCGTGGTGTGCAAAATTTGAGGTCAATCGAACATTATTTGATGGGTTTTGATGTTGCTTGCAGAATTTGAAAATTTCAAAGTTCATTAGGCTTGAATCCGTATGTAATTCATGTTTTTGATGTTGTTTGAGGTAATTTGAAGATTCAACTAAGTTCGTATGATGCTTTAAGACGTGTTGGTATGTTTGGTTGAGGTCCCGGGGGGCCTTGGGTTGATTTCGGGTGATTAATGGATCAAGTTTTGAAGTTGTAAGCTTGTTGAAGGTTTTCCACTGCTGGTAATTGCACATGCGGAGTGGGAACTGCAGGTGCGAGCCCGCAGAAACGGCCAAGGATGTGAGGCAGCAAAAGGTCACACGTGTGATGGTTTTCCCACACCTGCGTGACCGCAGATGTGACAAAAGGACCACAAATGCGGATTTGTCCTTGTAGCTTGACTCCACAGAAGCGGAATTTCTCTCACAGAAGCGAGTCCGCATGAGCGGAAATTTGGCCGCAGGTGCGGATTAAGCTGCAGAAGCAGGCTCATATACCTGCGAGACCGCAGAAGCAGCTAAGTTGCCACATGTGAAGAAAGCCTTGGCAGAAACTATAAATATGAGGGTTCCGAGATTTTTAACCATTTCTATCATTTTGAGCTCTGATTTTGGAGGTTTTGAGAGGATATTCAAGAGGGATTCTTGAGGTAAGCTCCTTGTGCTCATTTTTCTTCAATAATTATGTTTCCCCACTGATTTTCCACCTAGGTGGTGTGTTTTTGAGGTGAAATTTGAGGGTTTGAGGCTAGAGATTTAGAGAGTAAATTTTTGGGATTTGAATGACCATTTGGTGTTGGATTTTGGTAAATTTAGTATGGTTAGACTCGTGAGTTAATGAGCTTTCGGATTTTGTGACTTTTTTTAGATTTCAAGACGTGGGCCCGAGAACTAGGTTTGGGCCGATTTTGGATTTGTGTTATAATTTCATATTTTTCTTATGGATTTGATTCCTTTAGTCCATATTGATTGTAATGTACTGCTTGTGGCTAGATTCGGAACTTTTGGAGGCCAACTTGCCAGGCAAAGGCATATTGGAGTAGAGTCTTGGCTCGGATTGAGGTAAGTAACAGTTTTAAATCTAGGTCTGAGGGTGTGAAACGCCAGATTTATGCGTATGTGATCATTTCAGAGGTAACACACATACTAGGTGACGGGCGTGTGTGCGTACACCATAGGAATTGTGACTTGGTCTATTCCGTGGAACTATAAAGTTGAATAACTTGTTGCTAGCTATATGCCTTCCATGTGTTATAGAAATTTAACAGTAAATCATATTAGAAATCATATTTAGGCTATAGGGACCCACAGAGGCCGTGATACCTATTGAATTTCTTGTGAATTGCTATTTGTACTAAGTTGTAGTCTTACATACGCATTTTACCTCAGTCTTTGCTATTCCTTATCAATACGTTATATCATTCTGTTTTGGGCTGATTATTGAGAGCCCATGAGACTAGAGAGGTTGATGAATGAGTGAGGCCGAGGGCCTGATGGTGAGATATTGATACCATAACACGTGAGTTGTCCGTGTGGATCTAGATATTTATACTGTAGCATGTGAGTTGTCCGTGCAAATCCAGATATGATATTATATCACGTGATTGTCCGTTCAGCACGTGAGTTGTCCCTGTGGATTATAGCTCTTGGGATGTAGGAGCCCCTCCATAGTTTTTAAGCCCCTGGTGACCGCAGGTACATATTGAGTGTATGTGTTGAGGGCTGAGAGCCGAGTAATGAGCTATTGAGAAAGAATGAGTGACTGCTGCCCTAACAAGCTGTATCTGCTTTCCTTGTTGTTACACATAGCTGCTATATGTCACTGTTTTGAAAACTTTTGAGAGATTTATAAACTAATTTGACTTAAATTACCAAATTTGAAAGCATGCCTACTTTCTTGTTGAGATTACCGAAAATGAACTATTACAGTGTAGCTCGATACTATATTTTAGTTTCTTATTTATTATTGTTACTTAATGAGTTGGTTGTACTCATGCTACACCCTACAACTCGTGTGCAGATCCAAGTGTTTCCGGACAAGGTGGGCATTGATATCATGCACGGTTGATCTTCGGATATTTACGAGGTAGCTGCCCGGCGTTCGCAGTCCTTGTTTCTCCTTTCTTATATCTTTATTTGGACTTTGATACATACTCTCGTATACATTTCTTTCTAGACTGGATGTATAGATACTCATGAGTTCAGTGGCACCATGATTTGGGAGTTTTTTTCCGCACTTGTGTTTGGGTTTTACCCTGTTTTTATGGAAATTCTTGTTATTTAAAAACTTCTTAATTTATTTCTGTTAAATGTTGGAAGTATTTTGGAAATGTCGGCTTGCCTAGTACCAGGATAGGCGCCATCACAACGGGGTAGGATTTGGGTTTTGATAACCTCATCCTTAGACTTAAGAAGGTATACCTTAGCGTATCTCAAAAAGTCATCTACAAAAAATAGTATTTCTTTCCACCCTTACTAATAGTGTAATGACTCGACTGATCATTTTGAGCATTCTCACTTTCTATATAGTTCACGGGCATGAATAGGTCTCTATGATGTATTATGACTTATATGAATTATGGGTTTTGGTTTTCAGGTTATTCCGAATTGATTTGGAAGAAAGATTCTTAATTAGGAAGCTTTAAATTGGAAGAGTTGACCAAGTTTGATTGTTTAGTAGTTGACCTCAGATTGGATTTTTGATGGTTCTGTTAGCTCCGTTAGGAGATTTTAGACTTAGGAGCGTGTTCGTATTGTGATTTGGAGGTCCGTAGTAGAATTTGACTTGAAATGGCGAAAATTGAAATTTTGTAAAGTTTGACCGGGAGTGAACTTTTTGATATAGGGGTCAGATTCCAATTTCGGAAGTTGGAGCAGGCCCGTAATGTCGAATGTGACTTGTGTACAAAATTTGAGGTCAATAGGACGTGATTTAATAGGTTTTGGCATCAATTGTGGAAGTTTGAAGTTTCAAAGTTCATTGATTTTTAATTGAGGTGTGATTCATCGTTTTGATAATTTTATGTGTGTTTTGAGGCATCGAGTAGTTCTATGTTATATTATGGGACTTGTTGGTATGTTTGGATAGGGTCCCAAGGGGCTCGGGCGTGTTTCGAATTGATTTCAGATCATTTCCTTCATGTTTCACTATTGGTAGCTGTTGTTTGCTGGTGTTTCAAACCTTCTTCGCGATCGCGAAGATTGGCACGCGATCGCATAATATATCAGAGGAGTTAGCCTTTTCCTTCATCACGTTCGCGTAAATGGCAACGCATTCGCTGGCCTTTGTGAGGTATGGGCATCACGTTCATGCCCTTATGTATACGTTCGTGTAGGACAGAGATGTTAAGAAGGGACTGGGGAGTATACCTTCGCATTCGCATTCGCAAAGTAACTTACACGATCGCGTAAAGAGGAGCTGTTATGCCATAAATGCGTAGAGTATTTGGTGGCAGATTCATTTTGTTCATCGCGAACGCGATGGTTTTCCCGCGTTCGCATAACAGAAATGTCTGGGCAGATTATAATGTACTATATTTCGCAGGTTTCGGCCATTTTTAATTTCTGGAGCGATGGAGCTCGGATTGAAGCGATTCTTGAAGCAATTTTGACCATATGAATTGGGTTAAGTGTTATCTACTTGGTTTTGGTTATATTTCATGAATCTCTCTTCGATTTTAGCGTTTGGTTGATAAATTTGAAAGAGGAAATTGGGGGGTTTGGCCTAAAGTTTCATAATGTGAATTTTTGAGTTTTGAACATCGATTCAGAGTCGGAATTAAGTGAAACTAGTATGGTTGGACTCATAATTGGATGGGTTGTTGTATTTTGTGAGTTTTGTCGGGTTCTGAGGTGCGGGCCCGAGTGTGAACTTTGGCCGGTTTTGGGTTTTAATTAAGGATTCGATCTTTATCATTTAGAATTGTTTCCTTGGGCTTTATTTGATATATTTGAGTTTCTTTGGCCTGTTTGGAGCATCTCTTGGCTTTCTCGGTGTTGGAATTGTCTTGTTTGAGGTAAGTAAATCTGCTAAACTTAATGCTGAGGGTATGAAATCCCAAAACACGTGTTATGTGATTGGTATTGAGGTGTCGCAGATGCTAGGTAATGGGCGTGTGGGCATGCACCATGTCAATTGTGACTTTGTTGTTTCAATGGCATAGTAAAGTGCCTTTATTTTATTGATATCCGTGTTTTCAACATGTGATAAAGTAATTGAGCTGTCAATCATGCTAGATATCATGTTTAGTCTTTATGCCGTTACTATTGGGACCCATAGTGGCCGTGTCTTGCTGTCATTTCACTGATTTTACTGATATTTCGTACTCAGTCATATTCATGCATTCATATCATATCTTAGTCTGAGTTGTTATTTATTGATACATCATAGCACTGTTGTCGGGCTAGTTTCATGACATTGTGAGCCCATGAGTGAGACTAGAGAGATTGATGACTGAGTGAGGCCGAGAGCCTAATTATGAGTGACAGTTATGAGATCGGGCTGCACGCCGCTGCGATTATACTCGTTTTATGATAGCGCTTGGGCTGTAGGAGCCCCTCCGGAGTCTGTACACACCCCCAATGAGATTTGTTGATTATATTGAGGGATGTATCTTCTCTGGACATGGATCTTGTCCGAAGCATCACATACTTCGAGATGGATCTTCTCCATGGGCTAGATTGGCCTTACTCAATATTGAGCGACTGCTGGTTAGTTGATGTATATATTCGGGGATGGATCTTCCCTGGGCTAGATGTGCCATATGCAGTACTGAGTGATTGAGCATGATGAGCAGAAATTGTAAGACAGTAAGATTGAGTACTCTGAGAGTGAGAGTACGTGATTCATCTCTGAGATACATGACATTGACATGCACACATAACATACATGCATAGAGATTCATTTTCCTCATGTTGTACAGTATCACGTCATTCATAACTTCTCACACATATTTATATACGAGCATATGATTTTACACTTGCTATCTGGAAAGAACAATGAAACATCTTATTCATTGTTGAAAGGATTTTTGAAAAAATCACAGCTTTCAAACTTGTATTTTTGATGACTTCGGTAAAGGATTTGGGTTTTTTACCGATATACTTGAAAAGCGGAACTATTTTTCGGAAAAACCATAAGAAAGTTGAGCATTTATATTTGCATTGCTTCCTTCATTGCTTACCTTACGTTGTTATGAACTATTGTTGGCTATTGGTGTTGGACCCGACCTATATTCCAGCTCGTCACTACTTTCAACCTAAAGTTAGGTTTGTTACTTATTGTGTGCAGATGTTGGGTGTTGTTGTTGGTGTGTTCGATGGGAGCTGGATTTGAAGATGTACCTGCGATCCTGTTGTAGCTGCCTCTTGTCCATGGTAACCTTAGATTCATAAAACTTTGTTTATGTATTTTTTTAGATCGATGATGTATTTACTTCATACCAGCTTTGTAAACTAGATCGTAGATGCTCATAATTTGTACTACCAGTCCTTGAGAAATGTATAAAATTCAAAAAATTCCTTTTGTTTAATTGTTTTATTAATATTATTAGAATTGAATAGTTATTAGTTGGTTTACCTAGCGGGTTGGGTTAGGTGCCATCACGACTAGTGGATTTTAGGTCGTTACACAGTGTTATTGAAATCAGCTAAGTCTGAATGCACTAGTTCAAGCAATTCTGTCTTTCTACTAATTATATTTTTAAAAGGCCTTTTGGTATATTTTGCTTCTATAAAAACATGATGTTACACACCACGTTTTTGTATGTGAAAGTACGCCATAAGTAAATTGATGAAAGCTTGGAAATGAGATGTTACCTCCCGCATTTTCGTACGATAACATTTCGTCATAAGTTAATCGACGTAAGCTCGGGAATGAGATTATCTTGACATTATAAGTATTATACTATTTCAAACAAGTGATAAGTAAATTCGTGAAGGTGGGAGGGATTGTCAAGAGAATCAGCTCAGGTATGTTAAGGCTAAGCCCTTCCTTTATTTTGGCATGATCTCGTAACAACATGTGTTTGATGACAAGGCATAAAGAGAAGTTCATACTCTCTAATTTATATACATTATCCTAGTCTCATAAGTTACAATATTCTCCCTTATCACTACTTTATATTCAATTGAGTATTGTCTTCTTCCAGTCAAGAGAGCAGAGGGTCTATCTATATACAACATTATAGTATTTTCACTACCATCGAGCTATAATCAGTGGGCAGCCCCTATTGGGCAACATCTGATCAGATGGTAGGTTATATACCGAACCTACTCTGGCCAAGCAACTATGAGCGAGCCTAGAATGGTCGAGATATAGAGCCTAGTATGGCCGACTGTCTATGAGCGAGCCTACTATAGTAGAGCAGTTACATGTTTCGAGCCTTATAGGGCCGGACATTTATTTTACTTACTATACCGAGAGAGTGAGTCAGTATTGCTAGGTAAGTATATCTCTAGATCATCTTTGACTCCTAGTTACTTTCAATTGTCAGTTCAGCTTTAGCTTTCAGTTATTTTATTGCCTTACATACTTGGTACATTATTTCATAATTATGTCCCTTTTTCGGGGACACTGCATTTTATGCATGCAGATGTAGATAGACAGATGGATAGACCTTCTTAGTAGGTATTGCCTGAGTTCAGCTTGATCGGTAAGCTCTACGTCATTCGGAGTTGTCAGGTCTACAGTATTATGTACATCTTGTGTATATATGTATGTATATTATGGGTAGGTTGGGGCCCTATTCCGATTACTGTACATCCATCAGTAGAGGCTTGTAAACATATCTTGTTAGTTACGGCAGTATGTTGGGCTTATAGGCCTTATATGTACATTTTGTTGTTTTGTCAGCTGTAGTAGTTATGATGGCCTTGTCAGCCTAGCTTTATATTGATGTTTAGTCGGCATTAGGTTCCATTCAGTTTTATATTTTGCTTCGCAAATTGTCTTGCAATGTGGCCCTATGGCCAAAGTATGATATGATACATTCAGAGTCCCTTAGTCGTAAGTTGGTACGCAAGGATAGGTAAGGCACCGGGTTCCCATCACGGCCCTTCGGTTTGGGTCGTGACAGAAGTGGTATCAGAGCAGTTCTATCCTAGGGAGTCTATAAGCCATGTCTAGTAGAGTCTTATTTATGGCTATGCTGTGCACCCCACTTATATGCAGGAGGCTATATGGTATTTAGGACTGTCACTCTTTCGTCTTACTCTAGATCGTGTAGTAGAGCTCAGTTGAAAGAACTCAATTTCCTAAACTCTATCTTATTCATAATAAAATGATGCCTACATCCAGAAAGACAATTGATAAGAGATTGCATGTGGCTGTGGAAGAGTTAAGCCAGAGGGACACGATTTTGCATCATGCTTATGATGAGTAAATGTGAGGTCTATAGTAAACCATGTGTGTACTAAGACGTTTAACCTTCTTGATAAGGAGCCTTAAGGAAATAATATCTCTCCACCTTTATGGTGAAGGAAATGAGAGATTCAAAAGATAGACACAAGTTTCAACAAGTAAAAGTAGCAAGGTAAGAAGGGTACGAGGTACCTAGTTAATGCAGATTAATAGTATTACAATTCAAGTAGAGAAATATAAGCATTTTGAGTTACCTTCAATGGTAACATAGGTATGTACAATTGGCCACACACATCTCAGTTATGCTCTATGGGAGCCAACAGATATAGTTAAGAGAAGGGCGAGATATCAGGATCCAATTGGGGTTAAAGTAACCCAAAATGTTGGATGGATTGTTTGCGTTAGTTGATATTTCCAAAGGATATTGCAAATGTGCTAATAGATCTCCTTATGGACACCCAGATGGTGCACTTTAGAATAGTACAGTTAGATATGGATACTAGAATGTTCAAAGATAGGACTTTGGAATCCTGGAAGGGATAATATTACCTTAATATGGCTCCCATCCCTAGTAGAGCGAGAATGTTAGGCAACTCGAAGAGCTAATGAATAAAGCAAGGGGAACTAAAAGCAAAAGAATGCCTTATTGAAGTTTTCAAAAGAAAATGATAGGCAGAAATATTAGCAGGGAATAAGGAGAGAGATGAGGAAGCATTATGAGTAAGATGTGATACATGGATGTCAACGGTAGATAAAAAATGACAGTATTATAGAGCCTATAGTAAGAAGAAGGAAGAGACGGGAGGTGATAGGCCTTGAAACAACAAAAGAGTATAGTCTATAAAGTCATATCCTCATTTACAGAAATACGTTCGTGACTCTAACGTGATTACCAGAAGGAAAAACTAGACGTCCAGAGTAATAGAAATCAGTATGGGTTGGCGAACAAGATAAACTAAACATGGATAAGAACTCAGTGATTTGATAATGGTTAACATCATGAGAATTTCAGATTGCGTTCCGGCGATAATAAAATGGACAACAAAAGAATAACCTGTAACGGTCATTTAGGAAGACGATTCCCTAAAGCAAGCAATGTGAGCAAAGTTAAGCTCAAGGGACTGTATGTTCCAGTTATACTAAGTGTCACCCTCATAAATAAGGAATTTCGTTATCCTTGGTATAGAAGAATTACCGCAAGGCAAGTAAGGGTCATAGATGATGTGAAAAGATGCCAAAGATGAAGAGATAAAACATCTATAGGGGAATCATCGTATCTCTAAATCTTAATACTCCCCTAAAGAGTGGAATAAACAGTGATGTGGCATTAAGTCAGAATTAAGTGGTTCTAGTAACTATGGAATGATAAAGGAAGAATGCGAAAAAATGAGAAAGTAACGGGATTGTACTTATCCAAATCCTATATATATGCTACGATTCCAGAGCATTATGCAAGCATGGCGTTAACGAGAGGAAGTAAGGATTCTAGCCCGGGATGTTTTTAATAAATAAGGAGCTAGTGCGAGATGTAAGTTAAAACAAAGGAAATAACCCAAGAAAGATTACACGGAATATTGATATGAGAATGGGCCAATGAGTAGTTAGTAGGTGACTCAGGAAGAGCCTAGTCATGTCTAGATAAGAGGTTACAGACAAATCAATAGGTCGTGCAAGATAAACGTAGTGAACACCAACATGGGAAATTCAGTCTCGCAGATATGACATTGTGATCCTTGAGAAACATTCAAATAGGAGTTTGGGTAGTTAAAGGCACAGTATAAGTATTACAGAAATAAAAGAGAGTCCCACTAGGAAGATAGTCAAAACTTCAGTCAAGAAGCAACTGTACGAGCACATGAGTGTGGAGGTAAGTAACTAAGAATAATTGTAGGTGAGTACGAACATAAAAAAATTCTATCGGGATACGATGTGATAAACTCGTAGCTTTACAAGAGTCAGAGAGTCTTCCCTAAGTACTACAACGAAAGACTTGCTGGGGAAATAAAGAAGAAGGCTTCAATCTAAGCACAATGATCTAAATAGGAAATGGTCTTGTAACAACACTCTCACAACAACATTGTACACACTCCATAAAAAAGTGGCACCTATCGTGGCTAACGAATGGGAAGTAAAATCAAAAGTAATATTCAAGATCATATGAGTTGCACAAAAATACCGACATATGTGGGAACTAAGATAAGCTAAGTATGCACACAACAAGGGTCAGAAATACCAGGAAAAGTAATAGCTTACATTTAAAGAAAGCTGAGATGGAAGAATAGGAATTATTTATGATCCATAGTTAGTTACATTATGAACGTACTTAAGATTTTAGAGCATTATCCATAAAGCATATAGGTTGACATTCATACAATCGTAGAAGACTCCAGTATAAGTTAAAAAAAAGAATCGAGTCCAGGTCATAGACAAATGATTGAATTTTTAGAAGATTATATCATGGATATTCCATAGCGCCCATGAAAGACTAAAGTAATAACTAATACCATGAGATGCAGATCAGAAGATAGCTTAAGCCTACATAAAGGCTGATTAGAGAGAAGAGGAAACTAAAGAATTACATCAACTAAGTAAATGAGGAGTCTGATTATTGGACCCAGAAAATTATAAACATCTTGATTGAGAACATTATTGAATCACACTTAATATCAGAGGTACAAGAGAGATAGTACAATAGCCATATTCTATAGTGGCTCTACGATAAATCCATTTAGAAGAGTACTAGCCTCATAAGAAGTCAATATGAAGCTCCCACCGGATTGTGTATGCACCAGAGGTGCAAGTATTATAATAGAGCTTCAAGTTATGGATGTGAATCATTCCTATGTGGTAGGGAGGTTATGAAAGAGATAGAAGATGTGATGCGAGATTTTAAGGAAAGTAAGGTAAATGTGAACAAAGTATGAGACACTCAAATTCAGAAGGTTGTGAATAGTCCATACTTCGGATAGAAGACTAGAATTGTTGGGATTCAGTATCCACAAATGATAGCGTCAGTGGCATATCATCCAGCCTATGGTTTCCAGGTATCTAGAGTAATAGTTAACAGAGTAAAGAAGAGTTAGAGACGATGTGATGTATCTCTTGATGTTCTAGAATAACACAAGGAAATCTATGGTGCAAGCAAGTTGAAAGAAAGTTGCGAGTAGAGCGACAAGGTTTTAAGAAGGCATGAGTAAGGATAAGGAAAAGCGAGGAAGAAGGTAACGAAAGTGGATAAGTCCTCGAGATTAAGCCCATAAAAACAAGAGAACTGATGGTTTATCTAAATTATAGAAAGCTCAGTATAGCCTGAATGAACTCAAAGGAGTCTAAGACTAGTAGCATTTAGAAGAGATGGAATGTTACCTGGTAGTAGAATGAGGGTGTAATTGGGGTAAATACAGGATGATGTTTGGGCCTTCGATTGAGAAATGATTGGAAGGAAAAAGAAAAAAAAAGAAAAATCAATGGCTCGTATTCTTCATCAACAGGATTCTCAGCCAAGTGATCGGCCAATGCTTGGGCTTTCATGGCCGTCCTCGTCACATAGACGATGTCGAACTCCGTGAGTAATATTTGTCATTTCGCTAACCTTCCTGTGGGCATAGGCTTTTGGAAAATATACTTCAGTGGATCCAAGCGTGAAATGAGATAAATAGTATATGATGACAGATTATGTTTAAACTTCTGTGCCACCCAAGTTAGGGCGCAACACGTCTTCTCAAGTTGAGTGTACTTAACCTCATAGACCGTAAACTTCTTACTGAGATAATATATGGCTTGCTCCTTCCTTCCTGTGATATTATGTTGCCCCAGTACGCAACCAAAGGGGGGATTTCACGACTTTTACAGGATTAAAATACCCATATAAGGAGAATCACATTGGGATGACTATGATATGAAATAGGGTTATGGAAATACAGTATCGCCTCCAGGTGGATCAGGAAAATCACTTCTAATGTTCCTCGATGCAATGTGAGCCCTAGTGATTACATAAGGGGTTTCAAGTTATCAGTGGTAGATAACAAATTAATATTAAAGTGAATCAACAATGGATGGATATAAGTTATGAGGTGAGATTAGGTCATCATTCTTAATATGAATAGTAATGAAGAATCATTAAAGGACTTAGATTTATACATATATGATAAGTAACGAGAGTAACCTAGAGTTTGGTAGCAGACCTCAGTATCGATAAAACCAAGGTAAGAGTTATGGTATAGTATGACCTACCTAGATTCAGTAAAGTCATACGGATGAATAACCAGGTCTATGAAACAAGATATAACAATATTCGTAAGTTCAACAAAGTACCGAGCAAAGAACTTCAGTATACCCATAGATGCCCAGGGAGACATCTTGTGAAACTCTATATATGTTTACAAAAGTGAGGCCTAGAGATTGGTTAGAAACTGGAGGAAAAAGCTGGAGGGAAGAGTACCATAGGCACACATCCAAGGAAAAAGTGGTACAAGCTACATGATATAAGGTAGAAACAATTATGAGATTGGAAGGATTCCGACCACAAGTCGTGGTGTAAGAAAGAGGCCTAAAGGAGGGGAATGTCATGGCCTTTGGATTTATTCACAAAATAGTTGCCTAGATGGCAAGGAGAGTACTAAAGTATTCACAAGACATAGGTTATGAAAATGATAAGTGCATCAGTCAACAATTCGAGGACAGATGTTCCAAAGGGTGAATAATGTTACACCCCATGTTTTCGTACGTGAAAGTACTCCATAAGTAAATTGATGAAAGCTCGAAAATGAGATGTTACCTCCTGCATTTTTGTATGATAAAATTTTGTCGTAAGTTAATCGACGTAAGCTCAAGAATGAGATTATTTTGAGATTATAAGTAATACGCTATTTCAAACAAGTGATAAGTAAATTCGTGAAGGTGAGAGGTATTGTCAAGAGAATCGGCTTAGGTATGTTAAGGCTAAGCCCTTCCTTCATTTTGGCATGATCTCGTAACTGCATGTGTTTGATAACGTGGCATAAAGAGAAGTTCATACTCCCGTATTTATATATATTATCCTAGTCTCATAAGTTACAGTATTCTCCCTTATCGGGACTTTATATTCAATTGAGTATTGTCTTCTTCCAGTCAAGAGAGTAGAGGGTCTATATATATATATATATATATATATATAGACCCTCTACTCTCTTGACTGGAAGAAGATAATACTTAACTGAATATGAAGTCCCGATAAGAGAGAATACTGTAACTTATGTATTTTCACCATCATCGAGCTATAATCAGTGGGCAGACCCCTAATGGGCAACCTCTGATTAGATGGTAAGTTGTATACCGAGCCTACTCTGGCCGAGCACCTATGAGAGAGCCTAGAATGGCCGGGATATAGAGCCTAGTATGGCAGAGCGCCTATGAGCGAGCCTACTATGGAAGAGCAGTTACATGTTCTGAGCCTTATAGGGCCAGACATTTATTTTACTTACTATATTGAGAGAGTTGAGTGAGTATCAATAGGTAAGTATATCCAGATCATCTTTGACTCCCAGTTACTTTCAGTTGTCAGTTCAGCTTTAGCTTTCAGTTATTTTATTGCCTTACATACTCGGAACATTATTTCGTACTAACGTCCCTTTTCTGGGGACGTTACATTTCATGCGTGCAAATGCAGAAAGACAGATGGATAGACCTCCTCAGTAGGTATTGCCCGAGTTCAGCTTGATCGGTAAGCTCCATGTCCTTCGGAGTTGCTAGATCTAGAGTTTTGTGTACATCTTGTGTATATATGTATATATGTTATAGGTAGGTCGGGGCCCTGTTCCAATCACAGTACATCCATTAGTAGAGGCTTGTAGACATATCCTATCAATAAGTGTAGTATGGTGAGCTTGTAGGCCTTGTATGTATATTTTGTTGGTTTGTCGGCTGTAGTTGTTATGACAGCCTTGTCGGCCCAGCTTTATATTGTTGTTTAGTCGGCGTTAATTTCTATTCAGTTTTGATATTTTACATCACAAATTGTCTTGCAATGTGACCCCATGGCCAAAGTATGACCTTATACGTTTAGATTCCCTTAGTGGCAAGTTGGTACGCAAGGATAGGTGAGGCACCTGGTGCCCGTCGCAGCCCTTCAGTTTGGGTCGTGACACATGACACTTAGAAAAATTGTCAACATTAACCACATGAATTAATTCCTTTTTTTTAAGTCTTTTTATAGAAACAATATTAATATGACCTAGCTTACCATGCCACAAATCAATAAACTCAGCATTATAAGCAGAATTAGAAGTAATTGCATTACTATTAATATCTTGAACAATGTTTAGTACAAATAAACCTCCATTGAGGTAACCCTTCACAACAAAGTCTCTTCAATGAGAAATAACAATTTTATCAGATTAAGGTATGTTTTGTTGAGAAGTGCACCAGAAATTAAGTTTCTATGAATGGAGGGAATGTACAGAACATTGTTCAAGGCTAAAGTTTTTCCAGAAGTTAACTTAAGAAGTATATTTCCTTTACCCATAACTCAAGTCGTAGTGGAGTTACCCATGTAGACACACTCGCCATCGGTAGACTTCTCAAATTCATAGATCAATTCCTTGTTGGCACAGAGGTGCCTGTGTCCAGTATCCACTCAGTCTTGTTAACCACCATATTTGCCTCAAGACCACAACAACAATCACATCACCACTTTTAGTAAGGTTAGCTTGGACTGGAGCTTTCCCTCCATGCTTCGAGCTTTGTCCTTGTCTTTGGTTGCACTAGAAAGCCTTGTGACTAAGTTTTCCACAAATATAGCAAGGTCCTTATGACTTTTGTTTTTGGCCCTCCAGTTTATTGAAGTAGTGCTGCTTCTTCAGATATCCTTTCTTTTGTCCTTTCTTTTGCTTTCCTTTTGTCATGACCCAAATCGGTGGACCATGACGGATTCCCGAGTCCTACCCGTCGAACATCCTTAAGCATGTGTCTAAGATATAAACATGAAAATATACATGAGGGAAACCTATCCAAAAAATATATGTACATAGACAAGCGGAATACAGTAGGCGAGCCAGCAAGGCTGCTATAGACAACAATATACATAAAACTAGAATTCGGAAAGGCTACATACTATCTACATACCTCTAATAGAAAGTATAACTATACAAGGATGGGACTGGACCACGTTATACCTATATATGTATACAATCATATCGTACCAAAATCAAAAGCAGCTCCGGATCAAGTGGATCACGCCAATTCTCGCTGATCAAGAATCCTAAGAAGGGCGACCGTCAGCTTGCCTACCTGCACCTGCGGACATGAAATACAGGCCCTGGGAAATGGGCATCAGTACGAATAATGTACTGAGTATACACAAGAGACATTGATGAAACGTGGTATAAGGAATTCTTCTTGTAAGTCTAAATAACTTTGCAAATCCTGAAACCGTTATAATATTATGCACGTGCATGTAACTGTCTTGTCATGCATAGGTATAGGTGTACATAACATCATCAAGCATCTGAGGGCATCCCATCATATCATCTCGGCCACCGTGGGCAAAATCATCAACATGTACCAACTGATCAGGTGGTGGTGCGTATATAACATCGTAACCTTTCCCCATATCCCATATACATATAATTACATATATATATATATATATATATATATATATATATATATATATATATATGCGTATATAACAGATATTTGGTCATGGGTCAATGTACATGTATAAATGAATGAAATGCACAAAAATATGTTAATAAGATCAATATACCTTTCGGATAAACTTTATCAACTACGTATTTTTCTGAGACCCATGAACAGAAGATGTGATAATAAGATACATGGGAATTCAAGAACATAGGCACCTCTAATATTTCTACGAGTAGAGTCATTTATGGAAGTTGTGCATTCATTCATTCCGTTTGTATCGTATGGATCAGACCAAAAAGAAAGAAGGGATAGCCTTAACATACCTGAACTGATTCTCTTAGAATTTGCAATTCACGATGTACAAAATCAATCAACCAACGTTATCAAATTTTGGTACGAATTTGTTTTTCTCTTTAAAGAACTCACGATCAGCTACTTTCTATAGGAGATTCAATTTGATTTGTAATGTACAAATGAATTCATTTGAAGAAACTCACGTTCTTAAGACTTAAATGACTCTCTTTCATTAGATGGATATGTGACTTATGTGCTTAAGACTTAAAATGGCTCTCTTTGATTAAATAAATATGTGACTCATGTTATTAAGACTTGCCAAATCTGACCTTTCTAATCTTGTCACATAACATGATAACTTAAGAGTCACAATTCCTTGGGGTGGCTTGTTTCCACATGGGGAGGGTCTTATCTTACCCAATTTTGTAACTATCCACATTTTAATTAATCTCCCACAAAAAATTATTAATTACATAATTATCCATATAATTAAGAATTATCTCAAATTACTTAAAATACTACTCATTTTTAAATACCGGGGATGAGATTATTTTGAGGTTATGAGAATTTATGCTATTCCTAACAAGCGATAAGTAAGTATCATGAAGGTTAAAAGGGTAAACGAATCAAGGAAAGTGAGTTTCGTTAAAGGTTGTCGATTTGGGATAAAATACGATCCGAGCTACAATACCCGGTATTTATGGACTAGTGCCATAAATATCGAGTATTGTAGCTCGGATCGTATTTTATCCTAAATCGATAACCTTCAGCGAAACTCACTTTCTTTGATTCGTTTAAACTTTTTACCTTCACGACACTTATTTATTGCTTGTAAGGAATAGTATAAATGCTTATAACCTCAAAATAATCACATCCCCGAGTCTACATCGATTAACTGAAGACGAAACTTTAACGTACAAAATCGCGAGATGTAACACCTTTAAACATATCTTTCACAAAAGTACTAGCAGATTCCACAAGGTTAGCTTTAGAAGAATTAAGATAAAGAGGGAGAGAGAGAGAGAGAGAGAGAGAGAGAGAGATAGAGAGAGAGTTTATCTTATCCTTAAGATGTTTTTCCTCTTCATCTTTGAGACAGTTTGCTTCTCAGTTCTTATGTGACTAGTCACTTCTTGGAGAGTTAAGTTCTTCTTCTTGTGCTTGAGTTGGTTCCTGTAATCACTCCAGGAGAGGGAACTTTTTAAGCAGAACATTAGCTTGAAGAACCTCACACATATTCATGCCTTCATTTAGAACATCAGCAGTCAAGTTCTCATACTCGTGAGCCTGCTCCATAATTGACTTGTCATCAACCATTTGGAACCTGATCCACCTTCCAGCCACATACTTATTTTTACCGCGTCATCTGCATCATCTTTCTTCTACAGACTATTCTATATGACTAGCAGATTTATAATTTATAAATAAATCAAATAAAGGGTTAGTCATATGGTTAAGCAGATGCCCTCGAATAAATTTATTATCTTTTTTGAATTTATTTTAGCAGCAGCATCAACAATAATAGCAATAGTAGTATTAGAACCATCAACAACAACAATAGTATTAGACACAACACTAGCAGAAGGTTCGTTGAACAAAACATAATCAACTTCTAATTGTTTGAAGAAAATCAAAAGTTTCTGGGACCAATGCTTATAATTGTTTCCTTCTAAAGGCTCTTTCTTTCACAAATCGGGAAGAGTTTTAGTCAAAGTGATAGCCATTGGTCAATATTTTACGTAAAATTGCTTTCAAATTATCAGAAAAATCGTTGATAATATTGACCAAGAATAATAAAAGAATAGAAATAATTTATCGAATAAATACTCTGTCGCGGCAAGCCACTGCCTTAAAACTGACTTTGGTCCGACTAAGTGCAAATCGTTGAGAACGGTCATTCCCCAAGGTTCCACAGTACTTCCAAATACGTGCACTCGTGGCTGAAAGTTTGAAGTTTGCAAAAGAATTTGCCAGAAAAAATCAGAATAAGAATAGTCTTTTGAGAGGATGAGAGAATAATATTTTTGGTTGGTTATTTAGTTCACAAATGATGATGCTTATATAGGAAAATTATCTACGGTTTCTTCTAGCAGTAACTTCAAACTTTCTAAAAAGCTAATATCTTTTCACAAACGAAGTCACAACAGATTAATTGAGGATTAGAAGTTGTTTATTCTTTGCATTATTAAATTAGAGTATTGTAACGACCCGGCCGGTTGTTTTGAGTATTTGCACTTCGCTCGGTAGTTTGAGGTCATGAGTAGCTCCATATGAAGTATTATAACTTATGTGAATCGTCGGTTTTGGTTTTAGGTTATTCGGAATTGATTTGAAAGAATGATTCTCAGCTAGAAGCTTTAAATTTAAAAGGTTTGACCAAGTTTTGACTTTTTAGAATTTGACCTCGGATTGGATTTCTGATGGTTCCATTAGCTCCGTTGGGTGATTTTGGACTTAGGAGCGCATCCGAATTGTGATTTGGAGGTCCGTAGTAGAATCTGGCTTGAAATAGCGAAAGTTGGAATTTTGGAAAGTTTGATCGAATGTGGACTTTTTGATATCCTGATCGGATGCCGATTTCGGAAGTTGGAGAAGGTCCGTAATGTCAAATGTTATTTGTGTGCAAAATTTAAGGTCAATCGGACGTGATTTGATAGGTTTGACATCGGTTGTGGAAGTTTGAAGTTTCAAGTTCATTGATTTCGAATTGAGGTGTGATTCGTCCTTTCGACTTTGTTATCTGTGTTTTGAGGCCTTGAGTAGGTCCGTGTTATGATATGATACTTGTTGGTAGGTTCAAACAGGGTACCGAGGGGCTCAGTGAGTTTCGGATAGGTTTGGGTTGTGTTGCGCTCGCTTTTTATGTTTCAATGTCGTTTTTCAAGCATAAATGGTACTACATTAAGCAAATGAGCTCCGATTTCTACTTTTATTGAAGTATTAGATTTGTATCGTAATTATGGAGCCATAGCAAAAAGAATAATTGAATTTGGACATAGTATGAGGATTTTATGATTATTTTACTAAGAATTGGGTTGCTAGATTTTTCAGATTAATTACGGAATTGCCACTGAATTCGTATTTAAAAATCTACACTATTTCAAAATAGTCCAACAATCAGTGCATGGGGACCTACCGAAATCCTGATCCGTAGTCCCAAATATAATTATCCAGTACTAAGGGAATCTACCGGGTGCAGTCCTGTAGTTCCATATAATTGTGCAGGAGGATCTACCGGAATCCACATCCGTAGTCCCAAATTAACAGACAAGGGGGATCTACCAGAATCCCACATCCGTAGTCCCAACGTAAATACACAGCAACAACAGGAAAATATTCACAAATGCAAATTTCATATTAAGGCAACAAGTAATTCTAGCCTAGCATGCTGCACAGAATTCAGGTAAGGCAGTTTGAGCAAATAAAACAATTAAATCACTTAGACATGCTTTCCTAAGCTACAACAGGTTTAGTAGTGCGAGTAATAAAAACAGGAAAGGAAACATACTAGTAATTACTTAATGAAAACCGGATTTCTAATAATTAGCACAAGTACGCACTCATCACCTCACGTACAAGGCATTTCAATTACCAAATATACCAAATCCTAAGGGGAAAGGTCCCCCACACAAGGTTAGGCAAGACACTTACCTCGAACCGGCTCAATAATCAATCTGAAACCACACTTTTGCCACGAGTACTTGACTCCAAATGGCCCAAATTTATTCAATTCAATTTCATAACGTAAATAACACTTCAAGTAACTGATTCTAGAAAGAAATTCTAAGCTAATATGCGAAATTAGGTAAAATGACCCAAACGCTCCTCGGGGCCCACATCTCGGAATTGGGTAAAATTATATTTTAAGAATCCTCACACTCTCACGAGTTCATGCATACCAAAATTATCCAAATCTAAGGTCAAATTCCCACTCAAACGTCAACTTTTAGGTATAAGAACTTTCTTCCAACTTTTCCCTTATTTTCATCTCCAATCTGAAATTAAATGATGAATTCATATTTAGATTAATGGGTTACAAGAAAAAAGGAGTTAAGAATTATTACCCAATCGATATCTCTAAAAATCTCTCAAAACCTCGCTCAAATCTGAGCTCCCAAGCTTCAGTTTTCACAAACATGTCTAAACCCTCGACTATGAAATTTTATATTCTGCCCAGACACGTTCTTCTTCGCGAACGTGAGACTACTATCCTGAACGCAATGCACAAAAATCCTACTGGCCAACTTCCTCTTTCGCGAACGCAAGGTCTACTCGTGAACGCGTAGCTTACACTAGCAGATCCTACGCAAACGCGAGGACTATATCGCGAACGCGAAGACCAACGGGTCCATACCATTGCGAACGCGGGACATCATCACGAACGCGAAACACGATTCAGCTGTTTCAGCAAGATGTTCCATGTGAACGGGAGACCCTCTCGGGAACACGATAAATGTTTTCTCTGCAACACAACAGCAGAAAATCTGCAATCTTTCCCAAGTCCAAAAATGGTCCGTTGAGCATCCGAAACACACCCGAGGCCCTCGGGACCTCAATGAAACCTACCAACATATCCCATAACTTCATTCAAACTTGCTCCAACCTTTGGAACGCTCAAAACAACACAAAAATACATATTTTTCATCGAATTCAAGCCTAAGAACTTCAAAAACTCTAAAAACACGCTTTCAATCAAAAAATCTATCAAACCTCATCCGAATGACCTGAAATTTTGCACTCATGTCACATTCAACACTACAGAGCTACTCCAACTTCCGGAATTTCATTCCCACCCTCGGATCAAAATCTCACTATCAAACCGGAAACTTCAAAAATTCAACTTTCGGCATTTCAAGTCTAAATTAGCTATGGACCTCCAAAATACAATTCGAACACGCCTCCATGCCCAAAATCACCCAACAGAACTAATGGAACCATCAGATTTCCATTCCGAGGCTATCTTTATACTGTTCTGACTACGATCAACTTTCCAACAGTTAATCTCTCATTTAGGGACTAAGCATCCCAAAGCTCTCCGAAACTCAAAATCGAGTATCTCGACAAATCAAAATAACAGAAATAAACTCAGGGAAAGTAGTTAATAGGGGATCAGGGCTTAAATTCTTAAAATGACTGGCTGGATCATCACATGGGGTAAGTGTTCTCTACTTGGTTTTGGTTATATTTCATAAATCCATCTTCGTTTTTATCATTTGATTGATGATTTCAAAGTGGAATTTGGGGGGTTTTTGCCTAAAGTTTCATAAAATGAATTTTTAAGTTTTGAACATCGATTCAGAGTCGAAATTAGATGAAACTAGTATGGTTGGACTCATAATTGCATGGGTTGTCAAATTTCGTGAGTTTTGTCAAGTTCCGAGATGCGGGTCTGAGTTGGGCTTTTTAGCCGATTTTGGGCTTTTGATTAAAGATTCGACCTTTTTTGATTGGGATTGGTTCCTTTAGTATTATTTGATGTATTTGAGTTATTTTTAGTTAGTTTTGAGCCATTAGGAGGTCGGAACACATGAGATGGAATTTTTGGAGCATTGCTTGGCTTGCTCGGTATTGGAATTGGCTTGTTTGAGGTAAGTAACGATTGTAAATCTAGTCCTGAGGGTATGAAACCCCGGATTTCATATCGTTTTACTATTTTGAGGTGACGCACATGTTAGGTGATGGGCGTGCACCGTTGGGGATTGTGACTTGATCCGTCCCTTAGCAATTATATGTTGCGTATTTTGTTGAAACTATATGATTCTCATGTGTTTTAGAAAGAGTTTCTGTAAATTAGGCTGAATGGCATATTTGGGCCTTGTGCCAGAGCTGTATGGCCCCTTAGGGACCTTTTTCTTACTATCCTCTCGCTATTTTTGATTGAAAATCTATACTCAGTCATGTTATACTTACTGATTTCATAACTCAGTCTTTATTGCTCTATTTTGATGCATATAAATGTTGTTTTGGTCTGCGTACCCTATTTTTTTTTTCTTGAGAGCATGAGTGGCTTGAGAGGTTTATGACTGAGTGAGGCCGAGGGCTTGATTTGTGAGGTTATTTATGGATCGGGCTGCATGCAGCGGTATGTTTTACTGATTCATGATTGAGTGAGGCCGAGTGCCTGATTGTTTTATGTCATGAGGTAGCTTCTTATAGCGCTTGGGCTGAAGGAGCTCCTGCGGAGTCTGCACACCCCCAGTGAGTGCAAGTACCTACTGAGTGATGTTTTGCCCGAGGGGCTGTATTTGAGTAATTGTGAGGTATGCCCGAGGGGCTGTATACGAGTGACTGTGAGGTTTGCTCGAGGGGATATATATGAGTGATGTTTTGCCCGAGGGGCTATTTATGATTTCATCATTTTTACTCATTGTTGTATTGAACCTCTATTTGAGAACTGTTGAAAAATATCTTCAAATGATTTTACTGGAACTGAGCTTAAATGAAATGATTTGATTCAAACTCTGCCTTTAAAAGCTTATTGTATTTTTACTGAGATTCCATGATATGAACTTTATATGCTTTATTGTTCGTCACTACTTCTCAGCCTTTATTTACTTTGGTTACTTACTGGGTTGGGATACTCAAGTTACTCCATGCACCTTGTATGCAGAACCAGGCTTTTCTAGACACGGTAGCGAGTGTTGATTGTTCAGTTACAAATCTATCGGAGTTAGCAAGGTAGTTGCCTGGAGATCGCAACTCTGCTTTCCTCCCTCTTTATCTTCTCTTAGTTGTATTCAGTAATTTCTAGATTATGTTAGTCTTGATATTGTCAGACAGTTGTAGTAGATGCTCATGACTAGTGACACCCCGATATCGGACTTTCTTTTTCACCCTTTTGTTTTGATTTGAACTCCCTTGTGAAAGTTACATATATTAAATAGCTTTGGAATTATCTTTGAAATGAAAATATCGGTTTGTTTTGGTAAGGTGTCGGCTTGCTTTGTACCACGATAGGCGTTATCACGACAGGGTTAGTTTTTGGTTCGTCACAAGTATAATGCCTAAAGAGAAATAATACTAACAGTAATCACTTCATACAATTGATTTTTAACTGTTGTATTGTTGTTAGGCCGTAATAATTCCAATAAAATATTATAGCTTTGACTTTGAATAAAGTAATCACATCCGATCAAGCAAAGCAATCGCGTTAGAGCTTATATGAAGGACCTTGGATGAGATGCCTTTCTCCACAGACAAAATTGGCTTGCTAACTGCATTTGATTGCGTTTAGGCTGTTGAATGTTTGGAGCCTGCTGAAAGGCCAATTTCAGATGTAACGCAGATGTCACAACTAGTTCGAATTGAGTCCAATTAGTTCCTCTCATGCTTTAGTTTTTCCCAGGTTGCATATGGTCGTTCAATTTTGCAACTTTGGAGAGATTTATCTCACTTGCACTTGTGTAGCTTTAGCGAGGCACAACTTAGTGCATCCCTCTTGCGATTTTGCGGCTTTAGCGAGGAATCACTTGCCGCATCCTTCCTGTGGTTTTGCAAGTTTGGCGAGGAACTACTTATCGCATTGTTTTTTACGATTTTGCGGCTTTGATGAGTTACCACATGGATAGAGAACAAGAGATTTCCCCTAGATAGTGTGGCCATCATACAAGATCAACTCTTTTTTGCCATCTCCAAGAAGGTGACGTATTTGAATCCATCCAAGATCTAGCAATCGATTAACATGATTAAGATAAGCTGTAACATACGTCCGAGCTTCAAACACGATTGCTCTTTTTGAAGGCATTTAGGATTTGCTGGAGAAAGAGATGAATGGCAGAATTGGTCCCACCGAGCATGCCAATTTGTTTCCAATAAATTTTTGAGATATGAAAAATTAACTTCAATCATAACATAAACATGAAGAAACATAATTTTAGTGATAAACAATGCAGGTACAGTTCTATTTGTTCCCTTGCTTCTTCTTTCTTGATTATCTATGTGATACGAGGGCTGGAGCAGCGTGTTTCTCGAACGTAGAATGATGCGAACTTCCTTGGATGTATCTAGCATCCATGGAAGTCACTCATAGTGTGGATGTTTTTCTTGAAGTATTTGGTTATCAAAAATGAACATCTACTGATCTAACATTATTTTATGCCTTGATCCCTTTGTGAATATCCCGATAATTTATTGGATTTTCTGATGACCTCAATTTTCGAGTTCTTTTCAAAGAGAATATGTAACCCCTTTTATAGGAGAAATCTAGGGTTAAGGTAGAGTAGCCTCCAAGTTAGGGTTTTTGTAGAGTATACATCATGGCAACCCTAATAGACTCCTAGAATTGCAAGAGTTCTCTTGTAGTATCTTGAATTTAGGATTGAATTTGATCCGTTAAAATTTCAATGTCTATACTATGTTTTGATAATTTGATATGGTTTAATTTACAAAAATTGTTGAATATTCTGAGATTGCAACAATAAAGTTCTGAACGTTAAAAGCTTTAGATTGGAATGGTTTTGCTTTTTGTATTTTGGTTTGATTTATGAAAAAGATGCATGTGTGTTTGGATATGATTTTGGGAGAAATAATTGTGCATAAATTGTGGTATTCAGTTTTATGGAAGACAAAACAATTTTTATCCGAGAATAGAATATTTATGTTTTTAATTCCAAGTGATTTTTGTCCTTTATTTACTTTTGAGGGAGGGAGAAGGCAGATAATGATAAGGAGAACGACAAGGACTCAGTGATGTCACGGCCCAATTTTTCCTCCATTGGGTGTCATGATGGCTCCTAGTCTTTCGGACTAGGTTAGCGTAACTGTAACTGAAATAACAATAATTTCTAACTAACATCGAAATTTTTTTATACAAATTTACAATCTCAAAGCCGGTAGTACAAGTCATAAGCTCTACAGAGTTTACTAGAAAACATCTAAAATACAACTATCTCAAAATAAGAGTGAACAATGTAAATACAAAATAAGAAGGTGACTCTGAAGCCTGCGAATACAGTAGCAAGTTTACCTTGAGTCTCCTCAGCAACAATCCACACAGCTAGCTAACGATTAACTGACTTCGAAATACCTGGATCTGTACAAAAATGTGTAGAAGTGTAATATGTGTACATCACAGCGGTATCCAGTAAGTTTCAAGACTAACCTCAGTGGAGTAGTGACGAGGAACAGTCAAGACACCTACTGTACTAAATAACCTGGACGAATATAAGTGTAAAAACAACAGAGTATGATATCTATATAAGGACTATGCATAATGACAATGATAATAAGGTAATTGCAGTATGAAAGGAAAACAACAACTAACAGCGGAACTCCATAATAATGACACAGCAGAATGAGCGGAAAACAGTTTGAAATTCGGTGAACACAGATAGAGGAAAGGAAAGTAACAACTCAACAAACACGACCGCTTTCACACCATGCTCCAGCCAATAACCATTCACGAGGTACCGAACCTCAGAATATTCATATTTCACGGGTCCCAATTCCGAAACCCTAAAAACTTGGCATCATGTGCCCTCTTTACCAATTTAATACTCAACAATATCAAGGTCCATCCTTTTATCTGATAAGAATGATTGACTATGTGTATGTTTGTGCAAGTCACAAGTCATCACAAATCATCACACGTGCCCACCTTGTCTCGCCACATGAATGTCCCCAGGCCACATGAATGTCCCAGACTATCTGATAACAACAAGAATGTCCCCAGGCCATCACAAGTCATCACAAATCAATCAATGATATAGCCCACCTTGTCTCGCCACATGCGCAATAATAAAGTAGGTGTCTGCCTTATCTTGCCACACGTGCATAATAATATTCCCACATTGTCTCGCCACATATGCAACCCATACATATATATATATTCTTCCTTGTCACGCCGCATGTGCAAATATCAAAAGTTACAATAACACGGCAGAAACCTCGTGCAACCCAATAACACCCGCATGGAAGAAACCTCGTGCATCACAATAACAACAACCGCACGGCAAAAACCTCGTGCATCGCAATAACAACCGCACAGCAGAAACCTCGTTCATCTCAACAACAAGTACAACATCAACAATGACAATAAATACAAGAGTACGATATGTAAATCAACTCAAGAACTTTCGATCACAAAGAAATGATAGAACTAACTCACAAGGAATAACCACAACAGAGAATACTAGGCGTAATAAAAACATCTCAACAAGGGAGAAAATATTATGTAACAACGATCCCACGATATACAGTTCAACAACAAGGGAGCTAACATGAGTCAAATAATTCTAAATAAGGACATGTCAATTAAGATATAGGATATCTAACTTCTTTTAAGGTTGGACAATTACGAAGAAGATACAACAATTCACTTAAGGATAAGCGGCAGAAAAATAATCATAACCTCAATTAAGACTAAACAATTACAGGAGAGATAATAATAATTTCAAATAAAGATAAGCAGTTATAAAAATATAGTATGACAATAGAAGAGGTAAAAAATTTCAGTTAAGTCAAATAAAAGTCAAATAAGCAACGAGGGTGGATCATGAAGCAATTAATTACAATTAAAGCAAGTAGGGGTGAAACTAGTAATTAAAAAACTTAATCATAACAAAAACAACTACATACTCAGTGAATATAAGGATTCAAGAATCCAAAAAAGCCAACTTTCCACAAATAAGCCCGAGCACGTACTCGTCACCTCGTGTACACGGACTACAATTAGTATAGAAGACTCAAATCCTAAAAGGTAGTTCCCCCACATGAAGTTAGGCTAGATACATACCTCAAAGAAGATAAACTGATACTCAAAAATGAACTCCTCGGGTGAAATAACCTCCGAACGGCTCAAATCTAGCCAAAATAACTTCAAAGCATAAATAAAAATCATAAGAAACTATTCTGGATCATAAAGCCTCAATCATTATTAAAAACTAAAAATCGACCCAAAAGTCGACCCCCCGGGCCAGCACCTTGGAACCCGACAAATTTCAAATCCGAACACCCATTCTGATACGAGTTCAACCATACTAAAATTATCAAATTCCGATATCATTTCGTCTCTTAAATCATCATTTTACATTTTGAAAGTTGTCATAAAAAAATTCATTTTTCCCTCAATCCAAAACACTAATTAAATGATAAAAATAAAGATAAAATCATGGAATATAATAAATTTCAGGTGAAGAACACTTACCCAATTGATTTGCTTGAAAAAACCCACAAAGAACCGTTCAAAACCTAGCTCTAGAACTCCAAAAATGTTGAAAATGGATAACCCTAGAAATAGAGTACTTTTATATTCTGCGCAAGTATTTGTACACCGCAATCGCGGAAGAAATAATGCGATCGTATAGAAAGAAAATGGCTACTGCCCAAAAGGTGTTACGCGATCACAGACAGACTTGTGCTATCACGATGAAGGAAAATATGATGGACCATTAATTGAGATACACAAACGCATGAAGAAGCACACAAACGCGAAAGAGGGAAAGGCATACTTATGCATTCGCGTATAGAAGAATGCGAATGTGTAGAGGAAATGGTCATCAGTGCCCAGCTACTAGTTTCTACTACGCAAAAGCGAAGAAGGAGAAACTAGACCTTCGCAATTGTGAATGAAATCGTGCGAACGCGAAGAAAATATAATTCACCCTCCAAAATTACACTACGCGAATGCGGAGGAAATGACGCGAACACGATTAAGGAAACCAGACATCAGTAGTTCAACAGTCCAAAAAATAGAAGGAAATGGCCCGTAACCCATCTGAAATACACCCGAGGCCACCCGGACCCTGTCTAAACATACCAACAAGTTCTATAACCTAACACTGACTCGCTCGAGGTCTCAAATCACATCAAACAACGTCGAAACTATGGATCGCACCATAGATCGAGCTTATGAACTTTCAAATCTTCCAACTTCTAAAACTCGCGCCGAAACCTATCAAATCAACCCGAAATGACACCAAATTTTGCAGACAAGTCCAAAAATAACATAATGGAGATGTTCCAACTCTCAGAATCGCATTCCGACCTCGATATCACAAAAGTCAACTATTGGTCAAACTTCTCCATCTTCTAAACTTCAACTTTTCCAACTTTTGCCGAAATGCCTCAAATTACCCTACGAACCTCCAAATCAAAATTCAGACGCACGCCTAAGTCCCAAATCACCATACGAAGTTGTTGAAATCATCTAAAACTCATTTTGGAGCCATTTACACAAAAGTCAAATTCTCGTCAACCCTCGTCGCTTAAGTTTCCAAAACTTGAATCCTTCTTCCATTTTGACTCCGAATCATCCGGTAATTGAACTTGACCACGTACGCAAGTCATAACACATAATACGAAGCTGCTCAAGACCTTATTCCACTGAACGGGAAGTAAATTCTCAAAACGACCAGCCGAGTCGTTACAAGTGAAGCAGCGTTTTTCATTTTGGGGCTTTGTCAAATTTGATTTTCTTGCTATTTGTCTTGTGCATTTTTAATTTTAAAATATTTTTTAAGTAATATTTTATAATATTTTGGTTTAATATTCATACTCACGCTTCTTATACGCGTAAAATATGCATAGTTTGTCTACCTCAGCCATCAAGTTGCCACATATGTTCAGTCAACGGTCAGAAGGACATAAAATAGTGTGTTTTAATTAGTGTAAGTATCTAGATGAAAGTTTGTGGAAACAGGGACCGGGATGATAAACCAGAGCAAATACAAGGGCTACGAGGCTATTTAGCCTTTTTTCTAAATATGTAAATTTTATTTCAAAATTATTAAAGATTCTATGTCTAAAGTCGTTGTGGCAGGAATTTTAAATTTATTGGAATTAAATCCATAAAATAATTTGGACTATATTTTAGATTCAAGATATATTAGTTAAAATAAATTTATTGGGCTAATATAATAATATTAATTATATAATTCCAAATATATATGGGTTAAATAAATCAGTCCAGGTCCATTGGGCTAGCCCATCTAGTTCTGCTACAGACGATGAGCCCACTTCATTATACCCAAGAAGTCATCTTCCTAGAGGCTCAATTTGGTGCCATATGACAAATGATGTGTCATGCCAACTCAAATTACAAGGCCAATGAAATCGAGCTACATGTGCAAGTGATATGTTCTGGCCAATCAAATGCGGCCTTGTCACACTTCAGTATGATTGGTCAGAAAGAGTTTATTCTCATCACAGTCTTCCCTCCCACAACTATAAATCGCGGTTTTCATAACTTTGGAAAGGGGACCAGAAATTATAACAAGAAGCTAGATAGAGCTCGTGGATCAAACACCGCAAAATTATCTATAAGTTTCAAGCTTAAACAATCAAGGTTAAATTCAAAAAATCAAGTTCAAGCACAAGAACGAAGAACAAAATAAGATTCAATGTATACGAGCTCAAATCAACGTTTGTGCTAGTTGAATTCAAGATCATATTTCGTGGCAACAAATATAGATTCAAGATCAAGCTCAAAGGCCCTTGAATTTATTTACTATTGAAAAAAAGAACCAAAGGATCATATAGATTGTACACTCCTATTATTTAAAATCAATTACTACGGTTATTGCAATATTTTCGGTCTCGATTATTTTTTTGACGCCAATTTATTGTCTAAAAATTCTGGCATGCCTAGTGGGACAATATCAATTTTTCAATCATCAAAGTTCAAAAATATCGAAATGGCTTCACAGAAAATCAACTCCAGATCAACTTCCACTAAGGCTGCTAATTTCAAGTTTTATGTTGATGTGGAAAGCAAACTCGATGTTACCTTTAAAAGCATTGGGCCAGTTACAGTGAGCAAAGCAAGCTCTTTAGGACAATAAACACTCCAAGTGTCGTCCGTATCAACCCCTATTTTTGGATCTTCATCCTCAAAAGGAGCAAGATCCTCGACAAGCATGACCCAAAAAGGGAACGAAGTCACCAAAAGGATCAAAAAAGTTCTTGTCCAACTTAGTTCATCTAAGTCCAAAAAATCTTTCATGCAAGCCGATGATGATGACTTGAGCGCTATATCTACTTAGTCACCATTAATGCAACTTCTACGCTCTATCCCAGTAATGATCCATATCATCATTTATCCTTTACGCCGATTATGTAAGCAATTGTTAATGAAGTCTCTAACATAGAAGAACAACTTGAAAATTTAACGAAAGCAATTAAAGGCTTGTCAAAGCGCGTGCAAGATCAAGATGCTAAACTTTTCAAGTTAACAAATAAGTTAGATAACATAGTAGATGGACAATCCACACAAGCACCCTTAAACCATCAAAGGTAATGAGAGAAAGGAGACTCCTTCGAAAATCATGCAACGACAACCAAGGAGATCCAAGTCTCTACTGAAGGTCTGATTCCCGTTGAGAAATTGAAGGACTTCATCATAGAAGATATCAAAGAGAATCTTGAGTCGCCTTCCAAAATAGCTCTCACATATGCTAAGCTATTATACGTAACGAATTGATAACTTGAAGATGCATGTTAGTTATCAACCTCCTAAGTTGCAATAATTCGACGACAAGCGAAATCTGGAACAACATGTCGCACACTTTGTTGAAACTTGCAACACTGCTGGAACATACGGTAATTATCTTGTCCAACTGTTTGTTCGATCTTTCAAAGGCAACGCATTTAATTGGTACACAGATCTCGAATATGGTTCCATCGATAGTTAGGAGGAATTAGAGCATGAGTTTCTCGATCATTTCTATTGCACAAGACACATCATAAGCATGATCAAACTTGCACACGCTCATCAATGAAAGGATGAGATAGTTATTGACTTTATCAACCACTAAAGGAGCTTAAGCCTCAACTGCAAAGATCGCCTTAGTGAAACTTCTAGCATCGAAATGTGCATTCAAGGCATGCATTGGGGTCTTCGCTATATCTTACAAAGCATAAAGTCCAAAACACTTGAAGAACTAGAAACTCGTGCTCATGATATGGAACTAAATATGGCCATAAGTGCCGGCCAAGGGCTACCTGTCTTTGAGTCTTACAAAGAAGAAGATGAAGAACAACAACAACAAACAATAAGGCGGAGATGGGGGCAAATTTTCATACGAAATGAAATTGAAGAGTCAATGTGCGAGCGTAAACTACATGCTCCTCAACTCATGAGCGTAAATTGCAAATTACAGTGCTTCTCAATAAATGAGCGTAAACTGCACGTTATGATGCTCCTCAACGCACGAGCCTAAAGTGAAAGTTATAATGCTTCTCGGCATATGAACCTATACTAATGTCAAAAAACTCCCCAAATTTGAACTAAATCTTTAAGAAATAAAGCTCTTCAAATTTGAGCAAAGACTCGAGTCGAAAGCTCTTCAAAGTCTATCAAAGACTTCAAGTCGCAAAGCTTTTCAAATTTGATCCAAACTTCAAGTTGAAAAGCTCTTTAACTTTGATCTAAATCTTCAAGTCACAAAGCTAATCAAATTCGAGTCAAACTTCAAGTTGCAAAGCTTTTCAAAATTGAGCAAGTCTTCAAATTGCGAAGCATTTTGAATTGAAAGTGAAATCTTCAATTACAATGCTCTTGAATGCACGAGCGTAAACTACATGTCATCAAGCTCTTCAAATTTGAGCAAAACCTTCATGAAGTAATATCTACCATAGCGTTTAACTTCTAGTAGGATTTGTAAAGAGTCCAAGTAAAATACAAAAGAATTGTCCTATGTGTGTTGGGAGGCTAATCTTTATCACTATTAAACATTGATCAAAGAAAGCTAATACTAAGATTTATTAGTGAGTCAGTCACGTGAAATTTCACATAAGGTTAGCCCATTTAGTTGGGCTACAAATGACGAGCCCACTACATTAGACACAAGAAGTCATCTTCCTAGAGGCCATGGTGTCATGTGTCAAATTATGTAGCACGCCAAGTTAATTGGAAAGGCCAATAGGATCATGTCACATGTCAAAATAACAAGGTATGCCAAGAAAATTAAAAGGCCAATGAAACACGTCACATGTGAGTGACATGAATCAAATGCGGTCTTGTCACACTTCAGACTGATTGGTCGGAAAGATTTTGTTCTCATCACAACTCTTCCATCCTACAACTATAAATAGGGGTCTTCATAACTCAGAAAAAGGACCAAAAATTATAACAAGAAGTAAGAGAGAGTTTGTGGATCAAACGCCACAAATATCTCTATAAGTTTCAAGCTTCATGCAATCAAGTTCAAGTTCAAGAAATCAAGTTCAAGCTCAAGAACGAAGAACAAATCAAGATTCAACGAGTAAGAGTTCAAATCAACACCTGTGCTAGTTTAATTCAAAATCATCATTCGTGGAAATAAATATAGATTCAAGATCAAGCTCAAAGACCCTTGAATTTATTTACCATTAGAAAGAAGAATCAGAGGATTTATATAGATTGTACACTCATATTATTTGAAATCAAATACTACGATTGTTGCAATATTTTTGGTCTCGATTATTTTCTTAACGCCAATTTAATGTCAACAGCTATTAAAATTAAAATTTTTGACTTTCACTATCTGAAATACATCAAAAAAATTTGGACAGAGAAAATATTAATTAGTATAGTATAACCATTTTTAAATGAATAGTATGAATATTACATGCTGAACGAAATGGCTATTTAAAAGAGTACTTTCAATTCCGCTTTCTCTATCTAGCTCCTATGCCCTCTGGCGAACATTAGTCAAATGTACGCCCACTGTGGTTCATGGCTCGGGGAAGAGGACGAGCTCGAAAAAGACCCAGGTTGCAACCATTAGCTGGTATCGGTAAACCAGTTGAAGCTCCTATGCAACCAGATAAAGCTCCAACAACTGAGATTGTAAAGACTCTTGTTCCATTGGATGACGCAAGGATGAAGCAACATGAGAGTGAAATGATAATACAGGGGCCTGCTAAGAGATTCGATCTGAGTATTAGTCCATCTTTAAGCGAACAAAAGGATAGTCAATTGTGAAATTACAGATCTAGCGAGTACAAGTAAATCTACACCAGATCTAGCACCAGTAATTGAGAAAAAGAGGACATCAAATGCATGGACTTCTCTATTTGCAGGTAACCGTAGCTCTGAGAATGGGTTAAAGTTATCTTACATTCCCCCAAAAATTATTGATGGGAAAACTGTTGCTCAACTTGAGAAAGAGGATGTTGATAAGAAAATACTGAAATAAAGATGTGCTCTAATTGTGTATGTAATTGGGGAAACTCTCGCTATAACTATATGCATAGATTTGTAAAGCAGAGTTGGAATCAAGTTGCAAAGCCAGAGGTGTTTTACCATGAAGAGGGCTACTATTTAGTCAAATTTTAGTCCATCCATGACATGCACAGAGCCTTATATTCAGATCCCTATATAGTTAACAACAAGCCTCAGACCCTGAAACCATATATTATGAATTTTGACTTTACAAAGGAACTCACTGAGATTCTTCTGTGAGTGGTACTACCAAATCTTCATATGAGTTTCTGGGGTGGTCAATCTCTAAGTAGAATTGCAAGTTCAATAGGAAGACCTTTGTATGCTGATGAATGTACTTCTAAAAAAAAGAGGATCTCATATGCCCGTATGATAAGTGAAATCAATGTTACTCGACCACTTCCCACTAGTGTCACTGTGTGGAATCTGATGGGAGACATTTTGATCAATCGATAGAGTATGACTAGAAATCAGATTTTTGTGAAGTGTGTTTGAAAATTGGCCACTCTTGCAAGCAAATTGAGGTTGAGCAGCACAGAGTTGAACAACCTAGAAGGATAAGAAGACCAAATGGAAATGCACAACCTGCCCCAAAACCAGCCCCACAACCTGTGGAAACCCAAAAGGTGATCCAGGAATGGAGAACAAAGAAACTTACTGATGTTGGGGAAAAGCCTATTGACCAATTAGAGGCAAATAAGCCAATTATAGGGATGCATGACCATCAAGTTCCTGAGCAAAGACAACAACCACTAGTTATTTGTGAACAACAGGCAATGGTAAGGAGCAAGGAGATTTACAAGGAGGACCAACTACCCAGAGAAGTCCTGAATTGAGTTGTATCAGGGAGTTTCCAACTTTATCTACCACTGTTCAAAGAGAAAGTAAAACAATAGTGAAAACAGGTGGGAATGGGAATCAAAAATGCTTGCCTACAACAAATAGTGGGCCTTCTATACCAGCCCAATGACTTGGTTAGTGTGGAATGTTAGAGCGATTAATAAGAGATATAAGTAGAAAGAGCTAAAGTTATACTTAAAGAACACATACATAAAACTAGTTGGTCTTCTGAAAACTAGAGTTAAAGAAACTAGTGTCAATAGAGTTTTCAAAAATATATTACCAGGATGGGCACTTTAGTGTAATTATCAAAGTACAGTGTGTCACACCCCTATTCTACCCCGCAAAAGATATATGTTATGTGTATTGTGGGTTAAAGAATTTTTTCAATTAAAGTGATAATTTTGAAAAGGGATTATTTTATTTACAGAGCCGCCACTTGAAATTAATTTTGGGTGTTCCAACTCACCTTTTGTTTGGATCCCTAATCAAAGGAAGATTTGACACTTTTATTATAGGTCTGCAAAAATAAAGTTCGGGGAAGAAATTTTGTTGACCCGGGAGAAGGTGTGAGGCACTTCCCAAATCCCGTGATTCTAGCACAGTCGCTTGATTGACTTAAACTTGGCCTGAATTAATTTTAGATAAACTATGCTTTATTTTATTTTTCATGTTTTACCTCTGTCCGCTTTTATTGTTGATAAATTTTTTACTCTCGAACTAGTATGAGTACTCCCGACCCTAGCATACACTAACCAAGAAGAGTAATCCCGACCTTAATTTGTGTAGCACACCTGAACTTAGAGCCTTCTTGGAGTTAATTAAAGGCTATCATTTGGGAAAAAGTGAGTCAATATGTGTCTTCACGACTTTACCATTTTAATTATATCTTTATTCCAAGAGAGTCTTCCCGATTTCGGTTAAGATAAAATTAATTAACTTTATCAAACCTATTACTTTCGATGTTAAATTATGGGAAAATGTGTGCTCAGCTTTATTATGAAAAGATAAACCTCTTCGTAGCTTAGTGGTAGTGAAATAATATATAAAAAAAATTTGCTGATATCAAGCCTACCTAAAGCTCTATTCTTACTTTTGTTGTCATTACAAGAACAACAACAACAACAACAACGACGACCCAGTATAATCCCACAAGTGGGGTCTGGGAAAGGTAATATGTACGTAGATCTTACCCCTACCCCGAAGGGTAGAGAGGCTGTTTCCAGGAGACCCTCGGCTCAAAAAGCAACAGGAGCCGATATATTAGTACCATAAAAATGCATAATAAAATAACAGCAATACAAGAGATATGAAATACAGAATACGAAATACGAAAAAGATGGCTGGTATAGTAAAATTAGCAGGTAAAGCCCTGCATCAATAGACGACCAATGACATTCTTAGTCTAACTCCTAACTGGCTAGTCTCACTCTATTGTGCTGTAGAAATATTCACAACTCTCCCCTAACCTACAACCTTAATACTCGACCTCCATAATTCCCTGTCAAGGGCCATGTCCTCAGTAATCCTAAGTCGCGCCATGTCCTGTCTGATCACCTCTCCCCAATACTTCTTAGGTCGTCCTCTACCTCTCCGCGTACCCACTACAGCCAGTCTCTCACACCTCCTCACCGGTGCATCAGTGCTCCTCATCTGAATGTGCCCGAACCATCTGAGTCTTACTTCCCGCATCTTGTCCTCCATGGGGGCCACGCCCACCTTCTCTCGAATATCTTCATTCCTAATCTTATCCATCCTTTTTGCCCGCACATCCACCTCAACATCCGCATCTCTGCTACTTTCATCTTCTGGATGTGTGAGTTCTTTACCGGCCAACATTCAGTTCCATATAATATGGCAGGCCTAACCACTGCTCTATAAAACTTACCTTTTAGTAACGGTGTCACTTTCTTGTCATAGAAGACTCCCGACGCTAACCTCCACTTCATCTACCCCACCCCTATACGGTGTGTGACATCCTCGTCAATCTCCCCGATCCCCTGAATAACCGATCCAAGGTACTTGAAACTACCCCTCTTAGGAATGACTTGAGAGTCAAGCCTCACTTCAACTCCCGCTTCCGTCGGCTCAACTCCAAATTTGCACTCGAGGTATTCCATCTTCGTCCTGCTCAACTTGAAACCTTTAGACTCAAGAGCATGTCTCCAAATCTCTAGCCTCTCGTTGATGCCGCCTCGTGTCTCGTCAATTAGAATAATGTCATCAGCAAATAGCATGCACCATGGCACCTCCCCTTGAATATGATGAGTCAGTGCATCCATCACCAGGGCAAATAGGAATGGACTGAGCGCAGACCCTTGGTGCAACCCCGTAATAACTGGAAAATATTCAGAGTCGCCTCCTACTGTCCTAACCCGAGTCTTAGCTCCATCATACATGTCTTTAATCACCCTAATATAGTCAATCGGGACTCCTTTATCCTCTAAGCAGCTCCATAAGACCTCCCTAGGAACCCTATCGTACGCTTTCTCCAGATCAATAAACACCATGTGAAGATCCTTCTTCCTATCCCTGTACTGTTCCACCATCCTCCTAATAAGGTGGATAGCTTCTGTGGTAGATCGCCCCGGTATGAACCCGAACTGGTTGTCTGAAATAGACACCGTCCTTCGCACTCTCATTTCTACCACTCTCTCCCAAACTTTCATGGTATGACTTAGTAATTTGATGCCCCTATAGTTGTTACAGCTCTGGACATCACCTTTGTTATTATACAACGGGACCATTATACTCCACCTCTACTCTTCAGTCATCCTATTAGTCTTGAATATAACACTAAACAATGCAGTAAGCTATTCCAAGCCTGCTCTACCCACACACCTCCACAGTTCAACTAGAATTTTGTCTGGCCCGGTAGCTCTGCCCCTTCTCATCTTACGCTTTGCCTTCATGACTTCATCGATCTCAATGTCCCTACAATTACTTAATTCATGGTGACTGTCGGCATTCCTCAATTCCCCAAGTATAATAACTTGATCCCCTTCTTCACTTAGAAGTTTATGAAAGTAGGTCTGCCACCTCCTCTTAATCTGGTCATCTCCCATCAAAACTTTGCCGTCGTCATCTTTTATGCACCTCACTTGGTCCAGATCTCGAGTCGTCCTCTCTCTCGCCTTAGCGAGTCGGAATAACTTCTTCTCCCCGCCTTTGTTCCTTAGTTCCCATACATATGAGCAAAAGATGTCGTCTTAGCCTCCGTCACTGCCATCTTTGCCTCCTTCCTAGCTACCTTATACCTTTGATTGTTCTCTCTCTTCTCCTCCTCATCAGTGCTCCCTACTAACCGCAGGTAAGCCGCCTTCTTTGCTTCCACTTTACCTTGGACAACTGCATTCCACCACCAATCTCCTTTGTGGCCACCATTGTGGCCCGTAGATATCCCTAACACCTCTCTCGCCGCCTTTCTTATACAGTCTGACGTCGTCGACCACATTGTGTTTGCGTCCCCACTACTTCTCCAAGCTTCCATTGCCGATAACCTTCCTTCCAACTCCTTAGCTTTATCCTTAGTTAAGGCGCCCCACCTAATCCTGGGGCATCCTTGTACTGACCTTTTCTTCCTCCTTATCCTAATACAAATGTCACCAAAAGCCTATGCTGCGTTGAGAGGGTCTCACCTGGGATAACCTTGCAGTCCTCGCACAACCTTCTGTCGCATCTCCTGAGGAGGAGATAGTCAATCTGAGTCTTCGCCACCGAACTTTGGTAAGTAACCAAATGTTCATCCCGCTTCGTAAAACTCGAGTTCGCAATGACTAGATCGAAAGCCTTGGCAAAGTCCAACAGCGCAATGCCCCCTCCGTTCCGCTCTCCGAAACCAAAGCCGCCATGCACCTCAGTGTACCCACCTACAGATGACCCAATATGACCATTGAAATCTCCTCCTATGAATTACCTCTCAGAAGGCGGTATACTATGAACAATCTCATCCAACCCCTCCCAAAAGCGCCTCTTAATATCCTCATCCAAGCCTGTTTGTGGTGCGTACGCGCTAACGACATTTAAAGTACCCTTACCCACCACCAACTTAATAGTCATTAGTCTATCATTCACCCGCCTGACCTCTACCACGGACTCTCTAAGATGGCTATCTACCAGGATACCCACTCCATTCTTACCCCTCAGGACACCAGAGTACCACAACTTATACCCATCCACGTTTTTCGCCCTCGATCCAACCCACCTAGTCTCCTGGACACACGCTATATTAATCTTCCTCTTTTACAGGATTTTCGCCAACTCTATGGATTTACTCGTTAGTGAATCTATGTTCCATGACCCGATTCTCAACCTATAGGCTCCCTTGCCCCCCTCTACCTCCCCTGCTACCCGACCCACCCCCTAACCCCAGCCCCACACTCTGCCCTACCCGAGGACATGCCCTTATTCTATCATCCCAGACTGCAGCCACTACACCTACAACAATCTAGAGAAGACTCGCTAGTGCACAACGTACGCAAATCAAACTAGAAGGAAATAAGTGGTAACTAGTATCCTAGTTGAAAGGTTTAACTATTGCGAAGTAATGTAACCGTAATTTAGCTAACACCAAAAGGGAAACAGTAAAACAGGAGGTACCAACTCCCGATAACAAAACCTGTGGCTGATTTGCTGTACTCGATGCAGTTGTACGCTCACTCACCACTTCCTACCGCCCTTTGCTGACACTCGCCCAGGTTGCTCTCCTTTGCCAGTGCTCGTGCGCCCAACTTGTCTCCAATACTCCGAGAATTCTTGAAAACGTAGAAAATACCACGACCCAAAAACCAAAAGGAGCTATCACCGCTACCACTGGTATAGCCCCAACAATATAAAATGTACCAAGAAAGGAGAAGAAGAAAACTAAGATACTAACATCAGGATTTCACAGATTGTAGAGAAAAAGAAAGGGAGGAGAACAATATCAAAATCGAAACCAGCACAATCTGATCAATTATTTAAAAAATAGTAAAAGTATGCATATAACAAGCACAAATACAATCTGATCAAGAAAATCAATCTAATGGACCTGATATAGCTTCCGACGATTAGCAAAATCAAGCCAAAATTTTTATTGCGTAGTAGATCAGTGAATCCAAAGAGCTCGATAAAAATCACTGTAAACTCAATTAAAAACTTGATGAACCAGTAGATCGAAGAATCAAAAGAGCCTAACAAAATCACTGTAAAGTCAGAACTCTACCAACAAAATCGACAAGAAAAAAAGAAGAAAAGCCGCTATTACTCAGTAGGTGGGAGAAGAAATAAAGTTGTCACGCACGCTAGATAAAAGAATTTATTTATGCTTGAAATAAATCGAATCTATATTAGTCAATAGAAAGAGGTGAAGAAATCTTTTACAGTTAACAGAGTTAAGTGAATCTATATGGGTGACGAAACTATATTAGACAATAAGTGAATCTTTTGTTGTCATTAAATGATGAAACTAGTATAACCGAAATATTTTTATTTTAATAAAATTATATACTTGCGCTCATGCCTTAAAATTTGCCTAGCACTTTTCAAAAATATTTAACTATTTATTTATTAGTAATTAAAAAAAAAATTTATATTGAGATTCTGCCTTGTCTAGCTTATCACTTGAATTAGTTTAGCAAAAACTTGTAGCCAGTCAATCCTAATGACAGTGAACTTAACAAAATAACACATTAATATACATTTAATATTCAGTAAGAAAGAAATATATTATGCTAAAAAAAAGTTTACACATGCTCAAATGAAGAAATGAACCCTTATGTAGCAAGAGTTTCATGTATAATAAAACTTCAACTCTTAAAAGTACGCTAAACTGACATGTACTTTAAGAAAATATTTTTTTTTATTTCTTCATTTTAACTCAATATCCTATTGCAATCCTACAACTTTACATACACGAAAATACTCCCACAACTAAACCATAAATTTGAATGTTACAAAAAAAAAACTTTCTCGTAACTACATAATTCATTTTAATATAAACATCTTCTAAAAAAGCTACTGAAGGTAAAAATGTATTCATTCCATGTTTACCTTTCTTAAAAAAATGTTTACTCAACTTTCAATACTCAATGCACGTAACCAAAAGTTCGTGTAAAATTAAAAAAAAAAACATCAAATAGTAAGAATTCTTAAAGTCACCATCTTAATATACAAAGATATTAGAACCTCCGATCATTCAATAAAAGAGTGGAAACAGTCGGAATATATCCCAAGATTGTATCTTTGGGTTTTATCTCAATCAACACTTACACAACAGTGTTAAAGAAAGTACCCAGAGATGAAAAATAACTTGAATTATGAGCTCATAACTTTTTTTATCCACCAATCAAATGAACACAACAACTTGAAACTAGCAACAACAACAGCAAAAGAACCAAAAAGACACCTTGAAACCCAACAACTTTCTTTTTTAAAGAAGAGAGAACTACAAACTAACTTCAAACTTTTTATATTTTTTTGGAAGGTTTTGCTCTTTTTTTAAAAAATATTCAAAGATGAAACAGTGCTGAATTTTATCTTCAGCTCTCTTTTTTTTTTTTTTCCTGATGTCCCTTATTGTGTATAAAAGTGTGTGTTCAACTCCTGCCTTAAAGTAAAAGAAAGACTCTCTCTTTATAGGAGAGGAGGGACTGGACAAATTTTTCACCAAATATTTGTCCAACACTATTCAACGGACAACTCTTTGGTAAAAGATCTGTCCAAGAAATAATATTCTACAAACTAGAGGCAAATATTTGGAATTTTGTACTCCAAACAATACATTACAACCAAACATGTACTCTACTATCAACTACTTATTCAATACTCTCAACAGCAGATAATTCAGCACTCAAACATCCAGAAATTAAATCCAAAGGAATGCAGAAGTTAGATAACCAAAATCAACAAATAAATTAAACAAGAGTAAAAGCTAACTAAGCACTAATGTCCGAAGTAATATTATACCAAAAAAAGAAAGCAGAACCTAAATTAACTAAATCCGAACTTAACACAAAACAAAAAATCAAAAAAAAAGAAAAGAAGAACTAGGATCTTACCATAACAAAGAATTTGATGCTAATTTGAGTAGCCACGAGATGCCAAGGATATCGGGCAACGACAAATCGACCACGAAGCAAACTTTTCACATTGGCAGACACCAAACCTAATGTCCGTCGAACTAGTTTCAATATCGGTATAGTGCCAGCGATGAAAAGCTCGCTCGAGTCATATCTAGGCAAGAGGGGAAGATGGGAAAAAAGAAAAAGAAGAGTGAGCAGCGGCAGTGGCAGCCGCGGGAGGCGGTCACGGGAATTCGGCTGGAGTTTTGGTTGTAGACCAAGGGGAAAGGGTAGGGTAGGCATGGTGGAGCTCTATCCGTTCATGTATGTGTTGTAGGGTGGTTGTGGCCGGAACTTCACGAATTTGGGAAAAATGTGGTGGCTAGGGTTTCCTAGATCTAAAATTCGTGGAGTTTGAGGGGGTTTTAAAGGAGTTGGTTTGAAGATAAGGAAAGAGGAGGTATTGGAGATTACATGGTGAAATTTTGGGGGTGATTGGACCAACCGCCGCAGCAGTGGACGGCGGTAGAGGCGGAGGTGATAGGATGACGACTGAGAGAGAAGGGAGAGAGATATAGAGGGGGCTAGGGTTTTAGGTTATGCGTAAATTATGCAAAAATCTGATTTTAGGAACTTAAATACTCCATGAGGGATCAAATAAGGACCATTGGATCAAAGGGAATGAATGGATGAGATTTAATCTTGATTCACTTAAACAAAATGATGTAGTTTTCGCCGAAAACTACGCCGTTTTAGTTCTTCCACTGGCATCTCTCTCAATTGGCCTTGATGCTGCACTTTTTTCCACTCTTTCAAATTTTGCCCAATTTCATTCTTGATCCTACTTATTAAACTAAATTTATACAAATAAATAAATTAATTAAATAACTTATTCAAATGATCAATGGACTAGATTAATTCACCAATTGAACAATTAGTTAATTCCTAAAATGCACAAATGAAATTTTTTTTGGTATTTTATAATGGTAAATATGCAATTAAAGACACAAAATTGAGAAAAACACTAATGATTTAGGAGGTGTTAAAAAGTGCAAAAATTAGGTGTTCACAGCTATCCCTCTTTGCGTGCAACGAAAAGTGAATGCCATAGCTAATTTTTGCTCACATATCACTCTATTGGAAGCAATTTTTGAAAAAAGGGTGACCGAACCTTGCTTCTGAGGTTGCCTACATATCCTTGTTTAGAGGAATCAGGTTAGTGTAGTTTTGGAAAAATTTGGTAGCTGGGACTACCAGACACTGGAGTAGAGACTGCTGCTGTTTTTGTTGTTCTTACTGTTTCTTGCTACTATTATTGTTACTTTCTGCTTACATCAAAAGAAAAGGAGAAGAGAACTACATATGTCTGCAAACTAAAAAGTTAAAAAATTTCTATCTATGTGTCTTCTAGAGTCAAATCTTGATTCTTGACCTGCTCGCTTGTGTTGATGTTAGATTAGATTTTGATGCACTTTGAAAAAAAGGTTATGACTCAATCTCAGTTACTTGCTTTCCTGGTCCGAAATTGAGAAGATGAATCTTGAGAAGCTGGGTTAGTGACACATTATGAAAGTTAACTCCAACTATCCTGTGATCGAAAGATTTCTTCCTTCTGATGATAACTGAAACTGCACTTTGATTGTCACAACCTGTTCTCTATGGCGGGGCTTGAAAAACCATCAAAGACGAACAAAACAAACAAAATTTTCTTCCCGAGTTTGGCACTGAGAAAATTTTGTGAGTTATTGGGTAAAGCTGTAGATCAACTTATTTTAATTGAAAGATGCAAAAATGATTTTGATGATTCCAAACCGAATGTGCTTCTCTTAGGAGTAGAACTAATAAAACTTAGACTAAGAGGTGCATCTTCCATGGGTAGCAATGGAATGACTGCGAGATGAAAGGACTCGCACTAGGAATTGTGTCTACTAGGATTAATGACTCATATTAGGAAGTGTGTCTCCTATTAGAATGAACATGATTGACTCAAGCTAGGAAGTGTGTCTCCTACAAGTGAGGTTGAAGGACTCGTACTAGGAAGTGTGCCTCCTAGGAATAAAAGTTAAGATTAGGAAGTGTGTCTCCTACAATGTGAGGTTGATGGACCTATACTAGGAAGTGCGTCTCCTAGGATTGATGATTCAGGTAGGAAGTGTGTCTCCTACAATGTGAGGTTGATGAACTTGGACTAGGAAGTGCGTTTCCTAGGATTGATGATTCAGGTTAGGAACTGTGTCTCCTATTGGAATAATTCAAACTAGGAAGTGCGTCTCCTAGTATTGGTAGTTCAGATTAGGAAGTGCGTCTCCTATTAGATTAATGGTTTAGATTAGGAAGTGCGTCTCCTATTGGAATAGCTCAAACTAGGAAGTGTGTCTCCTAAGAATGAGGTTGAAAGGTTTGGACTAGGAAGTGCGTCTCCTAGGATTAATGATTCATATTAGAAAGTTCATCTCCTATTGGAATTGCTCAAATGAGGAAGTACATCTCCTACGAATGAGGTTGAAAGGTTTGGACTAGGAAGTGCGCCTCCTAGGATTGATGGTTTAGATCAGTAAGTGCGTCCCCTATTCGAATAAATCAAACTAGGAAGTGTGTCTCCTACAGATGAGGTTGAAAGGTTTGGACTAGGAAGTGCATCTTTTATTGGAATGACTCAAACTAGGAAGTGCATCTCCTACGCGTGAGGTTGAAAGACTTGGAGGGAATGTAACTAGGGGTTGGCGCCCTATATCACTGAGCAAGAATGTAACTAGGGGTTGGCGCCCTATATTACTAAGAAAGAATGTAACCAGGGGTTGGTGCCCTGTATCACTAAGAGGGAATATAATCAAGAGTTGGCACCCAAACTAGGAAGTGTGTTTCCTAAAAGTAAGGTTGGATGGCTTGGACTAGGAAGTGCATTTCCTAGGATTAATGGTTCAGATTAGGAACGACGTCTCCTATTGAAATTGCTCAAACTAGGAAATGCATCTCCTACGAATGAGGTTGAAAGTCTTGGACTAGGAAGTGTGTCTCTGAGGATTACTAGTTTAGAGTAGGAAGTGCGTCTCCTATTGGAATGACTCAAATTAGGAAGTGTGTCTCCAACGAGTGAGGTTGAAAGACTTGGAGGGAATGTAACCAGGGGTTGGCACCCTGTTTCACTAAGCAAGAATGTAACCAGGGGTTGGCGCCCTGCATCACTGAGCAAGAATGTAACTAGAGGTTGGCGCCCTGTATCACTAAGAAAGAATGTAACCAAGGGTTGGCGCCCTGCATCACTAAGGGGGAATATAATCAAGGATTGGCGCCTAAACTAGGAAGTGCATCTCCTACAAGTGAGGTTGAATGGGTTGGACTAGGAAGTGAATCTCCTAGGATTGATGGTTCAGATTAGGAAGTGCATCTCCTATTGGAATGACTCAAACTAGGAAGTGCGTCTCCTACGAGTGAGGTTGAAAGACTTGGAGGGAATGTAACCAGGGGTTGGCGCCCTGTATCACTCAGAAAGAATGTAACCAGGGGTTGGCGCCCTGTATCACTAAGAAAGAATGTAACCAGAGGTTGGCGCCCTGTATCACTAAAAGGGAGTATAATCAAGGGTTGGCGCCCTGTATCAGTGAGAAGGAATGTAACCAGGGGTTGACACCCTGTATTACTACGAGAGAATATGGCTAGGGATTGGCACCCTGTATCGCTGAGAGATTGTAACCAAGGGATGCCGCCTTGTATCACTTAGAGCAAAAGTAGCTAGGGGATAGGATACCTTGTATTAAAGTGGAACCTCACTACAAATTAGTGTACCTTATTGGAAAATACAACTAGGGATTGGTGTACCCTATACTAAATATGCAACTAGGGAGTGTTGTACCCTATGTCAAAATGTGACCTCAACTAAGGACTGATGTACCTTATGCTGGAAAATGCAGTGGTTGCTGATGTGATTATAGGTATATCTAGATATCACGATCCCAAAACCAACCCGGTCGTGATGGCGCCTATCATGAAACTAGGCCAGCTGAACCATTCCCAAACTAATTTGACATTTCATAATAAAGGTGTTTTAAGCTATTAATTAATAAAACTTCATAGAATAAGTCGAAATAACAAAGTGCGAAAAGAAACAAAAGCCCGATATCGGGGTGTCACAAGTCACAAGCATCTACTAAGGACTATCCGACAACAACTACGACTATTACAGTCTGGAAAACACTAATATAGTCTAAGGAAGATAAGAGGGAGAAGAGCAGGGCTGCGATCTCCATGTATCTACCTTGCCAACTCCGAATATCCGTGGCGGATGGAAGGGTCAGCGCTTGCTATCACGTCCAGAAACCCCTGGATCTGCACACAAGGTGCATGGAGCAATGTGAGTAATCCGAATCAGTAAGTAACAAGGGTAAATAAAGACTGAGCAGTAAGAGACACATAAATCCACGTCATGAAATCTCAGTAAGTACAACATGCTTTCAAATCAGTGTATAAGTCAAATAATCTCTCCTACAGATTTCAATAAAAAAATCATTTGAAGATATTTTTCAACAGTTTCAACAGAGGTTCAATAAAATTTAGAGTAAAAGTAATAAAAATCATTAATAGTCCTCGGGCAAAACATATATCATCAACCGCCCCTCGGGCATAATATCACTCAGAATCAGCCCCTCGAGCAACCTCACAATCACTCGTAATTACCCCTCGGGCACAACATGAATCAAGAACAACCCCTAGGGAACATCATATCACTCACTCAGGGTACCTGCGCTCACTAGGGGTGTAAAGACTCCGGAGGGGCTCCTATAGCCCAAGCGTTGTAACAAGCCACCTCGTGGTGTAAATCAATCGAGCCCTCGGCCTCTCATAATCACAAATCAGTAACATCATGTTGCGGTGCGCATCCCGATCCCATAATATCCTCACAACACATGTCATCGGCCTTACTCAGTCAGAAACCTCTCAAGCCACTCGAGCTATCAGTAAAACAGAGTGCTCAGCCCAAAAATATCATTTATGCATCAAAACGGAATAATAAATACTGAGTTATGAAATCAGTAAAACATAGCATGATCGAGTACATATCGTAAATCAAAACAGTGAGGAAATAATAAGAAAAGGCCCCTAAGGGTCCAAACAGCTTAGCGCGAGGCCCAAATATGGCATTCAGCCCAAATTATAGAAATTTTTTCTAAAACACAAAAGTATCATATAGTTTCTAGCCAAATACACAACTTAATAGTAGCTACGGGGTGGACCAAGTCACAATCCCCAACGGTGCACACCACACACTCGTCAACTAGCATGTGCATCACCTCAAAATAGTGAAGCGATGCGAAATCCGGGGCTTCATACCCTCAGAATAAGATTTACAATCATTAGTTACCTCGAACAGGTAAAATCCCTAATCCGCGATACCGTTGCCTCTGGAATCGGCCTCCAAACGCCTCGAATCTAACCAAAAGCAATACAATATGATCAATATAGGCCAGGGGATCAATTTCAAACAAAAAACTAACAATTTATACCAAAATTCCGAAATTCACCGAAACTTAGTCCCTAGGACCACGTCTCAAAATCCGACAAAAATCACAAAACTAGAAACTCCTTTCACCCACGAGTTCACACATACAAGATTTATCAAAGTCCGACTCTATTTGACCCCTCAAAACCTCAATTAAAACTCTCCAAAACGCAAGCCCTAACCCCTTGAATTCACTCCAAATTCCCACTAATTCCATGATTAAACAGTAGGAAAATCATCACAAACACAAATAATAAAGCCCAAGTAACTTACCCTACTGATAGTCCTTGATTCCTCTTGAACATCACTGCCCAAGCTCAAAACCCGTCTTCAAAAATGGAGGAAATAGGCAAAAATACGTGAAGGAACCCTTTTATGTATTCTGCCAAGCATTTTTCGCATCTACGGTCCTTATCCCGCACCTGTGTCCTTGCTTTTGCGATCTAATCAACCGCACCTGTGCTTTCCACTTAAACGCCCAGGACCGCATCTATGCCCCAAGCACCGCACATGCTATCCCACAGATGCATCCAACACACTGCACCTACGGTTCTTCTCCTGATGGTCAACATCCGTGTCTACAGTCTCCCTTTCGCATCCGCTACCTCGCACCTGCGGTTCCCAATCCGCAGGTGCGGAAATAATAGAAGCAGCAACTTCAGCTGCACATTCTCAATTCCAAACTTTCCGTTAACCCTCCAAATTCATCCCGAGGCCCTCGGGACCCCAACCAAAAATACCAAGAAGTCACATATCACCAATCAAACTTATTCAAACCTTCAGAACACTCAAAACAACATCAAAATGCCAAATCACCCTCGAATTCAAGCCTAAGAACTTCCAAACTTCCGAATTCAGCAATCTATGCTGAAACCTATCAAACCTTATCCGAATGACCTAAAATTTTGCACGCACATCACAAGTGACATAACATACCTACTCCAATTTTTAGAATTCCATTCCGACACCAATATCAAGATTTCCACTACCGACCAGAAAATGCCAAATTTCCAATTTCGCCAATTCAAGCCTAATTCTACCACGGACCTCCAAATTATATTTCAAACACGCTCCTAAGTCCAAAATCCCCTAACAGAGCTATTTGAACCATTAGAATTCATATCTGAGATCTTGTACACATAAGTCAACATCTGGTTGACTTTTCCAACATAAACTTCCAAATAAGAGACTAAGTGTCTCATCCAACTCCAAGACCACTCAGAACCCGAACCAACCAACAGATACGGAGAAATACAGCTGAAGAACATATAGAGAAGAAGAAACGGGGGAAACAAGTCTATAACCCATGAAACGACCGACCGGGTCGTTACATCCTCCCCCTCTTAAATAAATGTTCGTCCTCGAACGAGTCAAGAAACATACCTGAAGCCTCAAACAGGTGTGGATATCTGCTCCGTATCTCCCGTTCAGTCTCCCAAGTAGCCTCCTCTATGGGCCGACCTCTCCACTGCACTTTCACTGAAGCTATTTCCTTATATCTCAACTTTCGGACCTACCGTTCCAAAATAGCCACTGGCTCTATATTATAAGTTAAATTACCGTCTAACTGAACCGTGCTAAAATCCAAAACATGAGACGGATCGCCAATATACTTCCGGAGCATAAAAACATGAAAAACCGGATGCACACTTGACAAGCTAGGTGGCAAAACAAGCTCATATGCCACCTCGCCAATCCTCCGAAGCATCTCAAAAGGCCCAATGAACCGATAGCTCAACTTGTCCTTCTTCCCAAATCTCATGACACCATTCATGGGTGAAACCTTCAGCAGAACCTTCTCTCGAACCATGTAAGACACATCACGGACCTTCCTGTCAGCATAACTCTTTTTCCTCGACTGAGCTGTACGAAGTCGCTTCTGAATCACCTTCACCTTGTCCAAAGCATCATGTACAAAGTCTGTACCAAAAAGCATGGCCTCGCCCGGCTCAAACCAACCTACTGGAGATCTACACCGCCTCCCATATAAGGCCTTATATGGAGCCATCTGAATACTCGACTGATAGCTGTTGTTACATGCAAACTTTGCGAGCGATAGAAACTGGTCCCATGAACCCCCGAAATCAATGACACAAGCGCGCAACATGTCCTCCAATATCTACATAGTGTGCTCGGACAGTCTGTCCATATGAGGGTGAAAAAGTTGTGCTCATCTTAACCTGAGTACCCAACTCTCGCTACACGGCCCTCCAAAACTACGATGTCAACAGAGTACCTCTATCTCAAATGATCGAAATTGGAAGACCACGTAGGCGAACATTCTCTCGAATATAAATCTCAACTAACCGCTCTGAAGAATAGGTGGTACACATAGGAATGAAATTCGCGGACTTGGTCAGCGGATCCACAATCACCTAAATAGCATCAAACTTCCTCAAAGTCCGTGGGAGTACAACTACAAAATCTATGGTGATCCACTCCCACTTCCACTCTGGAATATCCATCCGCTGAAGCAAGCCAACCGGTCTCTGATGCTCATATTTTAGCTATTAACAATTGAGACACCGAGCTACAAACCTCACTATATCCTTCTTCATTCTCCTCCACCAATAGTGATGTCTCAAATCCTGATACATCTTCGCGGCACTGGATGAATGGAATACTACGAGCTATGGGTCTCCTCCAGAATTAACTCCCGAAGCCCATCTACATTAGGCACACATATACGGCCCTGCATCCTCAATACCCCATCATCACAAATAGTCACATCTCTAGCATCGTCATGCTGAGATTTGTCCATGAGGACAAGAAAATGAGAATAATCATACTGGTGCTCTCTTATGTGATCAAACAAGGAAGACCGAGAAACCACACAAGCTAAGCTCTGACTGGGCTTCGAAATATCCAACCTCGCGAGACGATTGGCCAAGGTTTGAACATCAACTGCAAGAGGCCTCCCCCCAATAGGAATAAATGCAAAAGTTCCCATACTCACCACCTTCCTACTCAAGGCATCGACCACCACATTGGCCTTTCCCGGATGGGAGAAAATAGTAATATCATAATCCTTTACCAGCTCCAACCATCTCTATTACCTCAAATTGAGATCCTTCTGATTGAACAAGTGATAGAGGCTACGATGGTCAGTAAACACCTCACAAGACACACCATAGAGATAATGCCTCCAAATCTTCAACGAGTGAACAATGGCAGCTAACTCCAAATCATGAACAAGGTAGTTCTTCTCATGGGGCTTCAACTGACGAGAAGAATAAGAAATCACTCTACCCTCTTGCATCAACACACACCCAATACCAACTCTAGAAGCATCACAATATATTGTATATGAACCTGAAGCTAATGGAAAAACTAACACTGGAGTTGTGGTCAAGGCAATTTTGAGCTTCTGAAAGCTCGCCTCACACTCATCCGACCACCTGAAAGGAGCACCCTTTTGAGTCAATTTGGTCAAGGGTGATGCAATAGATGAAAATCCCTAAACGAATCGACAGTAATAACCCGCCAAACCAAGGAAGATGCGAATCTCTATGGCTGAGGACGGTCTGGGCCAACTCTGAACCACCTTTATCTTCTTTGGATCAACCTGAATACCCTCACTGGACACCACGTGCCCCAAGAAAGCCACTGAACTGAGCCAAAACTCACACTTGGAGAACTTTGGATAAAGCTTCTCCCCCCTCAACCACTGCAATACAACTCTCAAATGCTCAGCATGGTCCTTCTAACTACGCAAGTATACCAGAATATCACCAATAAATACAATAACAAACGAGTCCAAATAAGGCCGAAACATGTTGTTCATCAAATGCATGAACGTTGCTGGGGCGTTGGTTAGCCCAAAAGACATCACAAGGAACTCATAATGACCTTATCGAGTTCTGAAAGTTGTCTTAAGAATGTCTGAGTCCCTAATCTTCAACTGGTGGTATCCTGACCTGAGATCAATCTTGGAGAACACTCTCGCTCCCTGAAGCTAGTCAAATAAATCATCAATACGAGGCAAAGGATACTTGTTCTTGATTGTAGCTTTGTTCAAATGTCGGTAATCAATGCACATCCTCATCGTGCCATCCTTCTTCCTCGCAAATAGGATAGGTGCTCCCCAAGGTGACACACTAGGTCAAATAAACCCCTTATCAAGGAGTTCCTGAAGCTGCTCCTTCAACTCCTTTAATGCCGCCGGTGCCATACGATACAGTGGAATAGAAATGGGCTGAGAAATCAATACCAAAGTCAATATCCCTATCTGATGGCATACCCGGTAGGTTTGTAGGAAACACATTAGAAAAATCCCTCACTACCGAAACTGAATCAATGGTAGGAGCCACTGCACTCATATCCCTCATGAAGGCCAAATAAGAAATACAACCCTTCCCAACCATCCGCTGGGCCTAAAAATGAAATTACTCTACTAGGAACACAATTCGTCGAACCTTGCCACTCAATATGTGGCACCCCTGGCATAGCTAACGTCATTGTCTTAGCATGACAGTCTAAAATAGCACGACATGGAGACAACCAATCCATGCCCAATATCACATCGCAATCAACCATACAAAGAAACAGAAGGTCCACTCGGGTCTCCAAACCCCAATAGTCACCATACACGACCGATATATGCAATCCACAACATTAGTATTGCCCATCGAGTAGATATGCAAACAGATGAAACAAGAGACTCACGGGGCGTATCCAAATAACGAGCAAAATATTATGACACATATGAAAAAGTGGAACTAGGATCAAATAATACAGAGGCATCTCTGTGGAAATCTGAGACAATACCTATGATCATAGCATCTGAAGCACTAACATCTGGTCTGACTGGGAGTGCAGAGAAATGGGCCTGACCACCACCGGATCGACCTCCCCCTCTAGGGCAACCCCAGCTGACTATCCTCCACCCCTAGCTGACTGGGTGGGTGGTGAAGTAACTGGTGCTAAAGTCGATGGCTCACTCCTCTACCGAGGCGGACCCCATGACGATGAGGACACTGCCTCCACATATGCCCCAACTCTCCACACTCATAACAACCCCCTAGTGCTGGAGACGGAGACTGAAAGGAACCCCTAGCACCGGAATGACTGGTAGAAGAACTTGGCATGGATGAGCCCTGAACTGACGGAGCACGGGACGAACTCTGGGCTGGAAGGTAACTAAGTGATGAATGGCCCTGATGAGAACTATAAGAACCATGGCCCGATGATGCCCAACGATGAACTGGGTGAGCTGAATGATCATGTTCGAATGAACGGCCTCTGTCATGCTGAAACTGACCCCCATGAGGAGAACCACTAAATCCACCTTGTCCACGAGGCTTCTTAGCCTCCCTCTCAACCCTTTCCTGACCACGAACCATTTCAATCTATCGAGGAATGTCGACGACCTCATCAAAAGTGGCTCTAGACACCCTCTCTCTAGTCATAAGCAACCGAAGCTGAAACCTGATGCAAGGCCCGTGTAAATTTCTACTCAAAACCCGAAAGCTCGTAGTGCCAAGTTAGGTATATGTGTTAGAGATTTGTAAACTCGCCGCAGTTCGGACCCTTTGGATTGATCTATGCATTAAAAATTTAAGGAACAATGTTTTCCATAAAAGTGCATTTCTGCGGTCTATTCTGTGATCGCAGAATAGCTTTGCGGACTGCATAGTTGCCGCAGAGTCAGACAGTCTGATGGTTAATTTGAGGTCAACTATGTGTCCAATTATGCGATCGCATAATTAATATGCGGGCCGCATAGTCATCATATAATCCCCTTGAAATTTCTGTGAGGGGCAGTTCTGCAGTGCATTATGCTACCGCAGAACAGGTGTGCGGGCCGTATTTCTATCGCATATCGGGGCAGTTTGTTCAGGTTTTTAGGGCCATCTTTGTAGTCCATTCTGCGGGCCGCATGTCCATTATGCAATCGCATATGCGATCACAGATCGTGTCGGGGCACCTATTTTCTAACTTTTAAAATCCGACCCCCATCCCAGTAAAAACACCCCATTAGACCCCTTTAAAGATATTCTTCTACAAAAGAGTGAGAGGGGAATTTCTAGAGAGAGCGTGAGATCTTCATCAAATCCCCACTCAATTCTTGCCTAAACTCTTGAAGATTATAATATAAAATTTGATAGGCCTTCACCCCGGTCATACCTCTTTTTTACACACCCCAAGGGTAATATAAGATAGTTTTTCCACTTTAAATGATATTATTCGAAATGGAATTATTTATTTAATTCATTAGAGTTGCCACTTGGAATATTTTAATTGGTGTCCCAAGTCACCGGTTTATTTTTAAATCCCAAATCGAGGAAATTCGACTTTCCTTTTAAAGTCTGTGAACCAGAAATTCTAAGTAAAGAATTCTGTTTACCCGGGAGAAGGTATTAGGTATTCTCGAGTTTCGTGGTTCTAGCACGGTCGCTTAAACTATTAAAATTGGCCTATTATCCGATTTATTACATGTTTTAATCTATTGTGAATTTTTAGCTTATTAATCGCTTTTAATTATTTTAAAACTCTTGTAGGAAGACTCAACGTTATTGAAAACATGCCTTGAATCATGCCACATGAAATGCACCCGCGGTTCGTGACACGTTCTACTTGACATTGTTAAGAATTGATTGGGTCACATGAAATGTGCACTCGAGTTTAATAAATAAAAGAAAATCAATTTAAATAGCGCGCCTAAAGCAACTACGAAATTTCAAATTAATAACAGGGTTTGCGAGGGCAATGGAAGATTCAATTGATGGCACGCCTTGATTTTTAGAAGAGTTAGTATTAATTGTCTGAGGGCCATGGGTTATCTAATTTTGCTTATGGCACACCTCAAGTCTAAAAGGTAATAGGCATCTTTAGAGGCAATCTAGAACTAATTATTACACGGTTAAAGCAATCTACCATTATTCAAGCTTATTTAATACAAAATTAATAATTTACATGAGGGCCATGAGTGATATGGTGAAAATGGCATACCCCAATTTAACCAAAAGAATTACTTTAACTTAAGATTTAAAGCCATATTCATATAACTACTGAAGTTACGCTAGGCTTTCATGCGTTTGGGCCAGGCCTGCTATAGGCAAAACTTGGCAGTAGTAGTTAAATGAGATGATGGGCTCGAAAATCAGGCCCAAGCACCATAGAGCATACAAATTCCCATTTACAGGTGACCCCAAGTTTGAGCCCAAAGTAGACCCCAATGACAGTCCAATACAAACATATGACAGAAGGATTCAAACCCCCAAATGAAATCAAAATGGCAAACCTAAAGTCTAAATACAAACTCAATACAAATTTTAATATTCATGGCACGAGTAAATAAAATGAGTGATGTGATGAAACATGAATTGATATAGAACTAAGACAAGTTTCAGTAATACAAATGGGCAATCAGCCAAACTAGAGTCTACATCTCCAACAATGCTTCCGATTCAAACTTCATATATTGATAAAAATCCAAAGAGGTGGTTACAGCAAAGACAACAAATAAAATGATCCTGAGATTAGGAGGAAAGCAGCAGCAGTGTATCAGCAATAAGTAGCACAACCCACAGTCAAGTTTTACACCATTTTGCACCCAGATTAACACAGTTCTTTCGAGTTTTTAGGAGAATCTGACTAACAATGGAGGTCAAAGTGCAAAACCAAGCAAATTTCCAAACAAATTTTAGTATTTTTTTCAAAGTCTAAAATGCTCAGTCGTTTCTGAAAATTTTAGGGTTCTAAACTCTAAATTCTCTCCCTTGAAAAGAAAGAAAACAAGTCTCTTATAGAAGACCTCTAGGGCAGCAGAATTGGTTTCAGGTTTTTACCAATTACCCCTTCTTCAATTTTCAATTTGTTCATTTTTAACCAAGAATTTTAAAACCAACTTCTGAAACTACCCAACCCTCTCTTTCCTGGAAGTTTCCTATTCAGTTATAAGAGATTCCCTCTAGTTGGAATGACCAAAATAACCCTTAACACCCCTGTATTTACTTGCCAACTACTGAACCAAAACTCAAAGGAAAATTTCGGGCCACTTCTTCCCCAACAAAGATGGGCCAAATAACCCAAAAGGCCCAAACAAGAATTTTCAAAATGAAACTGACTAAACAACATCATTTAAAAATGCACTGTGACTGACTTTCAAACCAAACCATGCTAAAATGCATCAATCAATTAAAACAAATAACAATATGAAAACAGCAGGCCTGATGATTGCTCTAATCTTTAAAGAATTTAGCCTAATCAAACAAACTAGACAATTAACCTATGGAACACATGATAAACCAAAAAATATTCGGTGCGCAAAGATTAAATATTGAAGAGAAGAGTCAAAAAAACAAAGAAAAAATACACAAAGAAAACAAGGATAAAAGAAACATGAGTAAACCTGATTAGAGGAAAGTGGAAGAAAAGGTAAAAAAACGTAGAAGAAAAGAAAAAATAAAAAAGATAGGCAAAAGGGAAAAATAAAAAGAAAATACCTAATACTTGACTCTCAGAAGCTCCGGCCATTCCGATTTGAGCTCAAAATTTATGTCAACTGTGTATTCTTGTCAAGAACAAATGGGCAATGTCAGTTTCGTGCAAAATAGAACCTTTTAGCTTTGCATGCCCTAGATTCCGGGTTAGGGTGGATTTGGGCTTTTAGGGCTTCGACCTTAGATCTAAAATTCAAACAAATGGAGAGGGATTCGATGAAAGTTGTTTTAATATTTAGGAAGAGGAGAGGCCACGGATCATGGGGTGTAATTTTGAGGTGGATTGGGGGTTGCGCCGCCGGCGGATGGCTTGGGAATTTCAGGGCAGCGGATTTAGGGTTCATGGAGTTTCTTTGAGTGAGAAGATGAGTGAGTGGGTAGATTGGGGGGGGGGGGGGTAAGGTCATTTAGGACAGTTAAATACATCTAGACAAACCAGTTCCCAGCCGTACGATGAGTGAAAATCAACGGCTGGGATAACATACCTCAAAAACGGCATTGTTTGGTCATAGCGGGGATTTAGACCGGGTATGGGGTGGAGTTTTGACCATATTTTGAACGTGTTGGGGGGAATTTACCTGGGCTGTGCCAATTTAGCCCAAAACTCAACAACCTTCTTCATTTTCTTTCCTTTTTCTTTTCAATTTTCAAATGTTTTTTCTTCTTTTCTTCTTTAATTAATTAAAACAAAAATTAAAATCTTAAACAAAAAAAATAACTTACCAAAAATTAAACTAATTACTTATCCTAATATTTACAAAATTAGACAAACCCCTAAATTAAAAGAAAAACTGTAAAAATTTAAAATTAAAAGGTTAAAATATAAAGTGAGTCATTTTTTGTAATTTTTTCATTTTTATACAACATATAATTTACTAATTAACCTAAAAATATGAAAATAAATCTTAAATGCAAATGCAGAGTATTTTTGTATTTTCATGATTTAAATAAAACTTAAACATGCATAAAAAAATGCATATAATTGAGAGAATCCTATAAAAATTCCTAAAATGGAAAAAAATTAAAAGAAATTCTATTTCTTTGGGATTATATAGGAGTAATTTATAGAGGGCAAAAATCAAATGCTCACAGCTGCCCCTCTTTCCTCGGAGACACGAAGGGTTTTCGGGCAAAGATAAAATGAGCAATTATGAGGATTTTTTGCCCATTTGAAACTCCATGAGAAGCATTTTTTTTAAAAGATCCTGACTGAACCTTGCTTCAAAGGTTGCCTACATATCCTTGGCTATAAAGGAATCAGGTCGATGTAGTTCTGGAAGTTTCGGTAGATGGGACTACCAGAAAGCTGTGATTTCACTGTTGTTGTTGCTGCTACTGCTTGCTGAACTCCTTATTACACCAAAATAAAAGATGAAAAGCTAAACTAGCTAATCTTATCAAATACGAGTTACAAGATTCCTATCTATAAATCCTCTGAAGCTTGATCTTGAGTCTTGGATGGTTCTTCCCGCAGACTCCGACCTGAATTTTGATACTCGTTCGCTGCAGCTACCAACTCATTCTTTAGTTTTTGGATCAAGGCGAGACATGCGGAGCTTGTGACTTCAATCATATCTTGGGCAGTCCGCATATTTCTCCGCTTTTGTACTCTGAGTTCACTTCTTTTTGTTCTTTTTTTTTCTTCTGTTATTTATTCTGGATTGAGAACCATTATTTTGGTCGTCTCGAACACTGTGCCTCAAGGTAAAACCTGCTCAGACACCAAAACAAACAAACGAACGAAATGTTTCTGCCCCAGTTTTCACTAGGAAAATTTCGTGAGTTATTGTAACAAAATCTAAACTACTTCTTTATTGAAAGCAATAAATTTAGGATTGTGTATCTTTGAAAAGAGACTAGGGAATGGAGACCCTATGTCTAGAAATAAACTTAACTAGAGAGTGGAGACCCTATGTTGGAAAAGCGACTAGGGAGTGGAGACCCTATGTCTAAAAATAAACTCAACTAGGAAGTGGAGTGGAGACCCTATGTTGGAAAGGACGACTAGGGAGTGGAGACCCTATGTCTAAAAATAAACTCAACTAGGGAATGGAGACCCTATGTTGGAAAAGGCAACTAGGGAGTGGAGACCCTATGTCTAAAATAAACTCAACTAGGGAGTGGAGACCTTATGTTGGAAAGGGCGACTAGGGTGTGGAGACCCTATGTCTAAAAATAAACTCAACTAGGGAGTAGAGACCCTATGTTGGAAAAGGCAACTAGGGAGTGGAGACCCTATGTCTAAAAATAAAACTCAACTAGGGAGTGGAGACCCTATGTTGGACAAGGCGACTAGGGAGTGGAAACCCTATGTTGTACAAGGCAACTAGGGAGTGGAGACCCTATGTCTAAAAATAAACTCAACTAGGGAGTGAAGACCCTATGTTGGAAAGGGCGACTAGGGAGTGGAGACCCTATGTCTAAAATAAACTCAACTAGGGAGTGGAGACCCTATGTTGGAAAAGGCGACTAGGGAGTGGAGACCCTATATCTATAAATAAAACTCAATTAGGGAGTGAAGACCCTATGTTGGAAAAGGCGACTGGGGAGTCCTATGTCTAAAATAAAATCAACTAGGGAGTGGAGACTATGTTGGAAAGCGTAAAAATTAAGATTGGGGATCCTAAACTACCATTTTTTGAATTTTTTTTCTTCTTATTTTTTCATTTTTTTGTTCTCTTTTTTTTTTAATAGAATGAATTAATGCATGAAAGAATTTTTGAAGGGACTTCCCTTTTTATGGATTGTTGCTGCAAAGCTATTTCTAGCACTTGCGCATTTTTTTGGTTGCACCTGCTTCTTGCATGGTTGCTTTGGATTGCACCTGTTTCAAATTTACAAACAAAGAACAATTGTTAGTTTGAAACGGTGGTTGGTTTTGTAGCCTTGATTGTTTTGATCACTTGATCTCGGCCCAACTATTTTGATGAAAACCTCTGTTGGCTTTCTGGAGGTCGGTCTCTCTCCTATAACTGAGGACCTCAACTTTTCAAAATTTCACATGACGGCTCACCCGTGTGGGACTTTGGCCTTTTCTTCTTATTCTGCCTTTATGGGCACTTGACTTTTGATTTCTTTTATTTTCGATAATTTTTGACTTCGGAGTATCGGCCATCATGGCCAGTCGGGATTCGACTTGATGCACCCGCTGAGGCTGGGTGCTTTTCTTTGAATTTGGCTTTTGTTAAGCAGAACCCTGTGAAACCAATCTTGCCACATTTTCTTTGTATTAGTTTCAGAGAAGAATTAAACCGAAAAGGATTCAAAGAAAAGTAAACAAAGGACAAGAAAGTGAATTTAAAGAGAAGTGTCCATATCGAGAAGGAAAGAAGGACTTATCTGGGGTGCATGCCGACTTCAATAGACATGACATACTTCTTGGACTGGACACCCGATCTGACCAACTATCCAACTTCTCATAAACCTATCACGACCCGTGTAAAACTAAGAAATCCTGCCAGAATTCTTTCAGTGCCAATTGTGGTAAGGGAATTCTTCTTTTTGATCAACGGCGACCTTTGCGGGTTTTCGCCAATTGACCTCTCTCATTTCTCTTTTCACCGTCACCTTATAGTACTCTTTACGAGTTTTCACTAGCAAGACTCTCTCATTTTCAATTTCTCTGCTTCCATCGTCTTACGATACCCGTGGGTTTTCACCTATAAGACTATCTCATTTTATTTCTCTCATTTTAATTGAATCAGATACAAACAACTGCGCTCTCCGATTTTGAACACCTTTTACGGATTGATCAGAAGGACTTGAACAAGGCTTGGGTAAAAACAATTTGGATCAAATTACAACTTTGGAACCATTCAGGCAAGATCATCGCCAAACCATTATAACATCTGCCCCAGTTTCAGTTTTTTGGGAGAAATTGGATTTTTGTTTTGGTGTGACTGAACCCTAGAGAGAGGCTGCCTACGTATCCTTTCGGAATCAAGTCGAACGTAGTTCAGGGAAACTTTGTTTTTTGATTTTCTTTTGTTTTTATTGATTTTTTTGATTTTTTTACAAATATTTTCTAGTTCCAAAGAGGATAATGAAGGAAAGGTAACCGGCTCAAAGGGTTAGCAAAGGATTGGAGTGTTTGGGGTAGCGAGAGTGAAAGCCTTCATCATCCCAATCGGATAATGTTGTTGCTGCAGAAAGACTAGACATAATACCTTTTGACTGTGTCTGCATTTACAGTTGTTTAAGGGTCATTTCCTTCGATGTCTCCCAGGTATAATGCCTCTTTTGGAAACAATTTTCTGATAATGTATGGGCCCTTCCAGTTAGGAGCGAACTTTCCTTTTGCTTCCTGGTGGTGGGGGAGAATACGTCTCAAAACGAGTTGCCCCTCTTCAAAATTTCTAGGTCGCACTTTCTTGTTGTAGGCACGGGCCATTCTTTATTGATACAACTGCCTGTGGTAGACTGTGGCCATCCACTTTTCGTCAATCAGGGTTAACTGTTCCATACGGGTTTTGACCCACTCATTGTCCTCAATTTCAGCTTCAACAATGATCCGAAGAGAAGGAATTTCAACTTCTACGGGTATCATGGCTTCAGTGATATTAACCAAAACATACAGGGTTGCTCTGACTGATGTACACACAGTAGTGTGATATCCCAACAGTGCAAACGACAACTTTTTATGCCATTGCCTGGAACTTCGGATCATCTTTCTCAGAATCTTCTTGATGTTCTTGTTTGCTGCTTCGATAGCACCATTGGCTTTGGGCCGATAAGGAGTAGAATTTCGATGCGTGATCTTAAACTGCTCACATATCTCCCTCATCAAGTGACTATTCAAGTTTGCAGCATTAACCGTAATGATAGTTGCAGGAATACCGAAATGGCAGATGATATTGGAGTGCACGAAGTCTACCACAATTTTCTTGGTGACAGATTTGAGAGTAATTGCCTCAACCCACTTTGTGAAGTAGTCGATAGCGACCAATATGAATCTATGCCCATTTGAAGCTTTTGGCTCGATCGGCCAAATGACGTCCATACCCTAGGAAACAAAAGGCCAAGGTGCTGATATGGGATGCAGTTCTGTAGGCGGTGCATGAATCAAGTCACCGTGCACCTGACATTAATGACATTTTCGGACGAAACTGAAGCAATCTTTTTCCACAGTCATCCAGTAATAGCCTACTCGAAGGATCTTCTTTGCCAAAACATACCCATTCATGTGGGATCCACACACTCCTGCGTGTACCTTGTACATGATTCTTCCGGCCTCTTCGGCATCAACACAACTTAATAAGTTGAAATCCGGAGTCCTTTTGTACAAGACCTCACCGCTCAAAAAGAAACCACCATCAAGCCTTCTAATGGTTCTCTTTTGATCTCTATTAGCTTGCTCGGGATATTCTTTCATTTTCAGAAATCTCTTGATATCATGATACCATGGCTGAACATTTGGTTCTACCTCAACCGTATTGCAGTAACCATGCCTTTCTCAAATCTGGATCTCCAACGGGTCAATGTAGACATTGCTTGGATATGGAAACATCGAGGCCAAAGTAGCGAGTGCATCGGCTAACTCATTGTGAAAATGAGGAATGTACCTGAACTCGACTGACTTGAAACATTTGCTAAGTTCTTCCACATGTTGCATGTATGGAATATGCTTGACATCCCGAGTTTCCCATTCTCCCTGAGCTTGTCGGATGATTAGATCTAAATCTCCCATGATTATCAATTCTTCCACATCTTGGTCAATCGCCATGTTCATGCCCATAATGAAGGCTTTATACTCGGCAGTGTTGTTTGTGCAGAAGAACCGAAGTCGGGCTGTGGCTGGATAGTGCTGACCAGTGGGTGAGATCAAAATTGCCCCAATCTCAATGCCTTTTGCGTTCACACCTCAATCGAAGAACATTTTCCAAGCATTGGTGTCTTCTGATGTTACCTCAACTTAATTCACCTCCTCATTCGGAAAGTAAGTACTCAGAGGTTGATATTCATCATCAACAGGGTTTCCAGCTAGGTGATCTGCTAAAGCCTGGGCTTTCATAGTCGTGCGGGTGACATAGACTATGTCAAATTCAGTGAGCAAGATCTACCATTTTGCTAAACTCCCTGTGGGCATCGGCTTCTGGAATATGTACTTCAGAGGATCCAATCTGGTGATGAGATAAGTGGTGTAGGCAACCAAGTAATGCCTAAGCTTCTAAGCGATCCAAGTTAGAGCGCAGCAAGTCCTTTCCAACAAAGTGTATTTGGCTTCATAACTAGTAAACTTCTTGCTCAGATAGTAGATTGCCTGCTCTTTTCTCCCGATCACATCGTGTTGCCCGAGGACATAGCCGAAAGAACTCTCGAAGACTGTTAGATACGAAAACAAAGGCCTTCCAGGTTCAGGTGGGACCAAGACTGGCGGGTTCGACATATATTCATTGATTTTGTCAAAGGCTCCTTGACACTCATCCGTCCATTTAATCTCTGCATCTTTCTTTAATAGCTTAAAGATGGGTTCACATGTAGAAGTCAACTGAGCAATGAATCGGCTAATGTAGTTCAACCTTCCCGGCAGGCTTATAACCTCTTTCTTGGTTCTTGGTGGAGGCAAATCCCGAATAGACTTTATCTTTGTTGGGTCTAGCTCAATGCCTCTCCGACTGACTATAAATCCCAAGAGTTTGCCAGATGAAACCCCAAAGGCACATTTAACCGGATTTAGCTGTAAATCAGACTTACGTAGCTGCTCAAAGAACTTTCTTATGTCCCGAATATGGTCATCTTGTGTTCTGTATTTGATGATAACATCGTCCACATACACCTCAATTTCTTGTTGCATCATGTCATGGAAGATAGCAGTCATGGCCCTCATATAAGTTGCCCCGACATTCATCAAAACAAAAGGCATGACCCTGTAACAATAGGTGCCCCAGGGTATGGTGAAGGTTGTCTTTTCCGCATCCTCTTCATCCATCAAAACCTAGTGATATCCTGCATAACAATCCACGAAAGACTATATCTCATGTTTGGCGCAGTTATCAACAAGGATGTGGATCTTTGGCAAAGGGAAATTGTCCTTGGGACTTGCTTTGTTTAGATCTCGGTAGTCAATACACAGTCAAGTTTTCCCATCTTTCTTTGGTACGGGAACCACATTAGCTAGCCATGTGGTGTATCGGACCACTCGGATCACTCCCGCCTTCAATTGTTTTGTGACCTCTTCTTTAATCTTGTTACTGATATCAGTTTTGAATTATCTTTGCTTTTGCTGGACCGGGGGATAATCCGGGTAAGTTGGCAACTTGTGGACCACCAAATCGACACTTAAACCTGGCATGTCATCGTATGACCAAGCAAACACATCTTTGAATTCAAACAAAAGTTGGATCAGTGCGTCCCTGGTTCTTTCATCTGTGTGAATGCTTATTTTGGTTTCTTGGACTTCTTCAGAACTACCCAAATTAACCGACTCAGTTTCATTTAAGTTCGACTTAGGTTTATTCTCAAATTGTTCCAATTCTCGATTTATTTCCCTAAAACCCTCCTCTTCATCATATTCTGGTTCTTGATTCATTATTTCACAATCAGACAATGAGTTTGGATCTTGCATGAAGTCCGCAATCATGTCATGTTATTTAAAGCCGCATTATTATAACTGAAAGAAAAAATAAGAAAAAGTAACAAAAATCAGAAAGAATAAAGAGAGGTGAACGATGAAATATTGATTTCATATCATTGAATTTTGAAGATAATAGGGTTTTCATTGAAATTAAAATACATGAAAATAAAAGAAACATCCGAGTTACACCCTGAAATAACTCGTGATATAGGAAAGGTGGCAGGACTGGATTACCGAGATTCCCGCCTGATTGGGAACGGAGTAGCCTTCCAATTTTGCAACATGGCAGTGGGCCCCATGTACAACACCTCAACGTGATCGAGCCTTCTCCCAGTTGAACCATGTGGGTTTCATACAATATCTATCTCATGGCCCCATAGATTTCTTCAATTTCCTCGGTCGTGAAGGTCTTATCTTCTTCTTCTTCGTTGTACTTGGGCCTGACGAATGTTCTATAGAGATATGGAACCGGCTGAGGTAAGACCCAACCATCGCTCTTTCATTTATTTGCCCATGTCACATCAGCTTTCGTGGCACGAAAACCTACACCGAAGAACTTCTTAGTGGCAGGTAGGGTGATAGGTTCCGTGATACCTTGCAGTGATGCCTCGAGTCCCTTCCCGGGCTTATAACCATGCTTGATCATTTCAGCAGTGACCATGATGGATGCATTTGACAGAAAAGGTTGAGGACAAGGGTTTCTCTCCTCATATTGATCTGCGACCACCACCACAAAAGCTTGATAAACTATATGCTCGCTACCTTCCCTGGCTTCGAGACATGAGACTGATAGGTCCCGGTAAATTGATTGCTCATCTTCTCCATGAACTACAATTTCCTGGTCTTCATATTCAAATTTCACCATTTGGTGGAGAGTGAAAGGTACGACCCCTGCCACATGAATCCAAGGTCTTCCCAAGAGGAAATTATAAGAAGTTTCCATGTCTAGGACTTGAAAGTTCACCTTGAAATCCACCGGACTAATAGTCAAAATCAAATCGATCTCACCTATGGTATCTCTCTTATTGACATCACATAGTACCCCTCACGTTTAACTGTCAGATGGAGGGATTTGTCGTGGGCGGCCCCTTCCGGGGGCATGTCATTCTTGCTAAAGGAAATTTGATTGACTGCGAAGAACCTTTGTGTCATCCTTTCCAGTTGTTCCACAGTGGTCTCAATCAAAACATAAGCTTCATTAAGGGTTTTTATCAACACTCTCTGATGCTCAGTTGAATTTATTAGCAGAGACAACAAAGAGAGCTGAGCAGGAGACTTTCGGAGTTGGTCAATTATTTCGTAGTCCACAATTTTCATTTTTCGAAAAAACTCTTCTGCTTCTTCGGCGCTAACTGGTTTTTTGATCGGGAAGCATTTCTTCTTGGCATTATTTACTTCTACCACATTAAAGTATTTCTCAGCTGGGTTAGTATCATTTGCTTCCCCCAAGATCTCTTTTCCCCTGTAGGTTACTACCGCCTTGTTGTAATTCCATGGGACGACAGTAGGATCTGTCAGGGCTTCTGTGGTGCGTGACCAATAACCACGGGCTCATTCAGCCTTGGTGAAATTACTGGCCCCCGTAACACAGAGGTCCCTTTAGGCACGTACATCTTAGATACCTTGTTCAGCTCAAACCTTCTTGGAGGGCTCAAGTCATTTGTTCTTTCTTGTGACCCCGGGGAACGTAAAGAATGCCATCTTTTGGGGGTACTGCCCCAGTTTTAGTTTCCACTGTCTTTTCTGTATTTTGAGGGTTGGGTTTAATCTTCTTCTCATCCTTGTCTTATTTTGCAGTAGCTTTTGGCTTCTTCTCGACATCAGCGATTGCAATTATTGCTTTCAAAGCCGGATCAAACTCCTTAGCCTCGCAAATCATTCCAATAACTGACCCGTTGTTGTGAGCCGGTAATGGGTTGTTGGTCACATTTGTAATGTCTTCATCCTTTAGTATTATCCGTTTTTGTTCTATGATACTTTCAATAGCACTTTTCAAAGTCCAACAGTCTTTAGTGTCATGCCCTTCCGCTCCCGAATGGTAAGCACATCGAGCATCGGCTCAGTAAGAGGGCGATCCGGGTTTTACCTGGTTTGGGGTACAGGTTGCAACAGACCCATTTGGACCAGTTTAGGGAAAAGACTAGAGTATGACTCACCAATAGGTGTGAAGTTTGTTCTCTTGGGTGGCTCTCGAGCACAGGCATTGTAGGGGAAATTATTTTGTGGAGGTCGGGGATTATACTAAGCTTGGTGAGGAGGGTTGTTTCTAGGAAATGGAGGTCAGTTTTGGTTGAACTGTTGGTGTGGCCGAGTATATGGCTGGGCATTCATTACTGCGTATGGCTGAGGAGCCAAAGCATAGGCCATCCTGATCGGGATAATAATGTTGTGGGGTGCTTGGATGGAAGTAATTTCTGGGTGGCGGGGGTTACTCAGACCTGAAGCCGCCATTACCACTTCTTCCTTCTTCTTTCTATTTGCTACACCTCCGGACCCGCCTTGAATTGCTTGGGATGTAGCTCTTATGGCAGATTGGCTTAGTATGTGCCCTATTTTCAGACCGTTCTCGACCATCTCACCAATCTTGATGGCCTCAACAAACGGTTTCCCCATTGCAGATATCATATTCTGAAAGTAGTCAGCCTCTTGGGCTTGTAGAAAGACACTCACCATTTATGTTTCATCCATTGGAGGCTTGACCCTGGCCGCTTGTTCACGCCATTTGACAGCATATTCTCGGAAACTTTCCGAGGACTTCTTCTTGAGGTTCGATAGAGAATTCATGTCAGGAGCTATGTCTATGTTATACTGAAACTGCCTAACAAAATCACGAGCCAGATCATCCCAAATATGCCAACGAGATATATCCTGATCCATGTACCACTTAGATACGATACCAACTAGATTCTCTCCAAAATAAGCCATGAGAAGCTCTTCTTTTCCACCTGCTTCTCTCAGTTGATTGCAGTACCTCTTGAGATGGGCTAGAGGATCCCCGTGCCCATCATACTATTCGAATTTTGGGGTCTTGAAACCCAGGGGTAAATGCACACGTGGGAACATACACAAATTAGCGTATGATACACTCTTTTGCCCGCTCAAACCTTATATATTCTTAAGGCTCTGTTCCATACTCCTCATTTTTTGGGTAATTTCCTCTTGCTCGGGGTTCTTGGTAGTTTTCTCCTGTCCTGCAGTAAACTCGTACTGGGGTTGTTGAGGGTAGGAATTGGTGGTGAACTGGGTAGGTTCTGGTGGAAAGGATGGTACTTGGAAAGTGAACGATGACGGATCAAAGCTTGGCCTAGGTAAAGTGGGTTGCACTACAGCTGAATTTGGCAGTGCGGTAAATATGTTGGAGGCTACTCCTAAAACCACCTGGGGGCGAACCTCAGAAGGTGTTCTGGTAAAGTGAGCTGAGATGGTGGGGTATCCAATTGGGGTATTCGGGTAATTTATTGGAACATTGGAATTTCCACTTGCCCTGGGAAGTAACTCGGGGAAACTAGGTATGGTGCTCGGCGGCTCCCTACCATTGGACCAGGAATCCCACATTTCAAGCACGCGGAGGCGCAGTGCCCTATTCTCCTCAGCAGTTGCTGACTAAGAAGTTGGGATAACAGATAACGGGCTATCATCTGAGGTGGAAACTATTGGCGGAAAACCTTCTGACGACATCTCTACACTGCATTTTAATCTTGTGAAGTACGGGTGTGAATCTAGATTACCACAAAACCAACCACCTTAATATAAAACATGGACTCAACAGTAGATAACAAACTAATTAGTTTGAAGTAATTAACATATAGGGAATAGCACATTGGGGGTGTGATGCACCTATACAGTTAAATGTGTTTCTACCTGTTTCGCAACGGTTGCGTGTTTCATCCCGACTTTTGTTTATCTCCCCAATTTTCCTTTCTTTCCACTTTGGCTCTTTAATGTTTCTCCTCTTATTCATGTTTTCCTCTCTTTTTTGCTTTTCTCGCTTTTCTTTTGGTTTTTCTTTGGTTCTTTCCTTTCCATATTCCTTTTTTATTTGAGTTATTTGAAAAATCATGACCGGATCCGATGAGGATTGCCTATGTAAAACGATGCCGCGTGAATCAGATCATTACATAGTTCAAGAAATAAATGTGAAAAGTAAGGAAACAATTTTGGGGAATTTTCAATTTTCATTAATAAAAACTCTACTGTTTTCTATTACAAAAGACTCTATCATACTCTTTCTAGGAATTTAAAACCCCAAACAGACTCAAAACATACTTTACAAATTAGGATTTGAAATACATACTCAAAAAATGAAACTAAAAATCAAGAATACATAAGTGCTTCTACTCCATGGGCCCGTGGACATCGTCGATCTTGCCACGGGCCTGCGTGCAAGATCCCATTGAATATGCTCCAGGTCACTCTTTATTTGGCGAACAAAGGTCATTACCGTAGCAAAGAAGGTGGTTTTAGTCATGTCTTCACATTCATGGCACTTCATGACGATGTAATCAGTAATTGCTCTAACCCTCTCCCTGATGATACCCTTTTCTTGGAGAAAACGCCCAATTTGCTGAGACCTAGCTTCAAGAACTTGGGTGTCATGATGGTTCTTACCCTACAACTGTCTTCTAGCTGGAACATCAATGCATAGCAATGTTCCCTTTCTGCTTTAAAGTTCTTAGCTTGTTTGGCTATCTCATGTTTTAGGGTAGTTAGCTTTTTCTTCAAATCTGTGACTGTTCCCCCATATCTCCTTTTCAACTACCGTACAAACTCTACCCATCTCTCTGCATTCATTGTCTGCTGTGCTCGGGCTCTTGCTAGATTAACCTCAGATTTTTTCAAGTCATCCTGATACTCAGATACTTTCCTTCTAAGACCACTTATGAGCCTTTCATCAGCTCAACTTCTCTCCTAGTTTTCAACGACTATTTTCATTTTTTGGATCTGAGCTGTAAGGGCTTTGTTTTCTTGAGCCAGCTTCTTCTTTTCCCCTTCATCGGCAACAGCTTGTACACTATTGTCAAATATGAGGCCCCTGATTTGTCCCTCCAGTTTGCTTATCTTGGCCTTATAGCTTGTCTCTTTCGCCAACCAGTCTCATTGCTCTCGCGAATCATCATTGAATTGCTGGACGTGGGGTCTTTTATCAGGCCGTTCGGGATCTCAAGGGATTTGAAACCTCTTACGAAACCAAGTCATGTAATTTGGGTCCAACTCTCCTTTAGATAGATCCCGTACCCGAGTCTTTGGTTTTAGAAATCTGCACCCGTTCCAAATCTGAAGAACTTTCCCTTCTAGGAATACAACTTTTGGGCCCAATTCGATGACTTGTCGGCTCAGATCTTCATCATGTGGGATAGTTTGAAACCTGCCTAATTGGCACAACACCCTGTGAGGAGCATATGGCTGAATGCTCCGGAGACCCAGTAAGAGAAGATAGCACAACTTGGCTGACATGTAGATGACTTCAGTGACAGGGAGCCAACCGAAAGTCCACTCAATTTTGTCTGAAGTTAAAGAACTTAAATGCGCAAACAAAGCCTCTGTACCTTCTAGAAATTCACAACCCACCACTCGGTTTACATACTCTTCGATGCAATTCAGACCAGTCATGTCATAGTTCATGTACCGCAAGCGGTGACAAAGATGTTCTTGTATCCAAAATTGTAGGAGCAGGTTACAGCCCTGGAAGAATTTTCCCCCTTCTAGGCAAATGGTTAAAGCTCGGTAAATCTCTGCTAAGATCATTGGAATAAGGGTGCTATTAGCTTTTTAAATCATGACGTCGACCATTCCCACAAGACCCAATTCTATGTTTCCGTCTTTTCTTGGGCAGATTATGACACCCAGGTGTTGATACCCAATTTTTTCCTATATATTTTTTAATATGCAAAATACTTTCAAAATAGCATATGTATGCATATATAAGTATTTCCAAATGTTTTATTATTTTTCCTTAATTTTTAAAAGATTTTTTTAAATCAATTTATTGCGCTATTTTATCCAAAAAAGCCCAATAATTATTCCCAAAATTATCACTTTTAGTGACTCATTTATCGGACTCTCACATTTATACTAAAATATAGCTAAGATAATTTTTGCATATTTTTACAAATTTATTTAGTATTTTTAAGTCTAAATTGCATATAATTGTAATATTAGCCTCTCTTAGATTTAATTATGTTTATGTCAATAAAAAATTAACTCCAGTATTTTTGATTTGATACTATGTATTATTAATCATTTTAGTAACTTTAATTTATTTTCAAAAATTATTTTACTATTTTTATAAAATGAACAAGGGAAAAAGGCTATTTAAATGCTAACCCCGTTTATTTCAATTTTAGCCTTATTTGAACCTCCAATTTGTCCCCAATATAAGACCCAATTACCCTGACCCAAACCTCGTTCAAACTGACCCAGACCCGTTTCCCACCTACCCTCTCTAATCTTAACCGTTGATCTCCCAGATCAACAGTCCATATTTCCCTTACCATTTTTAAACCCCGAACTACCCCAAACCCTAATCATTTTTCATCTGTAGCCGCCTTTGAATTCCCCCTTCTCCCAATTCTCTCTCAAGCTCCTCTCAAACCCTAGCCGCCTCCCTCAGCCTCCACCCTAAAACCAGCTAAATCAATCGCTTCCAAGGCCATTGAAGGCCTGTATCTACCTCATTTGGCTTCCACATGCCCGATTATCATGTTTTCATGGCTAGATCCTGGAAAGATTTGGTCCAAACCTTGGTCGATCCCAGTTCGTATGGCTGTCTCCAGTCATCTTTGACCTTGCTCCGGCCAGCCATGGCCATTCGAGCCTGACTCTCGACTTCTCCGGTTTAGATCGATTGTTTCCAAGCCTTTCTCACCATCTGGGTTTCTTCTGAAACCCTAACCTTCAAGGTTCCACCGATTTCTTTTAAATCCGTTTTAGATCTATGTTTACTCTAAACTCCTAAACATTTTCTCAAGGTTTCTTTCCAAAACTTTACTTTCAAAACCCTTTTTATCTTTTCCGATTTAGGGTTTTGTTAAGTCATTTCAAAGCTTTCTCTGATTTTAAACATGTTCTACTGTGTTTCTTTATGTTGCCTTTTGTCACGACCCAAACCGATGGGCCGCAACCGGCACCCGGTACCTTACTCAACCGAGTACCAACGTAATGTATCTTTCTTATTGCATCATTATAAACATGTGACATACGGGCCTAGTAGGCCAACATAATCATTTATAAACTCAAACATAGGCCGACAAGGCCGTACAATCTTTCACGTATACAACATATGACTACAAGCCTATAAGAGTACATAAATGTCATAAAGGTCGGGATAGAGTCCCGCCATACCAAACAATACACGTCTAAGTCATACTAACCAAACAAGCAACTCCGAAGCAAATGGAGCGCACCAACATCTTCCGCTGAGTTGATAGCCTACTTGTAGGGCTCTCGACCTATCTATCGGGACCTGCGGGTATGAAACGCAGAGTCCCCAGGCAAAGGGACGTCAGTACGAATAATGTACCAAGTATGTAAGGCACATAAATAAATACATAAGAGACATGGAAGACATATAGAGTACATGACTCAATCTGTAAGTCTGAATAACTTAGTAAATCATAAATTAATTTTAACGTCATGCATATGCGTATGAATGACATGTCGTGCATAGGTACATGTTTCATAACATCATCAGCCTCTGAGGGCATCCCATCATATCATATCGGCCACTATGGGCAAAATCATCATCGTATACCAGCTGATCAGGTGGTGGTGCGTATATAACGCCATAACCTTTCCCATATCCCATATACATATATATACATACATATATACACGTATATAACACCATTTGAATACATACATATATATGCGTATATAACGCCATTTGAATGTGTGTGTATAACGCCATTTGAATCATATTTACATATATATGCGTATATAACGCCGTTCGAATCATATTTCGGCCATTGTGGGCAACATCATCATCATATGCCAGCTGATCAGGTGGTGGTGCGTATATAATGCCGTAACCTTTTCCCATATCCCATATACATATATTTACATATATACATGTATATAACGCTATATGTTCATGGGTCAATGCACATGAATGCAATGCATGAAAAATACGTCAATAAAATCATTCGGAAGGTCATAAGACTACTTTGCCTCTTGAGCAATATCATAAAGTAACATCTTTCAACTTTCGTATTTTTCTAAGATCCATGAACAGATTATAAAATATTATGACAAATGGGAATTAAAGAACATAGATATTTCTATTACTTCTATTAGTAGAGTCACTTATGGAATTTGTGCATTTGCACGTTTCGTTCACATCGTATGGATCATGCCAAAAGAAAGAAGGGATAGTCTTAACATACCTGGAGTAGGAATAACGCTGTATAATTATCCTATTGGAAACCTTCGTGGATTGAACTTAGAACCTAAAAATCGAATTAAGCTTCTGCGCTTTGTAATTTGAGGAACGAAATTTGCTTTGAAGTTTCGGACGAAATTGCTTCTAAAATTAGAATGAAGTTTTGTTATGGATTTGGATGAAATGATACTGCTCCTAATGTCTTTGGTTTGAAACCAAAGACAAAATGGGTTTCTAAATAGATTGCTGACTAATTTGCTAAGACTTAATGTAAGTCACACCTTAGTCATTTTCACCATTAGCCATTTGGCAGTAATGATTACCTTAGTCATTTTCAAATGTTGTGGATTATTGCCACGTGGTGTGGGTAGTTGGTTAATTTATTAATTTATCCACTTATTAGTTAATCGGGTAATGTTTTGTTACTCGGTAATTAATCTATTATCCGCATAATTTATAAATTATCACAAATTACTTAAAATTCTATTTATTTTCAAAATACTTCATATATACTTTATATATTACACTACCGTGGTCATATGTTACCTCACATGGTACAGATTTATATTTATCGGGTATTATTACTTGACCCGTATTTTATCCAAATCGGCAAACTTCGACAAAAATTTATTTTCTTTGACTTGCTTCCCCTTCCATCTTCACGAATTTACTCATCACTTATGAAATAACATAATCCTTATAATCTCCAAATAATATTTTCCTTGGACTGATGTCAATTACCTTACCACAAATTTAACGTACAATACTACGGGGTGCAACATCGTCGTAACTTATTACTGCAAAACGTAACATTTTCGTAATGTAATACTGCTGGGTAGAACACTGTCGTAACTTAATACTTTAAAGCATAATATCGACGTAATATTGCGGGACGTAACATCATTCCCTCCTTTGGAACATTCGTCCTCGAATGTTGGCTGATGCTCCTATCATTTTCGTAACTTATAGCTTTTGTGAATACCTTAATACTCTTCTTGCCATTTAAGCAGTTGCTCTGTGAATAAATTCAAAGTCTAGGGTATTCCCACCCCCCCTTTAGTCTTTTGCTCATATCATGACCTGTGATCAAAAACTTCCCAGTCTTGCAACTGTTGTTACCTCTTGTCATGCAACATGTATGACCCTGGCTTTGTAGATGCACTTATGCGATTCATCTTTCCTTTTTTCTTTTATCTTTTAGTCAATTTCTAGGCCTTAATTTGTATATAGAAGGCTTAATAGGATGCCTCTCTGGGCCTCTATAGATATACTGAAGTCCTTTGCTCGATACTTTGTAGAACTTGCGAACATGGCCATATCTCATTTCATAGATCTGGTTACCCATTCACATGAGTTTCCTGCATTTACATGGGTTGTACTATACCATAATATTTTTTTACTTCAATCTACCTCTACTGAGGTATGCTTACCAAGCTCTCAATTACTTTTGTTTCCTATCCTTTGGGTATAAATCTCATTCCTTTAATGCCCCTTCATTACTGTTCGTCTTAAGAATCATGGTCTAATCTGATGTCATACTTTGTAACTTATATCTGACCATTGTTGATTTGCCTCAATGTTGATCTATAATTCTTTGCTTGAAGACTTGAAACTTCTTACATAATACATTACCGCTAGGGCTTACGATGCATTGAGGAATATTTGAAGTGATTTCCATAATTATATTTCCTAGTGTCTCAATGTGATTCACCTTATAGGGTATCCTAATTTCGTGCCGCCAATGAAATCTTTTCTCCTTCTCTTCTTTTATTTTCTTTTATTCAAATCATTATTCAAACGAAGGCCCAAACGTCATCCTTTATCTGTCACAATTATACCCTCATTTTATTACCAGGTCAGCATTTCATTCCTTGTAAATGCTATTAATCTTAGACTTCTTTGAGTTCATTCAGGCTATACTAAACTTTTGATAACTTAGAGAAACTATTATCTCTCTTGTTTTCATGGACTTAATCCCGAGGACTTATCCATTCTCGTCACCTTCTCACTTGCCTTTCCTCATCCTTACTTATGTTCTCTTAAAACGGTGTCGCTCTACCATACTTTAGCTTGCGACCTATACATATCCATTTATATTACTCGCAAGCTTCCTTCAACTTGTTTGTATCATAGATTTCCTTATGTCACTCTGGAATATCAAGCCAGACATCACATCATCTCTAACTCTTCTTTACTATCTTAATTAGCCTCCGATACCTAGAAACCATAGGCTATGAGATATACCACTGATGATGCCGCTATCATTCCTGGATATTAAATCCCCGCTCTTCTATCCTTCTATCCGAAGTATGGACTATTCACATATTCTGCCTTGAGTATCTTGTACGTTGTTCACCTTTACCTTTCTTACTTTATAATCTCGCATCATATCTTCTATCTCTTTTATGACCTCCCTTCCACATAGGTATAATTCACATCCATAACTTGAAGCTCTATTATAATTCTTACACCTCTGGTGCATACACAGTCCGGTGGGAGCTTCGTACTAATTTCTTATGAGGCTGGTACTCTTCAGTTAGCTTTCATCATAGAGCTATTATAAAATATGGCTACTGTACTATCTTTATTATACCTCTGCTACTTAAGAGTGATCCTGAGGTCTATAATTTTCTTGGTCCTTCCTGTTTTGCTTAGTCAACGTAACCCTTTAGTCTCCTCTTCTTTTTGATCAGCCTCTATGTAGGCTTAAGATATCTCCCGATCTGTGGCTTGTGGTATCAGTTATTACCTTAGCCTTTCATGGGAGTTATGAAATATGCATGATACAATCTTTTAATAATTCAATCCTTTGTTTATGTCGTGGGCTCAATTCTTTATTTTAACTTATACCAGAGTCTTCTATGGTTGTATGATTGTCAACAAGTATAATGCTCCAAAATCTTGAGTGTATCCATAACGTACTAACTCTAAATTATTGATAGAATGATTCCTTTCATTCCATCTCAGCTTTCTTTAAACGTATGCAATTACTTTTCCTGGTCTTTCTGCCCCTTGTTGCGTGCATACTTAACTCATCCTAGTTCCCACACATGCTAGAATTTTTGTGCAACTCATATAGTCTCGAATATTACCTTTGATCTTTCTCCCCATTCATTAGCCACGGTAAGTGCCACTTCCTTTTGGAGGGCATACAATTTTTGTTGTGAGACTTCTTTTACATGACCCTTTATTCATTAGGTTACTGTTTTTAGGTTGAAACCTTCTTCCTCGTTTCCTAATCTAGTCCTTCACTGTAGTACTTAGGGAGGATCCTCTAACTCTTGTAAAGATGCGAGCTTATTATGCAGTATAATTGACAGACCTTTTGATGTCCTTCCTTGCCTATACTTATCCGTAGTTACTTATCTCCATGTCCTTGTGCTTGTATAGTTATTTCTGAACTGATATTTTGACTGCCTTCCCAGTGGCACTTTCTTTTATCCCCGTAACACTCATACGGTACATTTAACTATCCTGACTCTTATTTGAATATATCTCAAGTATTATAATGATATTCTCCGAGGCTGAATTCTCCATGTTGGGTTCTATTATGTTTATCTTATACGATCTGATGACTCATCTGTAACCTCTTGTTTAGCCATAACTGAGATCTTCCTAACCAATTACTAATTACTCGTTGGACCATTCTCATATCAATATTCCTCGTAATCTTTCTTGGGTTATTTACTTTGTTTTAACTTATGTCTCGCACTAGCTCCTTATTTATCAATAACATCTCGTGCAGGAACCCTTACTTCTTCTCCTTGACGTCGTGTTTGCATAAAATTCTAGCATCGTAGCATATTTGTAGCATTTGGATATGTGCAATCTCATTCCTTTCTCATTTTTATCAAATTCTTCCTTTTATACTTCCATATTCCGCCCATTTTAAGGGAGTACTAAGAGTTGGAGCTACGAGGATCTACCTATAGATGTTTTCGTCTTCATCTTTGGCGTCGTTTCTTAACATAAATGATCCTTACTCGCCTTGTGGCAATTCTCCTGTACCAAGGATGACAAATTCCCTTACTCGCGAGGGTGACACTTCGCGTAACTGACACATATAGTCTCTTAATAACTTTTCTCATATTGCTTGCTCTAGGGAAGCGTCTCCCTGAATGACTATTCTCTGAATTCATCGTGAATCTTCTTCTATAGTCCATTCTATTACCGCCGGAATGAAATCTGAAATTTCCATGATGCCGAGTACTTTCCAATTATTCAGTCCCTAATTCATATTTGGTTTATCTTGTTTACCAGTCCATACTGATTTCTGTTACTCTGGGATTAACTCTCCCCTCTGGTAGTCGCGTTGGAGTCACGAACTTATTTCTCGAAATGAGGACATAACCTTATGGCCTATACTCTTTCGTTGTCTTGAGGCCTATCACCTTTCATCTCTTCCTTTATTTGATTATAGGTTCTGTAACACTCTACCATTTTCATCCATGTATCACACCTTATTCATAATGCTTCCTTATCTCTCTTCTCATTACTCTGCTAATATTTTTTGCATATCCTTTTTCTTGTGAAAATTTCAATACGATATTCTTTCGCTTTTAGATTTCCTTTGCTCCATCCAGTGGCTCTTCAAGTTGCTTAACGTTCTTGTTTTACTAGGGACGCAATCCACACTAAGGTAATATTTATCCCATCAAGTCTTATAGTGGATGACTTTGTAGTACTCATATCTAGCTATACTATTTTAGGGTGCATCATCGAGGTGTCTCACAAGGAAATCCATTACCACGTTTGCACTATCCATTGGAAATGTCAACTAACTCTACTAATCCATTCACTAATTTGGGTTACTATATCCCCATCCGGATCCTGATAACTCGTCCTTTTCTTAAACTATGTCTGTTAGCCCCCATAGGGCATCACTGAGATGGGTACGGCCAATTATACATACCTCTGTTACCATTGAATATAACTCAAAAAGCTTATATTCCTCTGCCTGAATTATAAACACTGTTAACCTTCATTAATTGGACGCCTCGTAATTTTCTTCATCTTACTTGTTGACACTTGTATTTACCTTGTAAATCTCTCATTGTCTTTCACCATTAAGGTGGATATGTATTCTTGCCTCAAGATCCTTACCAAGAGGCTTACACCTTTCAATACATCTATGATTTGCTAAAGATTTCACATTTACTTATCATAAGCAAGATGCAAAATCGAGTTCCTCTAAATCAATAATACCACAGTTGTATCTCTTATCGATCGTCTTTCTGAATGTAGGCATCGTTTTATTACGAATAGAAGTTAGGGACTCGAATTCTTATAAGTGAGCTCTACCACACGATCTAGAGTAAGAAGAAAGAGTGACAGTCTTAAATGCCCTGTAGCCTCCTGCTTATAAGTGTGGTGCATGACACACCCATAAACAAGACTCTACTAGACAGGGCTTGTAGACTTCCTAGGACAGAACTGCTATGATACCACTTTTGTCACGACCCAAACCAATGGGCCGCAACCGGCACCCGGTACCTTACTCAACCGAGTACCAACGTAATGTATCTTTCTTATTGCATCATTATATACACGTGACATACGGGCCTAGTAGGCCAACATAATCATTTATAAACTCAAACATAGGCCGACAAGGCCGTAAAAACTTTCACGTATACGACATATGTATACAAGACTCTAAGAGTACATAAATGTCATAAAGGTCGGGATAGAGTCCCTCCATACCAAACAATACACGTCTAAGTCATACTAACCAAACAAGCAACTCTGAAGCAAATGGAGCGCACCAACATCTTTCGCTGAGCTGATAGCCTACTTGTAGGGCTCTCGACCTATCTATCGGGACCTGCGGGTATGAAACGCAGAGTCCCCAGGCAAAGGGACGTCAGTACGAATAATGTACCGAGTATGTAAGGCACATAAATAAATACATAAGAGACATGGAAGACATATAGAGTACATGACTCAATCTGTAAGTCTGAATAACTTTGTAAATCATAAATTACTTTTAACGTCATGCATATGCGTATGAATGACATGTCGTGCATAGGTACATGTTTCATAACATCATCAGCCTCTGAGGGCATCCCATCATATCATATCGGCCACTGTGGGCAAAATCATCATTGTATACCAGCTGATTAGGTGGTGGTGCGTATATAACTCCATAACCTTTCCCATATCCCATATACATATATACATACATATATACGGGTATATAACGCCGTTTGAATCATATTTCGGCCATTGTGGGTAACATCATCATCATATACCAGCTGACAGGTGGTGGTGTGTATAACGTTGTAACCTTTTCCCATATCCCATATACATATATTTATATATATACGCGTATATAACACCATCTGGTCATGGGTCAATGCACATGAATGCAATGCATGAAAAATACGTCAATAAAATCATTCGGAAGGTCATAAGACCACTTTGCCTCTTGAGCAATATCATAAAGTAACATCTTTTCAACTTTCGTATTTTTCTGAGACCCATAACAGATGATAAAATATTATGACACATGGGAATTAAAGAACATAGATATTTCTATTACTTCTATGAGTACAGTCACTTATGAAATTTGTGCATTTGCACGTTTCGTTCATATCGTATGGATCATGTCAAAAGAAAGAAGGGATAGCCTTAACATACCTGGAGTAGGAATAACTCCGTATAATTATCCCGTTGGAAACCTTTGTCGATTGAACTTAGAACCTAAAAATCGAATTAAGCTTCTGTGCTTTGTAATTTGAGGAACGAAATTTGCTTTAGAGTTTCGGACGAAATTGCTTCTGAAATTGGAACGAAGTTTTGCTATGGATTTGGATGAAATGATACTGCTCCTAATGTCTTTGGTTTGAAACCAAAGACAAAATGGGTTTCTAAATGGATTGCTGACTAATTTGCTAAGACTTAATGTAAGTCACACCTTAGTCATTTTCACCATTAGCCATTTGGCAGTAGTGATTACCTTAGTCATTTTCAAATGTTGTAGGTTATTGCCATGTGCCTTGGGGAGTTGGTTAATTTATTAATTTTTCCACTTATTAGTTAACCGGGTAATGTTTTGTTACTCGATAATTAATCTATTACCCGCATAATTTAAAAATTAAGACAAATTATTTAAAATTCTATTTATTTTCAAAACACTTCATATATACTTTATATATTACACTACCGTAGTCATATGGTACCTCGCATGGTAATAGTTTATATTTATCGGATATTATTACTTGACCCGTATTTTATCCAAACTCGGTAAACTTCGACGAAAATTTATTTTCTTTGTCTTTCTTCCCCTTCCATTTTCACGAATTTACTCATCACTTGTGAAATAATATAATCCTTATAATCTCCAAATAATATTTTCCTTGGACTGATGTCAATTACCTTACGACAAATTCAACGTACAATACTACGGGGTGCAGCATCGTCGTAACTTATTACTGCAAAGCGTAATATTTTCGTAATGTAATACTCTGGGTAGAACACTGTCATAACTTAATAATGTAAAGCATAATATCAACGTAATATTGCGGGGCGTAACACTTTTCTACTGGAGTGTGCATGTTAAAAATCTTAGTTTCTTTTGAGGTTTCTGAATCTATTTCGTTAAGTATTTGATCAATTTATTTGCTTTTTATATCTAGACTCGATTGTGTTGAAAACCTAAAACTTTGGGGTTCAATAGAGTTCGGATACTATTTGCTATGTGATATATTTGTTAGTCATACTCTGAACTCGACTGGTTTCAAAACCCTAATTTCTTTAGACCTATTCGAGTTTCTGAAGTTGCTTCATCTGTTGCTTAACTGAATTTCGAAATCTTTTGTTTCAGCCTCTGTTTCTTTATGTGATTTTGACTTCCTGCTACCATTGAAACTCTACTATAAGGTCTTTTCATTTGACCCCTTTGCATGCTATTTGATACCCTCTCTTTTCTCTATTACTGAGTTACTAAGATTGACCTATGTGACTACAATGTTTCGATAGTCCACCACTTACTGACTTTGTGATTGCATGACGTTTCTCTTTGTCCTAAATTCAGCCTTGCGTGCCTAATACTTATGCACTCTTTTATATGCTAAATTTCCCTCTGAAATGACCTTTAATTTTGGACTGATTTCAAACCTCCTTGTGTAATTTTGATTGCATTCATGTGTTAAGTGATTGACTTTTTCCTTGTTTCGCTTTACTGATTTCCCTATTTCTTGGGTTGATTTGAAAACTTTCCTTAGACTTTCAATTCTGCTATTTCTGACTTGGTTTATTCGTTTATTCATGGAAACCCTTGTTATTCTCCCCAAATCAGTAATTTCAAATCCCTGACTCCTTAATTTACTATATGTTGATTGTCTCCATATTCTGCAATTTTACTTTATTTTCTTACCTTATTTGGTTAACCGAGTATTTCAAAGACTCTTCCCTTAATTAAACCCCTATGTATTTACCCCTAATTGTCTACTCTGCACAAGATGCCTACTTAATTTCCTTCCTTAAATATTTTCTGTCCATTACCGTTTAATTTTAACTCTTTAATTAAAGAAAATCCTTGATACTAATTTGATTTTTAATTGGCACATAGTTCCATAATTACTGCTAAACTATGATTCTTTCCTTATTCTCTACCTATTTTCAAACTATAAAAGCCTTGCTCTTTCATTAACACGGAGACACACGAACACTCTTAGCTTCTGAACTCACACTCATACTCAAAATATTCTCTCTTACCACTTGTACTGTGGCCTGTTTTCAAGTCCTGCTGCCTGCTTTTACTATATTCTGCTTCTCCGAACTGGTATGTTCTGATTAAGATTCCAGTATCACAACAATGTGTTTACTTAATACTTTTACCTTCTTGTCTGTCTATTCCTGGTGTTCAGTTCTGTGTTTATTTTAGTATACTATAATTTCATTCTGCCTGTTCTGAATTTATTATGAATCCTAAACCCCCACCCCAATGTGTTCGATGTTATGGTTTGTTTGAGGCATGACAGTACTGAATATTACTGCCCATAACTCAAGCTTGATCCCTGGGATCCTAACCTCTATGTTTCTCTGCTATTGTGTGTTCTGGTAGGCCTATAGGCATGCCAGCATCTTCTATTGATGTGCATCCCCAAAGCTCACCCTTGCCTAAGCATAGGCTCTTTGCAACTTCCCAACCCCCCTGAACCCCTTTTGTAAGAATTATCAACTTGTTTGTGGCTGTTTCCCTCTCCTTTATTCCCTCAGAACTCGGTTTCTTCACTTGCACTCTCTCTTAGACGTAAGTTTTGCCCCCTTATTGTGAACCTTTCCTTGGGACCCATTGAGCTCCCTCTGAACTTGGACACTTGAGGGCTGGACCTTCACACTACACTTATCCCCATCTGGTGATGCAATTTGGGTGTGAGCACTGCCCGGAGTCCCATTGAGGCTCTTAGGGAACTCTGACACACTCAAATTGGAGAAAGGCTCTGGATCAATGGTCTTTGAGTCGGTCTATCTCATAACTTAGAGAGGAAGTCAAGAATTAGGCCTTCTCTGGTTGTACTTTTCTTGGTATTTTTTTTATGTAATTTTATTCATTCGGATTTATAAAAGGTTGTAATAAAGACTTGGGGCTGGCTAGTGAAAAGAGTGTGATATTTATGCATGTCAAGGGTAGAAATCATGCCTATAGGACTGTTCTAATTCTGCATATTCAACTACCTGTAGAAATCATGCTTATAGGACTGTTCTAAATTCTGCATATTCGACTACATATAGAAATTATGCTATAAGGTTTAAAACAAAGTTTCTGCATTTAGATACCATGTCTCTAAAACTTCCGCATATAGATACCCTGTCTACAAGGTTTTCTGCATTTCGACACCATGTCTATAAGAGTTTAAAATAAGCAATGCATAGAAAGCATGCCTATAGGAGCTTCTAAATGAATCTGATTCGCTTCACTCAATGTTAGGTGTAAAATCAGCAATATTAGGTGCTATCACCTACAGAAGTTGTGACCCATTTATTTAACTTTGTATGCTCTTCATTTTTTTAATAATCTGAGTCCCTCGTTGAACATGTATGCATATAGAATAATTTATATCAAGTTTTACTGTTTTATCACCTTCTGAATTCAGTAGATACCATGCCTATAGGATCATCGTCTAAACACTTAGGCAAGACTTAAAGTAATAATTGAGAGTTGAATCCGCTTCTGTTAATTCTTATAACCAGCAGGAAGGCCTGATTCGGACTTCTTATTTGAGTTATCAAAATAAACTAAAACTGTCCCAACAATCTCATCCCCCTCGTCTTTAATACTTTAAAATTAGACATAATCAGTATATGACAAGTCATGCTAGTTATATGTTTTATTTGTTTAACGAGGTATATCTGAGCCTTTGTTTGTTTAATGTTTTTCCCCAAAATGTGCAATATGTGTTTTTGTTTGTCGCCTTAGAGTTTTACCTTTGAAACTCCAAATAAGCCCAAATCACTCACTTTAGGATTAGTAGTTCTAAATGCCTCTATGACTGATAGGAATGGGAGGGGTAATAGCATGCAATAAGTAATCGAGACCAATCCGCGCTTTAAACACCTTAACGGGGTGGGAAGGGTAGATATGGATATGATGACCACGCGATAATGTCACGTGTAGCCCCCTAATTGAGGAGTGATTACCGGACATTGTGTGGGGTGATCCATAATTTTTTATAAACCTAGGACCCCCTCCCTTTATTCTTTATTTCTTTTCTTTTAGCATTTCAACTCCTTCTTTTAAAATCAGGTGTGCTAATCATTCTTTCAAACTTTGTTTACTTTCAAACCAATATGTGAAATCCCCTCTTATTTGAGCGTTATTTGCCTATATGTTAGTTGCACCTCAATTCACAACAATTTTTTGGCCAGGAACCACACTAGTAGATTCTGAGGGGTGCCTAACACCTTCCCATTGGAATAATTTTAAGCCCTTACCATATCTCTAGTTGTTCAAATCAAACCCTTTGGTGTCCTAATGCACCCTAATCATTAGGTGGAGACTCTTCAAATTCAAACCCAATTCCTAAAAGGAATTAGTTGTCCTTCCAAATGTCATAAACTCAGACTCCGCAAGGAAAAAGGGGGCATAACAGCATGGCGACTCTGCTGGGGATCTTTAGGCTTTTACCATTTTAGACTATAATTGTGAATTTATGCGCAATTATTTTTTTATTTCTTTTAAGCATTTAATTTCCTTTTCGATTGCCAAACTGACTTGTCTTTTTATTTCTTTCCTTTACTGCTTTAAATTACGAAACTGTTGTATTTACTGCTTTCTTAAACGTGCAAATACGTGACAACATGCCTTTAATTGTTGCATAATCATGTTCAACATCATATTCCACTCGTGTTAAAACAAATCCTATAGCAACGCTTATAATGAGTGGTTGTGCTCTTCCGATATTATCACCCCCTAAATGCGAAAAGGGCATATTTACGATAAAACCAGTCGATCAACGGTGTAGTCGACGGTTCCATGCCTTTCCCCCTTGAGTTGTCCGCTCAAGGGTACCAGTCTAAAACCCTATAGAAACCTTATTCTGTTTAAACCGTGCATGCATCATGGTCAGCCTAGCCGAATCAATTATGTTGTTCGCATAATGACTCTTTAAGATAGCCTTGTCCAAAGTCCACGGGGTTTCCCTAAAATGCAAATGGACATTATCATATTCTGTGCATTTATTTGGAGAACTAAATGCTTTCATGCTAATTGTTGGTATTAAATAGTCGAGTCTGGTGAGGGTAAGGGTCTAACCTTATTTGTTTTGCAGAAAATGAGACACGAGGTCCCCAGTTTTGGTATGATTAGTACGCCCCCACTCTTGCTAGACTGGTGGAGGAGTCTTCCATCAAATGACCAAATCAACGAGTGGAAAGAGAGGGCCGCCAAAGCTAGCGAAAAGTTGGAATATCTAGAGTACAGTCTGCTTGGAATTGGAAGGAAAAATGAGGAAGAGAGTCACCGACTACCAGAACGCCGAGGGAAACGAAGGAGAGCACCTGGCAAAGGCATTTTTACTGATGAACCTATGCGAACTGGAGGATTTGATCAACGAGAGCATTCAACCTGAGGAAGGTCCTTCTAGGACCAAATAGATAGAAGTTTATCTTTTCGCTTTATCAAATGTAATAAGGCCAATGGCTATTAGTGATTTTCATTTCCTGTTTATTTAGTGTCAATTTGGGATTCGTCTATTTTTATCAATAAAATGAGGCATTTAGCATCCTAAGTTCTCCAAATCAATTTGTCGCTAGGCCTACCTCGGGCGCAAAGAGGTTCCCAAATTAGGACACGTTTTACATTCAGCACTATGTATTTAAATATTTCAACATTTTCTTATACATCACTAACTTGTCACCTTTTATTTTTATTTTTTTTTATTATTCCCCTCCCCAAAGGTTAGTTCGTGCACTCTGGAAACATCATCTTATTCCACTAGGTTCAGGGGCCCTCCACCCACTCCTCCTCTTAGTCCTATCAAAAACAAGAACAAAGGGAAAATGGAAGATTTGAACAATGCCAGAAAGGAGAACTCAACTGAACGGGTAGAGGTCACTCATGGTCATGGTACTCAGGTTTCCAAAGAAAATGCATCCCAACTCGAACAAAAGCTGCTGAAATTCCAAGAAGAACTTGATCAGGTTCGGAATCTGGCAAATCTGTCATTTTCCCTCACCACTCTAGATAACAATTTCCCAAATGCTCAGAACCCTACACCTCCACAAAATATCCCAAAGCAACAAAACCATCCCGCTCCTCACCACCACTGCAACATCTGCCATACCTCAAACAACACCCAGTTGCTCATCCCAAAACTCCACACATGACCACTTTCACAACCACCATAACACCCCCATCTATGTGGAGATCATGACACACTCCATACAACCCATCTCAAGCACACCAGAGTCTGATGATAAAGACTCGCTCATCAGGAACCTGGCGGAAGAACTTAAGAAATTGACTAACCGAATCCAAGGCGTCGAAGGAAGCAAGGGAATTGAGGGGTCGAATTGGCCGAGGGGTACAAACCTCCGAAGTTCGAAATTTTTAATGGTATAGGGGATCTAAGAGTCCATTTAAGAATGTACTGTGATGAGCTGGTTGAAGTAGGGAAGGACGAAAAAATCTGCATAAAGCTTTTCATGAGAAGTCTGAAAGGAGATGCTCTGTCTTGGTACATTAGCCGAGATCCGAAGAAATGGTCGAACTGGGTAGGCATGGCGTCGGACTTTATGGACAGGTTCAGGTTCAACATAGAGAATGCGACGGATGTGTTCTACATTCAGAATCTAAAGAAGAAACCTACAGATACATTCCACGAGTATGCTACTCGCTGGAGGTCCAAAGCTGCTAAAGTTAGGCCAGCCTTAGAAGAAGAACAAATGAATAGATGGAGGTCCGCGACATGGATTGTTGTGTTGTTCTCGAGGTGGAGGGGGAGGAAAGACCTTCCATATAAGCTGTGAGCAGAGGAGCACGCCTCAATAACATAACCATCAGAACAACCAGGGCTCGACGGGCCTCAGAGTAGCAAGGCTAAAATAAGCACTGTTTTGATTTACTAAAAGATTTTTGTTTTCACATGTTTTCAATTCTTGCAATAAGATATCTAATGTTCAAAACAATTATTATGCAATTTATCAAAGCATTTTGACTTTTCTTATGAATCAACACTTATTACTATCGTTTTCTTTCATTACTTTACTTATACAACATTACTATTACTTATATTGATGAACCAATGATTGTGACATGCAACGAGACAACGTAACAAACGGACATACATTCAGAGGAAGATGACATACCATAAGAGATTGTTAAAGAAGTAGAGAATTTTGTGAACGGACCTAAGTCCAGCCTGGACGAAACAGAAGTTGTTAACCTGGGAGATGCAGAAAACGTCAAAAAAAAAGAATCGGCACCCACTTATCACCGTCGGAAAAGAAGGAATACACGGAATTTCTAAGGGAATATGAGGACATATTTGCCTGGTCGTATGATGACATGAATGGTCTGAGTACGTCTATTGTGGCTCACAAACTGCCAACTGATCCAACATATCCACCGATAAAACAAAAGCTCAGGAAATTCAAGCTTGATATGAGTATGAAAATCAAGGAAGAGGTCACTAAGCAGGTCAAAGCTAAGGTTCTCAGGGTAGTAGAATACCCAACATGGTTAGCCAACATCGTGCCAGTACCAAAGAAGGACGGGAAGGTCAGAGTTTGTGTCAACTACCGGGATCTCAACCGGGCTAGTCTGAAAGACGACTTCCCCTTGCCAAACATATATATCCTGATTGACAATTGCGTCAAGCATGAGTTGCAATCATTTGTATATTGTTTCGCTGGGTATCATCAGATCTGGATGGATGAAGAAGATGCTGAGAAAACGGCTTTCATTACACCATGGGGAATGTACTGTTACAAGATGATGCCGTTTGGATTAAAGAATGCAGGGGCCACCTACATGAGAACCATGACTACCATTTTCCATGATATGATACACAAGGAGATAGAGGTGTACGTGGATGATGTTATTATCAAATCCAAGAAAGCCACTGATCACATGGAAGATTTGAGGAAGTTTTTCAATAGATTGCGAAGGTACAACCTGAAACTGAATCCTTCAAAATGTGCATTTGGTGTTCCTGCCAGAAAACTAGTTGGGTTTATTGTGAGTCACCAAGGGATAGAACTAGATCCATCAAAGGTCAAAGCTATTCAAGAATTGCCACCACCAAAAAACAAGAAGGAAGTGATGAGTTTCTTGGGGATACTCAATTTCATCAGTCGGTTCATAGCACAGTCTATAGTTATCTGTGAGCCAATCTTTAAGATGTTATAGAAAGACGCTACTACCAAATGGACTGACGACTGCCAAAAAGATTTCGACAGAATTAAGGAATACCTGTCAACACCACCAGTCTTAGTCCCGCCTGAGCCAAGTAGACCCTTATTACTCTACCTTGCAGTATTGGATGGAGCTTTCGGTTGTGTTCTGGGGCAGCATGATGAAACAGGGAGGAAGGAGCAGGCCATTTATTACCTCAGTAAGAAGTTCACCCCATACGAGGCCCGGTATTCTCTTTTAGAGCGCACCTGTTGTGCTTTGACTTGGGTATCCCAGAAGCTAAGGCACTACTTTTGTGCCTATACCACATATTTCACATTAAGGATGGATCCCTTGAAGTACATCTTTCAGAAGCCCATGCCCACTAGAAAGCTAGCCAAGTGGCAAATCCTGTTGAGTGAATTTGACATTGTCTATATAACGGAGAATATGAACGCCTGAAAATGTATTTTCCTAACGAAGAGGTATCATTCATAGGAGAAAACATTACAGAATCCTATGACGGTTGAAGAATGTTCTTCGATGGGGCAGCAAATTTCTAAGGAGTTTGTATAGGAGCAGTCCTAGTATTGGAAACCGGTCAGCATTATCCGGTGTTTGCCAAACTTAGGTTTCCATGTACCAACAATATGGCCGAGTACGAAGCCTGCATCTTAGGGCTCAAGATGGTCATTGACATGAACATTCAAGAATTGCTAGTGATTGGAGATTCAGACCTGCTTATACATCAGGTCCGGGAAGAATGGGCAACCAAGAACTCCAAGATACTTCCGTATCTACATCATGTACAGGATTTGAAAAAGAGGTTCACGAAGATGGAATTCCAACATGTTCCTGGAATTCCAACATGTTCCTTTTAAAAATAGCATATGTATGGATATATAAGTATGTCCAAAAGTTTTATTATTTTTTCTTAATTTTTAAAAGATTTTTTAAATCAATTTATTGCCCTATTTTATCCAGAAAAGCGCAATAATTATTCTCAAAATTATCATTTTTAGTGACTCATTTATCGAACTCTCACATTTATACTAAAACATAGCTAAGATAATTTTTGCATATTCTTACAAATTTATTTAGTATTTTTAAGGCTAAATTGCATATAATTGCAATACCAGCCTCTCTTAGATTTAATTATGATTATGTCTATAAAACATTAACTCCAGTATTTTTATTTTGATACTTATGTATTATTAATCATTTTAGTACCTTTAATTTATTCCCAGAAATTATTTTACTATTTTTATAAAATGAACAAAGGAAAATGGCTATTTAAATGCTAACCCCGTTTATTTCAATTTTAGCCTTATTAGAACCTCCAATTTGAACCCAATCTGAGACCCAATAACTCTGACCCAAACCCCGTTCAAATGGATCCCGACCCATTTCCCACCTACCCTCTCTAATCTCAACCGTTGATCTCCCAGATCAACAGTCCCTATTTCCCTTACCATTTTTAAACCCCGAACTACCCCAAACCCTAATCATTTTTCATCTGTAGCCGCCTTTCAATTCCCCCTTCTCCCAATTCTCTCTCAAGCTCCTCTCAAACCCTAGCCGCCACCCTCAGCTTCCACCCTAAAACCACCTAAATCAATGGCTTCCAAGGCCATTGAAGGCCTGTATCTACCTCATTTGGCTTCCACATGCCCGATTATCATGTTTTCAAGGCTAGATCCTGGAAAACTTTTGTCCAGACCATGGTCGATCCCAGTTCTTATGGATGTGTCCAGTCATCTTTGACCTTGCTCTGGCTAGCCATGGCTATTCGAGCTTGACTCTCGACTTCTCCGGCTTAGATCGATGGTTTCCAAGCCTTTCTCACCATCTGGGTTTCTTCTGAAACCCTAACCTTTGAGGTTCCTTCGATTTCTTTTAGATCTATTTTAGATCTATGTTTACTCTAAACTCCTAAATGTTTTCTCAAGGTTTCTTTCCAAAACTTTACCTTCGAAACCCCTTTTATCTTTTTTTGATATAGGGTTTTGTTAAGTCATTTCAAAGTGTTCTCTGATTTTAAACATGTTCAATTCTGTTTCTTTATGTTGCTTTTCTATTGGAGTGTGCATGTTAAAAGCCTTAGTTTCTTTAGAGGTTTCTGAATCTATTTCGTTAAGTATTTGATCGATTTATTTGATTTTCATCTCTAGACTCGATTGGGTTGAAAACCCTAAAACTTTGGGGTTCATTTGAGTTCGGAGACTATTTGCTATGTGATTTATTTGTTAGTCATGCTCTGAACTCGACTGGTTTCAAAACCCTAATTTCTTTGGACCTATTCGAGTTTCTGAAGTTGCTTCATCTATTTCTTAACTGAATTTCGAAATCTTTTGTTTCAGCCTCTATTTCTTTATGTGATTTTTGACTTCTTGCTACCATTGAAACTCTACTATAAGGTCTTTTCATTTGACCCTTTTGCATGCTATTTCATACTCTCTCTTTTCTCTATTACTGAGTTACTAAGATTGACCTATGTGACTACCATGTTTCGATAGTCCACTACTTACTGACTTTGTGATTGCATGACGCTTCTCTTTCTCCTAAATTCAGCCTTGCATGCCTAATACTTCTGTAACTTTACTTTGTTTCTTACCTTATTTGGTTAACTGAGTATTTCAAAGACTCTTCTCTTAATTAAACCCCTATGTATTTACCCCTAATTATCTACTCTGCACAAGATGGCTACTTGATTTCCTTCCTTAAATATTTTTTGTCCATTACCGTTTAATTTTAACTCCTTAATTAAAGGAAATCCTTGATACTGATTTGATTTTTAGTTGGCACATAGTTCCATAATTACTGCTAAACTATGATTCTTGCCTTATTTTCTACCTATTTTCAAACTATAAATACCTTGTTCTTTAATTAACACGGAGACACACGAACACTCTTAGCTTCTGAACTCACACTCATACTCAAAATATTCTCTCTTGCTACTTGTACTGTGGCCTATTTTCATGTCCTACTCCCTGCTTTTACTATATTCTCTTTCTCCGAACTGGTATGTTCTTATTAAGATTCCAGCATCACAACAATGAGTTTACTTAATACTTTTATCGTCTTGTCTGTCTATTGCTGGTGTTCAGTTCTGAACTTATTTTAGTATACTATAATTTCCTTCTGCCTGTTCTGAATTTATTAAGAATCCTAAACCCCCACCCCAATGTGTTAGATGCTATGGTTTGTTTGAGGCATGACAGTAGTGAATATTACTGCCCATAACTCAACCTTGATCCCTGGGATCCTAACCTCTATGTTTCTCTACTATTGTGTCTTCTGGTAGGCCTATAGGCATGCCAACATCTTCTATTGTTGTGAATGCCCAAAGCTCACCCTTGCCTAAGCATAGGATCTTTGCAACTTCCCATCCCCCCTGAACCCCTTTTGTACGAATTATAAACTTGTTTGTGGTTGTTTCCCTCTCCTTTATTCCCTCAGAACTATGTTTCTTCACTAGCACTCTCTCTTAGACATATGTTCTGCCCCCCCTCCCCTCTTGTGGGCCTTGCCTTGGGACCCATTGATCTCCCTTTGAACTTGAACACTTGAGGGTTGGCCCTTCCACACTGCACTCGTCCCCATTCTAGTGATACAATTTGGGTGTGAGCATTGCCCGGAGTCCCATTGAGGCTCTTAGGGAACTCTGACACACTCAAATTGGAGAAAGGCTCTGGATCAATGGTCTTTGAGTTGGTCTATCTCATAATTCGGAGAGGAAGTCAAGAATCAGGCCTTCTCTGGTTGTACTTTTCTTTGTATTTTTTTTCTGATGTAATTTTATACATTCGGATTTTTAATAAGTTGTAATAAACACTTGGGGTGGGATATGTCAAGGGTGGGATATTATGCATGTCAAGGGTAGAAATCATGCCTATAAGAGTGTTCTAATTCTGCATATTCAACTACATGTAGAAATCATGCCTATATGATTGTTCTAAATTTTGCATATTCGACTACATATATAAATTATGCTATAAGGTTTAAAACAAAGTTTCTGCATTTAAATACCATGTCTCTAAAACTTTCGCATATAGATACCCTATCTACAAGGTTTTCTGCATTTCGACACCACGTCTATAAGAGTTTAAAATCAGCAATGCATAGAAAGCATGCCTATAGGAGCTTCTAAATGAATCTGATTCGCTTCACTCAATGTTAGGTGTAAAATCAGCAATATTAGGTGCTATCACCTACAGAAGTTGTGACCCATTTATTTAACTTTGTATGCTCTTCATTTTTTTTAATAATCTGAGTCCCTCGCTGAATAAGTATGCATATAGAATAATTCATTTCGATTTTACTGTCTTATCACCTTCTGAATTCAGTAGATACCATGCCTATATGATTCTCGTCTAAACACTTAGGCAAGCCTTAGAGTAATAATTGAGAGTTGAATCCGCTTTTGTTAATTATTACAACCAGCAGGCAGGTCTGATTCGAACTTCTTATCTAAGTTATGAAATAAACTAAAATTGTCCCAACAATCTCCTCCCCCTCGTCTTTAATACTTTTAAATTAGACCTAAACAGTATGTGCAAGTCATGCTAATTATATGTTTTCTTTGTTTAAGGAGGTATATCTGAGCCTTTGTTTGTTTAATGTTTTTTCCCAAAATGTGCAATATGTGTTTTTGTATGTCGCCTTAGAGTTTTGCCTTTGAAACTCCAAATAAGCCCAACATCCCTCCCTTTAGAATTAGTAGTCCTAAATGCCTCCAGGACTGATAGGAACAGGAAGGGTAATAGCATGCAATAAGTAATCGAGACCAATCCACGCTTTAAACACCTTAACGGGGTGGGCAGGGTAGATATGGATATGATGACCACGCGATAATGTCACATGTAGCCCCCTCATTGAGGAGAGATTATCGGACATTGTGTGGGGTGATCCACATTTTTTTATAAACCTAGGACCCCCCTCCCTTTATTCTTTTTTTCTTTTTTTTTTAGCATTTCAACTCCTTCTTTTAAAATCAACTTTTCTAATCGTTCTTTCAAACTTTGTTTACTTTCAAACCATTATGTGAAATCCCCTCTTATTTGAGCCTTATTTGCCTATATGTTAGTTGCACCTCAATTCACAATAATTGTTTGGCCGGGAACCACACTAGTGGATTCTGAGGGGTGCCTAACACCTTCCCCTTGAAATAATTTCAAGCCCTTAGCCTATCTCTAGTTATTCAAATCAAACCCTTTGGTGTCCTAAAGCACCCTAATCATTAGGTGGCGACTCTTCAAATTCAAACCCAATTCCTAAAAGGAATGAGTTGTCCTTCTAAATGTCATAAACCCGGACTCCGCGAGGAAAAAGGGGGCACGACAACATGGAGACTCTGCTGGGGATCTTTAGGCTTTTACCATTTCAGACTATTGTTGTGAATTTATGCGCAATTATTTGTTTATTTCTTTTAAGCATTTAATTTCCTTTTTGATTGCCAAACTGACTTGTCCTTTTGTTTCTTTCCTTTACTACTGCTTTAAATTACGAAACTATTGCATTTACTGCTTTCTTAAACGTGCAAATACGTGACAACATGCCTTTAATTGTTGCATAATCATGTTCAACATCATATTCCACTCGTGCCAAAACAAATCCTATAGCAATACTTATAATGAGTGGTTGCACTCTTCCGATATTATCACCCCCTAAATTCGGAAAAGGCGTATTTGCGGTAAAACGAGTCGATCAACGGTGTAGTCGATAGTTCTGTGCCTTTCCCCCATGAGTTGTCCGCTCAAGGGTACCAGTCTAAGACCCCATAGAAACCTTACTCTGTTTAAATTGTGCATGCATCATGGTCAGCCTAGCCGAGTTAGTTATGTTGTATGTATAATGACTCTTTAAGGTAGCCTTGTCCAAAGTCCGTGGGGTTTCCCTAAAACCCAAACGAACATTATCATGTTCTGTGCATTTATTTGGAGAACTAAATGCTTTCATGCTAATTGTTGTTATTAAATAGTCGAGTCTGGTGGGGATAAGGGTCTAACCTTATTTGTTTTGCAGAAAATGAGGCACGAGGTCCCCAGTTTTGGTATGATTAGCACGCCCCCACTCTTGCTAGACTGGTGGAGGAGTCTTCCATCAAATGACCAAATCAACGAGTGGAAAGAGAGGGCTTCCAAAGCTAGCGAAAAGTAGGAATTTCTGGAGTACAGTCTGCTGGAATTGGAAGGAAAAGTGAGGAAGAGAGTCACCGACTACCAGAACGCTGAGGGAAACGAAGGAGAACACCTGACAAAGGCATTTTTACTGATGAACCTACGTGAACTGGAGGATTTGATCAATGAGAGCATTCAACCTGAGGAAGGTCCTTCTGGGACCAAATAGATAGGAGTTTATCTTTTCGCTTTATCAAATGTAATAAGGCCAATGGCCATTAGTGATTTTCATTTCCTATTTATTTAGTGTCAATTTGGGATTCGTCTATTTTTATCAATAAAATGAGGCATTTAGCATCCTAAGTTCTCCAAATCAATTTGTTTCTAGGCCTACCTCGGGCGCAAAGAGGTTCCCAAATTAGGGCACGTTTTACATTCCGCACTATGTGTTTAAATTTTGCAACATTTTCTTATAATCCTCACTAACTTGTCACCTTTTATTTTTATTTTTTGTTTTATTATTCCCCTCCCCAAAGGTTAGTTCATGCACTCTGGCAACATCATCTTATTCTACGAGGTCTAGGGGCCCTCCACCCACTCCTCCTCTTAGTCCTTTTAAAAACAAGAACAAAGGGAAAATGAAAAATTTGAACAATGCCAGAAAAGAGAATTCAACTAAACGGGTAGAGGTTGCTCATGGTCATAGTAATAAGGTTCCTAAGGAAAATGCATCCCAACTCGAACAAAAGTTGCTGAAATTCCAAGAAGAACTTGATCAGGTTCGGAATCTGGCAAATCTGTTATTTTCCCTCACCACTCCAGTTATCTATTTCCCAAATGCTCAGAACCCTACACCTCCACAAAATATCCCAAAGCAACAAAATCATCCCGCTCCTCACCACCGCTGCAACACCTGCCATACCTCAAACAACACCCTGTTGCTCATCCCAGAACTCAAAAACTCCACAAATGACCACTTTCATACCCACCATAACACCCTCATCTATATGGAGACCATGCCACACTCCACGCAACCCATCTCAGGCACACTCGAGTCTGATGATAAAGACTCGCTCATCAGGAACCTGGCAGAAGAACTTAAGAAATTGACTAGCCGAATCCACGGCGTCGAAGGAAGCAATAGAATTGAGGGGCTGAACTATGAGGATTTTTGCATACAGCCCGATGTCAAACTGGTCGAGGGGTACAAACCTCCGAAGTTCGAAATATTTGATAGTACAGGGGATCCAAGAGTCCATTTGAGAAGGTACTGTGACGAGCTGGTTAGAGTAGGGAAGGACGAAAAAATTTGCATGAAGCTTTTCATGAGAAGTCTGAAAGGAGATGCTCTATCTTGGTACATTAGCTGAGATCCGAAGAAATGGTCAAACTGGGTAGGCATGGCATCCGACTTTATGGACAAGTTCAGGTTCAACATAGAGAATGCGCCGGATGTGTTCTACATTCAAAATCTAAAGAAAAAACTACAGAAACATTCTGCGAGTATGCTACTCGCTGGAGGTCCAAAACTGCTAAAGTTAGGCCTGCCTTAGAAGAAGAATAGATGAACAAAGTTTTTGTCCGGGCTCAGAACCCGCAATATTATGAAAGGCTGATGTTGACTGAGAGCCGTAAATTTTCTAACATCATCAAGATGGGTGAAAGAATTGACGAGGGAATCAAAAACGGTATGGTTACGAACTTTGAGGCCTTGCAAGCTACAAATAAAGCCTTACAGCCCGGTGGTGCATCCAAGAAAAGGGATGTAGGGGCCGTAATGGTTGCACAGATAACCAAATCTCCTATCAAATACCAAACCTATCCAATGTCTCCACTCACATATCAGCCTGCTCCAAACTACCAAACACCCTCACCCTCTTACCAAACTTCACCACCCACTTATCAATCACCTCCACCTCCCACATATCAGCCTACTTCACCCAAATATTCCCAACCTGCACATGTTTACCAAGCCTACAATGCTCAATCGTCCCACTATCAATCACCTCCTACACGCCAAAACTTCCCTAGATCTCGACCAAAATTTGACCACAGACCTCCTAAACAGTATACAACCATTGCTGAACCCATTGATCAGTTGTACGAGAGACTCAAAACTGTTGGTTATGTCACCCCCATCCCTATTGCAACTTCTGAGGACCCTTCTCAGTGGGTTAACCCAAACAAATCCTGTGCATACCATTCCGGCATGAAGGGACACACCTTCGACGAATGTTGTTCCTTGAAGGACAACATCCAGGCTCTGATTGACAACAAGATTATCATGGCAAAGGAACCCACTCTGAATGTCCGCAATAACCCTCTGCCAGACCATAAGGGTGGAGGCGTTCACATGATTGAAATAGAGGATGATTGGGATCCTGAGGGGTCAATCAGTTTGATCGCGAAAGGAGATGACCCAAAGAAGCCAATAGTTACTCTTAATCCGATCGTGGTCCAGATTCAGCCCTCTAGGGACGCCGAGGTAAATATGTTTGTTCCACTTGAGTTTGAAACAACATCATCTGCAAAGACACCCGAGCCAATTGAGGTCGAATTCGTGTCTCCAGCGAATGCACCTACGCCATTTGAAGTTGCAGTTTTTCCACCCAAGGCTCATGCCCCATTCGAAGTAAAGATAGCCACGTCGATCCCAGTGGCAATTTCGACCATGACACCATTCCACACGAAGGCTATACCATGGGACTATACAGCTGAGGCAATGAGGAAAGGCAAGGTTAGGTTCGAGGAAACTGTTGCAGCACAGGGTATGACGAGAACAGGTAGGATCTATACCCCGGAACACCTAGCTAAGTCAAGCAAGCAGGCCTCCAATCTATTACCCGTCATTGAGACGGGTCCAGATGATCTTTGGAGAAAGATACAGGCTAAGGAATACTCGGTCATCGACCAGTTGAACAAAACACCGGCGCAAATCTCCATACTTGCTTTGCTACAAAATTCTGAGGCACACAAGAATGCTCTGTTGAAGGTGCTGAGTGAAGCATATGTGCCAAGCAACATCACTGGCAGGGAAATGGCTAACATGGTCGGACAGGTATTGGAAAGTCACAAAATTACTTTTCATGAAGATGAGCTACCACCTGAAGGGTTGGGACACAATAAAGCACTGCACATCACTATGCAATGCGAGAACTAATCACCAGGATCCTGATCGATGGGGGTTCCAGTCTCAACATTTGTCCACTGGTAACACTCAAGAAGTTGGGTAAGGGATTGCACGAGATAAAGGATGAAGCCATCAATGTGAAAGCCTTCGACGGTTCCCAAAGGTCCACCATTGGGGAAATTAATCTGTGTTTGCAAATGGGGCCAACTTGGTTCGATATTGATTTCCAGGTAATAGACGTGCCGGCATCTTACAATCTACTATTGGGACGGCCATGGATTCATGCTGCCGGAGTCGTAGCATCAATACTGCATCAGGTAGTAATGTTTGAATGGAATCAACAGGAAGTGATCATTCACAGCGATGGCAGCAATCATATACACAGTCGCCAGACCATTCCATCAATCGAAGGGAGAAAGATCCTGGGAGGAGAGACTTACCACCACATCGAATGGGTAAATGTTGTTGATAAAGACAAATTGTGAGATAACAAGATTGAGAATATACTGAATTGGAGTGGGTACGAACCTGGCAAAGGGCTCGGCAAGAACCTCCAAGGAATCACTAAGCCCATAAAACTCAAGAAACATGGCACCACTTTCGGTCTGGGATATGAGTACACCTGAGAGGAATTCAACAACCGGTCTCCACCATGGCGCGGTCCTTACTATCCACTGGAGCAGCCAATACCACATTTGGAGTAGACTTTCCAATCGGCCGATGTTATCTATGGGTCAGAAGAAGAGGAAGCACCGGTGGCTGTGAAAAACTTGTTCTTAGAGGACAATGACATGGATTGTTGTGTTATTCTCAAGGAGGAGGGAGAGGAAGGCCCTTCTGTATAGGCTGTGAGCATAGGAGCACGCCTCAATAACTGGACCATCAGAACAACCAGGACCCGACGAGCCTCGGGGTGGCAAGGCTAAAACAAGCATTGTTTTGATTTACTAAAAGATTTTTATTTTTCGCATGTTTTCAATTCCTGCAATAAGATCTCCAATGTTCAAAACAATTATTATGCAATTTATCAAAGCATTTTGGCTTTTCTTATGAATCAACACTTATTACTATCATTTTCTTTCATTACTTTACTTATACAGCATTACTATTACTTATCTTGATGAACCAATGACTGTGACATGCAATGAGACAACGCAACAAACGGACATAGATTCAGAGGAAGATGACATACCATAAGAGATTGTTAAAGAAGTAGAGAATTTTGAGAACAGACCTAAGTCTAACCTGGACGAAACAGAAGTTGTTAACCTGGGAGATGCAGAAAACGTTAAAGAAACACGAATCAGCGTCCACTTATCACCGTAATAAAAGAAGGAATACACGAAATTTCTAAAGGAATATGAGGACATATTTTCTTTGTCGTATGATGACATGACTGGTCTGAGTACGTCTGTTGTGGCTCACAAACTGCCAACTGATCTGACATGTTCGTCGGTAAAGCAAAAGCTCAGGAAATTCAAGTCTGATATAAGTCTGAAAATCAAGAAAGAGGTCACTAAGCAGGTCAAAGCTAAAGTTCAGGGTAGTAGAATACCCGACATGGTTAGCCAACATTGTGCTAGTACTAAAGAAGGACGGTAAGATCAGAGTCTGTGTCGACTACTGGGATCTCAACCGGGCCAATCTGAAAGACGACTTCCCCTTACCAAACATACACATCCTGATTGACAATTGCACCAAGCATGAGTTGCAATCATTTGTAGATTGTTTCGCTGGGTATCATCAGATCTGGATGGATGAAGAATATACTGAGAAAACGGATTTCATTACACCGTGGGGAATGTACTATTACAAGGTGATTCCGTTTGGGTTAAAGAAGGTAGGGGCCACCTACATGAGGTCCATGACTACCATTTTCCATGATATAATACACAAGGAGATAGAGGTGTACGTGGATGATGTTATTATCAAAAAGAAAGCCACTGATCACATGGAAGATTTGAGGAAGTTTTTTAATAGATTGCGAAGGTACAACCTGAAATTGAATCCCGCAAAATGTGCATTTGGGGTTCCTACCGGAAAACTACTTGGGTTTATTGTGAGTCGCTGAGGGATAGAACTAGATCCATCAAAGGTCAAAGCTATTCAAGAATTTCCACCGCCAAAAAATAATAAGGACGTGATGAGTTTCTTGGGGAGACTTAATTACATCAGCCGGTTCATAGCACAGTCTACAGTTATCTGTGATCCAGGTATACCCTTATTACTCTACCTTTTAGTATTGGATGGAGCTTTCGGTTGCATTCTGGGGTAGCATGATGAAACGGGGAGGAAGGAGCAGGCCATTTATTACCTTAGTAAGAAGTTCACCCCGTACGAGGCCCGGTATTCTCTGTTAGAGCGCACCTGTTGTGCTTTGACTTGGGTAGCCCAGAAGCTGAGGCACTACTTTTGTGCCTATACCACATATCTTATATCAAGGATGAATCCCTTGAAGTACATCTTTCAAAAGCCCATGCCCGTTGGAAAGCTAGCCAAGTGGCAAATCCTGTTGAGTGAATTCGGCATTGTCTACGTAACTCAGAAGGCAATCAAGGGACAGGTGCTATCATATCACCTTGCTGAAAATCCCGTGGATAGAAAGTATGAACCCCTGAAAACGTATTTTCCTAACGAAGAGATATCATTCATAGGAGAAGATATTGCGGAATCCTATGATGGTTGGAGAATGTTCTTCGATGGAGCAGCAAATTTCAAAGGAGTTGGTATAGGAGCAGTCCTAGTATCGAAAACTGGTCAGCATTATCCGGTGTCTGCCAAACTCAGGTTCCCATGCACCAATAATATGGCCGAGTATGAAGCCTGCATCTTAGGGCTCAAGATGGCCATTGACATTAACATTCAAGAATTGCTAGTGATTGGAGATTCAGACATGCTTATAAATTAGGTCCGGGAAGAATGGGCAACCAAAAACTCCAAGATACTTCTGTATATGTATCATGTATAGGAGTTGAGAAGAAGGTTCACGAAGACGGAATTCCAACATGTTCCCAAAATCCAAAATGACTTCGTCGATGCATTGGCTACCCTATAATCCATGATACAACATCCAGACAAGAACTTCATTGATCTCATTCCAGTAAAGATGCATGATGAGCCAGCTTACTATGCCCATGTTGAAGAAGAAGCAGACGGAAAACCTTGGTTTCATGATATCAAGGAATATTTGGGAAAAAGGAAAGTACCCAGAGTTCGCAAACCCTACTCAGAAAGGCACACTTCATAAGTTGTCCAATAATTTCTTTCACAGCGGAGGACTCCTATATAGGAGGACTCCTGATTTGGGATTACTAAGGTGTGTCAACACAAAGGAAGCATCCAGACTACTAGAGGAAATTCACGATGGGACTTGTGGTCCATATATGAATGACTTTGTCTTAGCAAAGAAGATACTCCGAGCTGGTTACTTTTGGATGACTATGGAAACAGACTGCATCCAGTATGTCTGGAAATACCACCGCTGCCAGATACATGCAGACATGATAAAGGTACCTCCAAGTGAGCTTAATGCAACAAGCTCACCATGGCCTTTCGCCGCCTGGGGAATGGACGTTATTGGACCAATCGAACCTGCCGCTTCTAACGGGCATAGGTTTATCCTAGTAGCAATTGACTATATCACCAAATGGGTCGAAGCAGCATCCTACAGAGCGGTAACTAAGAAAGTTGTGGCAGACTTCATCCGCGACCACATTGCTTGTCGGTTCGGGATTCTAGAGTCAATTATTACTGATAATGGTTCTAATCTCAATAGTGACTTGATGAAAGCCATGTGTGAAACTTTCAAGATCAAACACAAGAATTCTACAGCCTATAGACCTCAAATGAATGGAGCCGTAGAAGCCGCCAATAAGAACATCAAGAAGATACTAAGGAAAATGCTAGAGAAGCATAAGCAGTGGCACAAGAAGCTATCATTTGGTTTGTTAGGGTATCGCACCACAATCCGCACATCAACTGGGGCAACTACCTATATGTTGGTTTATGGTATAGAAGCCGTCATTCCCACCGAGGTAGAAATTCCTTCATTAAGAATCATACAGGAAGCTGAGCTCGACGATGTAGAATGGAAGAAGAGTCGTTACGAGCAGCTCGCTCTTATAGATGGAAAAAGAATGAATGCAGTCTGCCATGGTCAACTTTATCAGAATAGAATGTCCAGAGCCTTCAACAAAAGAGTCAAGCCAAGACAGTTCATACCGGGGCAGCTGATGTTAAAGAAAATCTTTCCACACCAAGATGAAGCCAAGGGGAAATTCTCTCCCAACTGGCAAGGTTCGTACATGGTTCACTGGGTTCTAATAGGAGGAGCCTTCATACTAGCAGAAATGGACGGAGAAGTCTAGCCAAAGCCAATCAAATTCGGGTGCGGTCAAGTGTTACTATGTGTAGTCTTTATGCTTTCCTATATGATGTGAACTATGCCTGACATGATTCCCGTTTAAGAAGGGATACATAGGTAGCCATATAGGTTCGGTCACAATTTAGTAAAATTTTCATTTCCCCCGCAATTGGAAACTGGGGCAGAATTTTGAGAAGGACCCTCAAAATTCCGAAGTTGATTTCAGCCAATCACCGCAAGCAGTAGTCAGAAATATCAACCATTAAACTGGGGCAGAATTTTGAGGAGAACCCTCAAAATTTTGAAGCAAGAGAGGTTGCAATGTCTTGAACCACGTCAATTTATGTACTTGTGTCATGTTTTTACTAATCCATGCATGTTTATTGACGAAAACTATTTGTTTAGCAACGCTACCCCAATGATACATACAGTGTCACCAGATCAAATCCAGGCAGGCGGGGACACGAACTAACCTCTCCTTTATAAAACTCACGATTTTTCTTTGGATACAGGCACTTGAGTTGCAAAATCATAAAATATACTATACATTCACGAGACAAACATTGTTCAGGAATACAACTCTCAGAACCGTTGCACTTACTCACAGTTTTTATCCACACACAACAGTGTCCCCAGGAGGCACAATGTCCCCAGAAGTCACAATATCGCAATCTGCTATTAGCTAAGAAAATGGTATTACCATTTGCCCTTTTATTTCTTGCATAAGGCTACCATTTTGCCTTCCGAGACTAAGCTCTGTCTCCATCTACATTTATACATTGCATAAGGCTACCATTGTACCTTCTGAGGTTAAGCTCTACCTCCATTTGCATCTGCATGGCTGAAAGATCGCCACCTTTACATTCGCATGGCTGAAAGATCGCCACCTCTACATTCGGATGGCTGAAAGATCGCCGCCTTATTTACATTTGCATGGCTGAAAGATCGCCACCTCTACATTTGCATGGCTGAAAGATCACCGCCTCTACATTTGCATGGCAGAAAGATCGCCGCCTTATTTATATTTACATGGCTGAAAGATCGCCGCCTTATTTACATTTGCATGGCTGAAAGATTGCCGCCTTATCTACATTTGCATGGCTGAAAGATCGCTGCCTTATTTACACTTGCATGGCTGATAAATCGCCACCTTATTTACACTTAGATGGCTGAAAGATCGCCATTTTTACATTTGCATGGCTGAAAGATCGCCGACTTACTTACATTTGCATGGCTGAAAGATCGCCGCCTTATTTACACTTGCATGGCTGAAAGATCGCCACTTTATTTACATTTGCATGGCTGAAAGATCACCACCTTTCATTTGCATGGCTGAAAGATCGCCGACTTACATTTGCATGGCTGAAAGATCGCCGACTATCTACATTTGCATGGCTGAAAGAATGCCAACTAATGCATTTCATGGGCTGAAAGATCGCCACCTACTGCATCTCATGGGCTGAAAGATCGCCAAATTATCCAAAGGCGTCATTGTTCGAAGGCACCATTTGCATAGCCCGAGAACACCATGTCATGGCCTGAGGACCCCTTTTTATCTTTTGCATATCATTATTCAAAGGCACATCATGGTTCGAAGGCATCATTCGCATAGCCTGAAAGCATCATTTCATGGCCTGCAAATCCTTTATTATACGCTTCATGGCCCGGGACATCATGGTCTAAGGACGTCATCCTAACCGTCAAAAGACAAACATTCATGGTCCGACGGGAATTTGCATCATGTTTAAATTTACGCACAATCTACACTTGTGTTACTTATTTGCAGGCGAACCGACGAGTAACGGCCATCTCAGCAGGAGCAATCCCGCTCCATTTACCGCAGCCCCATCACATTTCAACCATTCACCACGTCCTAAATACTGCATCCGTTCTTGAAAGTCTCCATCGCCATACTCCGCCAACGAATCCTGAACTACACATGGCCTGAATCTTGTAAGACCAGGGATATGTAGGCATCTCGGAAGCCAGAGCACAGCATAAGCCTCCTCGAAACATTTCATTTGGTCAAAATTGGCCATCATATCTTTATCCGACAACTCTTTCATCCTTCCCAGGTAAAGAGGGGCAGCTGTTGATACCCAATTTTTCCCTATATATTTTTTTAATATGCAAAATACTTTCAAATAGAATATGTATGCATATATAAGTATGTCCAAATGTTTTATTATTTTTCCTTAATTTTTAAAAGATTTTTTAAATTAATTTATTACCCTATTTTATCCAGAAAAGCCCAATAATTATTCCCAAAATTATCACTTTTAGTGAATCATTTATCGAACTCTCACATTTATACTAAAATATAGCTAAGATAATTTTTGCATATTTTCACAAATTTATTTAGCATTTTTAAGGCTAAATTGCATATAATTGCAATACTAGCCTCTCTTAGATTTAATTATGTTTATATCTATAAAAAATTAACTCCAGTATTTTTTATTTGATACTTATGTATTATTAATCATTTTAGTACCTTTAATTTATTCCCAGAAATTATTTTACTATTTTTATAAAATGAACAGAGGAAAAATGGCTATTTAAATGCTAACCCCGTTTATTTCAATTTTAGCCTTATTAGAACCTCCAATTTGAACCCAATCTGAGACCCAATTACCCTGACCCAAACCCCGTTCAAATGGACCCTGACCCATTTCCCACCTACCCTCTCTAATCTCAACCGTTGATCTCCCAGATCAACGGTCCCTATTTTCCTTACCATTTTTAAACCCCGAACTACCCCAAACCCTAATCATTTTTCATCTGTAGCTGCCTTTGAATTCCCCCCTTCTCCCAATTCTCTCTCAAGCTCCTCTCAAACCCTAGCTGCCTCCCTCATCTTCCACCCTAAAACCACCTAAATCAATGGCTTCCAAGGCCATTGACGACCTGTATCTACCTCATTTGGCTTCCACATGCCCGATTATCATGTTTTCAAGGCTAGATCCTTGAAAGGTTTGGTCTAGACCTAGGTCGATCCTAGTTTTTATGGCTGTCTCCGGTTATCTTTGACCTTGCTCCGGCCAGCCATGGCTATTCGAGCCTGACTCTCGACTTCTCTGGCTTAGATCTATGTTTCCAAGCCTTTCTCACTATCTGGATTTCTTCTGAAACCCTAACCTTCGAGGTTCCTCCGATTTCTTTTAGATCCGTTTTAGATCTATGTTTACTCTAAACTCCTAAACATTTTCTCAAGGTTTCTTTCCAAAACTTTACCTTCGAAACCCCTTTTATCTTTTCTGATTTAGGGTTTTGTTAAGTCATTTCAAAGCTTTCTCGGATTTTAAACATGTTCTACTGTGTTTCTTTATGTGGATTTTCTACTGGAGTGTGCATGTTAAAAGTCTTAGTTTCTTTTGAGGTTTCTGAATCTATTTCGTGAAGTATTTGATCGATATATTTGCTTTTCATCTCTAGACTCGATTGTAGTGAAAACCCTAAAACTTTGGGGTTCATTCGAGTTCGGAGACTATTTTCTATGTGATTTATTTGTTAGTCATGCTCTGAACTCGACTAGTTTCAAAACCTTCATTTCTTTGGACCTATTCGAGTTTCTAAAGTTCCTGCATCTGTAGCAAAACTGAATTTCGAAATATTTTGTTTCAGCCTCTGTTTCTTTATGTGATTTTGACTTCCTACTAACATTGAAACTCTACTATAAGGTCTTTTCATTTGACCCCTTTGCATTCTATTTGATACTCTCTTTTTTCTCTATTATTGAGTTACTAAGATTGACCTATGTGACTACCATGTTTCGATAGTCTACTACTTACTGACTTTGTGATTCCATGACGCTTCTCTTTGTCCTAAATTCAGCCTTGCATGCCTAATAATTATGCACTCTTTTATATGCTAAATTTTCCTCTGAAATGACCTTCAATTTTGGACTGATTTCAAACCTCCTTGTGTAATTTTGATTGCATTCATGTGTTAAGTGATTGACTCTTTCCTTGTTTTGCTTTACTAATTTCCCTGTTTATTGGGTTGATTTGAAAACATTCCTTAGACTTTTCAATTCTCCTGTTTCTGACTTGGTTTATTCGTTTATTCATGGGAACCCCTATTATTCTCCCCAAATCAGTAATTTCAAATTCATGACTCCTTGATTTACTATGTGCTAATTGTCTCCATATTCTGCAACTTTACTTTATTTTCTTACCTTATTTGGTTAACCGAGTATTTAAAAGACTCTTCCCTTAATTAAACCCCTATGTATTTACCCCTAATTGTCTACTCTGCACAAGATGCCTACTTTATTTCCTTCCTTAAATGTTTTCTGTCCATTACCATTTAATTTTAACTCCTTAATTAAAGGAAATCCTTGATACTTATTTGATTTTTAATTGGCACATAGTTCCATAATTACAACTAAACTATAATTCTTGTCTTATTTTCTACCTATTTTCAAACTATAAATACCTTGCTCTTTCATTAACACGGAGACACACGAACACTCTTAGCTTCTGAACTCACACTCATACTCAAAATATTCTCTCTTACTACTTGTATTGTGGCCTGTTTTCAAGTCCTGCTACCTGCTTTTACTATATTCTGCTTCTCCAAACTGGTATGTTCTGATTAAGATTCCAGCATCACAACAATGTGTTTACTTAATACATTTACCTTCTTGTTTGTCTATTGCTGGTGTTCACTTCTGTACTTATTTTAGTATACTATAATTTCCTTCTACTTGTTCTGAATTTATTATGAATCCTAAACCCCCACCCCAATGTGTTCGATGTTATGGTTTGTTTGAGGCATGACAGTACTGAATATTACTGCCCATAACTCAAGCTTGATCCCTGGGATCCTAACCTCTATGTTTCTCTGCTATTGTGTGTTCTCGTAGGCTTATAGGCATGCCAGCATCTTCTATTGTTGTGCATGCCCAAAGCTCACCCTTGCCTAAGCATAGACTCTTTGAAACTTCCCAACCCCCCTGAACCCATTTTGTATGAATTATCAACTTGTTTGTGGTTGTTTCCCTCTCCTTTATTCCCTCAGAACTCTGTTTCTTCACTTGCACTCTCTCTTAGACTTAAGTTCTGCCCCCTCTTGTGAGCCTTGCCTTAGGACCCACTGAGCTCCCTCTGAACTTGGACACTTGAGGGCTAGCGCTTCCACACTACACTCGTCCCCATTCTGGTGATACAATTTGGGTGTGAGCACTGCCCGGAGTCCCATTGAGGCTCTTTGGGAACTCTGACACACTCAAATTGGAGAAAGGATCTGGATCAATGATCTTTGAGTTGGTCTATCTCATAACTCAGAGAGGAAGTCAATAATCAGGCCTTCTCTGGTTGTACTTTTCTTTATATTTTTTTCTGATGCAATTTTATTCATTCGAATTTATAATAGGTTATAATAAACACTTGGGGCTGGCTAGTGAAAAGGGTGGGATATTTATACATGTCAAGGGTAGAAATCATGCCTATAGGACTTTTCTAATTCTGCATATTCAACTACATGTAGAAATCATACCTATATGATTGTTCTAAATTCTGCATATTCAACTACATATAGAAATTGTGCTATAATAATTAAAACAAAGTTTCTGCATTTAGATACCATGTCTCTAACACTTCCGCATATAGATATCATGTCTACAAGATTTTCTGCATTTCGACACCACGTCTATAAGAGTTTAAAATCAGCAATGCATAGAAAGCATGCTTATAGGAGCTTCTAAATGAATCTGATTCGCTTCACTCAATGTTAGGTGTAAAATCAGTAATATTAGGTGTTATCACCTATAGAAGCTATGACTCATTTATTTAACTTCGTACGCTCTGCATTTTTTTGATAATCTAAGTCCCTCGCTGAATAAGTATGCATATAGTATAATTCATTTCGTGTTTTACTGTCTTATCACCTTCTGAATTCAGTAGATACCATGCCTATAGGATCATCGTTTAAACACTTAGGCAAGCCTTAGAGTAATAATTGAGAGTTGAATCCACTTCTGTTAATTATTACAACCAGCAGGCAGGCTTGATTCGGACTTCTTATCTGAGTTATGAAACTTTCCCAACAATCTCCTCCCCCTCGTCTTTAATAATTTAAAAACAGACCTAAAAAGTATGTGCAAGTCATGCTAGTTATATGCTTTCTTAGTTTAAGGAGGTATATCTGAGCCTTTGTTTGTTTAATGCTTTTACCCAAAATGTGCAATATGTGTTTTTGTATGTCGCCTTAGAGTTTTACCTTTCAAACTCCAAATAAGACCAACATCCCTCCCTTTAGAATGAGTAGTCCTAAATGCCTATGGGACTGATAGGAACGGGACGGCTAATAGCATGCAATAAGTAATCGAGACCAATCTGCGATTTAAACACCTTAACAAGGTGGGAAGGGTAGATATGGATATGATGACCACGTGATAATGTCACGTGTATCCCCCTCATTGAGTAGTGATTACCGGACATTGTGTGGGGTGATCCATATATTTTAATAAACCTAGGACCCCCTCCTTTTATTCTTTATTTCTTTTTTTTAGCATTTCAACACCTTCTTTTTAAATCAGCTTTTCTAATCGTTCTTTGAAACTTTGTTTACTTTCAAACCATTATGTGAAATCCCCTCTTATTTGAGCCTTATTTTCCTATATGTTAGTTGCACCTCAATTCACAATAATTGTCTGGCTGGGAACCACACTAGTAGATTCTGAGGGGTGCCTAACACCTTCCCCTTGGAATAATTTCAAGTCCTTACCCTATCTCTGGTTGTTCAAATCAAACCCTTTGGTGTCCTAATGCACTCTAATCATTAGGCGGAGACTCTTCAAATTCAAACCCAATTCCCAAAATGAATGAGTTGTCCTTCCAAATGTCATAAACCCGGGCTCCGCGAGGAAAAAGGTGGCGCGACACCAGGAATGCTACTATAAAAGCCAAACCCCGTCGTGCCTCCCATTTATCTTTGTTTCCTAAATGGGTCAGGCCAGTATCTAGTACCTCAAAACTGTGGGGATTGCCATAGCGCTGGTACAAGAAGTAGAATGTGCAAAATCCCTTGGATAAATTCCCATCTTGAACCTCCCAACTGATGCTCAACAGATCTAGAAACTTGTGAGGAGACACTGTTCTTGGTGACACCGGGTACCGACTTCTGAGGTTCCCACTAAGACCGGCATTGCCTGCTATTCCTCTAATGTGGGGGTGAGCTCAAAATCAGAAAAGTGAAACACATTATAGGTCCTAGAAAGGTATCAAAGCCTCAATCACATCCAACCTCTGTTTGATTTCCAAAAGTCCAACAAAACCGCCCATAATTTTTACCATAGTCCCTCTGCTGACTTTTTCTAAGTCATTCAACCACATATGGAGCTGTAAAGGGATTTCCTTAAGAACTACAAAGGATTCATTTTTAATTGTGCACATCCTACACATTTATTAGGGTGATTGGTTAAGAAATCATAACTTATTTTAACTTAAGAGAAAGTTATCAATTTCTTTTCAAAAATAAAACCTGGCTTTGCAAATACGGCCCTTCAGCACTTCAGGAAAGAAGATTTTAGGGCTATGTTTGCTAATCGGCCAAAAATTTGAAAAAGAAACCGTAGGTGGTTGGTTTTGCAAAAACATTCTTCCGGTGCCCTTTCGGGGACATTTCGGCTCTTTAGACAAGAATAGTATCACCTAACTTACTTATGATAAAACAATAAAAAAATTTGTTCTCCTTTTTTTGGTTATTTTTGCAAATATGGAGTTCGACCCGGTGAGGGTTGCCTACGTATCTCACACCCGATGAGAATCAAACTTGCGTAGTTTGGGAAGTTTAGACATAATAAAAATAATACCAAATATTTTTCTTAAAACAAAATTTCTTTCTTCTCTTTTTCAAAATTTTGGCAGAGTTTTGGTACTTTTTGGACATCGAGTTTTTCAAAAATAAGTAATTATCTCTTTTAGCCCTCAAATTGATTTTTCTCTTTCCCAACTTTTCTCCATTATCATAAGCCGGTCAACATGCAATCTGAAGCAAATAAATGCACAAGTAGCAAGTAGAATGCATCAGGATGATCTTTTCGTTTCGGGTGCACCTGTCCTAGACTGACCCAACCCTTGTGTTGAGTCTCCAAAGTCAAATGCACGTGGTGCAAACAAACGTTCCTACTAGGGATCCGGCATGAGGCTTTGTTATATTAGGTTTAAAAATCTGGGTGTATTGTTCTAGACCTGGCTTACACGAGCGGACAGCTCGAGCCAAGGGGTGCAGTGTACCGGGAATACAGAAGCTTTACCGGCTTTGCAACTTGTCCAAACCTCATTCTAAAATTGGGATAAGACTCTAACAGAAAAGAAGTCACACGAAGTGCACACTTCCTAGATGATTTAGAAGTCTTAGAGAGAGGAGGGTTTCGTAGCAATTTATATACAGTCCAAACTATATCAAAGCGGTAAAAAGCAGCAATTAACACATTAGGCTCAACATGTAAAAATCAGATAAAACAAGCCAACTATAATAGTTTATTCTAAGCTTGAATTCTTTAACCCTGAACCGAAGTTCTGGGTTTGGATCCCTAGAGAGTCGTCAAAGCTATCACACCTCCTTTTTACACACCCTGAGGCTAATATAAGGGGGGGGGGGGTTTCCACTTTAAGTGACGTTATTCAAAATAGGATTATTTATTTAATTCTTTAGAGTCACCACTTGGAATATTTTAATTAGTTTCCCAAGTCACCGGTTTATTTTTAAATTCCAAATCGAGGAAATTCGACTTTCCTTTTGAAGTCTGTGAACCAGAATTTCTAAGTAAGGAATTTTGTTAACCCGGGAGAAGGTGTTAGGCATTCCTGGGTTCCGTGATTCTAGTACGGTCACTTAAACTATTAAAATTGGCCTATTATCCGATTTATCACATGTTTTAACCTATTGTGCATTTTTAGCTTATTAACCGCTTTTAATTATTTTAAAACGCTTGTAGGAAGACTCAACGTTATTTAAAACATGCCTTGAACCACGCCACATGAAATGCACCCGCGGTTCTCGACACGTTCTACTTACTATTGTTAAGAATTGAATTAGGTCACATGAAATGTGCACCCGAGTTTAATATATAAAATAAAATCAATTTAAATAGCATGCCTAAAGAAACTACGAAATTTCGAATTAATAACAGGGTTTGCGAGGGCCATGGAAGATTCAGTTGATGGCGCACCTCGATTTTTAGAAGAGTTAGTATTAATTGTCTGAGGGCCATGGGTTATCTAATTTTGCTTATGGCACACCTCAAGTCTATAAGGGAATAGGCGTCTTTAGAGGCAATCTAAAACTAATCATTACGCGCTTAAAGCAATCTACCATTATTCAAGCTTATTTAATACTAAATTAATAATTTACATGAGGGCCATGGGTGATATGGTGAAAATGGCACACCCAAATTTAACCAAAATAATTACTTTAACTTAAGATTTAAAGCCATATTTATATAACTACTGAAGTTACGCTAGGCTTTCATATGTTTGGGCTAGGCTTGCTGTAGGCAAAACCCGGCAGTAGTAGTTAAATGAGATGTTGGGCTCGAAAATCAGCCCCAAGCACCAAAGAGTATACAAATTCCCATTTACAAGTGACCCCAAGTTTGAGCCCAAAGTAGACCCAAATTCAAGGAAGGGGTGGACGTTAAAGGGCATGGGACTCAAGTTCAAATCCCTGCAGAACCAAATGAAACTTGGATCCCAAGGGCCTTTTGCTTTAAACCGCCCTTCAGTGATTCATACACCTTTAAACTTGAATAATTTTAGCAAAGTAAACAGGGAATGCATTAGCTAATTGAAATATCAAACATGTAGAAAATTAAAATACTATTCGTTTGAAAACTGAAAGTATTGCCATGATTTCCTACATAGTGATGTCTACAGTAGATATTCAAACTGAAGGTCAAAATATATCATCATGTTACTGAATTTGTTCTGATACCAAACAAAACATCTAAAAACAGTAAAGAACCACAAAATAATCAACTTTAGCTTATAATCACTACCAGCTTGAACAAATATGAACAAAACCTAACAAGGAGAGTTCTTCATTTAACTTAGCACTATCTTATGACAGTCCAATACCAAACACACGACAGAAGGATTCAAACCCCCAAATGAAATCAAAATGGCAAACCTAAAGTCTAAATACAAACTCAATACAAATTTTAATGTTCATGGCATGAGTAAATACAATGAGTGATGTGATGAAACATGAATTGATATAGAACTAAGACAAGTTTCAGTAATACAAATGGGCAATCAGCCAAACTAGAGTCTACATCTCCAACAATGCTTTAGATTCAAACTTCATATATTGATAAAAATCCAAAGAGGTACTTTGTTACAACAAAGACAACAAAGAAAATGAGCCTGAGATTAGGAGGAAAGCAGCAGCAATGTATCAGCAACAAGTAATACAATCCACAGTCAATTTTACACCATTTTGAACCCAGATTAACACAGTTCTTTCGAGTTTTCAGAAGAATCTGACTAACAATGGAGGTCAAAGAGCAAAACCAAGAAAATTTCCAAACAAATTTCAGTATTTTTTCAAAGTCTAAAATGCCCAACCGTTTTTGAAAATTTTAGGGTTCTAAACTCTAAATTCTCTCCCTTGAAAAGAAAGAAAGCAGGCCTCTTATAGAAGACCTCTTGGGCAGCAGAATTGGTTTCAGGTTTTTCCCAACTACCCCTTATTTAATTTCCAATTTGTTCATTTTTAACCCAGAATTTTAAAACCAATTTCTGAAACTACCCAACCCTCTCTTTCCTGGAAGTTTCCTATTCAGTTATAAGAGATTCCCTCTAGTTGGAATTCCCAACCCCTGTATTTACTTGCCAACTACTGAACCAAAACTCAAAGGGAAATTCTGGGCCACTTTTGCCCCAACAAAGATGGGCCAAATAACCCAAAAGACCAAAACAAGAATTTTCAAAATGAAACCAACAAAGCAACATAATTTTCTGTAAGTCATAATACAAATCCACTAAGTCTATAAACTACTACAACTGTCTGAAAGGAGTTAGAGATGATAAAGATGGAGAAACACGAGACGACAGATGTTAAGAAGCTACCTCGTGAACTCTGAATGTCCACCTGAAGCTGGAAGGATCAGCACCCGGGAGTAGAACCAGCTACGCCTGAATCTGCACACAGGGTGCAGGGAGTAAAGTGAGTACTCCAACTCAGTGAGTAGCAAATGTAAATAAAGACTAAAAGCAAGAAAACTCGTAAGGCACAAAGCATTCTATAATGAAGCAGTAAAACCATTTAAAACAAATAGTAAATCAGTGAAAGATAGGTAAAATTCTTTGACTCAAACGTAATTTCATAAAAAGCCTTTTTCAATAATTAAGCAGGTAATTGGCAATCAATTAGGAAAAATAAACACATGAAGATTCACCCATCGGGCACAGTATCAACAAATCTTCCCCTCGGGCAACATCTCAGAACAGTACCAGTCCCTTGGGCTCAAATCTCAGATCACAATACCAGCCCCTCGGGCTCAAATATCACATCACAATGGGTACTCGCGCTCACTGGGGTGTACAGACTCCTAGAGGGGCCCCTTACGGCCCAAGCACAATATCAAGTCACCTCGTGCCATCATCACTAGATCCTCGGCCTCATATCAATCAAGCCATCTCGTGGCGTACATATCTCTGGCCCTTGGCCTCATAATCAGTATCAAATGTTTCCTCACAACATAGGCCCTCGGCCTTACTCAGTCAAAAATCTCACAAGTCCCTCGGGCAATAGTAAAATAGTGTTTCTCAGACCAAACATCATGTAAAATATCATTTAAGTATTAAAACTGAGTAAACAAGGTTGAGTATGAAAACAGTGGAAAATAACATGACTGAGTTCAAGTATAGAGTCAAAACAGTGAGGAAATATCAATAAAAAGCCCCGAAAGGTTCAAATAGTTGGCACTAGGACCAAAATATGGCATTCAGCCCTAATAATAAGGATAGCAAATAGTTTTCAATCAAATACGCGGTAAATCATCAAACGGGATGGACCAAGTCATAATCTACAATAGTGCATGATCCCACACTCGTCATCGAGTGTGTGCCTCACCTCAATATAGCACTACGGTGTGCAATCCGGGGTTTCAAACCCTCAAAAAATTATTTACAATCATTACTCACCTCGAAAAGGTCAAATCTCTAGCCCGCGATACCTTTGCCCCTCGAATCGGCCTCCACTCGCGTCGAATCTATCCAAAACCAGAATCGCGAAGTCAAAATATGCTAAGGAAACAAAGCCCAAGTGAAAACAATCAAATAATACTAAAAATCTCGAAATTGGCCAAACCCGAACCCTTGGCCCACATCTCGAAACTCGATAAAAATCACATCACGGGAATCACTATCCTCCCACGAGTCTATACATATCAAGAATACTGAAATTGGAGTCCAAATGACCCCTCAAATCCTCATTTAAAGTCTCTTAATCTCAAGCCATAATTTCTCAATTTTAGGCTTAATTTCCATGATTTTCTAGGTGGAATTCACATAATAATCGAGTTTCAATCCAATAATCTTACCTCCAAATGATTCCCCTTGAATCCCTCTTCAATCTCCTTCAAAAAGTTCCAAAAATGACCAACTATGGAGGAAATAAACCCCACATTCGCGGACAAGATGACCTTTTAAACTTCTGCCCAGGCCTGAAAATCCTTCTTCGTGAATGCGGTCAAAGCCTCGCGTTCGCGAAGCACGAAAATAACTTTGACCAAAATCCTCTTACGCGAACGCGACAAGACCCTTGCGAACGCGATGTTTTACCCAGATGAACCTTCGCGAACGTGTTCCATCCATCGCGAACGCGATGGGTTAATTCCATTGAAGCTCAGCCTCTCAAATCCTTCTATGGGAACGCGACTACACGCCCGCTAACGCAATGCACAATCTCATAGCCCTTCACGAATGCGTAACCTGCCTCGCGAACGCAAAGGATAAATTTCCACCTCCCTTAGCTGACTCTTCGCGAATGCGAAGAGTAAATAGCTGCAACTGCTGAACCTGCAATTTCTGCAACTTTCTTAACTTCAAAATGATCCGATTGACCACCCGAAACTCACCCGAGACCCCGTGACCTTAACCAAAGGAACAAACATATCCTAATACCTTATTCAAACTTATTCCAATCATCAAAATACCTCAAATAACATCAAATCACCCAAAACACATCGGATTCAAGCCAAACTTTTTCTAAAATCTTTCGAATTTCACTTTTGATCAAAAACCCAACCAAACCACGTCCGAATGACTTAATATTTTTCACACACATTCCAAATGACATAACGGAACTACTGTGACTCTCGGAAGTCCATTCTGACCCCTATATCAAAATCTCACCTATCAACTGAAAATTGCCAAAAATCTGATTTCGCCAATTCAAGCCTAAATCTACTCCGAACCTCCAAAACTCATTCCGATCATGCTCCTAAGTTCCAAATCACCTCCCAAAGCTAACCGAATCATCAGAACTCACATCTGAGCCCTCTAACACATAAGTCAATATCCGGTTGACTTTTCCAACTTAAACTTCCTTAAAAGAGACTAAGTGTCTCAAACCTTGCCAAAATCATTTCGGATTCGATCCGACCAACCCAATACCACAAAACACGGATAACAAAGCATAAAAAAGTAGAAATAGGGAAAACGGAGCGATAACCCATGAGACGACTGGCCGGGTCGTCATAAAACCATGCTAAAATGCATCAATCAATTAAAATAAATAACAACATGAAAACAGCAGGCCTGATGATTGCTCTAATCTTTAAAGAATTTATCCTAATCAAACAAACTAGACAATTAACCTATGGAACACATGATAAACCAAAAAATATTCGGTGAGCAGAGATTAAAGATTAAAGAGAAGAGTCAAAAAACAAAGAAAAAATACACAAAGAAAACAAGGATAAAAGAAACATGAGTAAACCTGATTAGAGGAAAGTGGAAAAAAAAGGTAAAAAACTTAGAGGAAAAGAAAAAAAAAGGAAAAGGGAAAAAGAAAAAGGAAAATACCTAATACTTGACTTTCAGAAGCTCCAGCCATTCTGATTTGAGCACAAAATTGATGTAAATCGTGTGTTCTTATCAAGAACAAACGGGTAACGTTAGTTTCGTGCAAAATCGACCCTCTTAGCTTTGCATGCCCTAGATCCGGGGTAGGGCGGATTTGGGCTTTTAGGGCTTCGACCTTAGATCTAAAATTCGAACAGATGGAGAGGGATTCGAGAGAAGTTGTTTTGGGGTTTAGGAAGAGGAGAGGTCAGGGATCATGGGGTGTATTTTTGGGGTGGTTTAGGGGTTGCGCCGCTGGCGGATGGCTTGGGAATTTCAGGGAGGTGGATTAAGGGTTCATAGAGAAGATGAGTGAGGGGGTCGATTGGGGGGGGGGGGGTAAGGTCATTTAGGATAGTTAAATACATCTAGACAAACCAGTTCCCAGCCGTTCGATGAGTGAAAATCAATGGCTGGGATAACATACCTCAAAACGGCGTCGTTTGGTCATAGTGGGGATTTAGACCAGGTATGGGGTGGTGTTTGGGCCGGATTTTGAACGGTTTGGGGGGAATTTACCTCGGTTGTGCCAATTTGGCCCAAAACTCAACAGCCTTCTTCATTTTCTTTCCTTTTTCTTTTCAATTTTCAAATGTTTTTTCTTCTTTTCTTCTTTAATTAATTAAAACAAAAATTAAACTCTTAAATAAAAAAAATAACTTACCAAAAATTAAACTGATTACTTATCCTAACATTTAAAAAATTAGACAAACACCTAAATTAAAAGAAAAACTGTAAAAAATTTAAATTAAAAGGTTAAAATGCAAAGTGATCCATTTTTTGTGATTTTTTCATTTTTATACAACAACTAATTTACTAATTAACCTAAAAATGTGAAAATAAATCCTAAATGCAAATGCAAAGTATTTTTGTATTTTCATGATTGAAATAAAATTTAAACATGCACAGAAAAATGCAAATAATTTAGAAAAAACTATAAAAAAATTCCTAAAATGGAAAATAATTAAAAGAAAATCTATTTCTTTGGGATTCTGTAGGAGTAATTCATATAGGGCAAAAATCACATGCTCACAGCCCCAAGAGGTAAGAACTTGAGCCCTAACCTTTGGTTTCGAAATTCACACTAGAATGAGTAATTAGCTTGGGGGTTCATGGGTATAAGAATGAATTTTCTTGCATGCATAAAAGATAATAGGGTATGGAGAGGTTGTGAACTAAACAGATAGCAATATGGGTATAAAATGATTGAAATCTCTCACAAAAGGGTCCTAAAATCACTATGCACACCTAATGCTTAATAATTTACTTAAATGAGCTAGAATCTTATTCATGTCTCTAATTCATGGTTATATTTGTAATTTTTATAAAATAGATCGAAGTTTCTAGGAAATTCCGAAATTTATTATAAGGAATTAAGGAAAGCTCTATTGAGGTATGTATGGCTAAAACCCGTTCCTCTTAGAAATTGAGCCTCCATGGTGCCCCTGCAAATATTATAAGTCCGAAATTTGATTGATGTAGTACTTGTTATGTCAAATGAATTGATGTTGTGAAAATGTATGTGGAAGGTGCTTCTCCATGGGTTTAATGTGTTATTCTTTGTAAATTGAGGATGTGTGGAGAACATGAGCTATGTGCTAAATGCCTAAATGCCTAAATGTCAAGTCAATGTTACATTATGATTAATATGCCAAACTAGATGAATTCCTCTCTATGCTTATAACCTAAATTGCTTTTGTATGTGCCTATGAGCTTAAATCGCAAGGTTAATGTTGAAAATGGGAATAATGTGAAACATGAGTTATGGAATGTGGTAATTGTGGCCCCAAGTGCCGGTGAACTAATACATGTTAAACCAAAGATTGAAGTGAGATGATTAACGAAAAAGGGTAACGTCTTGGTGAGACGGCTTAACCGATCGGGCTGTGATTGGAAGCCATGTTATGCACACATGGTGGTAATATATTGATAATTGGAACTGGAAAGTGAGAATGAAATAAGGGTAACGTCTTGGTAAGACGGCTTAGCCGATCGGGCCGTGATCGGACTCCGCTCAAGGAAGCGGTGGTATTGTGGATGATGATGCAACAATATGGAATGCCCCAACCTAAAATTTCGGAAACTATGTGAACCTTTTATATTGCTGACGTGGTATTTGTTTGAAGCTTTGTAGTCCTTATGATTTCTTTTTTACTCTTGTATGGTTGTTCTTTCTAACAGGATGGTGTTTAGTTATACATACTAGTACTATTCCATGGTACTAACATCCCTTTTTTCCGGGGGCGCTACATTTTTGAATGAATGTAGGTGGCTCCATAGCGGATAGTGTCGATCGCGCGTAGCGGAGTATCCTCCGCTCAAAGTATTGGTGAGCCCCCCTTTTCTCCTTCAAGGGGTTATGTTGTACATCTTTTGTTGTAGACTTCTACTTTTGAGGTATAGCTGGGGCCTTGTTGTCGGCGTTGTCATAATTGTCTTTTGTATCCTTAGAGGCTCCGTAGACGTTTGTGTGGGTTGTGTTCGGATGTCGGATGGGACAATGTACTGTATAGTAATTCTAAACTCTAGTTCTTCTAAACTGTAACTGTATGAAATCTTAAAACTTAACCATGACTTAGGGTTCGTGATATGAAAATGAATTAACAATGTTGAATGTACGTTTTTGCTATTGTCTAAATAAACAAAAGCATGGTTTCTTAATCGTATTGAGCTGGGTAGAATTGTCAAAAAGGCTTGCTCAGTTGGGTTCACTCGATTGAGCGTCGGTCGCGCCTCTCGAGGTTGGGGCGTGACAAACTTGGTAGGGATACCATGGCGCCTATCATGGAACTAGGCCAGCCGACACATTCCCAAACTAATTCGACATTTCATAATAAAAGTGTTTTTAATCTATTAATTAATAAAACTTCAAAGCATAACTCGAAATAACAAAATGCGGAAAGACACAAAAGCCCAACATTGGGGTGTCACAAGTCACGAGCAAATACTAAGGACTATCCGATAACAACTACAACTATTACAGTCTAGAAAACGCTAATATAGTCTAAGGAAGATAAGAGGGAGAAGAGCAAGGCTGCGATCGCCATGCAGCTACCTTGCCAACTCCGAATATCCAAGTCGGATGGAAGGATCAGCGCTCGCTATCACGTCAAGCAACCCCTGGATCTGCACATAAGGTGCAGGGAGTAATGTGAGTACGCCAACTCAGTAAGTAATAAGGGTAAATAAAGACTGAGCAGTAAGAAACACATAAATCCACGTCATAAAATCACAGTAAGTACAGCATTCTTTCAAACCAATATATAAGTTAAATCATCTCTTTTAAAATCAGATTTTGATAAAAAATCATTTGAAGATATTTTTCAACAGAGGTTCAATAAAATTTAGAGTAAAAGTGATAAAAAACATAAATAGTCCTCGGGCAAAACATGTATCATAAACCGCCCCTCGGGCATAACATTACTCAGAATCAGCCCCTCGGGCAACCTCACAATCACTCATAATCTGCCCCTCGTGCACAACATAAATCAAGAACAGCCCCTCGGGAAACATCATATCACTCACTCAAGGTACCCGCGCTCGCTAGGGGATGTTCAGACTCCGGAGGGGCTCCTATAGCCCAAGCACTATAACAAGCCACCTCGTGGCATAAATCAATCGGGCCATCGGCCTCTCATAATCACAAATCAGTAACATCATGCTGTGGCGCACAGCCCGATCCCATAATATCCTCACAACATAGGTCATCGGCCTTACTCAGTCAGAAACCTCTCAAGCCACTCAGGCTATCAGTAAAACAGAGTGCACAACCCAAAAATATCATTTTGTGCATCAAAACGGAGTAATAAATATTGAGTTATGAAATCAGTAAAACATAGCATGACCGAGTACATATCTTAAGTCAAAATAGTGAGGAAATAATAAGAAAGGATCCCTAAGGGTCTAAACGGCTTGGCGCGAGGCCCAAATATGTCATTCAGCCCAAATTATAGCATTCTTTCTAAAACACAAAAGTATCATATAGTTTTCAGTCAAATACGCAACTTAATAGTTGCTAGGGAGTGGACCAAGTCATAATCCCCAACAGTGCACGCTACACGCTCATCAACTAGCATGTGTGTCACCCCAAAATAGTGAAGCGATGTGAAATTCGGGGTTTCATACCCTCAGAACAAGATTTACAATCATTACTTACCTCAAACCGATCAAATCCCTACTCTGCGATGCCTGTGCCTCTGAAATCGGCCTCCAAACGCCTTGAATCTAACCAAAAGCAACACAATATGATCAATATAGGTCAAGGGATCAATTCCAAACAAAACACTATCAATTTATACCAAAATCCCAAAATTCACCCAAACCCGGCCCCCGGGCCCACATCTCAAAATTTGACAAAAATCACAAAACTAGAAACTTCTTTCACCCACAATTCCATACATACAAGATTTATCAAAATCCAACTCCATTTGACCCCTCAAACCTTAATCAAAACTCTTCAAAACTCAAGCCCTAACCCCATGAACCTCACTCCAAATTCTCACTAATTTCATGATTAAACAGTAGGAAAATCATCACAAACACAAATGATAAAGCCCAAGTAACTTACCCCACTGATAGTCCTTGATTCCTCTTGAAAATCACTGCCCAAGCTCAAACCCCGTCTTCAAAAATGGAGGAAATAGGCAAAAAACCGCGAAGGAATCCTTTTATGCATTCTTCCCAGCACTTTCTGCATCTGCGGTCCTTATCCCGCACCTGCACCACCGCTTCGTGGTCTAATCAACCGCACCTGCGGTTTCCACATAAACGTCCAGGTTCGCATCTGTGCCCCAAGTACCGCACCTGCGGTCCCGCAGATGCGTCTAACATACCGCACCTGCGGTTCTTCTCCTGATGGTCAACATTCGCGTCTGCGGTCTCCCTTTCGCATCTGCAACCTCGCACTTGCGGTCCCCAATCCGTAGGTGTGGAAATAATAGAAGCAGCAACTTCAGCTGCACATTCTCAATTCCAAACTTTCGTTAACCCTCCGAATTCATCCTGAGGCCCTCGAGACCCCAACCAAAAATACCAACAATTCACATATAACCATTCAAACTTATTCAAAACTTCGGAACACTCAAAACAACAGCAAAACACCAAATCACCCTCGGATTCAAGCCTAAGAACTTCCAAACTTCCGAATTCCGCAAATGATGCCGAAACCTATCAATCCTCATCCGAATGACCTAAAATTTTGCACGCACGTCACAAATGACACAATGGACCTAATCCAATTTCCAAAATTCCATTCCGACCCCGATATCAAGATTTCCACTGTTGATCGGAAAATGCCAAATTTCCAATTTCGTCAATTCAAGCCTAATTCTACCACGGACTTCCAAATTACATTCCGAACACGTTCCTAAGTCTAAAATTACCTAACGGAGCTATCCGAACCATCAGAATTCCGAGATATTCTACGTATAAGTCAACATCTGGTTGACTTTTCCAACTTAAGCTTTCAAATAAAAGACTAAGTGTCTCATGCCACTCCAAGACCACTCCGAACCTGAGCCAACCTATACGATACGAATAAATACAGCTAAACAACACATAAAGAAGTAGAAATGGGGGAAGCGGGGCTATAACTCATGAAATGAGTTCTCGGGTCGTTACACTAGAAAGAAAAAACAAAGAATTTGAAGAATTTACCTTTGGTGACATTCGTCCTTTGAGAACTTCATTTCTACACTAATTTGTTTCCTGCTTCAAACAAAGAAATATTTGTGAGTTTTAAAGTGGTGGTCGATTTGTGGACTTAATGCCCTGAGTAGCCTGAATTCGCGACCACCTTCTGAAGAAGAACTGATTCTTTCAGCGCGTTACCGAGTTTCTAGGATATTCTGTATTGCTTTCTGGAGACCTTGGCTTTCCATCGTTGCCCCTAACTGTTTCGTAACCGGATGTCACACACCCTTTGGCAATTTTTCTTTAAAGATCAAACTTGATTATCTTGCGCCCGGTATCGGCTTGTGTCTATGGTGTTATTAGCTTTGCCCATGAAGCAAGTCTTGCTTAGAAACCTATCACGACCCCAAATGCCCGGTCGTGTTGGCGCCTATCACATTACTAGGCAAGCCAACCCAAAATCATTAACCACAACAAATTTCTTTTACAACACCAATTTCTAACACTGATTTAAATCCCAATTTTTCATAAAAAATGTTTAAGACAGCTAAAAAGGTGCGAAATCAATAAAATATTAAACCAACACAGCCCAAACATTTGGTGTCACGAGTCTAGAGCCTATAAATATACAAATCTGACTGTCTATTACATAACAAGTCTAAAATGCGGGAAAACAAGGATAAGAGGAAGAAAGCAGGGCTGCGGACGCTATGCAGGTACCTTGCTGTCTCCGAAAAACTCTAACAATGCTGAGGACCCTCACTCTGCCGCTCGGGCACCTGGATCTGCACACAAGGTACAGGGAGTAACGTGAGTACACCAACTCAATTAGTAACTAAAGTAAATAAGGTGTTAAAGCAGTGACGAGCAGTTAAAAATTATATAACTGAATAAACAACGAGATAACAAGTCAACTTCACAGTTTAAAATCAGTTCCGTTGTAAAATCCTCAATTTCAGTTTAATACACTTGAAATCATATAGTTAGCAATTTTTCCAACAGAGGCTTATTTAAAAGAAGAGTGAAATCAGTAAAAAAAAATATCATAACTGGGGCTCTCGGGCAGAAATCACTCAGAATATGGCCTCTCGGGCAGCCTCTCGGTCACTCGCGACTCGCTCTCGTCACTCAGTACTCACTTTCAGCACTCAGGCTCATTAATATGTCATAATAATAGAAATCATAGTAACCGCCGCGGCCTGAAGCTCGATCCATAATTTATAGTTGACTACGCTCACTGGGGGTGTACAGACTCCGGAGGGGCTCCTACAGCCCAAGCGTCATATCGCTGCGGCGCGTAGCCCGATCCAATATATACATCATTGCGGCGTGCAGCCCGATCCATATAAGTATCACTACGGTGTACAGCCCGATCCATAGTATATACATATAATATATTCAACATTAGGTTCTCAACCTCTCTTAGTCATTAACCATACAGCCTCTCGGGCACAACAATAGAAATCAGGGAACTCAGCTCAAACAGCTCTCACAATTAGTAGTGGAGTGATAAAACCAGTTTTAAACATTTAAACGGGTAAAACATGACTGAGGATATGCTTTCAACATGTAAAGTGAGGAAAAACAGTAGAAATGCCTCTAAGGATCTCAACAAGTCGGCACAAGGCCCCAAATATGGCATACAGCCCATAATATAGTATAAATGACTAAAGTATGGAATAATATAAGATTCCAAATCAAAGACACAGCTTAATAGTCGCTACGGGACGGACCAAGCCATAATCCCTACCGGTGCACATCCACATGCCAGTCACCTAGCATGTGCGTCACCGCATTTATCAAAACAAGTCAAATACCAGGGTTTAGTACCCTCAGTTCCAAATTTAAAATGGTTACTTACCTCAAACAGGTGAAAATACTACTTCGTGATGCCTTTTCCCCTCGAATCAGCCTCCACTCGTATCCCATCTATCCAAAATCATAATCACGGTGTCAAAATATGCTAAGGGAACGAAGCACAAGTGAAAACAATCCAGTAATACCAAAAATCCCGAAATTACCAAAACCCGATCCCTGGGCCCACGTCTTGGAATTCAATAATTTTTACATCAATAGATTCCACATCTCCTCACGAGTTCATACATATCAAAAGTTCTGAAATCCGACCTCAAATGGTCCTTCAAATCCCCAAGCAAAGGTCTAAGTTTCAAAGCCCTAGTTTCCCCAATTTTCACCCTTAATTTCCATAATTTCTAGCTCTAATCCGTGAAATAATGGCATAGGAACGAGTTTTAGGTCCAAATTACTTACCTCAATAAAGTTCCCTTGGAATCCCTCTTTCAAATCGTCCAAAAGCTCCAAAACCGAGATAAAAATGGTGAAATAGCTCAAATTTTGCGAAGGCCACAATTTATACTTTCGGCTCAGTCATTTTCGCATTTGCGGCCAAATTACCGCTTCTGCGATACCGCATATGCGGCCAAATAACTGCTTTTGTGGTTCCTCACTTAACGGCTAAAACCGCTTTTGCGGTCAACCTTCAGCATCTGCGACATCGCAGATGCGGTCACCCTAATCGCTTTTGTGGTTGCTGCTCATCAGCCCTTTTTCCGCTTTTGCGGCCGATCTCCCATACGTGAGGCGTCGTACCTTCGGTCCCCAATCCACAGGTGCGGAAATACTAGAAGCAGCAAAGTTCAGTAGCTGCAACAAGTCTCAAATCTTTCTGTCAACCATCCAAAATCACCCCGAGGCCCCGGGGACCCAACCAAAAGCACAAACATATCCCAATACCTTATCCAAACTTGTTCCAATCTTCAAAACACCTCAAACAACATCAAATCGACCAAATCACATCGGATTCAAGCCTAACTTTTTAAAATCTTCCAAATTCCGCTTTTGATCAAAAACCCAACCAAACCACGTCTGAATGACCTAAAAGTTTGCGCACACATCCCAAATAACGGAACTACTGCAACTTTCGGAATTCCATTCCGACCCCTATATCAAAATCTCGCCTACCAACCGGAAATCGCCAAAATATCAACTTCGCCAATTCAATCTTAATCTACTCCGAACCTCCAAAACGCATTCAGATTGCGCTCCTAAGTCCAAATCACCTCCCGAAGCTAATCGAACCATCTGAACTCACATCTGAGCCCTCTAACACATAAGTCAACATCCGGTTGACTTTTCCAACTTAACCAACCTCAAAAGAGACTAAGTGTCTCAACCCTTACCAAAATCATTCCGGATTCGATCCGACCAACCCGATATCCCATAACACGGATAAACAATGCATAAAGAAGCAAAAATAGGGAAAATAGAGCGGTAACTCATGAGATGACTGGCCGGGTCATCATATCCTCCCCAACTTAAACAAACGTTCGTCCTCGAACGAGTTCAAGAAACATACCTGAAGCCTCAAACAGGTGAATCTGCTCCGCATCTCCCGCTTGGTCTCCTAGGTAGCCTCCTCCACGGGCCGACCTCTCCACTACACTTTCACTGAAGTTATATCCTTTGACCTCAACTTTCGAACCTGATGACCCAAAATAGCTACTGGCTCCACATCATAGGTCAAATCATCATCCAACTGGACCGTGCTGAAATCCAGAACATGAGACGGATCCCCAATATACTTCCGGAGCATGAAGTATCGGATGCACACTCGACAAACTGGGTGGCAAATCAAGCTCATAAGCCACCTCCCCAATCCTCCGAAGCACCTCAAAAGGCCCAACAAACCGAGGACTTAATTTCCCTTTCTTCCCAAATCTCATAACACCTTTCATGGGTGAAACCTTCAACAGATGCTTCTCGCCAACCATGTAGGACACATCCCGAACCTTTCTATCAGCATAGATCTTTGGCCTTGACTGCACTGTACGAACCCTCTCCTGAATCACCTTCACATTTTCTAAAGCATCATGCACCAGGTCTGTCCCCAATAGCCTAGCCTCACTGGGCTCGAACCAACCAACTGGAAAACTACACTGTCTCCCATACCAAGCCTCATATGGAGCCATCCAAATACTCGATTAGCAGTTGTTTTTTATAAGCAAACTCTGCAAGCGGTAGAAACTGATCCCATGACCCTCCAAAATCAATGACACAAGCACGCAACATGTCCTCCAATATCTGAATAGTGCGCTCGGACTGCCCGTCCGTCTGAGGGTGAAAGGTTGTGCTCAACTCAATCTAAGTACCCAACTCTCGCTGCACAGACCTCCAAAACTGCGAAGTAAACTGAGTGCCCCTATCTGAAATTATGGAAACTGGGACACCATGCAAACAAACAATCTCCCGGATATAGATCTCTGCCAACCGCTCTGAAGAATAGGTAGTACACACAGGAATGAAGTGCGTGGACTTGGTCAGCCAATCCACAATCACCCAAACAGCATAGAACTTTCTCAAAGTCCGTGGAAGTCCAACTACAAAGTCCATAGTGATCCTCTCCCACTTCCACTCAGGAATATCTATCCGCTGAAGCAAGCCACCTGGTCTCTGATGCTCATATTTCACCTGCTGACAATTGAGACACCGAGCTACAAACCCCACTATATCTTTCTTCATTCTTCTCCACCAATAATGTTGTCTCAGATCCTGATACATCTTTGTGGCACCCGGATGAATGGAATACTGCGAGCTATGGGCCTCATCCAGAATCAACTCCCGAAGCCCATCCACATTGGGCACACATATTCGGCCCTGCATCCTCAACACCCCATCATCACCTATAGTCACATCTCTGGCATCATCATGCTAAACTCTATCCTTAAGGACAAGCAAATGCGGATCATCATACTAGCGCTCTCTGATACAATCATATAAGGAAGACCGAGAAACCACGCAGGCCAATACCCGACTGGGATCCAAAACATATAACCCCATGAACCGATTGGCCAAGGCTTGAACATCGACTACAAAAGGTCTCTCCCCAAGTGGAATATATGCCAAACTCCCCATACTCACCGCCTTTCATCTCAAAGCATCGGCCACCACATTGGCCTTCCCCGGATGGTACAATATAGTAATATCATAATCCTTAAGCAATTCCAACCACCTCCGCTACCTCAAATTGAGATCCTTCTGCTTGAACAAGTGCTGGAGGCCATGATGATCGGTAACCACCTCACAAGACACACCATACAAGTAATGCCTCCAAATTTTCAACACGTGAACTATGGTAGCCAACTCCAAATCATAAATGGGGTAGTTCTTCTCATGGGGCTTCAACTGACGAGAAGCATAAGCAATAACTCTACCATCCTACATCAAAACACAACCAATACCAACTCTCGAATCATCACAATACACGGTATATGAACCTGAAGCTGATGGTAAAACTAACACTAGACCTGTGGTCAAAGCTGTCTTGAGCTTCTGAAAGCTCTTCTAACACTCGTACGACCATATAAATGAAGCACCCTTCTGAGTCAACTTGGTCAAGGGAGATGCGATAGATGAGAATCCCTGAACAAACCGGCAATAATAGCCTGCCAAACCAAGAAAGCTGCAAATCTCTGTGGCTGAGGACGGTCTGGGCCAACTCTGAACCGCCTCTATTTTCTTCAGATCAACCTGAATACCTCGCTGGACACCACGTGCCCCAAGAAAGCCACTGAACTGAGCCAAAACTCACACTTGGAGAATTTTGCATAAAGTTCCTCCTCCCTCAATCTCTGTAACACAACTCTCAAATGCTTCGCATGCTCCTCCTGACCACGCGAATACACCAGAATATCATCAATGAAGACTATGTCAAATGAATCGAGATAAGGCCGGAACACGTTGTTCATCAAATGCATGAACGTTGCTGGAGCATTGGTCAGCCCAAAGGACATCACCATGAACATATAATGACCATATTGGGTCTTGAAAACTGTCTTAAGAATATTCGAGTCCCTGATCTTCAACTGGTGATAACCTGAATAGAGATCAATCTTGGATAACACTCTCTCTCCCTGAAGCTGGTCGAATAAATCATCAATGCAAGGCAAAGAATACTTGTTCTTAATTGTTACTTTTTTCAATTGCCTATAATCAATACACATTCTCATAGTGCCATCCTTCTTCTTCACAAAAAGAACTGGCGCACCCCAAGGTGACATACTGAGCCGAATGAACCCCTTATTGAGGAGTTCCTGAAGCTGCTCTTTTAATTCCTTCAACTCCGCGGGTGCCATACGATAAGGCGGAATAGAAATGGGCTAAGTGCCCAGCACCAGGTCAATACCAAAATCAACATCCCTATCCGGTGGCATACCCGGCAGGTCTGCAGGAAACACATCGGGAAAATCCCTCATAACTGGGACAGAATCAATACTGGGAGTCTCAGCTTCGACATCCTTCACAAAGGCTAGATACAAAAGACATACTTTCCCAACCATACGTTGGGCCTTCAAGAATGATATCACTCTACTGGGAACATAATCAGTCAAACCTCGCCACTCAATTTGTGGCACGCCCAGCATGGCCAATGTGACTGTCTTGGCATGATAGTCCAGAATAGCACGACACAAAGATAACCAGTCCATGCCCAAAATGATATGAAAATCCACCATACACAATAATAAAAGATCCATTGGGGTCTTCAGAACCCCAATAGTCACCACACATGACTGGTACACACGGTCTAAAACAATAGTATCGCTCGCTGGAGTAGATACACGAATAGGTGAAACAAGAGACTCAATGGACGTATCCAGATAACGGGAAGAGTATGATGACACATAAGAAAAGGTGGAATCAGGATCAAATAATACAGAGGCATCTCTGTGGTAGACTGAAACAATACCTGAAATCATGCCATCTGAAGCAGCAACATCTGGTCTACCCGGAAGAGTATAGAAACGGGCCTGACCACCACCTGATTGACCTCCCCCTCTAGGGCGACCCTTGGCTGACTGACCTTTACCCCTAGTTGGCTTGGCGAGTGGTGAAGTAATTGGAGCAGAAGTCGAGGGCTAACCCCTCTGCTGAGACTGGCCGTCATGAATTCGAGGACACTGCCACCTCATATGCCCAAACTTTCCACACTCATAACAACTCCCCGGTGTTGGAGATGGGGACTAAAGGGAACCCCTAGCACCGGAATGACCAGTAGAAGGGCCTGGCTTGGAAGAACCCTGAACTGATGGAGCACGAGACGAACTCTAGGCTAGAAGGGCACTAAGTGATGAGTGGCCCTGATGAGAACTGTGAAAACCCATGACCCGATGATGCCCCACGATAACCTGGGCAAGATGAATGAGCCTGTCTAAATGGGCGGCCTCTACCCTGCTGGAACTGGCCCCTCAAAGGAGCACCACTAAAGCTACCAGATCCCCGAGGCCCCTTGGACTCCCTCTCCTCTCGCTCCTAGTGGCGAATTGTCTCAATCTCACAGGCGATATCAACAACCTCTTCGAAAGTAGCACCTGTCACCCTCTCCCTAGTCATGAGAATCCGAAGCTGATATGTGAAACCATCAACAAACCTCATAATCCTCTCTCGATATGTGGGAACTAACCAAACCGCATGACGGGCTAACTCGGAAAACCGCATCTTATACTGTGTCACAGTCATCTCTCCTTGACGCAACTGCTCAAACTGCCTGCACAGCTCCTCTTCGCGAGACTGTGGCACATACTTCTCCAAAAAGAGAATAGAGAACTGCTGCCAGGTAAGGGGCGTTGCACCAACAGGCCTACGCCTCTCATACGCCTCCCACCAAGTGAAGGCAGCCCCAGAAAACTGAAAGGTGGTAAAAGCTACACCACTAGTCTCTAGAATCCCCATTGTACGAAGCATACTCTGGCACTTATCTAAATAACCCTAGGCATCCTCACCCTCTGCACCGCTAAAAGTCGGAGGCTTGAGTCTACCAGACCTCTATAGTCTACGTTGCTCGTCGTCTGGCATAACTGGTACCACAAACTCTTGAGCTGGTGCAACCGGCTAGGCTGGAGGTGCCCCCGGTGTCTGGAGTCTCTGCACAACCTACTCAGGTGTGTAAGCAACGGGAGTCTGGGTGCCTCTCCCCGCCTGAGAAGTAGCTGCGGGTAGTAACTAAAACCGTTTGAGCCAAACTGGTACACACTGATAAGATTTGAGCTAAAGCCTCCTAAAGGCCTGGAATCACAATGGTCGTCCACCCTGTCCGGTAGCACGTGTCCTCACCATCTGTGAGAGAATGGAATAACAGAAGTTTAGTATTCGGATCAACAAATTCGCACGACAAGAATTTCAAGAATATGACCATTTTCCTAAAGGTTCTACAGCCTCTCGAGGATAAATACAGATGTCTCCGTACCGATCTGTGAGACTCTACTAAACCGGCTCATGACTTGCGAGACCTATGTAACCTAGGCTCTGACACCAACTTGTCACGAACCCAAATGCCCGGTCGTGATGGCGCCTATCACATTACTAGGCAAGCCAACCCAAAACCATTAACCACAACAAATTTCTTTTATAACACCAATTTCTAACACTGATTTAAATCCCAATTTTTCATAAGAAATGTTTAAGACAGCTAAAAAGGAGCGAAATCAATAAAATATTAAACCAACACAGCCCAAACATTTGGTGTCACGAGTCTAGAGCCTCTAAATATACAAATCTTACTGTCTATTACATAACAAGTCTAAAATGCGGGAAAACAAGGATAAGAGGAAGAAAGCAGGGCTGCGGACGCTATGCAGCTACCTTGCAGTCTCCGAAAAAACCTAACAATGCTGAGGACCCTCACTCTGCCGCTCGGGCACCTGGATCTGCACACAAGGTACAAGGAGTAACGTGAGTACACCAACTCAATTAGTAACTAAAGTAAATAAGGTGTGAAAGCAGTGACGAGCATTTAAAAATCATATAACTGAATAAACAACGAGATAACAAGTCAACTTCACAGTTTAAAATCAGTTCCGTCGTAAAATCCTCAATTTTAGTTTAAAACACTTGAAATCATATAGTTAGCAATTTTTCCAACAGAGGCTTATTTAAAAGAAGAGTGAAATCAGTAAAAAATATCATAACTGGGCCTCTCGGGCAGGAATCACTCAGAATATGGCCTGTCGGGAAGCCTCTCAGTCACTCGTGACTCGCTCTCGTCACTCAGTACTCACTTTCAGCACTCAGGCTCATTAATATCTCATAATAATAGAAATCATAGTAACCGCTGCAGCGTGTAGCCCGATCCGTAATTTATAGCCGTCTACGCTCACTAGGGGTGTACAGACTGCGGAGGGGCTCCTACAGCCCAAGCGTCATATCGCTGCAGCGCATAGCCCAATACAATATATACATCACTGTGGAGTGCAGCCCGATCCAACATATATATCGCTACGGCATGCAACCCGATCCATATAAGTATCGTTGCGGCGTGCAGCTCGATCCATAATATATACATTTAATATCCTCACCATTCGTTCTCAACCTCTCTCAGTCATTAACCTCACAGCCTCTTGGGCACAACAATAGAAATCAGGTAACTCAGCCCAAACCGCTCTCACAATTAGAAGTGGAGCGATAAAACTAGTTTAAACATTTAAACAGGTAAAACATGACTGAGGATATGCTTTCAACAAGTAAAATGAGGAAAAACATTATAAATGTCCCTAAGGGTCTCAACAGGTCAGCACAAGGCCCCAAACATGGCATACAGCCCATAATACAGTATAAATGACTAAATATGGAATAATATAAGATTCCAAATCAAATACACAGCTTAATAGTCGCTACGGGACGGACCAAGCCACAATCCCTAACGGTGCATGCCCACACGCCTTTCACCTAGCATGTGCATCACTGCATTTATCAAAACAAGTCAAATACCGGGGTTTTGTACCCTCAATTCCATATTTACAATGGTTACTTACTTCAAACCGGTGAAAATACTACTCTGCAATGCCTTTGCACCTCGAATCGGCCTCCACTCACGTTTAATCTATCCAAAATCAGAATCACAGTGTCAAAATATGCTATGGAAACGAAGCCCAAACAAAAACAATCAAGTAATACCAAAAATCCCGAAATTACGAAAACCCGACCCCCGGTCCCACATCTTGGAATTCAATAATTTTTACATCAATAGATTCCTCATCTTCTCACGAGTTCATACATATCAAAAGTTCTGAAATCCGACCTCAAATGGTCCTTCAAATCCCAAAGCAAAGGTCTAAGTTTCAAAGCCCTAGTTTTCCCAATTTTCACCCTTAATTTCCATAATTTTTAGCTCTAATCCGAGAAATAATGGCATAGGAACGAGTTTTAGGTCCAAATTCCTAACCTCAATGAAGTTCCCTTGGAATCCCTCTTTCAAATCGTCCAAAAAGCTCCAAAGCCGAGATAAAAATGGTGAAATAGCTCAAATTTCGCAAAGGCCATAATTTATACTTTCTACCCAGTCATTTTTGCATCTGCGGCCAAATTATCGCTTCTTCGGTACCGCATATGCGGCCAAATAACCACTTTTGTGGTTCCTCACTTAACGGCTAAAATCGCTTCTGCGGTCAACCTTCCGCATCTGCGACATCGCAGATGTAGTCACCCTAACCGCTTTTGCGGTCGCTGCTCATCAACCCTTTTTCTGCTTCTGTGGCCGATCTCCCGCATGTGATGCATCGCACCTGCGGTCCCCAATCTGCAGGTGCGGAAATACCAGAAGTAGCAAAGTTCAGCAGCTGCAACAAGTCTCAAACCTTTCCATCAACCATCCGAAATCACCCCGAGGCCCTCAGGACCTCAACCAAAAGCACGAACATATCCCAATACCTTATCCAAACTTGTTCCAATCTTCAAAACACCTCAAACAACATCAAATCGACCAAATCACATCGGATTCAAGCCTAACTTTCTAAAATCTTCCAAATTCCTCTTTTGATCAAAAACCTAACCAAACCACATCCGAATGACCTGAAATTTTGCACACACATCCCAAATGACGCAACTCTCGGAATTCCATTCCGACCCCTATATCAAAATCTCACCTACTAATCGAAAATCGCCAAAATATCAACTTCGCCAATTCAAACCTGAATCTACTCCGAACCTCCAAAACTCATTTCGATCGCGCTTCTAAGTCCCAAATCACCTCCCGAAGCTAACCAAACCATCGAAACTCACATCCGAGCCCTCTAACAAATAAGTCAACATCTGGTTGACTTTTCCAACTTAACCTTCCTCAAAAGAGACTAAGTGTCTCAACCCTTACCAAAATCATTCTGAATTCAATCCGACCAACCCGATATCCCATAACACGGATAAACAATGCATATAAAAGTAGAAATGGGGAAAACAGAGTGGTAACTCATGAGACAACTGGTCAGGTCATCACAAAACCTTTTCGATTTCTTTGAAGCACTTTGTTCAGCTTATCAGAGGAAATCACAGCTGGATTTGTGCCTTTGTCAATGCCATGTATGCCTCACATCCTTTGTTTTGAGCTTTTGAGAAACGGTGGCCAATTTTGTGACCCTTTCTTTGTTGGCTTCTAAGAAGATAGACCAGCAAAGTTTACTCTTTGGAACTTCCGTTTGCATGAACCCTCGGATCTTGTTTAACTTCAACAACTTATTGTGCATGTTTCTCCCTGGGTATATCCTCTTTGATGTGCTAGGATTGAACTCGCTTTGTACAGTTAGAAAACTGGTAACAGATTTTGAAATTATTTCTTATGTGTCTTAACAAAGACTGACTCAAAATAATAATGTAAGTAGACACAATGACGTGATGTAAACGTGAGAAGGAATAGTATTTAACTAAAATGCCGTTTTAGGGGAAAGAAAGAATGAAATATTTTGAATGTGGTAGCCAATTTTAATGATCATGACATGCATTTTGGATTGAGTGGCCAAATATATCTAACCAATCTATCCTTTCTTCTTGTTGTTCTCTTTCGTCTTTGAAGTTAGCCTCTTTGTGACAATCATTTGCATCAAATCATAGCTCACCTTCGACCAGCAGTGCTGTGAGCACGTAATTTTTGTTTTACGCGACAATCGCTCCAAAAGAAATAAAAATAATAACAAATGGTTCTCCTGTACAATTTTTGGATTTTACATGGCACTTTGTTAATTATTTATGATCTTTTGTCCATTTTTATCTTTATTAAAAAAAATACAAAATGTATGTGTCATGCGTAATTTAAACCATAATCCGTTTGTTAGATGGAAAATCACAAAATACGCATTTTTGTCTTGATTTGTTGCCTTGTTTAATTTTACCTACTTTTAATATTTTAATATGTGTAATAAATACGTTAAGTATTAATTAATGTTGTTTAGTTTTATTTAATTAGGTTGTATGTTTAGGAAAATTAGAAAATAAATAAAAGAGGTTAAAACTCATTTTAAATGAACTTGGGCCAATTCCCATTTTTAAAATCGGAGGTCCAAATGAACAGCCCAAGCCACCAGTCCAAACAGCCCACCCCCAGGCCATAAAACGACGTAGTTTAACACCAAACTACGTCGTTTCGATGCCAATCCATCACAACCGTTCAAACCAAGCCGATCCAACGGTCCGGATCTCTCACCTATAAGCCCACTACCCGACCCATTACCCGAACCAATTCTGACCCCTACTAAGCCAAACGACGACGTTTCGTTTAAACCTTCAGATCCAAGCCGTCCATCTCGTCTCATCCAACGGTTGAAATCAATCCCCCCATTCCATATATAAGCCTCCTACCACACCCTGCCCCCCTATCCAATACCCCAGCTTCCGTCTTCACCTCCTTCCCCACGAAACCCTAGCCGCCCCCTTATCCCTCGCCATTAATCCCGGCGGCATGAACGCCGATGACCTCCGCCTGAACACCATAGAACCCCCTCACCGCCCTGAACATTGATCTGTTGGCCGTTTAGTTCGAATCCCTTCCCACCTTCTCGAATCTTCATTTGAAGATTCGAGTCGGAACCCGAGTTACACCAATCGACCTCAACTTCGCACCAGACAGTCCCCAGACCCCCTCGTGACCAAACCATGCTTGGTTTGGTCCGAATCTAACCAGGGAAACACGAATCCCAGATCTAATTTTTGAACCCTAGTTTTCTCCATGCATGTTCCGTGTCTGTTCAAGCCGAAGAGATTAAGGTCTAATGGACCTTAATCGAAGTGTTTCTCATCTGAGAAACACTTCGATTAAAGTCCGTTCAGCCTTAAGAAAGGTCTGTCCGAGTCCAAGTTAAGGCTTTTGATTTTTCGAGATTTAAGGTGATTTTTGCTTTTTCTTTTCTTATTTCTGTTAGTCCATGTGATTTATTAAAGGTCTGTTCATGTTTTGTTTTAATTTGTGTCTTTGAATTTTTATCAACTGTTGTTTGTCCACTTTACTTGAACCCCTGTGTTTGTTTGAATCCTTCTACTATTCTGATAATGCGTATGTATGTATGTGCTGTGCGAATAATTGAGCTTCAAATTTTGACTGATCAACTGATTCCTCGAGTACCACTTTGTTTAATCAGTATAATTCAAATCATGTGTCGATACTGTTAAATGTCTGATTTTTGGCTACGATTGTGCATGTTATGATTAATATAGTCGAGTCGACATGTGTCGTCAATTAGTTTCAATTGTCCGAACAATAACAAATCGACTTACTTCTGCTAAGCATTTGTTTGAATCAATTAGGAACTGAGTTTGCTTATTTATAATTGGTAATTTGAATCAGAAATGCAAAAATCAATGTTCTGTTTAGTCACAGTTTTGAAATTGGAGGGCATGTGCACTTATGCACAACATGTGCATTTTGTGCACAGCCTGTGCCCTACCTAAGTGCTTTTGAATTAAATAGTTGGACAGCATGTGCTGTCAAACTACATCCTGCTGCCCATATTCTGCTTTAAGTTTCAGAAGTAATAAACATTACTAAAAAGTTTAAGCCTGCTAAGGGAATGTCATGGGTTTAATACTTAAATAGCTAAGTGGAAACTGAAAAGATGATGGCACATGGGAGGGGTGTTCTTTTGGTCTAAAAGGCTGTTAAAAGGGCTGAGGTTTAGGCTTATAAAAGAAAAAAGGAGACAGACATAAGAGGGAGGAGATCAGATAGATCTGCGAAGAGAGAGCAGAAATACATACATATACACACATAGGCACACACACAGATAGACATTGATAATAAAGGGAGGGGAATACACTGATATAAGGGGGATTGATAAGAAAACAAAAAGAGAGTTTGTCTGAAAACACACGGACAGAAATAGATAAAGAGAGGCCTAACACAGAAAGAAGGAACTGCATTTTTTTCATCTTTGTCTTGATTCTCAACTAGTCTAGATTTGCCTGTTCCATATTGATTTATCCTGAGTCTTGCTTGAGATTACTAGTTGTGTGTAGTATCAGTTCAGTTCTGGATCCATTCTGGTTAAATTCCGATTCCATATTGCTGGGAATTTGCTACATTTTGCCATCTTTCATTGGCTCTAAATTGCATTTTTGCACTGGGAATTTGTCCTGATGTTGTTCATCTGTTACTGCTGTTCCGCTTGCACTGTTTCTCAACTGACTCCCCTACTTCCTTCATTGTAAGCATTTCCTCAGGTACACATTTCGAATCTGTCTGATGTTGCAATGAAAGTTGAATCGAAAGATCTG